>NC_069078.1:69827870-70460656 GCF_025698485.1 Gossypium arboreum | reverse complement strand
GAACAAGTAAAAAAAAATGAAAAAGAACAAGTCTTCTGTAGAAAATGCCGTATAAACAATTTGCAAAAATAATTAGTCTTCTGTAGAAAATGCCGTATAAACAATTTGCAAAAAATAATTATCTCTTTCTTAAAAATTTAGTGTCATGTGATTTTAAAAAAAAAAATTTGGGTAAAATTGAAATCTTTTTAATTTGACAAAAGAAGAAGAAAAGGAGAACAAATAAATTATATTTATGTCACATTCTTTTTGTTTTTTAATATTATTATATTTTAAGACATTAATAATTCATTATATATTAATATTTATATTAGCATCCATTAGATTATTAAGATATAGATATTACATGTATTAATAATTATTACTTGATAATAATAAAGTAATTTAGTTGTACATGTATTTTCTACTTTCACCTTTTTTTTTCAAATACATATAATAAAAATGTATTAATTTAAAATAAAATATATAACTATTTTATTATGATCTAAAAATAATTTTTTATTATTAAACTAAAGTTATAGCAATATTAAATAGATAACTGATAGGTTTCATGTTTCTTTTTAATAATAAATTATTAATTAAAATAATAATAATTATTTTATTAGTAGAGTTTCAATTTTCTTTAGATAAAAATTATTATTATAAAATATAAAATCATTATAATAATTATATTTATTTTTTAAATCCACATTAAATTACACTTATTATTTTAGATTAATTATAACTTAATTAGTATTATAATTATACGTACATTCATTAGCAACACATTTTCATTTAAGTAGAAAAAAATCAATTTTTAATATAATTTGATAGTTTTTTTCTATCACACAAAAAAAAGTTTGATTTTAATTATTGTTTATACAGTCAACTTTTATTATTATTTTCTGTTTGATACTTTTATTTTATGTTTAATTATATTTACATAATTATAAATATTTTTACTATGATATTTTGAGATATCATGTTTACTTCTTCTTTTTATGCAAATAAACATACACGAAAATATGGCATATAAATAAATGTTAGTACAAAAAGATAGATATAATATTATTTAATGTATCGATAATGAAAATTATACAATTTTCTCATACCATATAATTAATTCAATTATGATTTGAATTCTTTGATTATTACAATCTTTTACTTACCCTCATTTTATTTCATAACAATTACTTAAAATAATCATATATTTTATTAAATAATAAAAATAATTAAATGTGTATACGTATGTGCAAGGCATATTATCTAAAAACTACTATTTATTTTAAATATATAAAATATTATTGCTTACTATTAAAAATTAATAATATTAGCTCTAATTATTATTTATATTGATATAATTATTACTAAATATTACTTTTAATATTAATAGTTGAAATAGTAATAGTTTAGTAATAATATTCAAAAGATATTCATATGTGTAGGGGATAAACCTATGTAAACAACGAACAAGTAAATAAAGTAGACAATCAATATACAAATTTACGTGAAAAAAACTCCTAAAAAGAGGATAAAAAATCATTGGCAAAAGGAGATTTCACTAATATAAAGAAGTACAAAGATGGAGAGAATCAAAATAAAGAAAACCCAAAACGCCTATTAAAGTTGTTTGACTCGAATCCTTGTTAAAGAAATAATACAATGGTAAAATTAGGGGATTATGTAGGGCTTAAGGCTGAGGGCCTCTTCTTCTATTTGAAATTGATTAGAATAAGGTTTTTCAACCTTTAAATTAATGTAGTTGAAATTCCTCTTGTATCGTTCAATTTTCAACACCAGTGAATTTCTTCTCCTCTGTCCGTAGTGTTTTCCCGAAAGGGTTTCCACGTAAAATCTATGTGCTCTTATTTTTCTTTTCTTATTGCTTTGCGGTCGTTCTATATTGCCATTATCGACGTTTAGTTTAACAATCTCGAAAGAAAAACCCTTCAAACTCAAAAACACAAAATTCTCTTAATTTGTATATTTTCTGTCTTCTAAACCTAGGGTAACTAAGGCCTATTTATAGATTGAAATTCATAGATTTTATGTCTAGAATATCACTAGGTTAATCAAAGTTTAAGTGGGAAACTAAAATAAAGTTTAACTGAGAGAAGAAAACCAAGAAACTTGATGAGCACGTCGCCACATCATGACGTGGCTTTGGGTTGCTGGGATGAAGAATGATCGTGACATCGGTTGTTTGTCGGGATGCCATGCCTTCCCTCGTTGCGACATCACTCACTCTTTTGGTCTGAAATGTGAGGTGTACTCCACAAATCTCCACATTGACTTGTATTTGACTTAACTCCTTTGTCAAGCCTTGTTACAGGCCTAATTTAATCTTCATTGGATGCTTCCTAAATCCAAGCAGTGCTCAAACTTTGAAATTGGAAGACTTTTTGTCAACATGTCAACCAGGTTATGTTTTTTGCTAATTTTATGAATTTGAGCATCTCCTTGAATTCACCTCTCGAACAAAGTGATAATGGATATCTATGTGCTTTGTCCTTTCGTGGAGCATTTGATTTTTGGTGACACGACAGTTGCCCTTTTCTCGTTAACTAGTTCGCTAAACAGGCCTCTTAACCAAATTGCTTCCTTTACAGCTTTAGTGCTTGCCATGTATTCAACTTTAATAGTTGACAAAGCCATTGTGGCTTAAAGTGTAGCTTTCCAACTAATGACACAATTTCTGAAAGCAAATAGATAACCTGTGAGAGGCCTCATTGGATCTAGGTTTTCCATATAATATGAATCAACATATTCGACTAAACCCTTTTTGTAACACCCATAACCCTTATACGTTGCGGGAATAAGGTTACGAAGCATTACTAGACTTTACAGAATAAATAAGAACATTTTTATAAAATTTTAATAAGCATATCAAAAACCAATCATAAAATACTTATATTGTCCCTTGTATGAGCCCTCGAGGCCCAATATGAATTTTAGAAGTGAATCGGGACTAAATCAGAAAACTCAGAGAATTTTTCGCAAAATCTTAAAATTTTCTTAAGAGTAGGGGACACATGCCTGTATGGTCAGGCCGTGTGGCTCACGCGATCAGGAAACATGCCCTTGTCTTAGGCTATGTGGGCATTTGATGTGAGGCACACGGTCGTGTCCTAGCCCGTGTCCATACCTATGTAACTCTTTGACTTAGGTCACACGACCAACCACACACCCGTCTGATAGGCCGTGTGCATGGTGCAGGGGTCACACGGCCAAGCCATATGCCTGTGTGCTAGGCCGTGTACAAAAACTTAGGCATTCTGTTTTGAAATTTTAAAGTGCAGGGGACACACGGCCAGACCACACGTCCATGTACCAAGCCGTGTGTCACACACGGTTGAGACACACGCCCGTGCCTCTACTCGTGTGGATGAAAATAGGCCACTTTTCTCACCCAAATTTGGTATCAATCTATGCACTACCATTTCCATACTCACATATCAAAATAAAACCTTCCATTCAAGCCAAAAAGTCAAGCTTTATATCTAACATATCATTACATATATTCAATATCTAAACTTACCAAATTATTCATGTATACATATTTGCATATTTAACTAAATTTTATAACTACAACCATACCTCAATATGCCTTTTGATTAACTATCATTAAATCATTTTAAACTCACCTCATGCATGATTAGTCCATACATATATAAGTTAATTAAAAACATAAACAAAGTGTAACTCCTAATATTTACACAAACCAACTTTACTTAAAACCATTCCAATTCCTATACATGAAAAATAAACCATAATATGTATAGCAAAATCTACCGGAGCAAGTTGGATAGTGTGATCTAATGTACTGATCCAATCTCCCGGCTTCTCAAAAGTCTACAAAGAATATTAAACAACACAAGTAAGCTTAAAGAAGCTTAGTAAGTTTGTTGGCTTTAAACATAAATCTTACTGAACATACTATAACAAATTATTCAAATAATCATTCAATATACAATTCTTTCCAAACACAATTTCAATCGATGAATTCACTTATTTCAGTTCATTATCAATAATAACTTTAAATCTTCAATCATTAATTTCAAATGTCACTTACCAACTTTTGTCAAATCAGAGAATGTCTTACGAATATTAGCACATTGTATACGGAAGCCCGAAGGCTACACAGAAGCACATAAGTGCTAAACGGAAACCCGTGAGGGTTGAACGAAAGCTCATAAGAGCTGAATGGAAACCCATAAGGGTTAAACTGAAGCTCAAAAGAGCAAAACGGAAACCCATTAGGGTTAAAAAGAAACTCATATGAGTTAATTGAAGCTCATGAGAGCTAAACGGAAAGCAAGCACGAAAATTCACAACAAATGCTGAACCTCGGTTTACTTGGGTAATTTGTCATCAATTCCTCTTTTGCACTGAACAACTGTACTCAATCCTGCGTTCCGTTTTTTTCGAACATTAGATTTTATTTTTTAACAACTGATATGAATAAATTCATAATACCATTCATCAATTTAACATATAACATTTGAAATATAACCATACGAACTTACCTTAGTTAAACTGTGGAATTTGTAGTAGTTTAGAGACTATTCTGCTAATTTCTCTTTTTCACGATTATCTACGGGCTCTTGATTTAAAATATAAAATTATTCATTCATTAGCATATAATTAAATTTTAATTCACTTCACAATTAATACCCCTTAATTTTCAAAATTACACAATTACCCTAACTTTTATAGTTTTACAATTTAGTCCCTCATCAATTATCCTATCAATTGAGCTAATTTTTCTCAATTGACAATTTATCTAAATATTCTAAGCTATTATACAGCCTTTGATCAATAGAATTCTTAGCATTAAACTCTTATATTTAATCTTTTCACAATTTGGTCCTAAAATCAATATCTATTGAAATCACTTAGTAAAATCATCATATAACAAAATTAAAGCTTCAAATCCCTGTTAATTCATCAGAAATATCCAGAACTCATCAATGGTAACTTTCAAAATTACCCATGAACTCGAAAACTAATAAAATAGTTTTTTAGACCTAATTGTAAAAGTCTTAAAAACATAAAAATTTCAAGAAAATGGCAAGAATTAGACTTACATGCATAAAAATACGAAGAACTAGCTTAGAAATTCTCTCCCATGGCTGTTTGTCAAAATTTAGAAGATGAATAGCCTAGAAACTTATCAAATTTCAATTTGTAAATGTAATTTTGCTTTATTTACCATTTTGCCATTAGATGGCTATATTTTATTAATTTCCTTACTTATGCCGCCTCATCCCTTAATTTTAGGCTTAATTGCTTCTTAAATCCTCCCTTATTTATTTATTAAGCCATTTAATCACTATTTCTTTTAATTTACTTTGCATCTTTTTCAATTTAATCCTTTTTAATTAATTAGCTATCAAAACGTTAAAATTTTCTAACAAAATTTTAATATTACCTTAATGACACTCTATAAATATTTATAAAATATTTACAGTTTAGTTTATAAAATCGAGATCTCGATACCTCGTTTTCTAAACCATTTAACCTAATAAATCCTCATAAAACACAAATCACTAATTCAAAAATCTTTCTAAAATCACATTTGACTCGTAAATACTAAATAATAAAATTTACGAGCTTACTTATCGGATTTTGTGGTCTCGAACACTGTTTTTGACACTACTGAAAATCAGGCTGTTACACTTTTGGCTTCTTCCGAACTCTCAGCACATATTTAAAGTACCCTACAAATATATAAAAATCAACAATACTGAAAATCAGGCCGTGTGTGACACATGGTAAGCCCTGTGGATGTGTTGCCTGGCCGTGTGTCCCTGCACCTAAAATTCTAGGTTAGTTTGCATGGTAGTAAATACACGGGCAAAGACACGACCGTGTGTCTCAACCGTGTGGAGGACACGGCCTAGCACATGAGGGTGTGCCTTGGCCGTGTGCCTCAAAATGAGCAATGACGTCATAAACAGAATGTTCGGGTTTTTGGACACGGGCGTGTCTAGCCGTGTGAGGGACACGGGCGTGTGCTTGGCTGTGTGAAAACCCCTATAGGTTCGAAATGAAAAATAAATTCAAATAATTTAACACGAGTGAGGGACACGGGCGTGTGCTTTGCCTCCACACGGGCGTGTGAGGCATAACCTTAGAAATTTTACTAAAATTTTTAATAGTTCTCGGTTTAGTCCCGGATCGATCTTAATTATATTTTGGACCTTGTAGGTCCATAATAGGGACATTATGATGTTGTTTGATTGGTTTTAAATTAGACTGAAATTTTATAACCCGTATTCTTCGAAATGTCTGAGTATGTGTTCGGTAACGCCTCGTACTTTGTCCCGGTCTAGGGTACAGGTAAGGGGTGTTACAATCCATACCTTATCTTATACTCTTATTTCAAACGATTGTTTGCTGATATTATTTTGGGCAAATTCATATATATGGCAGATACTTACGCAGAATTTCATACCATTGGTTCACATTTAGACATACCTTGATCCAGTTCTGTACATATACGTATACTAATAATTAATTGTGTATAACATTCAGATGAACTCCATATCATACTATATCAGAATCTCGTAATTCAAACTAGCATTGACTCAGATTCAGAATAAAGTTAGAAGAAGATGCAATACCCTTTACTATTCATATTTACAGATCATCATAATAGATACCCTTCTTGACGTACATATACACATCTCTTTTCTATGGAAAACCCTTACGACTTTGTTCAACTCCTTTTCCAGAACATATAAATACCATATCTTGGTCACACTTATTATAGAACTACTAGAACTTACTCATATCTTACCATAGAGACAAATATTCAGATTCATAGCTTACCAGATAATCCTGACAGTTCATGCCACATAGACTTAGAAGAATACACCATCCAAACAATTAGATAAAACATGCCACAAAGGCGATCCATTTAAAATTTGCCACAAAGCCGAGCCATGTAAAACTTGCCACAAAGGCATCCCTTTCAGAGTTCGCCACAAAGGCTGTTCTTTTCAGAGTTCACTACACAAGCTATTCTTTTCAAATTTCGCCATAAAGGTTATTCTTTTCAGAGTTTGCCACAAATCCTATTATTTTAATAGTTCGCCACACAGTCTATTCTTTTTAGAGTTTGCCATAAAAGCTATTCTTTTCAAAGTTCACCACAAAAGCTATTCTTTTCAAAGTTTACCAAAAAGGTTATTCTTTTCATAGTTTGCCAAAAAAGCTATTCTTAACTTTCGTGTTTATGATATGAATTTACCTAAACTCACATTTTGTGAGGTTTTCCCATCATCGTCCCGGGACAGGTAGAGAACCCCATTGGGTAATCACAATTCATTTGTTCTTATTTAGAGGACGTCATGGTCATGGACTTTCCTTCAAATTTTATATCAAAGTTCATGTTTTCAGTTTCGACAGACTCTATTAAACACTGCCACGATGAACAGACACAGACTCTCTTGATAGAATTTTCATACATTGACATAATCTAAGTTCAACCTTTTTACTTCACTAACTTACACCTAATCAGAACACTACATATCTCATAGCATATTTTTCAGGCATATACATACTTCATATCATAGTACTCATGCACCACTTATCAGACTTCATTCCAAATATACATACTATACATTCCATGGTTTCAGATTTATAGTTCAATCACTTTCTTAGTGACCTACTTCAGTATGAATAATATACATGCAAGAGTCAAAGTAAATACTCACCTGATACCCACATACAACAGCTTGAACTCTATATTCAAACTTTCATCATGAAATCACAACAACCACTACTTACAAAACATAGGTACACCATTATTACTTTTATAAATACAAGTTGCTTTTCATTTCAAGCGCTATCAATCCCATGTAGAAACCTTATACTTACAGTCTCACTGCTCAGTTACTAATCACAGATTTACTCATTCTGAACTTAACATGCAGAGTTGAAATACTTACCCTGATGCGAAGTAACTACTGATCATAAAAGAACTTTAGCCTCTAGATCATCGAGGTAGGATACATTCAGACTTAAAGAATGTTTCCATAGATACCACTTAAGGAAGAGAAAGAAGAACCTCTTTCAAGATATATTCTTACATATAAATATGACTCATCTTACTTACTGGAATTCAAAAAGTGTCATATGTATCAAAACTTGCCTTCTTATTGGCCTACAATTTTTGAAAAAAGTATAAATAGGTTTCATTCATCAAACTTATCAAACTAAATTGTTTAGTTAGTTTCTAACCAGATTACTTAAAGTCTAACTAGCACAGTATTCCATACAAACCAGGCGTGTTATACCTTTGGTGAATACTCATCCCATAATTCACTTTTATCCCTTAACATAAACGTCTCATTTATATAACAAAATATCATGAAATCAAATTCTTACCAACTCACATGGCGTAAGCCCACACGTATGTGCCAAAATGGTCATTTGGGTAGATAGTACCACACCAAACAAACTGTTTACCACTATACGCCCAAAACTTTAAATCCACTAGAATTGGGGTGTTACATTATTGACCGCTCTCCTCTCCCCTTAGTTCTATCGCGTGAATGACATAAGGAGAGAAAAAAATTGACAAACAATGACTGAAAGATCAAGTAAAACTAATATGTGTATTGTCTACAAGTGTGACAGGTCAGTAGTAATATATTTGTATAATAGAGTACAATATTTCTACAAGGATCAAACCCAAGAGAGTTGAAGATTGAACAATTTATAATTAACGAGAGTGCAAAATAAAGAGTCTAACTAATTCTAAAAAAAAATTCTATTACGAAAAATCATGAAGTCAAGAATGAGTATACTAATTTACGAGCTGTGTAACACCCTAAACCCGACCTAGACGTTATGGCCGAATTTGGCGATGTCATATGATACTGCTGTTGAAAACGTAACGATACAAAAAAAAAATGCTTTCTCCGGTTACGCAACTTTTCATTATCTTATGTCAATTTCTAAACCGTGTCATTCATTTTCAAACCGTTAACCATATTCCAAAATGACATACTTTGCGGATGTAACACCCCCTACCCGTATTCCGAGCCTAGAATAGTGTACGAGGCATTACCGAACTTAATATGATCAATCATGTAAAAATCAGCCATAAAATTTCTTCTAAATTAAAAACTTTCATACATATGTTTAACGTCCCTTATATGGGCCTACGGGGCCCAAAACATACATTCAGGATGGTTCGGGACCAAACCGTAAACATATGAAACTTTTACAACACTTAGAAAATTTTTACACTTTGGAGAGTCACACGCCCGTGTTTTCAAACCGTGTAACTCTCTGTTTATAACTTCATCACCCTTGTCAGTTGTACACTTCATATAAATAACAAGAAACGTGTATGGGCTCAATTCTCATTAAATTTCTCATATATATACACAATTTCACGTTATGTAATCATACAACATATATCAGCTATATCTCTGTAATCTAAATATATTTTCCTAACAACTTATCTTGATTTCATACTATTTCATATTTAAGCTTAAATAACCAAAGTATTTGAAATATCATCTTTATGCAAATAGTATACATGAGGTATATAATTCCATAATTATGAATAAACACATTTATCAAACATTTTCCATATTCATATATCAATGTCTCATGTCTCCATATATCAATAACCGTCATTTTCATGAATTTCGAGTTCAATTTCATAATTATTTGTCTCATGTTCAATTTATTCCATATCGGAACTTTATTCATTAAAACATTTGAATTATCAATATATATGGATAGTACATTCAAGATGAACAATTATATAATCACAAATGAATTCATTTATCAACCAAGTTCTATACCCATATCTTATCAACTCGTACTTCCTTGTATCACATAATTCCATGTAACACTTACCAAATGTTGTCAAATTAGTGAACGCCTTACGGAATTGAGTACTTCATTTTCTCGATGCCATAGTTCAACTATGGTCTTACACATCTTCACATAATGATGCCATACCCCAACTATGGTCTTACACATATTCATATATCGATGCCATAGCCTAGCTATGGTCTTACACGCAGTCACATATCACATATCACATATCGATGCCGTAGCCCAGCTATGGTCTTACACGAATCACATATCTCACTGATGCCATGTCTCAGATATGGTCTTATACAGTAGCATATATCACACCAATGCCATATCCCAGATATGGTCTTATATGGAAATCACTTGTCACTTGTAGCCGAAGCTACCACTATTCACTGATCAGGTAGCCGGAGCTACCATTTTCCACTGATTAGGTAGCCGGAGCTACCACTTTTCACTGATCAGGTAGCAGAAGCTACCACTTTTCATTGATCAGGTAGCCGAAGCTACCACTTTTCACTTGTCATTTGTCCTTGATCAGATAAATGTAGCCGAAGCTATCACTTATCACTTTCACTAGTCCTTGATCAGATAAGTGTAGCAGATAAGTGTATCCGAAGCTATTACTTATCACTTTCATTTGTCCTTGATCAGATAAGTGTAGCCGAAGCTATCACTTATCACTTGTTTCCATGGTCCAACCATGGTCTTTTCCTTCAATTCATCTTGTCACTGAACTAAAATGCTCAATTTGATCATTTATTCAATTTTCATGCTTTTACATTATTCACGATTTTAATCATCAATACATATGAAATAACACATCATGAAATTCATAAAATTAACAAATAATCACTAAAATTTAGCCATATAAACTCACAAGTTCAATTTTTGTATTATAACGATAATCATAATTTCATAATAAATGTTCCAAATAAAACATTATATCATTTCTAATCCAACACTTATCGATTATAATCGGGCATGTGATCAATTTATACACGAGTCATTCAATATTTTTTTCTCCTCCTCTCCATCCACATCCTTGGCATAAATAACACACTTGTAAGTAACCTTATCCATAATTTTCACTAATTACTTATGTGAATATTCAAGCTATTCACCTGTGTCATAGTCACTAAATTATTTATATTTGAAGCTACAGAACTCCAAATTAAGATCTGCTAATTTTCCCTGAAACTAGACTCGCATATCTTCTTACCATAAAAATTTCATAATTTTTGGTTGGTCCAATTAATACAGTTTATTCATTGAATTCTCCCCTATTCTGCTATTTGACAGTTCTGACCCTTCTTTACTTAAAATTAATTATCTCCTCGTAAAGGATTCGAATGATGTTCCCGTTTGTTTCTATTGAAAATAGACTCATTCAGGATTCTAAAAATATAAATTTAAGCCCATAATTATTTTTATACAATTTTTTATGTTTTTACAAATTCAGAACAGGGGAACCCGAAATCATTCTGACCTTGTCTCACAAAATTTATCATATCTCATGATTTACAATTCCATTGCTTACATCATTTCTTCTATAAGAAACTAGACTCAATAAGCTTTAATTTCATATTTTATTCATCCTTTAATTCCATTTCTACAATTTTTGGTGACTTTTCAAAGTTAGACTACTGCTTCTGTCTAAAACAGTTTTAGTGCAAAATGTTGATTTCCATTTTGCCCCAAATTTCACAATTCATACAATTCAGTCCTTACTCAATTAAACCCTCAATTAAGATAATTTTCTCAATTAATACTTTTACTAAACATTATAAGTTATTTCATAACTATTGTAATTCAGCATTTCCACATAAAACTCTAACTTCAAAATCTTTTACAATTAGGTCCCAAACATTCACTTTCTATTCAATTCTTTCAATAAAATCAGCATATAAACAATTTAAAGCTCTAATTTCCGAGCCAAATCATCATATACTTCCAGCACATATTCATAGGAACTTTCAATTTCTTTCATAGAATAAAAAACTAATGAATTCAACAAGTGGACCTAGTCGTAAAAGTCACAAAAACATAAAAATTTTAAGAAATAATCAAGAATTGAACTTACTTGAAGTAAAAATATGAAAAACCAGCTTAAGGGAACTCTTCCATGGCATTTTTGCTGATGAGAATGCAGAAAAATAAAGAGAAATCTAGATAATTCCACTTTAGTCCTAGCTTTATTAAGTAAATTTTGCAATTTTCTAATTTTGCCCTTAATTCTCCTTATTTTCTTACTGATTTCATGCCTTTTCCATCTAGCCCAAAGATACCTTGGGTATATTTTCCTTTTAAACCCTCTTTCTTTTATCATTTAAGCTATTTAATCATTTCTCACAATTTTGCATTTGATACAATTTAGTCCTTTTTGTTCAATTAACTATCAGAACTTTAAAATTTCTTGACGAAACTTTAATGCTAACTTATTAACACTCCATAAATATTTATAAAAATATTTATGGCTCCATTTAAAATTCTCGAGTTCTTGATACCTCGTTTTCGATTCTAATTATTTTAATATTTATTTTTAGTACACTATTCACTATTTCAAAATTTTTCTTAACTTCACAATTTTTCTTAACTTCACATTAACTTATACTTACTAAATTAATAATATTTCCTACTCATTTGTCAGATTTAGTGATCTCGAATCACTGTTCCGACACCACTAAAAATTAGGCTGTTATAGCGGAAGCTTTAGAACCATTTTCGTATATGTGGGAGTTTAATAAAACGTTTGATCCTTTTGAAAACCCGAGTTTTCCTACTACTAGCAGTGAAAATCATAAAACATTGCATAATCCCAAATTAAGCAAAAATCCGTTATGGCCTTAATTACATCTAATTTTCCCCAGATAAAAGTTAAATTATAAGTAAACAGAAAACAGTCCAGGTGAAAAGAGAATCGTGTGGCTACCGCTGAGTCCTCCGCTGCTCCGATCCGTCTAATGCTGGGGATTACCTAAACAGAAAAAATAGAAAAGGGGTGAGTTTTCAAAAACTTAGTGTGTAATCCCCACAGATAAACATACATAAAAACCTACATCAGAATATAGTCTGCGACCAGAGCCCATCACAGAATCAATTCGGGCCTTAGCCCATTCAGATACAGAATCAGATATATATACAACAGGGCCTTAGCCTAATCAGATATGGAATGTAGATCAGAATATCAAAATCCTACCCACCAGCCTCTACACACCATCTACGTCCATCCCTACACACCATGTGGGGATATAATCAACCTACCTAACCCTACACACCATACTGTACCAAAATGCGACACATAAACAGAATAATGCAGCTGAGCTGCCAGATAACAAGCTTAAAGCCTTTTAGACACTTGCTCCGAAATATCATCAACCCAATCCTCGATGCAATGCAGCATACCAATATGACATACTATAATGCAACTTAACAGATCATACAATCGGTCAGATACACATACTAAGAGTAACATTGTAATGGCCTAAATTCAAGGTTATCGAAACAGTGGTTTCGTAACGACAAATTTGATTTAAAGAGAAATTTATTTTAACATTTTTGCATGGATATTGAAATGATAGGAAAATCGTATGAAAATATCGATAGAAAAATTTTACTGATTTAGTGGTTAGTTAGAAAAAGAAATTATTGAAGAAATTAGGTCAAAACAAGGTATCGAGACCTCAATCTTGTAAAACTATGTCAAAAATATTTTTATAAATATTTATGAAATTTTAGTAATATGGTATTAAAATTTCGTTAGAAAATTTTTACGTTTGGGTAGTTAATTAAGTAAAAAGGACTGAATTGAAAGGGTGTAAGAGTTATTAAAAGGATTAAATAACTCAATTGTTAAATGAGGAGGGACATAAATTGCAAATAAGCCCAAAAGGAGATATTTCGGGCGGCATAAGCTGAGAAAAATCAGGAGAATTGGTGAAATAAGGGCAAAATGGGAAAATAACAAAATTTACTAAAATAAAAATGGGACCAAATTGGAATATCTAGAATTCTCTTCATATTTCTTCATTATCATCAGCCAAAAACGTCCTAAGGGTTTATTCAAGCTGGTATTTCATAATTTTTTCACCAAGTGCGTTAATCCTTGCCTTTTTCTTATAATTTTTGTGTTTTTAAGACTTTTACAACTAGGTCCTACTATTAAATTCATTAGTTTTTGAATTCATGGATGAAATTGAAAGTCACCATAGTTGAGTGCTGTAATTTTATGATGAAATAGCATGAAATTGAAGCTTTAATTTGTTTATGAGATGATTTTATCAGGTAATTTCAATAGAAATTGATTTTTAGGACCTAATTGTGAAAATGTTTGGAATTAAAGTCTAGTGCTGAAATTCTAATTCCCAGAGGTTATAAAGTAGGCTAAAGTGATAGAATAAAGTGTTAATTGAGAAAAATCAGCTCAATTGAGAGGCTAATTGAGTAGGGACGAAACTATCATTTATTAAAAGCTTAAGGAAAAATGATAATAAACATCATGAACTAAAACAGTTTTAGAAAGCAGCAGTAGACTAACTTTGAAAAATTACCATAAATTGTAGAAATTGAATTAGAAGATGAAAAAAATATGAATTAAATCTTATTGAGTCTAGCTTCTCATAGAAGAAACGGTGTAAGCAATGGAATTATAAATCATGAAATATAATAAATTTTGTGAGACAAAGTCAAAATGAATTCGGGTTCCCCTATTCTGACTTTGGAAAATCATAAAAAATTGGATAAAAATAATTATGGGTTAAAATTTACATGTTTAAATTATTAATGAGTATATTTTCAATAAAAACAAACGGAAACATCATAAAAATTTTTTACTAAGAGATAATTAATTTTTAGCAAAGAAAGGTCGAAGCTATCAGACAGTAGAATAGAGGTAAGTTTGAAGATTTTACTATACTTATTGGAAAAACCAAAAATTCTAAAAATTTTATGGTAGAAATTTATTTGAGTCTAGTTTCAGAAACATGAAGTGATTTTTAATTTGGAATTTTGTAGCTTGATATATAAATAATTTAGTGACTATAACTCAAGTAGACAGCTTTGAATGAACTATAAATAATTGTGGAATTATAGAGAATGTTACATATGAATATGAAATGTATTAATTTGATGATTAAATTTATTTATTTAGATTCAGAAAATTAAAATATGAAGTTAGATCAAGGAAAAGAAAAATTTCGGAATTAGTAGATTTTTATATACGAACAAGTATCGAGGTAAGTTCGTGTAACTTGAATGATATTCTTAATTGCTTGAAATGTATGTTATTGATGTGAATATGATTTGAATGTTCATTGTATGATAATTGATGAAATATTGATAATATTTTATAAAAAGGGAAAATAAATCCCTGTTGGATGGAATGGATTTCGATGGATCATTGAAAAGGAGTTTACAGTAAAAAGGATCTAGCTTTGACGGGTGATTCTGATATAAGCCCTCCCGAAGAATATGTGTAAAATGAATTTAGCCCGGACAGGTAATCCGAATTAGGGTCTGAATGTAGCTTGGACTGGTAATTCAGATCCAAGCTCATTAGAGTAATTGTCGTTGCAGAGGATTTAGCCTGGACTAGTAATCCCGCTGTAGGGATGAGGTTCGCGAGAGTGTGCTCTTTGAAATGGAAATGTGCACATGAATATGAGTTGACGGACTCGGAATTGTACACTAAAAGTGTACTTCTGAAAATCCATTGAAATTCTGATAAATTCAACAGGATAAATATGAAAAAATAACAAGGGAATGGAAATCATGGTATTGATAAGCTCATCAATCATGATATATATTATTGACACATGGAAATTATTGGACGAACTTGAGCGATGAGTTTGTTCATGTTAGGGTAATAATGCATTGAATGGATATATGAATGTTTATTGCATTGTATTGAAAATATTAGGTAAGTATAATTCTTGTTACATGAGCTAACTAAGCACAAAGTGCTTACCCTGTTTCCTTTTCCCCTGTTTTGTAGTGTTAAGAGCTCGGAGGTCGGATTCAGTCGGAGATACATCACACTATCAACCTCAAGATTTCAGTATATAAAGAAACTTTATTTTTGAAATCAATGACATGTATAAGCTAATAAAGTAAATGTTAATGTGAAATGAATGTAAGGTCAACCATTGGTATGGCTAACAAATCTTGGTTTTGGTATGTGATGAGGTTATCTTATAAATATGCATGAATCTATCTTGAAAATATGTTGAATTGGATTGGTTGATGTGGACTGGTCTCAGTTTAAAATTACAGGAAAGGTTAGATATCTATAAAAGGGTTATACTGAGTTAAAAAAAAATTAATTCGTAAACTCCGGTAATGCCTCGTACCCTATTCCCGCAACGAATACGGGTAGGGTGTTACAAACATGCTTAATACATACATCTCATAATCAGATCACAGAATTAGGGGTCTAAGTAATGCTTACCAACCTTACAATAGGTCACAGGCAACCTTATGGATTATTTCAGAAAATTGGGCTCACATGCCCATGTGGCCTGCCCGTGTGTGCCCATACGCCCGTGTAGCCCACACGGCCCAAATTGGCCTTGGCTGTGTGGATCACATAGCTTGGCCCAGAATTCCACATGCTCGTGTGGTTCACCCGTGTGGGCCCACACGACCCACAATGATCGGGCCCGTGACACGACCGAAGCCTCTCCGGCCATCACACGACTGTGTCATACGCCCATGTCACGCGCGCAAGGCCTAGTTCATCGACTAGACGCCCGTGTGGTGTCGACACTGAGGTTTTCAGCTTTCGCCAAAACCTCTTTTTCTGTGCAATCGAGTTCACACCTGGTATAGATTTGTAGATAAGACACCCCTGAGCACTCCAGTACCTATCATTGATGAGTTTTCCACAATTTAGCCACTACAAACAATAATTAAATAAAAATGCTTGAGATGACCAAACGCTAATACTTACAGAAACATTACCTTTAGTCGATCAATCGAGTTTTGCACACCCTAAACCGTTAATTAGAGATTTCCCATCCTTTGAATATCCCCTATACATCAATCGACCCAGTTAGTAATGATACACCAATCCACAACAATAATAATATCCTAATCGTACTTACCAACACGACGAGAAGATTGAAACAATGAGTTGCAGAAACTTAACCACAAAAAGAAAACGATTGTACGAAGGATTAGAGATAAAAATTGCCAGTAAAAGGAGGGATTGGGAAGAGGGAAAATCAACAACAAAACTAGCATAACAAGGGTGAAAGGCCGAATTTTCAGAAAAGAAACCAGTCTTGACTGAAACTGATAACCCCCAATCTTTTTTCTCCTTAATTCCCTCCACTAACTACCCATTACTCAGATTCCTAATCCCACTCAAACTTTTCCCTACAACCGCATAGAAATAAAGCCGAAGCAAGGAATCAAACACAGGACCTCCAACACTCCAATACTTACTTAACCACTAAACCAGCAGGCCCATTCTTATATGCTTTAACAAACAATAAAATATAAGCCTATTGAACCCAGTTAAGGCTTTATTCATAAAAAATACCAGAATTTGCCCAAGCTAGAGCTTAAACTTAGGACCTCTCACACACACCCAGAACACTTAACCACTAAAGTAGATACACACTTGTGTGTCACATTTTAACAGAATCAAATCTAAGAATTTTGGGGTGTTACAAGCTAGCTTCCAAGGACTAAATTATAACAAATGTAAAATTATAAAATTAATATGTAAATAATAAATGGTGGTTGATTGATCTTGATGTGGTTCACTCATCCTCGAATTAGGGATCTAAATCGCTTAAACTCCTAAAATGGTTTCATTTTACCTTCCAGTCTCAATTTTACCAGTTAGACAAGCTAATCTAGTTTATCTCTCGATCTCACCGGCGAACTTGGGACTAATGAATTAGTGCTCAACAAAATCTCCTCTTGATCTTACTTGTTTAAATCTTTCCTTAGGGTCTTCAATCCTAAGTTTTTAGGTTCATTCAAATTAGTCCAATTTATTACGATTTGGTCCCTCATCCAAACATCAGCTTATCACATCTCCATCAACCAACCCCCTTAACAGTACGTTTGGTTCACTGTAATGGAATAGGGCTGTAATTGAATAGAGCTATAATGGAATAGAGTTGTAATTAGTAATTCAACTGTTTGGTTGAATGGAATGGAATCGAACTGTAATAACATTTTTTTGTTTGGTTGAATGGAATAATGTTGTAACAGCATGAGGAAAAAAATGACCAGAATACCCTTAGCAGAATTTTTGTTAAGTAGAGGATTATTGTTATTGTTATTAAATTTTAATAAGATTATTATTAAAAATAATTAAATAATAAATAATTTAACCATATTTTAACATAATTATTATTAAATATAATTCAATAAAATAATATATAATTTAATAAAATTCTTAATATAATTATTATTATATGAATTAAAAATCATAATATATAATACTATAAAAATAATATATAATCTACTTTATTATTTTTAAACTGCAATAGATATTTAATGTGCTAAAATATCATTTTTAAGCATTAAAATTTTTAATTACAACTTTTATGGCAAATAACAATTCAAACGTACTTCATGCATTTTTTTAATTATGAGCTTTTTATAATTTTGATTTTATTTGAATATTTTATGAATTTTAAATTATTTTTTATGTGTATAAGACAAATAAGTTATGTCAAAATAAAATACATATAAATTATCATACGGAATATCAAATTAATATTTTAACCAACATTTACATTAAAAAATCCTCTTTTAATACATTAATTATCAAAGTTAACTTAGGAAAAAAAAACTAAGAATTGACAAAAGATTTGGTTTATATAGTCAATTAATTGTGTCAAGTCCTTTAGATGATTACCGGTATATTCGATTTTTAATATAAAAATCACACTTACAAATTCATACAAAAGGAAAGATGGTAAAAATTATTCTTTGGGAATTTTATTTGCAATAATGATGGTGATGCTCAAATCCTCAATGGGCTACTATTAATCTTTGATCTTATGATTTCATAATTGCAGAGAACAGATTTGCTAGATAGTAGAAATTTTTCTCAGAATTTAAATAAGAATCTAAGTTATACAATGCAATTTTTCAAATATAAATTGCTCCCTCCTTAACATGGTAAATATGGCTGGAAATAGGACAATGTGAGAGGAAGACAAGTTTGTGTTTCGTTGCCAAATTTATGATCTCCCCTTCCCAGGATATTTCCTTGCCAAATTTAAACTCAAATTAAGCATTCTTAAATGGAGGGACAAGCTTGTTCTTCACAACCTTCACAAGAACTTGACTTCCAATAGTCTACAGATTAGACATTTCAAAAACACAATGAGACATAGAACATATACAAGAGTGAGATTTGCTGGATTGCAGATAAAGCTACATGTTTAACTTGCTTGGGAATGTAAGAGACAGTTCAAAGGAAATTTTAACAGGTTGCTCAAGAGAGTTTCAATCAAGCTAAGAGTAAATAAACAAACGATTTATATGCGTTTACCCACTACACATAAATCCAACCAACAAACTGAATAGGAAAAAAAGGGTGCGAGTTTGATACATCTTCTCCTTTCTTGACAAGCCCTGTTCTCCTTATATTTAGACGCACTGAAACATAAAACTTTAAGGCATTACCACAATAGGTAACTTCAGTTGGCCCACAAAATCCAAATGTCGAAAGTTTTGACCTTATCTGATATGTTTAAATAGTTAGTATGTACTAAAAAAATATTATAAGCTACATTTAATTAGCAGTAACAATTTAGCTAGGAAATATTGCATCAATCAAACCGCCAACAAATTAATGGTTAGAATTATTAATAAAGCCTTTAAATGGGGAAAAATTCAAAAAGTTGACCGAAGGGCAAAACTCACAATGTACACAGAGTTAGAGACTACAACATTAATCAAACTAATTAGTGGTTCGAATTATTAATAAAGCAAGAAGGAAACTGAGAGAAACAATATGTGAAAAGTACTTGTTAGGCTCCAGTTTCTGATATCTGCTTTCATTTGAAAATATTCATGTAGAACCGGGGGCCAACCGATGATGCAAGCTACAAGAATTAGCAATAAGAAAGTTGCGCAAAATATCTATCTACAAAAGGAAAGAGAGAAGAAAAAGAAAATAGTAAGAGTTAACCATGTTAAGAGACATAGTGCAACACCTTTCTTTTGAAATGAAAAAGATATTTGTTTAGTAGCCATGTAATTTAAAAAATAATTTTGTAATGAGCTTCAATTTAACAAAAAAAAATTAACAGTATTAATTGCTGCACTTAAATTTTGAAATTTGAAAAATAGATAAACTAAATTCCACAAAATAAAAATACACGGCTAAATTCCTATTTTTCGAAAACGTACAAGTACTATATAAGTTATGCGCTAGCAAACACCTAACTTCCTTGTTCTACTTCACAGTGGGTGTCAAAATCATTTTTTTGAAAACGGGAATCGACTTTGGTTGAAAGCGAAGATTAAAATGGGAGTCGCCACCGATCTTTATTAGGTGTGATCGGATCACCTTTATTTTAATAAAACATTTTAGTTTACTAAAACGGTATTTTTGGTCTACGAAACTCGAGAGAATGGGTTCGGGAGTCGGTTACGTACGAGGAAGGATTAACACCCTCGTCACGCCCAAAATCGGTACCAAATTGATTAGTTAGTGTTTAAATGTCGAAAGTTAAAAATCAGGAACGGATTTAAAATACGATCCTTCTTTATTAATGTTGATTTTAAAAATGCTTGAGTTAGACCGAAAAGAGTGTTAAAGACTCTCTCGTCTCGAAGTAATAAAACGTTACATCCCGTGAGTTACGACACGACATTTTGCACTCTCGAGAATAAGTTTGCCTTTAATTTTTATTGGAATTCCGTGTATTTTAAAACTCGAAAAGATATTTGGCTATTTAGGATCAATGAGAAAAACGAAACCCCGTAAGTTAAGGCATAATTCTTCGATGTTCCAAAACGCGAAACATTGCCTTATTTTGAAATTTTTATTTTTGAATAATAGCGAGTATGATATTTAAACGACGTGCGCTATTTTGCTTGGATTAAAATAAAAAGATTTAATTTGGATAAACATGTTGGGATTAAATTCATGATACAATGATACGAAAATAAAAATAGAGTAATGAGCGTGGACAATAGTACATGAATTCAACATTACACAAGTGAATGACAATAATACAAACAAAAATACGATATCAACGAATTAAAATACACAATAGCAATAATCACACAACATACATTATTTTTAATACCAATCAATAAACATAGAAATGAAGCAATAATACAAAATAACTTAAAACAAATAATAAGATAATTTTAAATAAATAATATATATACATATAAAAGGTTTAAAATAAATACCATAAAAGCAATTTAAAGTAAATAATACAAAACAATTTAAAATAAAAAGTCTAAAATAAATAATACGTAAAAGGAAATTTAAAATAAATAATATACATAAAATAAAATAAAAGTTTAACATAAATAATATAAAAAAATAAATAATGTATAAAGAATTTAAGATAAACAAAAATTGAAAATTGAAAATAAATAATCCATATAAAAGAAAGTTTAAGAATAAACATTATATATAAATTTATAATAATAAGCAATTCAAAATAATATATAAAAAGATTTTAAAATAAATAAAAAAGTAATTTGGAGTAATTAATATATATAAAATAATTCAAAATAACATGTATTAAAAACAGTTTAAAATGAATATTTATATAAAAATTTAAAGTGAATAATATATAAAATAGTTAAAAAATAACAAAAATATTTAAAATAAACAATGTAAAACGGTTTAAAATAACTAATATAAAAGGTTTAAAAGAAATAATATATAAAATAGTTTAAACTACATTATGTACATAAACTTAAAATATATAATATGTAAAAGTTTAAAATAAATAATGTATATAAAAACTTAAAATAAGTAATATGTAAAATAATTTAAAATAATATGTAATAAAACCGTTTAAGGTAACTAGTTAAAAATATATATACACATAACTTAAAATAATACAACTTGAAATGAATATTATAAATCAATTTTAAATAAATGATACATAAAATAGTTTAAGAGAACTAATATGTAAAAAAATCTAAAATAAATAATATATAAAACTGTTTAAAATAAAATATACGTCTTAAAAAATAAATAAGCAATATATATAAAACAGTTTGATATTAGAAGGTTAAGGATTGAATTAAAAATGAAATAAAATTAAAGAGACGAATTTAAAAAAAAGAAAGCAAATAGGGCTCAAATGGAACGTGCGCAAAGAAAGAGGGACCGATTGGGAGAATATCCCAGCCCTTATATGCACCGTTTCAACATGGACCCAAATGTAATAAAAAATAAATTATGCGGCTAGATTTATAAAAATAAATAAAGTAAAAGAAAGGGCGAAATTGTAGCGCGCACAAAGGCGGAGGAACCTCGTGCATAAATATCCCAATAATGGGAAACACGCGGATCCCCCCTGGGTACTGGTCGGGTCGCGCGGGTAGAGGCCCTATACGGTGCCGTTTTGGGCACTAGGACTTGGGTGCGAAACGGCACCGTTTTAAGTCCCTATTTAAATCAAATTTTATTTTTTAATTTGCTTTTCTCTTTTAAATAAGGCAAAAGAAAACAACCCCCTTTTTTCCATTCATTTGCTCTGCTAGGGTTTATAAAACCCATCATCGCACCATTACCAAACCGCCTTGGCTCACCGCGGACAGTGGTCGGAGCCACACCAAGACTGAATTCAGGTAAGTTTTCTCCTTTCCCTTTCTTCTTATTTTATTTTTTTTAAATCGATTTGAAATAAAAAAAAGGGAAAACCGAAAAAGAAAAAAAGAAAAGAAAAATGAAATCAACCTTTCTTTTAACTTCTATTTTGTTCTTTTTATTTATTGATGGTGCGTAAAAAGTTTGTGAAAAAAAGAAGAAGAAGAAGCTACAATGAGAAGGTTGTGGCTTTTAAAGTTAAGTTACAAGACTATTCTTTTTCTTTTTTTGTCTTTTTGCTCTTGTTTCTTCTGCTACTTGCGTGTGCCTTTTGCTTGCATATTGCAGGTGGTTGTTAGAGGCGTGCGATGCAGGTGATAGGTGAGCCGAGTGGCGGTGGTGGCGCACATGAGGGGCTGAGCGGCGGCTGCAATGCTAGGGTTCCTTCACTTCTTTTTTTCTGCTGAAAATGTTTTGGGTTAATGGGGCTAGGGTTTAGGTTATTTGGGCCTGTTGGGCTTGTTGGGTTTGGATAGTTTAGGCCTGGATTTAATATGTAAATGGACACTTATTTTGGGATTGTTTTATTATTTGTTTGGGTTTTATTATTGTGGTCTAGGCCCGGGTCAAAATTGGCCATTACAGTGGGTACATAACAATGAAAAATCAATCCATGCATCAAAGTTCTATCACGTTATATAATTTTAATTATTTCTAGCTGTAGCAACAAGAACAATGAAATTCAAACTTGCATGTATTCTTTTGGAATTCTATGTTTCAGAATAATACCTTCAAAAGTGGGTGCCAGAAAAGCTGCCTACCACGAGCCACGGTAGAGAAGGAATTCCACTTGCATAATGTCTTACTTTCATGGCAGGAAAGACAAGGAATTCCACTGGTTATCTGATATTTTCATATCATTGCTCATTTTTTGGCAAGGGAGACCCGAACGGAAGAGAAGAATGTTCCAACTTGTTTGCTTTTCTCATCAAGCAAATTACACGAACGTATGCTGTCTATGTATACTTAGTACAGTGGAGCTTGGTGCTGTACATGCGCTCCTCGTTATACTCTTCATAAACTCTGAAAGTGGAGTTATTATAGTTTTGTCTTCAATGCAACAACTACAATTGCAACTAGTAGTTTATATGAAGTTACAAATATCAATCAAAGAATTCTTTACACATGACTCCTCTGTTTCCAATGTTCTACCAGCAATTTTACAAGAACATAATCCATGACAAGTGATGAAACCACTCTGAATCTTGAATTATGATGGCATGAATCTAAGTTCGTCTATAACTAGAATACACGGGTATGATGTACATCTATATCAATATATAATACATGGGCATGATACTTCAGAAACTCCAAGATTCCCAAAACCAAGTCATTGATGTAACAAAACCTAAATGCCTCCCACTTATTGGCATGATATAAATCACCAGCCCAATTTATAGTAATATCACATAACTGATTGTTTAATCTTCTTGCAGCATCTGCCAGCCATGACAATCAATTGCAACTGAAAATACACATATCAAATTAAGAGAAACAGCCCACCATATCAGAATTTACCTATTGTCCCACCAGCATAAATTTGACAAAATTCAAACAAGTTTTCAAACACAGGGCAGTCCTTCTCCAAGATTGTCTGGGAAGAAGAAAATAGAAAAATATGGAAATCAAACTCCAAACCCATATACATCAGAAAAAGCATAACCTAATCCTTTCTACATATGATATTTGCATGTTTATTGGAACGGGCAAAATAAAGATGACAATTTTGATAGAGAATTTCTAAGAGGGGAAAGAATAAAATAGACAGTGAAGGGAAGAATACCAACAATAATAGCTGATAATTGATCGGAGCCTCGCCGTTCCCACAATTGCTGGGCTGCACAGTGGGAGACGTACGCATTTCTTTGGAAAGCTCCGCCTTCGACATCGATTTCTCTATATTTTCCAGCACACGCAAATCCGCCACACCCAAAATCCAAAAACAGAGAGTATTCTATGCATTTTATGGAAAACCCAAGAAGATTTTCGTCTGAATGATGAGTGGAAATGGAAGGAGATTTTCGTCTGAAAAAAAAAAGCTATTACGAGAGCCATTGAATAGGCATTCAGCGTCTGACCTTCTGAATGGTTATACAACGTTTACGCGTAATAGAGCCCGCACGGAATAGCTATTCGGCGGTCAAATTTCAACCAAACAACGGGTCACTGTAGCGCGTGGAATAGGGGCAGAATGGAATGGCCATTCCGTCGAACCAAACATGCTGTAAAAGTTTAGTTACCCATATGAAAGACTAAACTAACAAACATAAAAGTGCAGAACATGGAAGCCATTAAAGAAAAGCTTAAGAAAAATGTAAGAGTGTGGATTTTTTATGCAATAGAACTTAAAAGGAAATGTAAAAAGAAGCATATTACATAAAAATCTAAAGCAAGAAATATAAAAGGAAAATCTTTAATAGATTTAATGTAAACGAAACTGAAATGCATTAATATAAAGCTAAAAATGTCTTTACAAACAAAGTAAAAGGACTAAAGTTGCAAATGAACCTAAGCGACAGTGTTAACTAACTTAACTAACTATAAGAGAAAGAAGAAAAATGTAAAAAAAAAATCTTATATAGCTATGGAAGATAAAGAAAATGAAAACCCTAGAAAAGTAGAAGAAAACTAAGAGAAATTAAAGCTAAACTAAGCCTAAGTGTGTGTATTCTCTCTCCTCAACCAAATTTGGTTGTTTTTAGCAATCAATTTTTTACCCTGTTTGTGCCCAAAATGTCCTTGAATGAGCCTTCAATGATTGGTGATTCGGTTGGACAAAGACTATTATTGGAGCCATTTTTTGTCCCTTGACGATGTGGGTGCGCAATACCTAAGGATTGGATATCGTGATACCGTTGACAAACTTAACTTAGGTTACTTCTTGGGCGAGTGGGTATCGCGATACCAATAGAAGATATGGTGATACCACTGTAAGGTGGTCCAAACTTGGGACCTATTGAAGGTATCGTAATACCTTCTCCTTTGGTGATGTTCTCGTTCGATTCTAGCCATCAACACGTCCTTACAACACTCAATCACATGTTAGGCCCCCAATGATACTATTGGTCAATTAACGTCTCAAAATAAGTAAAAAAAGGCATTTACACTTATTAAATCAAAATCCTAAAAACTACTTAAACGACATTTTTTTGCTTGAGAACAAGCTCCTCATGTCGAGAAAGCCTAATTTGCTATATCAAATTATGACAGATCAATTGTTCCACGAACACTCCTTCATTAATGAAGTCATTCGAGAACACACTTTTTACATCCATTTGAAATAGTTTGATATCTAAGTAAGTTACAACCATGAGTAAGAGTTTGATTGCTTCGAGCGTGCTACAGATTAAAGTTGTCCGATTCTAACCTTAACTCACTACAGGAAAATAGGGCTTTAGCGGCGTTTTATCAAAAAACGTTGCAAAAATTGTAAAACACATAGCAATAGCGGCGTTTTAGTAAAAAATGCCGCGAAAAATAGAGCATTAGCGGCGCTTTTGGCAAAACGCCGCTAAAAACCAGAGCATTAGCGCGCTTTTGGCAAAACGCTGCTAAAAACCAGAGCATTAGCGACGCTTTTGGAAAAACACCGCGAAAAAACCAGAGCATTAGCGGCGCTTTTGGAAAAACGCCGCTAAAAACCAGAGCATTAGCGGCGCTTTTGGAAAAACGCCGCGAAAAAACCAGAGCATTAGCGGCGCTTTTGGAAAAACGCCGCTAAAAGTCATATAACCCCTAAACCCAAAAAAATCATAAACACTAATCTATAACCCCTAAAATAATAATTATTAAAATTTATGGTTATACAATATATTAAATATTTTCTTATATAATCGTAAAAGAGATAGTATTGAATTTAAAATATCGAATTAATTATCATTATAGTTTATGGTTTATGGTTTAAGATATATGGTTTAGGTTTAAGGTTTATGAGTTAACTATGGTTTAAGATATATGGTTTAGTGTTTAAGGTTTAGGAGTTAACTAGTATTTGAAGGTTTATGATGAATTATGGGTTTAGGGATTATGATTAATTAGGTTTAATGGTTAGGGTTAGAGTTTAAGGTGTAAGGGTTTGGGGTTAAGGGTTAAGGGTTTAGAGTTTAATGTTTATGGGATAGGGGTTAAGAGGTTTAGGGTTTAGATTAATTAGTATTTTTTAATTTATATATTAAATGATTTCTTATATAATTGTAAAAGAGATACATTACACCAAAACAAGTTTTAAGAGGATAGGGGTTAAGAGGTTTAGGGTTTAGATTAATTAGTATTTTTTAATTTATATATTAAATGATTTCTTATATAATTGTAAAAAAGATACATTACACCAAAACAAGTTTTAAGAGGATAGGGTTAGGCGTTAAGGGGATAAGGGTTAGGCGTTAAGGGATAGGGGTTAGGGTTTATGGTTTATGAGTTAATATTTTAAGGTTTATGGATTCGGTTTATGGATTATGTGTTGGGTTTAAGGTTTAGGGGTTATGTGTTAAGGGTTTAGGTTTTAAGGGTTAATGGATATGGGTTATGGGCTTAGGGTTTAGGATTTAGGATTTAGGGATAAAGGTTAGAGGTTTAGGGTTTAGATTAATTAGTATTATTTAATTTATATATTAAACGATTTCTTATATAATTGTAAAAGAAATAATATTAATCTTAATATATTAAAATTATATTTATAGTTTAAATTATTTAAGAGATAATAGATAAACTTTATATATATATTATTAAATATTAACTATCATTAATTAATTATTATGGCTTCCAAATTATAACAAATAAAATAAATATGAAAATTAAGAGATTAGTGGCGTTTTAAAAAACACCACAAAAAACACTATTATATAACAAATAAAAATAAATATGAAAATTAAAGATTAGTGGCGTTTTAAAAAACGCATACAAAAACACTATAATAAAAATAAATATGAAAATTAAGAGATTAGTGGCGTTTTTTTAAAAAACGCCACAAAAAACACTATGAAAACGACATCGTCTTTTTTTCTTAAATTTCATCTTCTTGTCTCATGCCCGACACTTAGCCATTTCCCCCAAAATCCCAAAACAGATATCCCAAACGTTTAGCCATTTCCAGCAAAACCCCAAAATTGATTTCCCCAATTCTCTACATTTCCCCTAATCCTTAAATTTCCCCCAAAATCCCTAAGTTTTTTTTAATAGTTCTTCGTTTAAGTAAAGCCCTTATATTTAAAAAAAATTCAATTTTTTTCAGGTATTAGGGAAAGCGATTCGACCAGGTTTTTCAGCATCTAGAGTTTTTGTCAATGTTGGAGAAGAGGTAAATATTCGATTAATTCATGCTTATAGTTGAATGAGAGAAATGAGTGATGTCAAAGTTGAGAAACCAGACGATGAACAGCCGCAAGAAAGCAGCAAATTCCTAATGCAACCTGCAACAGTGTACCACAGCAGCAGGAAATAGGGATTCATAATATCGTGAAAGAAACTAGATCTTCTTCTTGTCGTCTAAATGATCAGAATAAGATTATCAGAAATAGAGGGTGTTTAATTAATCCATTAGGGTTCCCATATAGGTCTCGAATGCAGGTTTTGGCTGCAGATGCACCATCAGGAAGTGGAGAGTTGCTCATAATGAATGATTTACCTGTTTACAAGAGAGGGAGGAACAAAATACAAGAAGCCATTGAAGAGGCTGAGCAAAAGAAGAGGAAGAATGAGATCAAAATAGAATTTCATTTGCAAAATCTCGAGCAGTCTCTCAAAAGGTATGTGTGCTTGAGAGTAGTAGAATCTAGAATACATTTAAACTTAGCCAAGTTGTTCCATACAGTCATATCTAGAAGGCAAGATGTATATATATGCAAGCATACTAGTCGAAAATTACAATTCTTCCTTTCTTTTCTGTTTTATTAGTAGAGTGAAACGGAACTTAGTTCTTCGATTTTAATTTCCACAGATGTAACTGTTTTCCTATACTAAGGCTGCGATCTTGTTTTGAAGGAGCATACAAGATTTCTGGAAGAAAAAGTGGAGCAATTGAGAAATGAGAATGCACTTTTAAAGAAATTACTTTCCCTGGTGAGAGACCTCATGTTTCTTCTTGGCAAGTGGCAAGAAACTGAGAAAATATACAATATTTTCCTTATTTGCTATGTATTACTTATTGATTTTTGGCCTTTCTCATCTTGCATGTGGATCAGAAAGTTGCAGCAGCTGAGAGACTCCCAGAGGTACTGATTTTATATGTCCAATGAACTTAATATCCATATATCAAACTTTTCAAAGGAAAGAAATGCATCCCTCCAATTTATCAGATATTGTCTAGATCTTGTAAACAATCACCTTTTTTTGCATCATCATGTATTATACCAGTGTTATCTCACATCGATTAAATTTTAAATTGTTTAAAGTTTTAAATTGCACCGTATGCTAAAAGGGTAATTGTATTAATTTCTTCTATTGTATGTATAGGAAAGAGAAGTGATGCAAAGGAAAAAGGCAAAACAGTGTTTAGAACCTAAGAACAAAGACACATAGGAGCAGCTATATATGGAGACTAATGAGGAGGTTTAAGCTCATCAAGATCAATGGTGGTGGTGAGACCGAGTGACAATATGGGATGACATAGTTTCATTTTTAAGACATTATAGGATTTCCGTTATACATCAAATATATATAAAGAAAAGCTTTTGTTTGCCTTCATCGACTGGCTTTCAAAATATAATAAAGATAATTAGATTTGCAAAGGAGCTAAAGATAGATCACGCCATCTGTAAAGTTTTGATAATTTATATATTACTATTGCTCGCAAAAAACATGGCAATGGCATGGATGCTACAAGGGCATAATGTCCGGCACTATGGATCGGTTCAAGAAGGTATCTAAACAAGTTTTACGCTACTATTTTAACTTCATGTTTATTTAATTCAGTTTCGATAAAATTGGTGAATATTATGAGGTCAGCTTGCTTTATAGGTCTTCGAGAAGAAGTCCAACAGGAAAATAATGGGGGTATGTATATCTGATTCTAACATTAATTTTATTTGAATAAGGGGATACTACTGCTTGGAGACACGATATGTTTGCAAGTGGAGACACGATATAACTGCATAATTTGGCTTTTCTGACAAAACTTTACCTGAACAACCTTAGCTTTAAGGTTCCATTTCCAGACATTCATGGCGGTGCAATCTTTTTTATTTAATAAAACCATTTTTTTGGTGAAATATTAAGAACAATATAATACTAGTAGTCTGTATAACATAGCATTAGTTAAAAGAGAAAGGTTGATTGCAACCTTTAACCGTTGCTTTTTGTGTGCACTTCATAACTGTTGCTTTGTCTTTCGAGTTTTAGAGGGAAGTTATATGTTTATGTAACACTTCATTTTCTGATTTAACTTACATGTAGCTTTGGATTATGTCTTCATTGTTCTACCCACACTCTTTTCCTTACATGTAGTGGGAATTTATTGATATACTTTGTCACTTACTTATGTATCTTGGCTGTTGGGAATTTAACATTTCTAGCTTCAGCACTTAGCAAAACCTGTCACATTTTAATTACAAAATTCTTTGTATGCAGTAGACATTATGAAGTGGAACCAAATATGATTCGAAAAGTACAGATTTGTGAGTTACTAGAGCCGACAATAACAAGCATAGCTCACGATTAGAGGTGTTGTTGGCGAGATTCAACTTAGAATTAAGCATGTTGTTAATAGATTTTATATTTGTTCAAATTCAGCTTGATTTGAAATATGCACTTAAAATTTTGTCTAAACTCATCTTAAGTCTATTTTATTTTATTTTTTAAAAATGCTATTTTATATTTAATCTAATATTTAGTATTTTATGTATTTTTCATTCATTAAATTTTTATGTATAGTCATTTTTTTTAATGCTTACATTATATTATTATATATTACTATAAATCTTATTGGTAAAATTTTGCTATCTGTCTTGTATTATGTATAAATTTACATACTTGTCCATTTTTGTGAACAACAGGAGTATTTGCTCATGTATTAAAGGATTGGTCGCAGCAGTGGTGGTCAACAGCTTGGCCTACGAACTTAACCACTCCATCGAATCATCTCAATTTTAAGGAATGGATGGCGTGGAACTTAGCTCCAAAAGCCTGGCATCATGTTCACAAAGTGCCATGGAAAGTCTTTTTCTCCTTTATTATTTGGCAAATCTTGCTTGCCTTAAAATACAAGAATCTTCAAAAACCACAATGACCACAGTCGAGTGGTCCAGCCAACTCCGAGCAAGGCTGTGGAATTTTTGCCATGTCTGGACCCATGTTAACATTTAATCCTATACCCTCGTACATAATATTTTTGTTATTGTTGTTCTCATAAGGGGTCTTTACATCCTTTCAGAAAGATTATTATGTATGAGAAGTGGATGTCTACATTCATTCACTTTGAAAACTTCTAAACTTGTCCTACCAATATCTTAAAACTTATTGAATTTGTTTGTATTTTTAGTAAACTTTTATGTTTTTATCCTAGAAAATATCAATCCCAAATATTTTATCATATTAATGTTTTTGAACCTTGCATAATTTTTTTAGATGGACCTTGGAGTTGGCTCCTTTGTGCTAATGAATGCAGTTACTTCACGACAAGCACGAAACATCAAATCATCAATGTGAATCGTTATATTTTCTAGATGCTGGTGTTAATTTGTCATGTATATTGCTTACCATTGTAAATTTTTTCTCTTCTGAGCATACGTTATAATTTTGGCATCACAATTTTCTTTTGTGCATGTAGCATATCTAAATTTGATATGCAGTATATAGATGTATATTGTTTCAGATCTATGTTCCACTAACTTTTCAAAATGCTTCCTAAGGAGTTGGTGGAAGGCAGCCTTTAAATCTGCAACTCCGCTACTACTGTTAGGATTTGCTAGACTTGCTTCTACATTGAGTCTAGACTATCAGGTAGAATATATTTCTTTCTACTTGGACTTTTTGTAATAATAGTTGTTTGCAATGGAATAGGATAAGTTGTGTACTATATCTACTTGCTAATATAAAACAAATGGAACTCTTGGAGATGTCTAAAATAATGCTCCAAACCAGTTTGTACTCAAAAGCATTTTGCATAATAAGCATAGAATTTATCTGATGGTTTTAGTTAAATGACGCCTTTCTTAATGTTGGTAGTTCAACATTTTAGTCATTGATGATTGATGATCAATACTTTTCTCGTTTAATGGAATTTCTCCTTGTAGGTACTTGTGGGGAATATGGAGTCAAGCTGGAATATGGAGTTCAACATTTTGGCATTATTTTCTCACCGGGATGAATTATGTTTTAGAAATTCTAATACTTTGTGTGTATGTGTGTGTGTATGTTTTTTTATGTATTAAATTACATATTGAATCAATGTTTATGTATTAAATTTAAATTCATTAATTTTTATATTTAGTTTTGAAGTTTAAATTTTAATGGAAAATTTAATTTAATTAATATTTTTATTTATCCTTAAAAGTATATAGTTTAAAGTTCAAATTTCAAAATTAAACATAATATAATATTTAACATAGAAATAAATATTATTTAATTAAAATAAAATAATTTTTTAAGATCATTATTTTTAGCGGCATTTGAGAAAAGTGCCGCTAAAGGTCATGATCTTTAGCGGCGTTTGCAAAAAAGCGCCGCTAAAGGTCATGGTCTTTAGCGGCGTTTGCGAAAAAAGCGCCGCTAAAGGTCATGATCTTTAGCGGCGTTTTTTTCGAAAAAACGCTAATTTTTGCGGCGTTGCATATAGCGACTTTTTTTGAAAGTATTAGCGACGCTTAAAAATACCGCTAAAGGAAAAAAAAACGCCGCTAAAAGTATTTTCTTGTAGTGACTCCGTAAGTGTCGAAGTTAAGGTTAACTTGTACGAGATGCTATCTAAGTATATGTGAAATAAAAAACCTGACCTCGTACACTTAATGTTTTCCAAGTACAAGAGTTAAGTTATTTCATCATATCCCAATCGTGGGAATCAAATTTTGTAAGAAATTTTCGAAAAAGAAGCATGACCTCTCTAGATAACCATATTATTTAATTAAAAAAGACATATTTCAAAGATTTCTATTTTGAGGAATAAAAAGTAATGATCGAATAAAAATCTAGATTCTATTTTCCTAATTATTATTTCAAGTACTTTCCCACTTTTGGTAATTGTATTAATTTCTGACCGGTTTAAATTGTGACACATGTCACTTTTTATTAGAATAATTTTCATTTTAAATTAAATGATAGATTGGGGTTAAATATACCTTTAAATTTTTAACTAAAAACATGTTGAATTTCAATTCATTAACTTTTTCAAATAAAGAATTTCTGCTAAAAAATGACATGTAGGTCATGTGTTTTAACCAGTTAGAAATTAACAATATTAGTCAAAGATACCATATTCATAAATGGCGTAAAGTTACATGCACCATGGACATTTTCAAAGTCAAGGAACTACATTAGAAGATTTAATGAAGTGTCATTATCCCTTATCGCTAACAATATTAAAGTATAATTACAAATTTTAAATTATTTAATTCTCATATTTGAATATTCAAATAAAGTAAACCTTTTCTCAATATAAAATTTAAAAACATTAAAAATATTTAATATATAATTTCCAACAATCAAATTGAATTAATTAATTGCTAAAAATTATAAAATCTCCATCATTAGCCGATGAATTTTTTAATAACTATCCAATTAATTTTAGTTTTTATAGTTAATTTGATTTTAGTATGTGCACATTATTAGGAATTAAACATCTATTTTATAAAGTAACAAATATTAATAAAAATATTTTTAAACATTTATATTTTTTGAATAAAGGATTTTAACCAATTTCAAATTTTTCTAATACAAATTAAACCAAATAACTACAAAATGAGCTATGGAACTAATATTTAGAAGACTTGAATTAAGCGAAAGACATGGTTAACATCAACTTCAAACTTCTTTTTGACGTCTGAAATAAAAATAAATAAAGCAAAAAAAAAGGAAACCTCAGCTTAAGATAAAGTGGACAAACAATGACTTAAAGAACAATTTTGGAAAAAGGTTAAAATAGGAGGGCATGAATCACGAGAAGCACTAAAAAGCACCCTTTGAATTACCAAACCAATTATTACCTTTTTATCTTTTTTTAGTACTTTGTCGTTTTAGTACTTTGTTGTTTTCTATCAAAACTATTATTATTTTTTAATTATAATAACAAAATAAAGTTTAAACAATTAACATAAATATCACTACTCAAATTTAGACCATATTTAAGATAATCAATATTCTTAATCATAAGATTATCACATAAAATTCTCAATCAAAACTAATATTATACCCTAAATACAATAATTCAACATTTTATGGAAATAATTTTTTTTTTGAATTTATCTTAAAGTTTGAGATGGGATACAACTACAACCATGTCAATTGAAAAGTAGAAATAATTTTAGATTAAACTCATAAATTTCAGCTTTTACTAGTAGCGGAAAGATTTGATTGGCATTGAAATAGTTTGGTATATGAATAACCTTTTATTGGGTTAATTTCCTTTTCTAATTTTTTTTTTTTTTTTATGAAACAAACCACACATTTCTTAAATTTAAAAGCTTAGGTTTTTCTAGAGTGAGCAGCTTCTTGGAACTATTGAAATGGTTGGTAAGATAATGTGTACAACAGAGGGGCGGCGCTAGGGGGTTGGGGCTGGCGCTCTAACATGCCAACATTACATTTTTTATTTTCTAAAATTTAAAATTACAATACATGGTAAAGTTATAATTTTGTTTTAAAAATATAAAATGACTAGAAATGATAGTATAAATTAGTTTGATTGGTATGAACGTTTTTACCAATACAGGAGAACGTGAGTTTGAGTGTGCTGACGCACATTATCCTCCTATTTATAGGTTGGGGAGAGGCTATGAGTAATTCTAAATATTCTGTCAAAAAAAGTAGATACAATGGATGAGGTGGATTTTCAGTGAAATTCTTCAATTAGGGTTGGACTTGGATCAAACTCACACCACCTTGCCTTAAAATATTTTTAAAATGCATCTATATTAATTTTATAAATAATTATATTTTTTATTAATTTTTTGAACATTCACAAAATTTTAACCATTTTTAATTTTTTGTTAGATCTTATTATAATATTTTATAATATGTATTTTAATAAATATTGTAAAAATTAAGGTAATAAAAAAAATTAATTAATATGACCCCTATGTGATGACTTGATGGTCAAGAGTGTTCATCGCCCCAAGTGTGCTCTGGGTTCCAGTTGGCTAATTGCGTTTATTGTTTGAGCTTTACCATGTTATTATAATAAAAGTTTTGCATTTGGAAAACCACCTAGTAATTGAATATGCTTGTAATTACACATGTATGACATATTTGGGCAACCACTATAATTAATAGGTCTTACTATGTTAGTGATTCAACAAAGGCAATTGTGTTAGTTAATTGGTTGTTATAGTTAGTTTTAGTTTGTTATATCTGAAATGATATGTATAAATACTCATGAAATAAATACATGAAATCAATGTACCAATTTTTTCTATTATTCTAAGTTCTTCTTCCTTTGCGTTTTGAGTTTCATTATGTATTTGTATATTTGTTATCTTTGAATCTTCACATGGTACCAAAGCATTTTTTTTCTATTATTCTAAGTTCGTCTTCCTTTGAGTTTTAAGTTTCATTGTGTATTTGTATATTTGTTATCTTTGAATCTTCACATGGTACCAAAGCTTTCTTCAATGGCTTAACAGTTGGTGATGATCGATGGTGCGTTGACAAGTTTTCAGTGTATAGTGGTGTTCTTGTTCAAATTTGGTTTTTTTTTTTCCTTTTAGATCTTTGTTGTGGTTCTTGAGTCTTGTTTTCAAGTTCCTCTATGGCTCCTCTGTCAATTGACTTGTTACCATCTTCCCCTCATGATGACATTGATATGGCTGAAGTTGGTGCTCAAATAGGTCAGGTTTTATCTTCGATCTCTTTCAATGATGGATTGACCCCATTTATGTCCAACATTAATAAATTTCCTAGGCATGAAACTGTAAATCTAACTTAAAGTAATTTTATATTGTGAAGCATCAAATTACTTTAATTTTAGAAGGTTGTGGTCTCATAGGTTATACTTTAGGAACCTTAGATATAACACCCCTCACCCGTATCCAACACCAGGACAGGGCTCGAGGCACTACTGGAACTTTACACTTTCAGTATTCTAACTCGGGTCACAAAATTTCATTTGAATTTAAAACATTTCAATCATGAACTTCCCGTCCCCTAGTATAGGCCTCCGAAACCTATATCATATCGGAAGGCAATGCGGAACAAATACGGAAGCGTTCGATTAACCTTGGACTCCTCAGAAAATTTTCCTTAACATAAAGGGACACACGCCCGTGTAGGTGGGCCGTGTGGCCTCACACGCCCGTGTATCTTAGGGGCACGTCCATGCCCTTCATCCATGGGCAACACTAACATATCAACACAGCCATGGAACACGCCCGTGCTACATGCCCGTGGACGAAACTGTCATTTTAACACGGCCATGGCGCACGCCCATGCTGCCTGCCCGTGCACAATTTTGAGCTAAAATTTTAAGTGCAAGGGACACACGGCCATAGCACACGCCCATGGGAGGGAACCGTGTGTCACACACGGCCTAGACACATGCTCGTGTGTCCAATCATGTGGACTTTATTAGGCTATTTTCCAAGCCTTTAGTTACCCCTTTCTACCACTTGTGCCTAGTGGTTAACAAATTTGAGAGAAAACACAATTTTACGCTTGTAAATAATCATAATGAAGTTAGTTGTATGGAAACCTCATATCATTGGTTTCATACAAAAAGGTTATTTCCCATCTAGTATTTATGGGTTCTTATGATATTGTAGCGCAATCAAAATTTGGCTCGTTTTTGAACTCATTGCCAATTGTAGCAACCTATCATATAAGAACATACACATGCGTAAAATCGTAGGTCATAGCATACTTAAATTAAGCTAATTTTCATGGTCATATACAAAGAGATAAACATATTTTTACATGCCTTTACTTGGCAAATCAAATGACACATATAACAAAATGCTCAAAAATACTATACATGCCATTGAACAAAATAAATAGAGTCTTTATAGCAAAGCTTGTTTAGTTGATAGTGTGTGGACTCTCTAATTGTCTTCCAGTCCTTATGAGTCATCGAGCTCTATAAAACAGGGAAATGAGAGGGGTAAGCATTTTCATGCTTAGTAAGCTCGAATAACCGAAAAGTAAACTTACCAAGTAATTAGCATACATCCATATTTAATTTATGAAATCATCCATTATGAAATGATTTCCTATCACATGCACTCAATCAATGAGTTAGTCACATAATCATGTATCATGTAATTTAACTATATGAGCTCATCATTCATCATTTGATTCATATATGTATATCCAATGTTAATCTCATTGAGTTTCTAGGAAATCTCGATGAAATACCTATTATCCGTCAATTCATACGAATGATCATTCCATATATGCACTCCGCGAACCTCACATCTTATGGCAAGATTGCTAGTCCAGGCTAAATCCCCAATATCATAAACTCATAAAGTGATGTCGGGATTACCAGTCTAGGCTAAATCCCTTATAGCGACAAACACCCTTAATGAGCTCGAATTTGAATTACCAGTCCAGGCTAAATTCAGACCCTAATAGGATTACCCATCCGGGCTAAATCCTCAATGCACATATATTCTTCGGGAGGCTCGATCATTCAAGGAACACCCGTCCGGGCTAGATTCCTTTCCATACTTGAGATCACGGATTACCCATCTGGGCTAAATCCTTACTGCAACACATGCAGTATCTCAATTCACATGTAAACATGGTTTATCCATCGAATCCCCTTTTTAACCTCAACCGAGATAGTTGTCATCAAGTTATTACCAAAGGTGCATTTTATGCATTTTTATACCATTGATAAATGCAAATATCATGCATTCATAATTCATACAATTCTGCATACTAGGGGATTACTTTAAGTTATCTGAACTTACCTGGTATTCGTTTCAAAGATATGTTTCGGTTATTTCGAAACCTTACGTTTACCTCGGTCGACCTCTGGAATTTGTTCATCGGGGTCTATATCAATAGAATTAACTCATTAATACACTACATTATACATTTCAAGTTAATATCTACCCCCAGTCCAAATGACTGTTTTGCCTCTAACCTTTGACATTTTTACGATTTAGTCCCTAGGCTCGTATAATGAAACGCATGCAATTTCTATCTTACCCAAACCTAACCGAACATTTTTCTCTCTTATGGAAACCCACATTTTCATTATTTCCCCATTTCTACCACACATTTACATCTTTTGCAAAATGGTCCCTATAAGGGTTTCTCATGAAAATCAACTAGAAAAAGATGTTTAACACACATTAATCTTTCATATTCCTCCATAATCCATCAAAATACAATTAAATCATGCATGGGTAAATTTTCAAACATGAACCCTAGCATGAAATATGGGTAGAAATGGAGAGATCAAGCTACTTGGATTTCAAAAATACAAAGAACATGAAAAACGGGGCTTGAGAGCACTTACTATTGAGCTTGAAAATTGAAGAAACCCTAGCTATGGTGTCCTCCAAATTTCGACAGCTATGGAAAGAAGATGAGCATATTTTTGCTCCATTTTTCCCTTTTTATTTCATTAAAATACCTAATGACCAAAATGCCCTCATACTCTTTCTTTAAAATTTTATCCATGCAAGCCTATTTTTGTCCAAAAATTTAGAATTTGGGAAAATTATTCTCCAAGACCTTTTAATTCATAATCTAAAGCAATTTCATACAAATTACTTCTAGAAACCAAGTTTTGCAATTTATTCAATTTAGTCTCTCACTTCCAATTGGACATCTCATACTTAAAATTTCTTCATGAAGCTTTAACACATGCATATACCCATTTTCTAGGCCTTATAATAATCATAAAATAAATATTTTGACGTCGAATTTGTGGTCCTGAAACTACTATTTCGACTAGGCCCTATTTCGAGATGTTACATTTCTCCCCCCTTAGGGACTTTCGTCCTTGAAAGTCTTACCGAAAAACAGGTTTGGATATTGGCTTCTCATGGTTTCTTCCGGCTCCCATGTAGCCTCTTCTACACCATGTCGATGCCATAGAACTTTTACAAGAGCCACATCTTTATTTCTTAACTGTTTAACTTCGCGAGCCAATATCTTAACCGGTTCCTTTTCATAGGTCATGTCTAGTCAAATTTTAATCTCAGTCGGAGAAAGTACATGAGAAGGGCCTGATCGGTATCTTCTTAACATGGGTACATGGAACACATCGTGAATCTTTTCCAGTTCGCATGGCAATGCTAACCGATAGACTAACGGTCTAACTCTTCTGGAAATCTCTTACGGTCCGATAAATCGTGGACTCAGTTTACCCTTCCGACCAAATCTCAATATCTTTTTCCATGGATATACTTTCAAAAATACTCTATCCCTAACTTGGAACTCAATTTCCTTTCTTTTCAAGCCAGCATAAGACTTTTACCTATCTGATGCTTCTTTTAAACAATCTCGTATCACTTTAACCTTTTCTTCAATTTTTTTAATCAGATCAACTCCATGAATCTAATTTTCCTTGAGTTCTATCCAGTACAATGGAGTTCGGCACTTCCTACCATATAAGGCCTCATAAGGTGCCATCCTTAAACTTGTTTGGAAACTATTGTTGTAGGCAAATTCTACCAATAGCAGGTATTTTTCCCAACTACCCTGAAATTCAAGGATGCAACAACGCAACATGTCTTCAAGAATCTGAATCATCCGCTCAGACTTACCATCGGTCTGAGGGTGAAAAGCTGTGCTAAAGCTCAACTTTGTACCCAACGCTTCTTTTAACTTCTTCTAAATTCTCGAAGTGAACCTCGGGTCTCTGTCTGAAATAATCGACAGTGGTACTCCGTGTAATCTTACTATCTCAGAAATTTACAAATCGGCCAACCTATCAAGAGAATAATCTGTCCTTACTGGAATGAAATGAGCTGACTTTGTCAATTTATCCATTATAACCCATATGACATCTTTCTTTTTCGGAGTCATAAGTAGTCATGTCACAAAAACTATAGTAACTTTATCACACTTCCATTCGGGGACCATTACAGGTTGTAACAAACTTGAAGGCACTTGATGTTCAGCTTTAACTTGCTGACACACCAGGCATTTCGATACAAATTCAGAAACATCTCTTTTTATACCGTTCCATCAGTACATTTTCCTTAAATCGTTGTACATCTTGGTACTTCTCGGGTGAACAGACAAACGACTGTTATGTGCTTCTTGCAAAATTTTTCGAATAAGTTCATTGTCTTTGGGTACACAAACCCTATCTCTGAACATCAAATATCCATCAGGACTAACTGGAAAATCTGACTCAACACCAGACTCACATTGAGCTCTTTTTGCTTGCAAGTCATCATCATTAAGCTGAGCATCATGAATTTTCTGCAGAAATGTCGGCCTAGCCTCCAGCTCGGTCAAAACTGATCCATCTTCAAGCAATGTCAAATGAGTACTCATGGCTCTCAATGCACACAGGGATTTTCTATTCAATGCATCAGCGACCACATTCGCTTTTCTCGGGTGATAGCCAATAGTCAGATCATAATCCTTAATTAGTTCTAACCATCTCTGCTGTCTCAAATTTAATTCCTTCTAAGTCATCAAGTACTTCAAACTTTTGTGGTTTGAGAATATACGGCAAGTCTCGCCATACAAATAATGCCTCTAAATTTTTAAGGCAAAAACAATAGCACCAAGCTCTAGGTCGTGAGTTGGATAATTCTTTTCATGGGGCTTCAATTGCCGTGAAGCATATGCTATCACCTTGCCATCTTGCATAAGCACACACCCCAATCCATTTAAGGATACATCACTGTAGACCACAAATTCTTTTCCCGATTCAGGTAGCACTAAAATAGGAGCTTCGGTCAGCAATGTCTTTAACTTCTCAAAACTTTCCTGACACTTCTCTGTCCAATCAAACTTAACGTCTTTCTGAAGCAGCTTCGTCATCGGAGTCGCTATCATGGAAAACCCTTTTACAAACCTTCGATGGTAATCGGCTAAGTCCAAAAAGCTTCTAACCTCGGTTACATTCTTAGGTGGTTTCCATTCAACAATTGTAGAAATCTTACTTGGATCAACTCGGATGCCTTCACTCAAAACTATATGACCCAAAAATCTAACTTCTTGAAGCCAAAACTCTCTCTTGCTAAACTTAGCATATAGTTGTTTTTCTCGCAAGGTCTGCTACACAATTTTCAGGTGCTTTGCATGCTTTGTCTCATCTTTAGAGTAGATCAAAATATCGTCAATAAACACAACAACAAACTTATCCAAATATGGCTGAAAGATCCTATTCATTAGATTCATAGACACAGCTAGTGCATTCGTCAATCCAAACAGTATGACAAGAAATTCATAATGACCATACCTTTTTCTGAAAGCTGTCATTGGTACATCCGAGTCTTTAGCTCGTAACTGATAATAGCTAGACCTTAAGTCTATTTTGAAGAATACAGTGGCTCCTTTCAACTGGTCAAAAAAATCATCGATCCTTGGCGAATGATACTTATTCTTGATAGTCACCTTGTTCAGTTGCCGATAATCGATACATAACCTCATCGAACCATCTTTCTTCTTTACAAACAACACGGGGGCACCCCAAGGTGAAAAACTTGGCCTAGCAAATCCTTTATCTGTCATTTCTTGCAACTGGGCTTTTAACTCCTTCAGCTCTATAGGTGTCATTCTGTACGGGGCAATAGAAATGGGAGTCGTCCCTGGCACCAACTCAATACCAAACTCTATCTCCCTTTCAGGAGGTAATCCGGGTAATTCCTCCAGAAATACATCTGGGTACTCACAAACTATCGTACAGACTCAATCTTCAATTCAGTTTCCTTATTGTTCAACACAAATTCAAGGTAGGCTTCGTGTCTTTTCCTCATATATCTCTGAGCAACCATCGCCGTGATTACAACCGGAAATGAACCCAATTCTCTTGATTCAACCCGTAGAGTCTTACCATCCGGGCATTTCAACTTAATGTACTTACTACCACAATTCACTGTTACATCATGAAGGGCTAACCAATCCATACCAAGTATTACATCAAATTCAACAAATGGTAGCAACATAAGGTTAGCCGGAAAACAACGACCTTGAATTGTCAAAGGACAATTCTTACAGATTTTATCAACTAGAACCGACTTACCTAGTGGTTTCGATACTCTAATAATATCTTTCGTATGTTCAACAGGTATATTCATATTAGACGCCAATCTCATGCAGATATATGAATGCATTGATCCCGATCAATTAAAGCAACAACACTTATATTAAAAAGAGAGAAGGTACCCGTAATAACATCAGGAGCAGCGGCTTCCTCTCGGGCACGTATCACATACGTTCTTGCTGGGGCTCGAACTTTTGATTTGGCAGTATCTTTAGTCATGACTCGACTGCCACTAGCACTCCCAGAGTATCTCGGAGGTCTACCTCTTGGAATAGGAGTACTCGACTTCGGAGTTATTTCCTTTTCTTTTTCAGCTTGTTCCGGGCAGTCTCTGAGAAAATGATCAAAAGAACCACATCTGAAACATGCGCCGCTTTTCATTCGGCACTCTCCGAAGTGAAATTTGTTGCAACTCTTACACTCCCCACAGTAGTCACCATCGGGGAGGAAGACTTTTGACCTCGTCGCTTAAAGCTTTTCGATCTACCCAAATATCCTACTGACGAAATGGAGCGTTCATGCAGGCTCCTGGCTTTCTTCGTGGAGAACGAGAGTGTTTTACCGTTAGACCTCTTGCTCGCAACTCGAGCCTCTTTCTTAGCTTGTTTTCTTTCATTATTAAGTTCCTCAGCCTTCTTGGCTCGATCGGCCAATGCGGCAAACTCCCGTATTTCTAAGATCCCAATCAACAACTTGATGTCCTCATTCAGACCTTTCTCGAAGCGTTTATGCATTTTCGATTCCGTTTGGAACCATTCAGTTGTGTACTAACTTAGTCGTACGAACTCTCTCTCGTATTCTGCTACAGTCCTGTTACCTTGTTTGAGTTCCAGGAACTCTTTTCGGTTCGAGTCAAAAAACCGTTGGCTAATGTATTTCTTCCTAAACTCTGCTTGGAAGAAATCCCAAGTAATACTTTCTTTCGGCACTACCGAAGATACAGTCTTCCACCAATTGTATGCAGTATCCTTCAAAAGGGACACAGCACACTTCAAACACTCTTCTGGTGTGCATGACAAATCATCAAGCACCCGCGTAGTGTTCTTGAGCCAAAACTCAGCTCTTTCAGCGTCATCATCAACTTTCGCTCTGAATTCCTCAGCCCCATACTTTCTAAGCTTATCTACCGGGGCTTTACCGATTCTCACTGGTGCCAAACCTCGTGGCACATCCTCATCAGGTTGGTTAGGGGGCGGGGGAGGTCTTGGTATATTAGGGCTATTTCTCAGATAATCCCCAAACCATTCATCCATCATATCAAAGAAGGCAGCTCGAGCCTCTTCTCGGCCTTCTGACATCAGCCTTCTACTACTACTAGATACTGCTCGTTGTACGGAAGCTGGAGCATGGCTCTCAGCTCCCTCGAACTCATCTTGTACTTAATTAGAAGACATTTACTATATTCAAAACAACTTAATCAATTAGGATACGTCACACTATCAACGTTCAAGTAATGGCCTCCTTAAATTAAGCCAATTTTCATGGCCATATACAAAGAGATAAACATATTTTTACATGCCTTTACTTGACAAATCAAATGACACATATAACAAAATACTCAAAAATACTATACATGCCATTGAACAAAATAAACAGAGTCTTTATACCAAAGCTTGTTTAGTTGATAGTGTGTGGACTCTCCAATTGTCTTTCAGTCCTTATGAGTCATCGAGCTCTGTAAAACAGGGAAATGAGAGGGGGTAAGCATTTTCATGCTTAGTAAGCTCGATTAACCGAAAAGTAAATTTACCGAGTAATTAGCATACATCCATACTTAATTTATGAAATCATCCTTTATTAAATGATTTCCTATCACATGCACTCAATCAATGAGTTAGTCACATAATCATGTATCATGTAATTTAACTATATGAGCTCATCATTCATCATTTGATTCATATATGTATATCCAATGTTAATCTCATTGAGTTTCTAGGAAATCTCGATGAAATACCTATTATCTGTCAATTCATACGAATGATCATTCCATATATGCATTCCGCGAACCTCACATCTTATGGCAGGATTACCAGTCCAGGCTAAATCCCCCATATCATAAACTCATAAGGTGATGTCGGGATTACCAATCCAGGCTAAATTTAGACCCTAATAGGATTACCTGTCCGGGCTAAATCCTCAATGCACATATATTCTTCAGGAGGCTCGATCATTCAAGGAACACCCGTCCTGGCTAAATTCCTTTTCATACTCGAGATCACGAATTACCCGTCTGGGCTAAATCCTTACTGTAACACATGCAGTATCTCAATTCACATGTAAACATGGTTTATCCATCGAATCCCCTTTTTAACCTCAACCGAGATAGTTGTCATCAAGTTATTACCAAAGGGGCATTTCATGCATTTTCATACCATTGATAAACGAAAATATCATGCATTCATAATTCATACAATTATGCATACTAGGGGTTTACTTTAAGTTATCCGAACTTACCTGGCATTTGTTTCAGAGATATGTTTCGGTTATTCCGAAACCTTGCGTTTACCTCGTTCGACCTCCAAAATTTGTTCTTCGGGGTCTATATCAACAGAATTAACTCATTAATACACTACATTATACATTTCAAGTTTAATATCTACCTCAGTCCAAATGACGGTTTTGCCCCTAACCTTTGACATTTTTACGATTTAGTCTCTAGGCTCGTATAATGAAACGCATACAATTTCTATCTTACCCAAGCCTAGCCGAACATTTTTCTCTCTTATGGCAACCCAAATTTTCATTATTTCTCCATTTCTACCACACATTTACATCTTTTGCAAAATGGTCCATTAAGGGTTTCTTATGAAAATCAACTAGAAAAAGATGTTTAAACACATTAATCTTTCATATTCCTCCATAATCCATCAAAATACAATTAAATCATGCATGGGAAAATTTTTAAACATGAACCCTAGCATGAAATATGGGTAGAAATGGAGAGATCAAGCTACCGGGATTTCAAAAATACAAAGAACATGAAAAACGGGGCTTGGGAGCACTTACTATTGAGCTTGAAAATTGAAGAAACCCTAGCTATGGTGTCTTCCAAATTTTGGCAACTATGGGAAGAAGATGATCATATTTTTGCTCCATTTTTCCCTTTTTATTTCATTAAAATACCTAATGACCAAAATGCCCTCATGCTCTTTCTTTAAAATTTTATCCATGCAAGCCCATTTTTGTCCAAAAATTTAGAATTTGGGAAAATTATTCTCCAAGACCTTTTAATTCATAATCTAAAGCAATTTCATACAAATTGCTTCTAGAAACCAAGTTTTGCAATTTATTCAATTTAGTCCCTCACTTCCAATTGGACATCTCATACTTAGAATTTCTTCATGAAACTTTAACACATGCATATACCTATTTTCTAGGCCTTATAATAATCATAAAATAAATATTTTGATGTCGGATTTGTGGTCCCGAAACCACTATTCCGACTAGGCCCTATTTCGGGATGTTACATTAGATGTTCCAACTCAATTTGTTATTGATAAAAAAAGAAGTTAGTTGCTAATTCTATGTTTAGTGCATATAGGAAACAAGATAATTTGTTTGCCTTTCTTAATTGCTTTCCACTGTTAGTGATGATGTGCTTTCCACTAGGGCAAGCACCTCTCATGATGTTTGGAGTAAGGTTGTTAGCCTATATGTTACAAAATCTAGTATCAAAATATCTACCTTGAGACGTACTATTCACTTTAGAAAGAAACAACATCAATCTATCAAAGAGTATTTGGCTAAAATCAAACAATTTATGACATATTGAATGCTTCGGGTAGTTTTGTTACAGAACAAGTCAATGTTATTCTTACTAGTTTGTTTGGTGATTTTGAATCTATCTTAGTAGTGGCATCATCTAATAGAGAACCTTTGCCTTTAGACTTGATTACTGATATGCTTTTGGAGTTTGAGTCTAGGCAAAAATGTTGTAAAAGTTTCTCCTCATGCCAATCTGGTATGACATTCAAGTTCTTCAAATTTTATTCCTGGTACACAAGGATCTTCATATCAATATATCTAAGGGTCACAAGGATCACGATATCAGTTTAGGAGAACCGTGGTAATTTTCACGGAAAAAGTTGTGGCAGGTATTTCAATAGTGGCTGACCTCAATGTCAGTTATGTCGAAAAGTTGGTCATTTGGTTAATTGTTGTTACTATTAGTTTGTTTAACATTTTCAGGGACCTCACTCTATTTTCTCCTGTCCTTATGGTGTAACAGCCTAATTTTTAGTGGTGTCGGAACAGTGATTCGAGATCACTAAATCCGACAAATGAGTAGGAAATATTATTAATTTAGTGAGTATAAATTAAATGTGAAGTTAGGAAAAATTTGAAATAGTGAATAGTGTACTAAAAATAAATATTAAAATAATTAGAATAAAAAACAAGGTATCGAGACCTCGATAATTTTAAATCTAGCCATAAATATTTTTATAAATATTTATGGAGTGTTAATATGTTAGTATTAAAGTTTCGTCAAGAAATTTTAAAGTTCTGATAGTTAATTGAATAAAAATGACTAAATTGTATCAAATGCAAAATTGTGGGAAATGATTAAATAGCTTAATTGATAAAAGAAAGAGAGTTTAAAAGGAAAATAGACCCAAAGTCTATTTGGGCTGGACGACAAGGTCATGAAATTAGCAAGAAAATAAGGAGAATTAAGGGAAAAATTGGAAAATTGCAAAATTTACTTAATAAAGCTAGGACTAAAGTGGAATTATCTAGATTTCTCTTTATTTTTCTGCATTCTCATCATAAAAACGCCATGTAAGAGATCTATTAAGCTGGTTTTTCATATTTTTACTTTAATTAAGTTCAATTCTTGATTATTTCTTGAAATTTTTGTATTTTTGTGACTTTGACAACTAGGTCCTATTGTTGAATTCATTAGTTTTTGATTCTATGAAAGAAATTGAAAGTTTCTATACATATGTGCTGGAATTATATGATGATTTGGCATGGAATTAGAGCTTTAAATTGTTTATATGTTGATTTTATTGTAAGAATTGAATAGAAAGTGAATGTTTGGGACCTAATTGTAAAAGAGTTTGAAGTTAGAGTTTTATGTGGAAATTCTGAAATTCAATAGTTAAATGCTCAAATTCAAGAGTTGTTGGATAGGGGCTTTATTAGGCCAAGCGTGTCTTCATGGGGAGCACCGGTGCTATTCGTGAAGAAGAAGGATGATACAATACGGATGTGCATTGATTATCGCCAGTTGAACAAACTGACGATTAAGAATAAGTATCCACTGCCAAGGATTGACGATCTATTCGACCAGCTTAGAGGAGTTTCTGTATTTTCCAAGATCGACCTTCGATCTGGATATCATTAGTTAAGGGTCAAAGAGGCAGACATCCAAAAGACGACATTCAGGACTCGGTATAGTCATTACGAGTTTCTGGTTATGCCATTTGGACTAACGAACGCTCCTGCAGCATTTATGGATCTGATGAATCGTGTGTTCCAACCATTTTTGGATCAGTTCGTAGTCGTCTTTATTGATGATATCCTGGTATATTCTGAAACTGAAACGAAACATGATGAGCATCTCCGTATAGTGATGTAAGTGTTGAGGGAGAAGGAACTTTTTGTGAAGTTCAACAAGTCTAAACTTTGGTTGAGGGAGGTAACCTTCTTAGGACATGTGGTCTCTGCTGAGGGGATTAAGGTGGACCCTCGAAAAATTGAAGTGATTTTGGAGTGGAAGCCGCCTAGGTCGAGTGTCGAAATCTGAGTTTTCTAGGACCGGCGGGATATTCTGAAGGTTTGTGGAAGGTTTTTACGTGATGACAGACCTTTGACAAAACTCATAAGGAAATGAGTACCGTTTGTATGGACTAAGAAGCACCGGAAGCTTTTGAGAAGTTGAAGAAAGTTACATTGAAGCACTGAGTTGATTCAAAGAGTCCGCAAGGATTTTAGTGTGTCTGATGGCGCATCACACGTGGGTTTGGGCTGCGTGTTAATGCAAGAGGGTAAGGTGGTTGCATATACATCACGATAGCTTAAGCCTCATGAGGGAAACTATTTGACTCATGATTTAGAGTTGGTAGCGATGATATTTGCACTTAAGATTTGGAGACATTACTTGTGCGGAGAAAGGTGTATTATATACACGACCATAAGAGTCTTAAGTATTTGTTGACTCGAAGGAGCTGAACCTTAGGCAAAGGAGATGGATTGAGTTGCTTAAGGATTATGACTGATCGATCGAGTATCACCCAAGCATGGCTAATGTGGTAGCCGATGCTCTAAGTCGTAGAGTCAGATGTCGATCCGAGAGCAATGTTTGCTCGTCTGAGTCAGATGATGATGGAAGTCTGTTGGTGAGTTGCAAGTGAGGCCAACTTTGGTTGGATTAGATTAAGGAAAAGCAGGTTGAACGATGAGTCTTTGGTCGCTCGTTTTCAACAAGTTAAGGAAGGGGAAACTTCTGAGTTTGGGAGCCAGAAGAGACGATGCAACAGCAATACCCTCATCTGTTTGGATTAGGTAAATTTCGAGGACGAAATTCTTTAAGGAGGGTAGAGTTGTAACGCCCCAATTTTCGGGAATTCTGCGAATGTTGGCAAAATTTCATGCTTTGATTTTGTCATTTGTGAGTGAAATTATGAAATAGGACCTATGTGAAAATGTTTGAAAATGCTATAGGCTAAATTGAAGTGGCCAAATAAATAGGAGTGCAAAATAGGAGGATTTGCATGACAAACCTCCCATTTTACATGAAGTGGCCAGCCATCATGTTGTTGTAGACAAAATGTGCACTTGATATCCATAATTTATGGTACAAATTGATACAAATTGATAATGGGTTAGGTAAATGTTCCATGATAATGGGTTAGGTAAATGTTTCATGATAATGGGTTAGGTAAATGTTTCATGATAATGGGTTAGGTAAATGTTCCATGATTGGAATTTCATGTCTTTTGTATTAAAGAATTAAAATGAAATATGAAATTTTCTTAAAAGAAAAAGGGGTGAAAAGAACAAAGTTTTGTCCATCTTTGTTCATCATAGCCTAAAGTTAGAGAAAAGAAAGGAGAGGAGAAAGATCTTGAATGTTCGGTCACTTGGGGAAGAAAATTGAAGGTAAGTTCATAGTAGTTTGCTTCTATCTTGATGTTCATGAGTTCTTCTTGATTCTACCTTAACTCTTGAGGCATATTTTGGTTTTTGGTTGTGTTGTGAGCATTTGGTCATGAATTAAAATGAAGGAAATGGTTGTTGTTTCATGTTCTTTTGATGAAAAATGGAAGATATGTGAAGTTGAGCCAAACAAATGAGCATGCATGTGCTTAGATGCTAAGGGGAAAAATCGGCTAATATGTTGTGCTTTAAAATGATGAAATGGAGATTATACTTAAGTAAAATCATAGATATGTGATGATTGATTGAAGATATAAATGTTTAAATAACAGGCATGCAAGTTAGGTGTGAAAGAGTGATTTGGTAATAAATCTGCTTGGGACAGCTGCAGTAACATGACTTTGGAAAATCACCATAAATTGTGGGAGATGAGTTAGAAGCTGCATAAATTATGTAATTAAATCTTATTGAGTCTAGTTTCTAATGAAATAAACAAGAACATATTTCGAATTCTGTACAATGAGAAATTTGATTCGTAATGAAGGGTGGTCAGATTAGTCAAACAGTGAAACATGGGAAACTTTGAGAAATTTCTGGTATTGATTGGCTAAACCAAAAATTCTTAAAATTTTATGGATAGAAGATATATGAGTCTATTTTCAGGGAAAATTAACGGCACTTGATTTGGAGTTTCGTAGCTCCAGTTATAAATAATTTAGTGACTGTTGCTCAGGAAGACAGCTTGCAGTGAAATTATGATTATGTGGTAAACATTGACAAAAATTTGTTAATGAGTTGCTTATTGATTTCTTATAAGCTTACTATGATTTGTAGGTGTGGTTGGCCGAATATTGTAAGGGGTTAATACGTAGTTTGTATTTGAATAGTTAGATTAACGTATTAGTAATCCAATTGTAGGCGGTTCGTGTGTGGATCTCGTCAGCATATCGTCGCAAACAAGTGTGTAACTAACACCCTCTTTCTTAGTCTAGATCGGCAAAAGCCGAAATGCCGAAAACCGTATTTTCTAGATTTGCGAGTGTCACGAATGCTCGTGAGGTAAATCGATTAATGTTTTTGGTAAGCTGAAATGTTTGGACCGCAAAGTGCATGATTTACGTGCCCTCGATATTTTTGGGCTTAATGGGCCAAAATTGGAATGATAGATATGAGGCCCAATTCGAGTGAACCCTCGGTAGTGATTACATTAGTACGTGAAAGGTAGGAATATGCATGAAAACCCTAAAATAGATAAATTACTAAAATACCTTTAAAAGTGGAAAATTTACGCTTTACCCCTAGGAGATAAATTACCAAATGCCTCTGGGTTAAATTGACCTAAATGTATGTTTGATTGTTGTTATTTATTGCATGCCATGTTGTTATTATCGATGCATGGGACCGGGATATTGATGGAGGAAATCTTGAAAGTGGCTTGTCCACGTCTTGGAGGCTTTGCCTCAATTCTTTGATAACGAGCAAAAAAGGTCAAGCTCGTGGAGTGTTAAATTTGGGTGGGTTGAGCTATTCCCCACATGGAGTGTATGGCTGAATACGGGTGGAGTGTAGTGGTTGGTGGGTTGAGTAGTCTCCCAAATGGGCTTGCATATGTTATTGATGTTGCATGTATTTTGAAATGGGCCTATGGGCCATCTTGTTATCTGAATAAGGGCTAAGGCCCGGTTTATTATGTCTGAAAAGGGCTCGGCCCGACCACTATTACCCAAATGGGCTTGCATATATTTACTGATGTTGCATGTATTTTGAAATGGGCCTATGGGCCATCTTGTTATCTGAATAAGAGGCTAAGGCCCGGTTTATTGTAATCTGAAAAAGGCTCGCCCAGATACCACCTTTGTTGCTGAATGGGCTTAGGCCCAATAGGCTTGAGTGACTTGGGCTTTGAATAGGTTTTCCTTACACACTGAGTTTCCCAAACTCACCCTTTTATTTTCATCCACACAGAAATCCCCAACCATAGTGGGCTTGGAGTCGTGAGGGAATTGAGTGGCCACCCGTTCGAAAGTTTGATTTTCTTCGGTGAACTGGACATCCTTTTATTTACATTTGAAGTTTTGGGCTTTTAAATGTAATAAGGCCGCTTAATTATTTTTGATGGTTTTAATATGTATTACTAAGATAGGTAATACTTATATTTAATCTATTGAAACTGGATAGCTTTAGGCGCGTTTTCAAAAACAACATTGATTTCAAAATAACACGACAACAAGCAAAGCTTCCGCAATGAAAGTATTTTTCCAAAATTAATCACTTTTCCTAAAAATGACTTAATCAAATCGGTTTTCCTAGAAATATCCATGACATTAAGGTGTGGCAATGGCGGTATGCATGTCTAGGATTGGATCCGAAGGGAACTTGGTACTTAAGCAGTCCGATGGACTCACCACCTCTTTTCCGGTTTCCTACCTGGTGCATAGCTTCCATTCACTTTAACCCTTAATGAATTAATCTTTTGAACATCAAGTACGATTTTCTAGACTTAGAATGGAATTTTTTTTTTTACGTTTTTGATGTGGCATGCCGGATCCGGCCATAACTTCTGGGCTGGGTTTGGGGTGCTACACAGAAGCAGTAGTATAACTTTGAAAAATCACCAAATATTGTAGAAATGGAATTAGAGGATGAGTAAAATATGAAATTAAATATTATTGAGTCTAGTTTCTTATAGAAGAAATAATGTAAGCAATGGAATTGTAAATCATGAGATATGATAAATTTTGTGAGACAAGGTCAGAATGATTTTAGGTTCCCCTGTTCTGACTTTGTAAAATTATAAAAAAATTGGATAAAAATAATTAGGGGCTTAAATTTTTATATTTAGAATCCTAAATGAGTCTATTTTCAATAGAAACAAACAGGAACATCATTCGAATCCTGTACGAGGAGATAATTAATATTTGGTGAAAAAGGGTCGGAACTGTCAGACAGCAGAACAGGGGAGACTTCAATGAATAAACTGTATTAATTGGCCCAACCAAAAATTATAAAAATTTTATGGTAAGAAGATATGTGAATCTAGTTTCTAGCAAAATTTATGGATCTTAATTTTTAGTTCTGTAGCTCAAGATAAAAATAATTTAGTGACTATGACACAGATGGACAACTTGAATATTCACATAAGTAGATAGTGAAAATTATAGATAATGTTACCTACAAGTGTGTTATTTATACTAAGGATGTGGATGGAGAGGAGGAGGAGAAAAATATACAAAAATATATGAATGACTCGTGTATAAATTGATCACATGCCCGATTATAATCGGTAAGTGTTGAATTAGAAACGATATAATGTTTTATTTGGAATATTTATTATGAAATTATGATTATCGCTATAATACAAAAATCAAACTTGTGAGTTTATATAACTAAATTTAGTGACCATTTGTTAATATTATTAAATTTCAATATTATTTTATGAATGGTGATTAATATTTATGTATGTTAATTGTTGAAAATAAGTAAATTATGTACAAAAGTTATGAAATTAAACTGAGAATTTCGGAGGAACGGAACGCAGGAAATGAGTACAATCTTTCAGTGAAAAAGATGAATTGACGGTAAATTACCCAAGCAAACCGAGATTCAGCATTTGTTGCGAATTCTCATGTTTGCTTTCCGTTTAGCTCTTCTGAGCTTGTTAACTCACATGAGTTTGATTAACCCTTTTGGGGTTTCGATTCGATTCGATGAGCTTGATTAGCCTTGAACTTCCGTTTAGCACTTATGTGCTTCAGTTAGCCTCCGGGCTTCCGTTTAGCACTTATGTGCTTCAGTTAGCCTTTGGGCTTCCATTTAGCACTTATGTGCTTCAGCTAGATTTCGGGCTTCAGATCATGATGTACTCAAATCCGTAAGCTGTTCCTTGGATGGACAAGTTGGTACGTCGTAAATGTAACATGTAGAAAAAGAAATGTAAGTAATGTTATCATTATTATTATTGAGCTCAATTATGTGATTTTATCATTCAGAGGTTGTGTTTGACAGGATATGCTAGTAAATTATGAGTATGTGAATCAAAGTGACAGAATTTAAAAACCTAATAAGGTTGAGCTGATTCACACGAATTTGTCATTTGAAATCGTGATTGACAGGAAGAAACAGTGAATTACATGCTTATCAATGGTTACACATAATTATCTAAAAACAAGAAAAATGATGGTTATTGATATATGGAAATGTAAGACATTGATATATGAATATGGAATATGTTTGATAAACATGTTCATTCTTAACTATGGAATTATGTACCTCATGTGTGCTATTTGCATAAAGATGATATTTCAAATACTTTGGTGAGTAAAGCTTAAATATAAAATAGTATGAAATCGAGACAAGTTGTTATGAAAATGTATTTAAATTATCTGTAAGTGTTTTGTACTCCCGGTAATCCTCGTACTCTGTTCTGGCGACGGATACGGGTAGGGGGTGTTACATATAGTGGTTTTAAATTAGCACATACTAGTCAATATCCTACTATTGCATCTATGAGTGCTCATCATGTCTTTGTCCCTAGATCTTATAGTGATGTGTCTACTCCTTCACATGGTCCACCAACTTCGTTTATGCTCATAGAGTCATATGCTCCATCATTTCCTACTTTCAAATCCCCAGTGCAATCTCACACACCTTATATAACACCCCATATCTGACTTGATTATCGGGTTTGAGTTATGCCACATCCATTTTCGAAGCAACTGTGATCAATTAATATATAATACAACCATTTAAACGTGGAAATAGTGTGATACACGATCATAATATGATACCTACTAATTTTCGAGTCTTATACGAGCCTATGAAAGCTCTTTTACTAATTCAAAGTCGAATTAGGACCAAAACGTAAAAATTGTTAAATATTAGGTTGATGTCGTAACTTCGGGAGTTCCTTGCCGCAATGCAACTCACTGACTAGGTTTCGTCACGAAATTAAGAATATTTCGTCACCACTTAACTCTCTATTTGATCTGGTCGCAACGTTGAAAGAATGTTGTCGCGACGTGACTAACTGTTTCCAAAAGAACCTATTTGGTACCTAATCAATTCAAACAAATATACAAGGTAACTCTTTCATTCATTCAATCAAGCAAAATGCCACAATCAAATATTCATTCCTAAGTGTTTAATACATCTTCCACATATTGTAACAACCCAATTTACAATGGTATCAGAAAATGCGATTTCACAACCCCATTTTTATAAACCGAGTCTATAAATATTAAATATGAATATTTACAGAGTTTTTATAAAATTATATTGATGTTTGGTCCATCAATTTCATTTATTAAGTAGTTAATTTAGATGCAAAGACTAAATTGTAAAATTTGAATCGCTATAGAGTTTTAATTGGTTAAAGGTATAATGGCTTAAATAGTAATTGGCCAAAGATCCAAAGTGGTAATTAAACCATTTTTAATTAAGTAATAATGGATAATGATGGGTTATTCACTACAATGTGATTAGTATTTAATTAAGCTAATAAACTAAGGTTAATTAACTTTTAATTATTCTATATATACTTAGATAAGTGGGAAGAAAGAGAGAGTTGTCATCTTCCTCATCTCTTCTACCCTATTCTACCTAGGAAGAAAATGAATAAAGCCATTTTTGAAGCTAAGTTATTCGACCCTTGACTGGTAAGCAAATTCAAGCCTTTTTCTTATGGTTTTTATAAATTTGAGGTCATTAGAGCTTGATTTAGCTAGCACACATACCAATTTATAAAAATGTTAAAGTTTTAGAAAGGTTCCATTATTGATTTGTTGAATAATTAGGCTTGAAATTGATAGATTTTAAGCTTAGATTATGAAAAAGACTAGATTGTAATGTTTAATTGTTAGTTTTGTACATAGGGACTAAAGTGAATAAAATGTGAAATTTTGTGAAATTTTGGTATAAATAAAAAGTAGGGGTCCCAAATAAATGTATTGGAAGTCAGATTTTAAACTAAGGTTAATAATTGGAAGTTATAGTTATTTTGAATTTAGGGGCTAAATTGAATAAAATATAAAATTTTAGGGGTATAAAAAAATGAAATCATATAGGTTCATTCATGTCATGGCATAATATGAAAATGTTTTGTATTGATGGATTTTATAAAATAATTGTTTAGATCAAGAACTAGATCAAAGTGAAGTTAATCGAAGAAAAGCTAAAATTGTTGATTAGTCCTTAAAAAATAAACTTATTCGGTGTTTTGATAAGGTAAGTTCATATGTATTTATTTACTTAGGTCATTATGTATTTGGTTTATGTAAGTGTATTTGATTGTGGATTAATTAGTTGTGAATTGGTAAGAAAGGCTAGAATTAGACTGAATTGAAATATGATGTTTATATGTATAAAAGATGCTCATGTAAACTTAGTAAAGGCTAGGATACGATTGGCATAATAGGGTCTTTCACACGCTTGTACGAGATTTATTACAAATGCTATCGATGTCCAACATTTTTTATGGATTCTCAAGTATTATGTGACATGGGTTTAGATCGGACGAGCAACTGGTGTGGTGTAGATACTTTTGTATCTGAGTTTGTTTACTAGCGTTCATTGGGTTAAACGTTTTATATGAAAATTAGAAATTGAAATGGGATGAAAGGAACTAGATATTGAAATGGAAAGTTATTGAATGAATTGAGCATGAAAAATTTATAGGAGTAATATCTTTTACATGTATGTGATTGTATTATCCCTTAATTGAATGTATTTTTTAGATTAGTTACCTAAAGTGACATGAATTGGCATATTAAGTACTTGTGGTATCATATGCTTACAATGTTGGTGTTTTTTATTGTGATGTCTTATATCATCTTATTATAATAACTCATTACAATTTATCAATTCCAATAGCCTTATATCATCTTATTATAAGCATATATCAGTTCAATTTCACTTTTGAAAATTCTATAATTTTTGTATTTTATTCACTTTAGTCCATAAAATCAAAACTATCATATCTTTCACATTTGAGCACTATTTTTCAATCGATTACAATTTCATCCTTCTATAACCTTCTAGAAATAATAATTATAGAAATTTCATATCAACTTTGACATATTTATATTTTAGTTCCTAAACTCAAAACTAACAAACTTCTTTTTACAAATTTGTCCTATTTTATTTCTAAGCTTCAAATCCTACCATTTAACATAAAAAAATATCAATAGAAACATTTCAAAACTTTTACAATTTTACGGTTTAATACCCGAAATAGTTAGATTAAACTACAACGATCTTAAAAATATAAAATTTACGAAAAATGGGTGTCGAAACCACCTTTTTTATTAAAATTTTAATGAAATGAAAAATGGGGGATCGACTTTTGAAAACCAGAAATGTGGAGTCACCACCGATCCTTTTATTTTGGTGTGATCAGGTCACCTAGGAATTTGGTTATTTTAATAAAACATTTTTGGTTTACTAAAACAACAATTCTGGTCTACGAAAATATGAGAAAACAGGCTCGGGAGTCGGTTACGTATGAGGAAGGATTAGCACCCTCATTACGCCCAAAATTGGTACCAAATCGATTAAATACTGTCTTTATGTCTAAAATTAAAAATGTTTTTGAAATGTGGTTCTTGTTAATAACGTTTGAATAACCCGAGTGGGTTGCCAAAAATCTTCTTCTTTCGACGTCCGAAAGTCTATAATTTGAAATTAACAAAAGGATGCCCAACTATGTGGTCCAAAGAAAAACCAAAACCCAGCACAGTAGGGCACGATTCCTCGAATTTCTGAACATCGAACATTGCCTCACCTTAGAAAATACGAGTGAAATTCTGAAGGGATCTTCGATTGTTTTAAGCAAATGAAAAAGCGCAACCCAGCACGATAGGGCTCGATTCTCAAATCACCAAACATCGAACATCGCCTTCGTTTTGAAAGGTTTTTAATAAACGTGAGTGAAATTTCGAAGGAATCTTCGATTGTTTTGAAAAAAACGAGAAATCACAACCCAACACGTTAGGGCACGATTCCCGAATTATCAAACACCGAATATTGTCTTCGTTTTGGAAGGTTTTTAATAAACACGAGTGAAAACCTAAAGGAATATTCGATTGTTTTGAACAAACGAGAAATCACAACCCAGCACGATAGGGCATGATTCTCGAATTATCAAACACCGAGTATTGCATTCGTTTTAAAGGATTTTTAAAAGATCTGAGTGAAATTTTGAAGGGATATTTGATTATTTTAAACAAATGGGAAATTGCAACCCAACACGTTAGGGCACGATTCCACGAATTGCCAAATATCGCATATCGCCTTTGTTTAAGGGATTTTTAAAAGACATGAGTGAAATTTTAAAGTGATATTCGATTATTTTGAGCAAACGCAAAATTGCAACCCAACACGTTAGGGCACGATTCTGCGAATTGCCAAACATCAAATCTCGTCTTCGTTTTGAAGAATTTTTGAATGAATGATTATAAAGCTAGCTTAAGACGTATTAATTCTATTTGAAATAAGACGAAATTAATCATAAAATTTGGGTTTTATAGAACCACATTTCAAAAATCAAGTGAAACGATGATATGGGGTAAAAGGCACATATGATGGTACGATGCTTGATGAATAAGAATATTAATCGACTAGTAGAATAAGCAATTAAATATAATTAATCTAAAAATTATGACCCAATTTCAATCACGTATGAATAATAATTGACATATCAATAAGATGAATATCATGCGATGATAATGTATATGCCACAATATAGAACAACCAACAAAATACATGTAAAACAAAATAGAATTTAAAAGTCAAAGTAGTATAAAATGATATCGGAACAAAGGCGATCTAATGAACCAATAATTTATACGACATGCAAATTAATGAATTGATGCATTTTAAATCTATTTGTAAAAAGAACTAGGATATATACTTAATACCTATTATAAAATGAATGTTTTAATCGGATATCATACCAAAACATTAAATAATATTGGTTTTAAAAACGAGGATTTGTGGTATGGAAAATTTAAAATATATTACAAATAATAATAATAAAATGTGTAATACGATATAATCTTTAAAAAACATAATGGTCCTACAAATTATATGCATATATAAAAACTTTTAAAAATAATTATTTGTAAAAACATAGAAATACAATAAAGATATTTTATGACAAATTATATAATAGTGATTTGAGAGATATATTATGTAAGATTATACAATAAAGAGTGGGAGTAAATTTAAGAAATTATATACGCAAAATAATATAGGATTAGTAAAATGAGCCTTGTTATAATATATATATATATATATATATATACACATATAGAAGAACACTTTAAATGAAAAATTTAAAAGAAAATAAATAAATAGACATATATAGTTACATATGGGTATATATACATATATATATATATAATAATAATTTAAAAGATGTATTTCATAGGATTATATAATAAAGTACAAAAATAAATTTAAGGAATCATATGACAAGAATAATATGAGGTTGATAATAGTATATAAAAAGACTTTAATACAAAGTATATGTGTATACATAATAGCGTACATAAAACAGTTACATGAAACATACAAAATGTGAAGATGACATTACAAAAAAGATTTACAATAAGAACGAAACAATTTCCTAAGTATTTTAAAATATGTAAGTGAATAATTAAGGATAAAAGGCTACAACAAAAAAATAAATAAAGAAATAAAGAAAACGTAACTGGAATTAAACTAAAACTGCAGGGACAATTTGAAAATAAAACAAGAATAATAAAGGGACCGATAATTAAAGCGCACAAATGTAGAGGGACCTAAATTGGAAATATACCGGCTTCCAAGGCGCAGCGTTTAAATATGGGCCAAATTGTAAACGCACACAAATTGTAGAGATGATTTTAAAAAACAATGAAATGCATATATGGGCTCATTAAAGTGCGGCACAAAAGGAAGGGATTTAATGTGCAAATAATCCCTCACCGTAAAAAACACGCGGGTCATCGGGTTTGTAATCGAATCGGGTCGGGCTTAGATGTCAATGCGACACCGTTTAAGGTCTTATAAAACGGCTCAATCAACAGAGTAAGCCAGCCCCCAAACCCTAGCCTCTATTTTTACTCCCCTCAAACGAACCTTGACCCTCCATCTGCCATGCCAATCCACCGCAATGAACGGAGATCAGCCTGTTCGAGCCTCAAGGTGGTTTTCTTTCCGCCTTACACTCCCCTCGGACCCCGATTTCAACGAAGCAGAGGAGATCTCATGGCGTATTCACAAGGTAAGGTTTTATTTCCTCTCTCTTTTGTACAACCCAAAATGCGAAAGAACAAAAAGAAATTCCAGGAAGAATGAAACTAAGTCAAGAAGAAAAGGAAAAATCTCAGAAATTTTGAATCGGAATCACCTTCGAATGCTCGTTGCTTTTTTTTTTTTGTATTTCAAAATGTATCGATTGTGTCTGTATAGCCTATTGTGCGTTTATGTTGCGTTCGTATTGCTTGTGTAAAAAATCCGAAGAAGTTTACAATCGAAAAATACCCAGCTTTATAGCCGAGAAAAGAAGAAAATAAAAATATACAATTTTTTGCTATTTCTCTTACGTCTGTTGTCTCTTTGTCTTTGGTGTGTAGGTACGAGATACGTTGTACAAAGGTGCAGGCGTGGCGTACGAGGGCTATGCGCTGGTCGTACGGTGCTGAAGGCTTGGCGTGGCCGGAGGCACTGAGGGACTCGGACTGCTGCGACTCTAGCAAACAGCTAGGGTTCTGCCTTGATTTAGCTTTTTGGGCTAGGGTATTAGGCCATTGTATTTGGTTTTGGGTCTAAGCAATGGATTTGGGCTGTTGTTTCTGTAGTTGGGCTGTAAGGGCTGTTATAATATTTTTGATTTTCTTGTTTTGTTTGTTTTTTGGTTTTTGGTTTTGTTTGCTCGGGCCGGGCAAATTCGGCCCACTACAAATGCCCATCTTTGCTCATTGTCGTGTAACGAGAATGGAGCAAATACTATCAGTGGGCCAATTTTGCCAGGATCTGTTGAGTCTCAATTTCTTTTGGTGCTCCTTTTCTTCAAGTAGCTTCAATATGCTCTGCTGCAACTTTAAGGAGACATGGTTCATGTGTTTTTTATCATGCTCTATTGCAACTTTAGAAAGATTAAGGTCGTGACTTCAATCTGCCTCACCGCAACTTCAGGAAGACAAGATCTTGCAATCTTCGGCCTGTTGCCCTAACACTTAGGGGGTTAAGGCTCATTTTCTTCGATCTGCTCCATTAGAGATGAGATCTGCAATCTTCGACCTACTCCGCTATAACTTCAGAGAGCTAGGTTAGTGGCTTAAATCTGCTTCACTGCAACTTCAAGAAGTCAAGATTCGCCATCTTCGATTTGCTTCACTGCAACTTCAGGGAAACAAGACCTAAAATTTCAGCCTACTCCACTACAACTTTAGGGAGCTAGGTTGGTGGCTTAGATCTACTTCACTGCAACTTCAGGAAGCCAAGATTCGCCGTCTTCGATCTGCTTCACTGCAACTTCAGAGAAACAAGACCTAAAATTTCAGCCTACTCCACTACAACTTTAGGGAGCTAGGTTGGTGGCTTAAATCTGCTTCACTGCAACTTCAGGAAGCCAAGATTTGCCGTCTTTGATTTGCTTCACTGCAATTTCAGGGAAACAAGACCTAAAATTTCAGCCTACTCCACTACAACTTTAGGGAGCTAGGTTGGTAGCTTAAATCTGCTTCACTGCAACTTCAGGAAGCAAAGATTCGCCGTCTTCGATCTGCTTCACTGCAACTCCAGGGAAACAAGACCTAAAATTTCAGCCTACTCCACTACAACTTTAGAGAGCTAGGTTGGTGGCTTAAATCTACTTCACTGCAACTTCAGGAAGCCAAGATTTGCCGTCTTCGATCTACTTCACTGCATCTTCAGGGGAATAAGATCTGAAATTTCAGCCTACTCCACTACAACTTTAGGGAGCTAGGTTGGTGGCTTAAATCTGCTTCACCGCAACTTCAGGAAGCCAAGATTCACCGTCTTCGATCTGCTTCACTGTAACTTCAGGGAAACAAGACCTAAAATTTCAGCCTACTCTACTACAACTTTAGGGAGCTAGGTTGGTGGCTTAAATATGCTTCACTGTAACTTTAGGAAGTCAAGATCCGCCGTCTTCGATCTACTTCACTGCAACTTCAGGGAAACAAGACCTAAAATTTCAGCCTACTCCACTACAACTTTAGGGAGCTAGGTTTGTGGCTTAAATCTGCTTCATTGCAACTTCAGGAAGCCAAGATTCACCGTCTTCGATCTGCTTCACTGCAACTCTAGGGAAACAAGACATAAAATTTCAGCCTACTTCACTACAACTTTAGGGAGCTAGGTTGGTGGCTTAAATCTGCTTCACTGCAACTTCAGGAAGCCAAGATTCTCCGTATTTGATCTGCTTCACTGTAACTTCAGGGAAACACGATCTGTAGGATTCACCAATATTGCTACACCGTCTTCTAAAGACATGATTTGTAGAATTGGTTTCCTGTATCTGTGTATAACAAATAATTAGGGTGCCATGATAATAATGAATCCAATGCCCCTGACTATACATGGTGTTTATGTCAAGTAATTAGAATGCTATGATCGAAATGAATCAAGTGCTCCTAACTAAATGAATGATTATGAATGTAGAAATGTTATGAGAGTGATTCCTTTTTAAACGCTTAAGGTATCATTGCTCATAATTCGTCCGGGTTCCATCATTGATGTGCTATCGCGTCTTCTTGCTTAGCCGTTATCTCTGACAGAAAATTTGAAGAAATAGTCATAATTTGGACTACTCTTTTCTCAATGTTCTCCAACTTTGAACCTAGTTAGTCCTGACTAGCGGCCCTGTTTTAGGTTCTTGTACTATTTAGAGACTTTCTAGAGTAATATGAATAACATCTTTTGTGTGAATATTACATGTTCAAAAATCGCGATTTCAACAAAAATGCTCGAAGGAGATTATCATAATGGACAAAACAAAATTTTATTGAGTAAAACTCGAAGTGAATACATCAAACAGGATAGCAAATCTGCTAAAGCACAAAAGAAAAATGAGAAAAGAGGTGCCCCAGATATCGCAGCACGAGTTTCACTATTCCAATTTCTTAAAGGCTCCTTCGAACCAAATGTGTATTCAGGAGATCCTGTGTATTTTGTTGATGCTCCAAGGTGTACTGTTCTTCTGTCTTACTGATTTCGAAAGGACAAGACTACCATATGCCCCATATTTAAAATTTGAGCTGCCCGTTTTCGGGTTTTCAACTCAAAAGCCCCTTTGGTCTCAAAGTGCCCTTTGTGGGTTTTCACCTTGGCCTCTCCGTTTTTCCTTTTTTTTTCAGATTTCAGAGCGCCCTTTGCGGGTTTTCACTCTGGCCTCTCTTTTTTCAAGTAAAATACTTCTTGACCAAATTCGAGTTTACAAGATTGGGCAAGTTTCTACCGTCCATCTCGGCTAGAATCAATGCTCCTCCGGAGAAAGCTTTCTTCACCACGTAAGGCCCTTCCCAATTAGGCATCCATTTCCCTCGAAAATCTTTCTGTATGGGAAGGATCTTTTTCAAAACCAGGTCTCTTTCGTGGAATTCTCTAGGGCGAACCTTTTTGTCATAAGCCCGCATCATTCGCTTTTGGTATATCTGACCATGACGGATAGCTCTTAGCCTCTTTTCCTCAGTTAGGTTCAATTGATCATATCGAGACTGGATCCACTCAGCTTCTTCTAACTTTAACTCTGACAACACTTGAAGGGACAGGATCTCGACTTCAATCGGCAACACCGCTTCCATTCCGTACACCAAAGAGAAACGGGTTGCCCCGGTTGAGGTTCTGACTGACGTTAAATAAGCAAAGAGGGCAAACAATAACTTCTCATGCCAATCTCTGTAAGTCTCAGTCATCTTCCCCATGATTTTCTCAATATTTTTATTGGCTGCTTCCACTACCCCATTCATCTTCGGGCGATATGGTGACGAGTTGTGATGTCTGATCTTAAATTGACTGCAGACTTCCACTATTGTACTATTGTTCAAGTTTAATGCGTTGTCAGATATGATCCTCTCCGGCATTTCATATCGACATATGATCTTTTTTTTCAGGAACCTGCTCACTGCTGATTTTATAACACTAGCATAAGAGGCGGCTTCTACCCATTTGGTGAAGTAGTCGATAACCACAAAGAGGAACCGATGCCCATTGGAAGCTTTCGGCGATATTGGTCCAATCACATCCATGCCCTACATAGAGAATGGCCATGGGGAAACCATGACATGCAACGGTGAAGGAAGCACATGAATTTTGTCTCCGTAGATTTGGCACTTATGGAATCTCTTGGCGTAATTGACACAGTCTCCTTCCATGGTGGACCAATAGCACCTGAATCTCATAATTTTCCTAGCCATTGTAAAACCATTAGCATGTGTCCCACAGACGCCTTCATGGACTTCTTCCAAGATTTTCTTAGCCTCTACAGCATTTACACATCTTAGTAGCACTTGATCCTTTATTCTTTTGTATAGGATATCCCGATCTAGAACATACTCGATGGCCAATCTTCTCAGTGTCCTTTTGTCATTCTTGCTTGCCTGGTTGGGGTATTCACGATTCCTCACGTATTGCAATATATCATAATACCAAGGGTGATCATCTTTTTCTTCATCCTCTTTAAAATTATAACAGTGCGCCGGAGTTTCATAAATGCTCATCCAGATGGGTTTGACATCTTCTTGTTTGTTCATATTGATTATGGAAGCTAAGGTAGTCAAAGCATCAGCCATCTGATTTTCGTCTCGTGGAAGGTAGTGGAAGGTAATGTCCTCAAACTCTTTAACCAATTCCAGGACCAGTTTTCGATAATCGATCAACTTGGGGTTTCTGGTCTCCCATTCTCCCTTAAGTTAATAAATCACTAGCGCAGAATCCCCATACACCTCTAGTATTTTAATCTTGCGTTCTATGGCTGCACGGATTCCCATGATGTACGCTTCATATTCTGCCATGTTATTCTGCAATCAAAATCCAATTTACTAGTGAATGGATAATGATCTCCGTTTGGGGACACCAAGACTGCCCCAATTCCATTACCCATGGCGTTTGATGCCCCATCAAAGTTTAGTTTCCAAGGAAGTTCTTCTAGAGCACCTTCTTCAGTGGTAGCAACACTCATTAGGTCTTCATTCGAAAAGTCGAAGTTTAAAGGCTTGTAGTCTTCCAAAGCTCTACTAGCCAGAAAATCTGCTATTGCACTCCTTTTTACTGCCTTCTGATTCACATAAACTATGTCGAATTCGGAGAGCAGAATCTGCCATCGGGCTATCCTTCCATTCAAAGTTGTTGACTCCATCATGTACTTTAAGGGGTCCAATTTTGAGATGAGCCAAGTGGTGTGATACAACATATACTGCCTCAGTCTTCGGGTTGTCCAAATTAAGGCACAATACAACTTCTCTATCGGCGGGTACCTTGCCTCACATTCCGTGAACTTTTTACTGAGATAGTAAATAGCTTTTTCTTTCCTTCCTGACTCGTCATGCTGACCCAGTACGCACCCCATGGAGTTCTCGAATACTGCCAAATACAGTATCAACGGCTTATCAGGGTTAGGTGGCATCAGCACTAGGGCGTTGGACAAGTACTGTTTGACTTTGTCGAAGGCCCTTTGGCATTCTTCATCCCATTCACCTGGGTTATGTTTCTTGAGGAGGCGAAAGACAAGGTCACATTTCTCGGTCAGTTGTGAAATGAACCGAGCAATGTAATTTAACCTTCCTAGAAAGCCTCGAACCTCCTTCTGGGTACGCGGCGGAGATAGCTCTTGTATGGCTTTGACTTTGTCTGGATCAATCTCAATCCTTTTCTCACAAACCACGAATCCGAGTAACTTTTCAGACTTGGCTCCGAAGGTACATTTGGCGGGGTTCAGTTTTAGCTGGAACTTTCTCAATCTCAAAAACAATTTCCTCAGGGCTTGTATGTGCTCTTTCTCTGTTCGAGACTTAGCGATCATATTATCGACATAAACCTTGATTTCTTTATGCATCATGTCGTGAAAAAGGGTTACCATGGCTCTTTAATAAGTTGCCCCCGCATTCTTCAGTCTAAACGGCATCACCTTGTAGCAGAATGTGCCCCACACGGTTACAAATGTGGTCTTCTCTATATCTTCAGGATGCATCTTGATCTGGTTATATCCGGAGAAATCATCCATGAATGAAAACAGTGAGTGTCCTACTGTGTTGTCCACTAGGGTGTCGATATGAGGCAATGGGAAATTGTCTTTCGGACTGGCTTTATTCAAATATCTGTATTCCATACACATTCGAACTTTTCCATCTTTCTTAGGGACGGGGACGATGTTGGCTACCCAATATGAGTATTTTACCACATTCAGGAATCCGGCGTCGAAGTGCTTTCGAACCTCTTCTTTCATTTTTAGGAAGACATCGGGCCTCATTCTTCAGATTTTTTCCTGAACTAGCTTACATTCTTCTTTTATGGGGAGTCGGTGTACTACGATGTCGGTGTCCAACCCGGGCATATCTTGGTATGACCATACGAACACATCTTTGAATTCTTGAAGTAATTCAATGAGGTCTCGCTTCATCTCTGTAGTGATACATGTTCCGATCTTCACCTCTTGTCCTTCTCCTAAGCTCACAATTTCAACTGATTCTTTGTGAGGTAGGATTTGTTTCTCGTCTTGTTCTACCATCCTCAACAAATCAGGAGATAGGTTACAGCCTTGGTCATCTTCAAAATCCTGAGAATCCTCCATTCACACATCTCGATCGAAAGGAAATTCTGAGTCGCTAGCAATGTTACTCGTATCATTAATGTCTGGGGACTTGTTTTGAGGATGAAGGCAGATACAAAGAATCAAAAGAATTCAAAACATTTATTTGCATGGTATGATTATGGATGATGAATGAAAGAATATTTAGAAGAATGTTTCAAGAATAAAAGAATCCGAAAGTAATCATTTGTATGGTTATGAATGAAATTGAAAGGATGAGAGAACATTTGCTCAAAAATGATAATAACCGTGCATTTTATTGAAATAACATTTTTAAACATCGGCCTATTTCACAAAAGATTCTTATTACTCCTAGGCCTAGAGCAATAAGTGTGTTTTGGACATTACTCTGAATCCGTTCTAAAAACTACAGGAATCTCTTCCGCAGTCCAGTTGTCTAGAACACTTCCAGGTGTGTAGGGGCAAATGCCCGACAAATTTTCTCTTCCAGTCTCCTCTTTGTGCATGACGTTGATGTCTAAACTTTCCAGCCTTTCTTCTATAGCTCCCGTCATTGGCGTGTCTTTCTCGGGATGAATGATTCCCCCGGACACAAATGTTCTCGATATATGGGGGAATGTCATTAGTTCCCATTTGATTTCCTCCCCCGATAACCGTGCTCTCCTTCTTTCTTGCTTCTTTTCTAGCTTCCTCCTCTTTTGTTTCACATCCGGCTTAAATCCTAAGCCGAAGCGGTCTTTCTTGTCCTTTAGCATTAGCATTTCAACCCTTCCTTGCAGATGTCTCCCAAGTCCTCTTCCGGGTAGGGCCCATTTTCCAATCGTCAACTGGATGCTCATCCTTGTGGTTTTGGACAATTTTCGCACCAGAATCTTGCTTCCCTTGGCAATGAAGGTCACGTTAAAAAATTCCAAAGATCGAAATGAACATTCGATTGCTTCGTCATATGTCTCCAAATAGGGCACATTATTGCTCACAGTTGCAATGATATCCTCCTCAGCCTTGATCGTTATCAACCTCCCCTCCGATACTAGCTTCAATTTTTGATGCAACGAGGAAGGCACTGCCCCAGCTGAATGTATCTAGGGCCTCCCCAACAAGCAATTGTATGAGGGCTTGATATCTATTACGAGAAAATCCATCTCATACGTGTTTGACCCGATCTGAAGAGGTACCTCGATTCTACCCATCACCTTCCTCTCTGTGCCATCAAATGCTTTCATGATGTTCTGGCACTCCTTCATGTGAGAGCTGTCTATAGGTAACCTATTCAACGTGGTCAATTACAGGACGTTCAAAGCCAACCCATTGTCAATCAGTACGCCTGGCAGCGTATACCCTTTACAGCGCGTGGTGATATACAAAGCTTTAGTAGACCCCATGCCCCCGGGTGGTATCTCATCGTCATTGAAAAAGATATAGTTTTCGGCACTGATGTTGCTAACCAAGCAGTCCAACTTGTTAACGGAGATATCATTGGCAACGTATGTCTCATTCAAGACCTTCATCAGCGCGCTACGATGAACTTACGAGCTTAGACGTAAGGCCAGCACTGAGATACGGGCTGGTTGTTTACGTAGCTGTTCTACCACACTGTATTCGCTATGCTTTAGGAATTTTAAAAACTCCTTGGCCTCCTCTTCGTTAACTGGCTCGTTAACAGGCTTGGTTGCTTTTTCCTTCATTTCTTCGACTATTGGGGCTTTTCTTTTTGTGGGTTGTGCCTCCTCATTTGCTGTATCGTAACGTCTCCTGCTACGTGTATAGGAGCCCCTATCTTGGTCCCCTCTTGAAGCGTCAACCCTCCTTTCCCGGTATCATCACACTGCACTCATAATTCTATGAGACCTTTTTGTTGTCTTTGTTGGGGAAGACTGCAGGTCTTTGGATTATGACACTCGGTGGCATTTGTACTCCAGCTTCATTATTTTTGGGTCTCAAAATGATCACCACGGAATAGTTAGATGTTCGATTCTGTGCCGTCGATTCTCCCTCCGATGCGCATATATCTCCCTCTACGGGGTTTTTGGTCTCTTCATAAAACTCAATTTCCTTATTGTTCATCATGTTTTGCACTAAGGCTTTGAACTCCATGCAATCTTGGATTTCATGCCCCACCTCGTCGTGAAACCCTTAGTAGTTTCTCTTTTCTTCGAATTCTTTTCTCGAATCCAACGCGATCAATCCTCTCTTTACCATCTCCTTCCATACCCACCTCAACGGGGTCCTGATTTCTGCCACCTCATACTTGGTCTTTTTGTTCCTACCTTCACTTATCCCATGCACTCCTTGGTCGGTATGATTGGGGAGTGGGTTTCCTGCTACATTGGGTGTGGCTGGGTCATCAAATCTCACGATCCCCACCTTAATGAGTCTTTCGACTACTTTCTTGAACGTAGTGCAATTTTCAATTGAGTACCCAGTAATTCCTGCATTGTATTCAAATTGGGCGTTTGTGTAATACCATTTAGGATACAGGGGCTGCAGTGGCTCTAGGTAGAAAGGAGACACCACATGAGCATTGAACAAGTTCTAGTACAACTCCCTATACGTCATGGGTATAGGGATGAATTGTGGCCTTTCTGTGTTCTTCCTTGCATTGGATTCTTGTCTTACAGAGCTTTGTTGATTGGTGGTCATCGTTTTGGGTTGATTTACGGTAAATGACTTGGACTGCCCCTTGTTGAATGTGCTCGTGTTGTTCACTTCATTGTCTCTTTTCCTCGGGGCTGACTTCTTAGCACTCTCTCCCGATTCTATCTTGCCGCTCTTTACAGCATTTTCAATCATTTCCCCCGTCATCACTATGTCAGAGAAGCTCTTGGTGGCGCTTCCCAACATATGAGTGATAAAAGGGGCCTTCAAGGTGTTTATAAAGAGTATCGTCGTCTCCTTTTCTAAAAGTGGCGGCTGAACTTGTATGGCCACCTCTCTCCATCTTTGTGCGTACTGTCTGAAACTTTCATTCGATTTCTTCTTCATGTTCTGGAGAGTGATTCTGTCAGGGGCCATGTCCTTCACATGATTGTATTGCTTCATAAAGGCCTGAGCCAGGTCCTTCCATGAGATAATTTTAAAGCGGCTTAATTGGTTGTACCACTTAGACGCTGCCCCGACCAGACTATGTTGAAAGCAGTGGATTAATAGTTGGTCATTGTAAACATATCCCGTCATTCGCCTGCAGAACATAGTGATGTGGGCTTCAGGGCAGCTTGTTCCATTGTATTTCTCGAACTCGGGCATTTTGAATTTGGGGGGAAGAACTAAACCTGGGACCAAACTCAGGTGCTTGGCATCAATCCCTTGATGATGATCCGCGCTCTCTATGGCTTTGAATTTTTCCTCAAGCCATCTACACCATTCTTCCAATTGTTTTTGCGAATCCATCCTCGTATTTTCTTCTTCAGCAACTTCATCCAAATCGGGAACGGGCGGATAGTTCGGGTTGTTGACAAAGTTAAAGCCTAAGACAGTTTGGAAATTCATCAGTACTGAAGCTCCGGCCTGAACCTCCTGGGGCATGATCTTGACCGATGGTTTCGGTAGATTAATCTCGGGCTTCATCGATACATATGTCGGAGTGAAGCCAAGGGGGTGTTGAGGATCGTCATTAGTTTCCTCGACTTTGTCCATAGGGCCCTTTCCCTTATTTGTTTCTCCCAATAGCAATTGGGATAACTGACTCATCATTTCCCTCTAGGACTCCATCATTTGCTCTTTCATCTCTCGCTGAATCTTGGCTACTGCTTTTGCATCTGAGACTGCATTTGTTCTTGCATGTCCTTTTGCATTTGCTCTAATTTCTCGAGTCTCTTATCCAATAATTTTTTTCTTGTATCGTAGGGGTGTGTGGTTGGTTGTTTTTCATTGGTTTCCAGGTTACTAAAATAATTTTTAATTAATTAATTAGAAAACTCTTATGGCCTTTAATGCATAATGGTATGATGTAATGCACATGCCTGAATGCAAAGGAGGCATCAATTTTGATTCAATTGCCCTTAGAAAATTTCACTTGAAAATAAAATCTTTTACATAAAGTTAAGTTATAAATAAAATTTCGCTCTAACACTCAAAGTCCTAATTTTTCTAAACAACGAGGCCAGCTCTTGTCCACGATCCGACTCTAACTCATACTTCATACTCAGTGTGTCCACCTGAACCGCTAAAGTTTTCAAGTAGTCAGCTACCTCCCGAATCTGGGTTATGGCTTCCCCCATAAGGTAATCTCTGTTTCTGACTTGGTCTTGCGCATGGTGAAGCTGCTCTTTCCAACGATCCTCGTTTGCCTCGAAAAACTGGATCCGCATCTCACAGTTTTTTAGTGACGCCTCTAACTCTTATATTTTTCCTTTCATTTCTTCTATCTTGCTCAAGCTTGCCCTCAATTCCATTGTGGTGTTGCGGTTTCGGTACTGATGCAGAGACTTCTCGAGTTCTGCCACTCTAGCCCTTAATCCACCTCGCTCATTTCTGCTCTCCGACAGACTCTTCTCTAAATCTTCATTTCGTGCCTAAGCTTCTCGAAATTTCCTTTCCTACCGGTCAGTATTGGCCTTTTCCTCTCGAATTTCATGGCGCCATTGTTCGGAAGTCTTTCCTAACCCCGCAGTCCTGATAGATAGGCGCAGCTTCTTATAGTCCGTTTTCAAGCTGTCTAGATCTTCTTCGGCCTTAGTTTTTCCTTTTCTCCACTTCTTAGCCTCTGACCTTTGGACATCAGCGTCTAACCTTAGGTACATCTTTTTTTCCTCCAATTGTTTGATCTTCTTCCCAAGCTCCGAACTCTTCTTCTCGAAATCTTGCCTTATAATCTCTAATTCTGACGGGACGACTTGTAATTGTTCCCCGATAGGTCGAGCATTCTCCAAGCTTGGCCTAGGGACATTATCATTAACCCTCTTCTTAAACCACTCGATATACTTAGGCGTTACCATGGAACCGACGGCTAACCTCTTCATCCAACAAGTTTGCTTCCAAGCATCCGATAACTCCCAAACTCTCTTTTTATAGTGAGCACCTTTAAACGAGAACTCACTCTGAGCAAGTCCATAGGTCATGGGTACAAATTGCCTCGATTTATATTATCTCAAGGCTAGCAATGGAGTATACCCGGTAGCTCCCCAAATTCTTAACAACGGCACCCAATCAAAGTTACCACATCGGTACATGATCTCATCAGGAACCATCCAATAAGTTCTCCACTCGATATCCCCCCTTGAAGTTCTGAAGAATGTCTATCCACCTCTCTTCCGAGATATCCTCTCTCCTTTGTTAGCTGCCTCTTCTTTTAACAGGGAATAACCCTCGGAAAAGACCCGATAAGAAACCTTGTCTACCTTCCAAAAGTGCCCGTGAAATCATGCCATCAATAATTGTGCACATCCGATGAACCGTCCTTCGCCCGTCTTCTGACATGAGCTCAAAGATCTGAACATTTCTGCCAATATCACCGGTATAGGTGTGATTCCCTTCTCAAGGCGATCGAATAAATCAATGACTGCTTCGTCCACGTGCCTCAAAGCCTTAGGAAAAATTACCAATCCGTAGATGCTTAAGGAGAAGATGTCGACCCTCTTTCTTTCGTCTGGATGCGTCAAGATCAAATCTCGTAAATTCTCCCAATGGATACATTTGCTATCTCTTTTTTGCTGAATCCGAGCAGTGACCCAAGGCTCGCTCATCCCAAAAATGCTTATCAATTTCTTCACGAAGGTCTGACTACAAAAAACCCGGGAAAAAGTCTTCCGGACTTGAATTTTTGGACACCTGAGCAGAGTAGTGTATTCCTCTATGGTAGGTACTAAATCCACTTCTCCAAAAGTGAAGCACTTGTACGCAGAATTCCAAAACTGAACTATAACCCGGAATAGATGCCTGTCTGCTCTAATGTCTAGCAAGTAGGATATATCACCATAGCTTTGGTAAAACAACTGCTTGATCCCTTCATCCCAACAAGCCCAAGTGTCTCTCAACTCTTGCAGCTCATTCTGTACTACATTGACGCGAGTGAAATCCTGCAGCTCCGATATATACCCTTCTGCCAAGCTATCCCCTCTCTCTGATTGTAGCCTCTTCGACCATGCACGAACGGCCGCATTATCCTCGACTTTACTAAGAAATTCATTCTCCATGTCAAACTTTCTAACTTAGTAATTGAATATGGATTAACACCTCCTTTAGTATGCAATGTCATGCAAAAAAGACAATTAAAACAAAACACCGGTTAGTATCAAATAATAGCGATAAGATACAAGCACATAAACGATAATTATAACGCATATACGGGTAAGTACTAAGGCTCGACGCGGCTCCACCCAAGGATAGCTCCTAAGGTTCACTGTAGCGACGTAAAAATTTTAGTTTCGCTTGGTCGCTAATTGTGGCGATTTATTAAACATTTGAAAACTAACTTTCGATTTTTATTAACAAAGGGAGTCGCCACCGATCCTTTTTATAGGTGTGATCAGACACCTAGTAAATTTATTTTTAAAACAAAAAGAAAGCCAAGTTTAGGTCTACGTGAAAGTCCAGAGAAAAATTAGGATTCGAGAGTCGGTTACGTGCGAGGAAGGTATTAGCACCCTCACGACGCCCAAAAATTGGTATCCCATAAACGTGTTGTCTAGATTTTCAAAAATACGAGTTCAATGTAATGTTTAGTCGTGATCTGATTGAAAAGACAAGAAATTTTAGTTTTTTTGGGTTTTCAGAAGGACATACCGTTTTAACACTAGTCAATGGAGTTTCACCCAACATAGCGATGAAATTCGATGACTTAATGTCAAATCGATACGTTACCTTATTTTTGAAATTAATTAAAACATAGGAAAAAAAATATTCCTAAAGCAAGAATTTAAAATAAATTAATGATGCAAATAATGACATTATGAATGAAAAATATTAGCATCGGATACTAGAACATTCGAATAACAATAACAATGACATTTGCAAAAGAATAAGATTAAAGACAAATCATGAACAAATACAAAATATACTTAGTAATAATAATATAAAATAATAATATGTATATAAGGTAACACAAAAAATATATGTTCAACTAATAACATGAGAAATACATACATAATGTAAAATTAAAATAATGTGCATAAGGTAGTTTAAAAAATATATGTACATATTTATATGATAGTATGTAAAATGTAATATAGCTTGAAAAATATATATGACGATAAAAATACAATAAAAAATATACACATTGAAAATATATATATAGTATAACACTCAAATATTTATATGATACATACATATTGGGAATAAAACCTATTGAAATATTACATAAATGTATACTTATATATACTAGAGATATATACACATATATATATAAAACATGTATTAAGATTAACAACAATAATAAATAAGATAATAGAAAAAATATGTACGTGAAATAATATAAGTATATACTACTAACATAAAATACATACATATTAAAAAGATAATAAAAAAACTATTGACAAGATTTCCCAAATATATAGGTATACACTTAAATGTACATGATTATATTGAGAACACGTGTGTTTAATATTATGTGAAATAATATATAGAATACAATATTAAAATATTTACATAATATACATATTAAAAATAACTAATAATAATATTCCATAAATATATATAAAACACATACGCATACATGTTCATAATACAATATACACCACTACATACATTAAATATAGTAAATATAACAAGAATATAAAGATTATAATTAATAATGATAATTAACGAAAATAAAAACAAATAATTTGAAAATAAAACCGTAATCTAACGAAAAGGACTAAATCGAGCTCAAAACAAAATTTTAGGGCGAAATTTGAAATAAAATAAGCCATGGGACTGAATTGCAACGTGCATGAAACATGGAGGGACTGAAACAGCAATATTTCCACTCTATCAAAACGCAGCGCATTAACAGGGATTAGATTGCAAATCAGTTTAAATCTTAGGGTCGATTTATAAATAAATATAAACCTGATTTAAACAAGAAAAAATACGGAAGGACCGATTGCACAAATATCCCATTGAGTTAAAAACACGCGGATCCTGAAGCGGGTTCGGGTCGAATCTGGTCGGGCCAAGTAAAACGACGTCGTTTTTTAGTCTAAGTTTGGGCACCAAAACGGTGCCGTTTTGGTGGGCTATAAATAGCCTAAAAATTTGAAAAAAAAAAACATTTGGAGAGGGAAAAGAAAAAAAAATGAGGGAGAGGGGAGCACGGGGCGATTTCCGGTGGGGGAGGGAACTGTCCACACGGACTGTCAGCCGTCTTGATGGCGAAAAAGGTAAAATTTATTTTTTGTATTTTTTTTATGTTTTAATATATATATAGGTTAAAAAAAAGCTTAAAACCGAATTTAAAATAGAAAGAAAAAAAAAAGAAATCACCTTAGGGTTTTTTTAAGCTTTTAATCCTTTGACCTTGGTGTTTTTGTATGCCTGAATGCTATTTCTATATTTAAACATTGATTGAATCACTATATTGAATCTGAAATTGAATGTTTCACTTTCTTGTTTTTGTGTTTATTTCTTACTGCCAAAAATGAAAGGAAAAAAAAAGACCGCCTCTATTACATTCGGATCTGGCCTTTATAGCCATTTCTATACAACATTTTTTAAGTTTCTTGCCATTGCTCCTTGTCGTCTACTCTGTCTTGGTGTTTGTTTCATTTTGCAGGGTATGGAGGAGTTGGTGGGAGTGTGTGATGCCTGGGAATGGTGCTGCAGAGGCGTGGGGTGGCAAACATCATGGGGTGGCCAGGGTTCTTTTTCTTTGCTATTTTTTTATTATTGGTCTGGGCTAGGGTTAGTAGTTTGGGCTATTTTGTATTGGGTTTGTTTAGTTTTAGGTTTGGGCCTTTCAATGTGGAAATTGGGCCTGTTTTGATTTTTAGGCTGTTTAACATTGTAAAATGGACTTGAATTTTGGTTATGTGGACTTTATGTTTGCTTAGGCCAAAAATTGGCCATTACATTCACTATATGTGGTTTAGTTCTAGGGATAAGGTACCCGAACTAGCAGATTCCTCAATCCTCACCCATTATAGGCTCATATAGATCGAGTTCGGTTCGGGGGGATACATTTCCCTATGACCATGCGGAGATGAAAATCTCACGAAATCATAGGTACGGATGTACCCAGGAAGCAATCCACTAGCCCATGCGAAGGTGAAAACCTCACGAAATCGTAGTTTCTTACTCCCACTTAAAAGGTGTGACCACAGCGGTCATGCAATGAAATGCAGTACTATTCTACGAGACCTGCACCAAAACAATCATACAATCAAATGCAATCGAAAGATACATAAATTTTCGGTCTTTTAACAAAAGGACAATAAATAATCGATTTTTATGGCTCGACTCTCAAGTTCAATCCCCAGCAGAGTTGCCAAGCTGTCGAAACCACTCTTTTTTATTAAAATTTTAATGAAATAAAAAATGGGGGATCGACTTTTGAAAAATAGAAATGTGGAGTCGCCACCGATCCTTTTATTTTGGTGTGATCGGGTCACCTAGGAATTTGGTTATTTTAATAAAACATTTTTGGTTTACTAAAACAACAATTCTGGTCTACGAAAATATGAGAAAACGGGCTCGGGAGTCGGTTACGTATGAGGAAGGATTAGCACCCTCATTACGCCCAAAATTGGTACCAAATCGATTAAATACTGTCCTTATGTCTAAAATTAAAAATGTTTTTGAAATGTGGTTTTTGAAATGTGGTTCTTGTTAATAACGTTTGAATAACCTGAGTGGGTTGCCAAAATATTCTTGTTTCGACGTCCGAAAGTCTATAATTTGAAATTAACAAAAGGATGCCCAACTATTTGGTCCAAAGAAAAACCGAAACCCAACACAGTAGGGCACGATTCCTTGAATTTCTGAACATCGAACATTGCCTCACCTTAGAAAATACGAGTGAAATTTCGAAGGGATCTTCGATTGTTTTAAGCAAATGAAAAAGCGCAACCCAGCACGATAGGGCTCGATTCTCAAATCGCCAAACATCGAACATCGCCTTCGTTTTAAAAGGTTTTTAATAAACGTGAGTGAAATTTCGAAGGAATCTTCGATTGTTTTGAAAAAAACGAGAAATCACAACCCAACACGTTAGGGCACGATTCCCGAATTATCAAACACTGAGTATTGTCTTTGTTTTGGAAGGTTTTTAATAAACACGAGTGAAAACCTAAAGGAATATTCTATTGTTTTGAACAAACGAGAAATCACAACCCAGCACGATAGGGCATGATTCTCGAATTATCAAACACCGAGTATTGCCTTCGCTTTAAAGGATTTTTAGAAGACCTGAGTGAAATTTTGAAGGGATATTTGATTATTTTAAACAAATGGGAAATTGCAACCTAACACGTTAGGGCACGATTCCACGAATTGCCAAATATCGCATATCGCCTTCGTTTAAGGGATTTTTAAAAGACATGAGTGAAATTTTGAAGTGATATTCGATTATTTTGAGCAAACGCGAAATTGCAACCCAACACGTTAGGGCACGATTCTGCGAATTGCCAAACATCAAATCTCGTCTTCGTTTTGAAGAATTTTTGAATGAATGATTATAAAGCTAGCTTAAGACGTATTAATTCTATTTGAAATAAGACGACATTAATCATAAAATTTGGGTTTTATAGAACCACATTTCAAAAATCAAGTGAAACGATGATATGGGGTAAAAGGCACATATGATGGTACGATGCTTGATGAATAAGAATATTAATCGACTAGCAGAATAAGCAATTAAATATAATTAATCTAAAAATTATGACCCAATTTCAATCACATATGAATAATAATTGACATATCAATAAGATGAATACCATGCGATGATAATGTATATGCCACAATATAGAACAACCAACAAAATACATGTAAAACAAAATAGAATTTAATAGTCAAAGTAGTATAAAATGATGTCGAAACAAAGGCGATCTAACGAACCAATAATTTATACGACATGCAAATTAATGAATTGATGTATTTTAAATCTATTTGTAAAAAGAATTAGGGATATATACTTAATACCTATTATAAAATGAATGTTTTAATCGGATATCATACCAAAACATTAAATAATATTGGTTTTAAAAATGAGGATTTGTGGTATGAAAATTTAAAATATATTACAAATAATAATAATAATAATGTGTAATACGATATAATCTTTAAAAACATAATGGTCCTACAAATTATATGCATATATAAAAAATTTTAAAAATAATTATTTGTAAAAACATAAAAATACATGCATGCTTAAACTAATTTTATAACAAATTATATAATAGTGATTTGAGAGATATATTATGTAAGATTATACAATAAAGAGTGGGAGTAAATTTAAGAAATTATATACGTAAAATAATATAGGATTAGTAAAATGAGCCTTGTTATAATATATATATATATATATATATATATATATAAATAGAAGAACACTTTAAATGAGAAAAATTTAAAAGAAAATAAATAAATAGACATATATAGTTACATATGGGTAGATATACATATGTATATAATAATAATTTAAAAGATGTATTTCATAGGATTATATAATAAAGTACAAAAATAAATTTAAGGAATCATATGACAAGAATAATATGAGGTTGATAATAGTATATAAAAAGACTTTAATACAAAGTATATGTGTATACATAATAGCGTACATAAAACAGTTACATGAAACATACAAAATGTGAAGATGACATTACAAAAAAGATTTACAATAAGAACGAAACAATTTCCTAAGTATTTTAAAATATGTAAGTGAATAATTAAGGATAAAAGGCTACAATAAAAAAATAAATAAAGAAATAACGAAAACTTAACAGGAATTAAACTAAAACTGCAAGGACAATTTGAAAATAAAACAAGAATAATAAAGGGACCGATAATTAAAGCGCGCAAATGTAGAGGGACCTAAACTGGAAATATACCGGCTCCCAAGGCGCAGCGTTTAAATATGGGCCAAATTGTAAACATACACAAATTGCAGAGATAATTTAAAAAAACAATGAAATGCATATATGGGCTCATTAAAGTGCGGCACAAAAGGGAGGGATTTAATGTGCAAATAATCCCTTACCGCAAAAAACACGCGGGTCATCGGGTTTGGAATTGAATCGGGTCGGGCTTGGATGTCAATCAACACCGTTTGAGGTTTTATAAAACGGCTCAATCAGCAGATTAAGCCAGCCCCCAAACCCTAGCCTCCATTTTTACTCCCCTCAAAAGAACCTTGACCCTCCATCTGCCATGCCAATCCACCGCAATGAACGGAGATCAGCCTGTTCGAGCCTCAAGGTGGTTTTCTTTCCGCCTTGCACTCCCCTCGGACCCCGATTTCAACGAAGTAGAGGAGATCTCACAGCGTATTCACGAGGTAAGGTTTCATTTCCTCTCTCTTTTATACAACCCAAAATGCAAAAGAACAAAAAGAAATTCCAGGAAGAATGAAACTAAGCCAAGAAGAAAAGGAAAAATCTCAGAAATTTTGAATCGGAATCACCTTCGAATGCTCGTTGCTTTTTTTTTGCATTTCAAAATGTATCGATTGTGTCTGTATAGCCTATTATGCGTTTATGTTGCATTCATATTGCTTGTGTAAAAAATCCGAAGAATTTTACAATCGAAAAATACCCGGCTTTATAGCCGAGAGAAGAAGAAAATAAAAATATACAATTTTTTGCTATTTCTCTTGCATCTGTTGTCTCTTTGTCTTTGGTGTGCAGGTACGAGATGCGTTGGCCTGTACAAAGGTGCAGGCATGGCGTACGAGGGCTATCTTGTTGGTCGTCACAGGCTTTGAAGGCTTGGCGTGGACGGAGGCGCCGGGACTCGGATCTGCATGCTCCAAAGAAACAGCTAGGGTTCTGCCTTGATTTAGCTTTTTGGGCTAGGGTATTGGGCTATTGTATTTGGTTTTGGGTCTAAGCAATGGATTTGGGCTATTGTTTTTGTAGTTGGGCTGTAAGGGCTGTTATAATATTTTTGATTTTCTTGTTTTGTTTGTTTTTTTGGTTTTTGGTTTTGTTTGCTCGGGCCGGGTGAATTCGGCCCACTACAATGGGCATAGAAACCACTTACATGCACTTGACTAAACCTTGGAAGCTTTAACAATGGCTTCTCATGCTTTAGTTTTGTATTTTTGGTGGTGAAAACAAAGTGGAAGAAGATGACCATGATCTTTTTTTAACCCTAATTTAACATATAATTATATCTAAAATACATTTAAATTGTACACCACAATTTATATTGGCTTAATTGTCATTTAAATCCTTAAAAATTTACCTTTTAAACCCTTTTTAACTAATAAAATTCAATAGCGATTAACTTTTACCACTTTTATAATTTTGTCCTTGTACCATAATTAATCACTAAATCATTAAAATTTCCTATTCAAAATTCAATTCATCCATATAATCACTCGATAAATATTTAATAAAAAAATTTTCAAGCTTGGTTTATGAAAACGAGGTCTCGATACCTCATTTTTCAACATTATTAACTTTAAGGTTAGCACACTTGTACCTTAACTAACTATCTGTAACAGCCCATTTTCAGTGAATTCAGAACAGTAGTTTTGGGACCACAAATTCGAGTTCAGAAGAAAATTTATTTTAATATTATTTTATGGTCTATAGTATGATAAAAATATCGTATAAAAATTTCGCTAAGAAAATTTTACTGATTACATGTCTAACTTGATGTAAAGGACCAAATTGCATAAAGTGCAAAAGTTGAATTCTAGTAGCCAAAGGGATCAAATAGCTATGAAATTCAAAATTTGATGTCCTTACATGGAAAATGGACCATTTAGAAGAGTTAGTAGATAAGTATGATGATTCATCATTGGAAATTTAAGAAAAGAAAATGATTAAATTGGAAAGTAAAAGATAAAAAGATGATAAATAATAAAATAAAATAAAATATCATCATTCTTTCCTAAAATTAAAGACATGGAAACCCTAGCTATGGTGTTGAGTTCTACCAAACTTATTTAGTTTAATTAGGTATGTATTCTTATCTCGGTTTTAATGATTTTTATATTTCCGAGATTGTAATAGCTTAATCTAGCTATCTCAGGGATTAATTTTCAAAGTTATGAACGTGTTAGGGTTTTTTCATTGATGAGTATGTATGAATTATGAAGTTTTGTGGTAGAAAATGAAAGGTTGTTGATAAATAAACAACTTTTGTAAAGTTAATTTTGATGAAATTATAACTTAAAGACTAAATTGAAAATATGTAAAATTTATGAAAAAATTCTCAATTTTGTAAAATACATGGGCTACTATAGTTATATGTAAAATCGGCTAGGCTTAGGATAAGGATTAAATTGCATGAATTTCATTTTCGAGCATAGGGACGAAATTATAATTAATCAAAAGTATAGGGGCAAAATGGTGAATTTTCCTAAGATGTGAATTGGATTGTATTGAATATAAATTGATGTTAAATTCATTCGTATAGATCCAGATAAATCAAATACAAAGTTAGATCGTGAAAAAGATAAAGTAACGGATTAGTAGCTTTTGAGTACACGAACATTGTCGAGGTAAGTTTGTGTAACTAAATTAAGAATTTATGTGTTAATAACATTGTATGTATGTGATTGTATTATTTCCATGTATATGAAATTAATCACATATCCAACGATGACCGGCAAGTATTAAGTTCCATTTGAATAGATGAAATTCGATGGATACAGGGTTCTCGAATTGGTTGTGGTCTTGCATGTGTTGGGGACATACCATAGCTCGCAAGAGCGTCCCGTTATTAGCTCTCATGAGCATCTCGATATTGGCTCTCATGAACTTCTTAATATATGGCTCTTATGAGCTTCTTGTTAATAGCTCTTTTGAGCATCCCGATTGGTTGTGATCCTACATTGTTATGGACACATCTCAACTCTTATAAGCGGCCCAATATATGGCTCTCCGGAGCTTCCCAATATATGGCTTTTTCATGAGCGTCCTGATTAATAGCTCTCTAGAGCTACCCGATAATGGCTCGTATGAGCTTTCCAATTATGGCTCTTATGAGCTTCCTGTTATATGGCTTGAAAGAGCTTCCCGTTTATATGCTCACATAAGCATTCCCGAATATGAATTGACAAATATTATGTAAATTGATGGATAACAGTTTTGTAAACTTAGTGTGTACTACCCGTGTATCTATCAATATTTTAAATGATTCAACAGGTAAAATTCTGAGATGAAACAATATGAGTATGAAATGAATTATTACCCGTATATGCCTGAAATATAGGAAAGTGATGATATTTGACATGTTGAAAAATTGGATGAAAGATACATGTGTATGAAACTTGCTTGATGACTACGTACATTTGTGAATATGAATTATTACATGAATTTCATGACTAACATGCTTAATGAGGATATGTGTTTAGGCATTTGGCCAAATTGATTTGAGCATGTTTTGTGTGCTTATCTTAAATGTGAATTAAATGGTAAGTTAAATTCCATATTATACAAACTTACTAAGCTTTAAAGCTTACTCTGTTTTATTTTTCCTGTTTTATAGCAAGTCAGAAGCTCGTTCGGTTGGAAGCTTGGCAAGATATCTCACACTATCCATCAGCTCATTTTGGTATAAATAACAAACTAAATTTTGGTTATAATGGCATGTATAGGCTAAATTGGGCAAATGATGGCATGTAAATGTTTGGTTGAAATTAACCATTGGTATGACTTGTGATTAGTATAGTTTGATATGTATATTTATATAAGGCCTTAACATGTTTGATGTATGTTTGAAGTGGATGAATGATGGAAGTCACATAGGCATATTGATGAGTGGTTTAAGATAGTATAATTAATAAAATATGCATATATGTGTGTATGATTATTTTGATAAGTTTGGATACTTGAACATATGTATTAATATGTCATGCATAAGACTTAGTTTTGGCTTGGTTTGATTGACTTGTATTGGTTTGTGAATGTGTTAAAGTGTTAATGTAGGTGAAAGACAAATTGGGTGAGAAATGTAGCTTGAAAATGACCTATTTTCGTCCACACGGGTAGAGACATGGGCGTAGGCGTGTGGTTTGGCCGTGTGTCCCCTGTATTTATTAATTTGCAAAAAAGAATACTCATAGTTATTCACACGGCCTAGCACAAGCGCGTGTGGCTTGGCCGTGTGACTTAAGTTAGAGAGCACCTAAGTTTGGACACGGTCTGGGACACAACCGTGTGTCCCTAATTTGAAAGTCTACAAGGCTTGAGACACGGGCGTGTCTCTTGACCGTGTGAGACACATAGCCCAACCACACGAGCATGTGTCTTCTGCATTTTGGAAATTTTTGACATTTTCTAAAAAAATTTTTGAGTACCCAATTTAGTCCCAATTTGTTTCTAATGTATATTTTGGGCCTCGAGGGCTCATATAAGGGACTTTATGATTGATTTTTGATATGAATGTTAAATAATATGAAATATCTGTATTTGATCAGTATATTCTGGTAATGCTCTGTAACCCTATTCTAGTGACAGATATGGGTTATGGTTGTTACACTATCTAATTGACAAATTTCACTAGACCAAAATTGACTAATAATGTAATTAATTTGTAAATATTAATTAATAATATTTATAGACTCAATCATCGGAGAATGGGGTTCCGAAATCACTTTTTGCGGCACCACTGAAAAATGAGTTGTTACAAAAATGTCATATGTATTAAGGTTGGTTTTGAGTTATGAATGGTCAAATTGATAATTTGGATAATAATGTTACACCAATGGTAGGATATGAAGTTTTTCAAGGTGTGTATTATGCTTAAATGGGTTAGATAAGCATTTGATTATTTTGTTAGGTTATTATGAATTGGTACCATCTGGATGTTTTGAAAACAATAGGTGATGTCGCGATAATAATAGTTCAATGTCGCAACGTGAAATAGACAGAAAGTGGCATCAAGTCCTCAGACATACGATGTCACGACGACACTCACTATTTTTTCAAAGTCGCAATGTGATACCCTCAACGTCTTGACACCAACCCAATAGTTTTGAGAATGTTACAACTTAGTCCTCAAACGACCTCGGGTCATTGGAAGAGCTTCCATAAGCTCCTTTAAATTCCGGATATGATTATATAATGTATTATAATTGTGTATTGAACTTAATGACATGTATAAACTGTTGAATTGAATTGAATTGAAATTGAGATTATAGTTGCTCCAAAAACAAATATGGCAGCCTGTAGCTTGAAGCTAATGATTTGATCAGATATGGGGAGTTACAAATCACAAGTTATTGTTTGTTCTTTGGTCATAACCCTATATCCTAGACCCACTGTAGAGGCAAAATATAAAAGTTTTACCTTTGCTACAACTAATATTATGTGGCTAGAGTCCTTTCTTAGTGAGTTACATGTGCAGCTTGATGACAAGTCAGTGATTTGGTGTGATAATTCTAGTGCAGTAGTAGTTCTAGCTAATCTTGTTCAACAGTCTAAGTTCAAACATGTGGAACTTGACTTTTTTTTTTATTTGAGAACGTGTGGTTGTTGGTCAACTGATTGTGTGCCAAGCACCTTCAAATGATCAGATTGCAGATATTCTCACCAAACCATTGTCTGGAATTTTATTTTTTTTGCTAAATGAAAGACCGATTATAAGTAAAGGATGTAATATCCTGATTTTGGGCCTAGTCGGAATAGTGGTTTCGTGACCACAAAATCTGAGATAGAAATAATTATTTTATGATTATTTTAAGGTCTATGATATGATTTCATGATTGTGTGAAAATTTCGTGAAGAAATTTTATGCATAAAGTGCTTAAATTGAAATTAGGGACTAAATCGAATAATTTGTAAAACTTGCATTCTAGAAGTTTCTAGTATGAAATTGTTTTGAAATATTAATTAGGAGGTCTTAAATAGAAATTTTACCAATTTCTAAGTCTATGGACAAAAATTGGACATGGATGGAATTTTGGAAAGTTTAGTAGTAAGGGCATTTTGGTCATTTAGGGTAAAATGAATTAAAATACAAAATTAAAAGCCAATTTTGCTCATCTTCAACCCCATGGCCGAATATAGCAAGGATAAAAAATAGCTAGGGTTTTTCAAGCTTCCAAGCTCGATTGTAAGTCTGTTCTAGCCGCGTTTTTAATGATTTTTACGTTTTTGGAGTCCCGGTAGCTCGATTAAGCTTATGCTAGCAATAATTCAACCTAGGGTTCATATTTGGAAAAATACCCATAGGTGAAATTTGTGTATTTTGGTGTTTTATGATAGAATATGAGGTTTTAAATTATGTTAGACAACTTGTGCTACTCGGTTTTAAGCGAAAACTAGCAAAAAGGCTTAATCGGTAAAAATACCTAATAGTCATAAGTACATGTTAGAGTGAGAATTTGATGTTGCCATAGAAGGGAAAAATGATCAGCATGTCATAAAACATAAGAAAATAGGCTGAAGTTTAATTTACGAGCTTTGGGACAAAAGTGTAAATATCTAAAGTTTAGGGCAAAAGCGTAATTTTTCAAAAATATGATATTGGGTCAATTTGAATAATGTGAGTCCTAATTAGACTATATTTTAAATGATAGAGCAAGGAAAACTGAAATTCGGGCTAAAATGGGGAAAATACCAAGTTGTGGACGAAATGGTAAAAGTAGCCATTTTCGCATACGAGGTAAGTTCATGTGTAAATGTAGTAACATAATTGTCATTTTAAGCAATTTAATGTTGTTTGTGTGATATGATGCTGATTATTATCATGAAATATTATGCTTTGTGGTTATTGTTGAATAATATGTAATTATGTGAATTACTTGATGAGTATGAACTATCACCGAAGTATCGGTTCCGATATTCCATGGAAGACGGAAAATATGAGATCGAGGGAAAAAAATGCCTGTTTGAACCTTAGGAATAGATTAGGATACAAGTGACATGTCACTAGGATGGTTGAGCATCCGAACTCGTTGAGTTGAGTCCGAGTTCACTTATGGATGCAAATGTCCGAACTCGTTGAGTTGAGTCCGAGTTCAAGAGATGTAACTAGGCATCCGAGCTCGTTGAGTTGAGTCCGAGTTCACTTATGGATGCGAACGCCCGAGGTCGTTGAGTTGAGTCCGAGTTCACTTATGGGCGGGTTACATGGTAGCTTGACTACATATGTGGCATTTATGTGCAAACTTTCCATGTATCCGAATTATATTCCGATGTGTTCAACGGATAAAGTTCTACTGAAATGGAGGAATACTCAAGATGAAAGGGACGTATTGTTAAGTGTTGTGAAATGGGTACTTTGAACAGGTATGTACTTAACCCTCGGGTTGAAAAATCGATATAACAACAATATGGTAAGATGATAAATGAAAATGTGATATGAATGTCTCGGTGATGATTATGCAAATGATGTTTTATGTTTGCTTATATAGTTATGTTACTTGCTATTTGCATGTGAACTTACTAAGCATTTATGCTTACTCCCTCCTTTTCATTCCTTGTAGTGTTGACAAGCCAGCTCGGAAATCGGAAACCGTCAGAGGCACGCTCACACTATCCGTATACCATCTTGGCATAATGGCTTGTATATTTTGAGTATGGCATGTATAGTATTATAATCATTTTGTGTATATAGTCTTATGATATGGTTATTGAGTGGTATGGAAATGCTTGGTAATGATTAGCCATTGGAATGGCTAATCATGATCATATTTGGTGTTATGTATGCTAAATTGCCAGCTAATCCATGGAAACCATGAAATAGGTAAAATTTACCATAAAATAGATTCAGTCAACAGCAGTGACGTGAGTTTGAAAAATCACTAAAAATATTAGAGATACAATTAGATGATGAATAATATATGGAATTGAAGAATTATGAGTCTATTTTCATATGGAAGAAGCGAAACAGGTATATGAGCTATATTTTATGAGATGTTTAAATTTTTGTGAAACAGGGACAGAGCAATTTCTAGATCCCCTGTTTTGACTTTGGAAATTCACCATAAATTTTACAAAGATATTTAGAAGTCATGATTTATATTTACAGATTCCTTATTGAGTCTAGTTTTATTAGAGATAAACGGCATAGTCATTGAAGTTCTGTACAGGGAGATATCTGATTCGTAATACTTAGAGGTCAGAGTAGTCAAACCCTGAAATAGGGGAGACTTTAACTAATAAACTGTACTAATTGGCCCAACCAAAAATTCTATAAAAATATTAGTAAATAGATATATGAGTCTAGATTTAGGAAAAATTTACGGATCTTGATTTCGAGTTTCGTAACTCGAGATATGATTTTTCTTGTAACTGTGACGCGAGTAGCTAGAAAGCTGTGAATGTAGAAACAAAAGATTTGAAGTTCTTAATTTGATAAATTATGTTCGGTAACTCCTCAAGCTCGACTCCGGCGATGGTTTTGGGCATGGGAGCATTACATTTAGTGGTATCAAAGCAGGTTTAGTCGGTTCTCGGACTAACCTAGCATGTGTAAAAGTTTAGCTATACATGCCACTGATCTGTGATAGTGTGATGTCTTCCGACGCGTATGAGTACCTTCTTATTTAGACAGGGTACTCTCCAACCGAGCTGCGCCGAACATGTTCAATGTTATGTGAAGGTATTTGAGTAAAATTATGATTATGATAAGTCTCGGTTTAGAAAAGTATGAATAAAAGTTTATGATACATATGTGATAAATATCCATATTTGCTTCATGCTCATATGATGTAGTGTATATGGCTTACTTGATAAGATGAACGGAATAAATAGAAAGTAGTAGAGGTATGAATAACGGTCATAATATTATGATACGAGTGAAAATGTCCTTGTCTTGATTTGGACGTCGAATGTTGATAAATGTTAATGATATATAATTTTTATGAGATAAAGGATTATAATGAAATGAACTTATCTATGTTAAATTGTTGGACCTAATTATATGATTGTAATGATATGTACATGATGATGCACGAAATGAAAGTTGTGATTGTGATGCAAATATCTATGTTTGTTTGGTCTTATATGATGTCATGAGCATGACTTAATTTAATTAAATGAATGGATAAGTAAAGCTGTCTAGAAAACATAGAATGTATGCATAAGTATATTGTCTAAATGGGACAATAGGAAAATTGGTGTAAGCCAACATGAAGGAATGACATGATTTTGATGATGTTACTATGATGATGGAAGTTGTGTCATATATGTATGTATAAGAAAGTCGAGTCAGAGGTCCTACAACCCTCCCCTTACCAAGTGGTACTTATAATGGAATTTCATGAGATTTGTATTGAATAAGTTTCAGTTGAGAACCCAAAGAGTTTAGTGATAGAATAATTATAAGTATGATCGAGATTGAAAATGAGCTGATAAGTAAAGTCAGAGCCAATAAAGTATCGGATTGACGTAAAGATTATTGGAGTTATGCACTATCCCAATTAGAGAAGGAATTCTCTTTGGTAAATCGAATTACTCAGGTGCAAGGTCGAGAAAAGTGTAAATTGAAATTTATTCAGAACTGGCATTCTTTAGTGAATGGTTTAATATGAAATTTGTGACGGCAGAACTAGTTGGGGAAATGATATTTGAAATGTGAACTATCTGAGTGTGACAGTTATGACTGGACAGATTTAGCAATCTCTTTTGAGATGTTCTATGTGTTTACCCGTTCTCAGAAATATTTCTATGGCTATTGATCTTCTGAAGAAATTCTTGTTATATGGGAATGTCTTTTAATCTTGGTGTTGGATGAAAGCATTGGTAGTCTGACTGGTTTATAATTTATATTGCTCTATTTCATCGGGTATTCTATTTCATTTCGTCTGATAAGAATTGATGAGAGAATACATATGATATTATGATTCTGTTTCTTCTACTTGATGCTTCATCTGATATATATGTATGGGAAGATATATTGTTCTTGTTATATTTGATTCCAGTGGGATTAAATGATGTTTTCTTTTGGACTTTCTTTCTTTGAAGAATTATCGGGGTATTCTGTATTTTCTCTATGAGTTTGGTTTTCGATTCTCTCGGCATAGTATCGTATCTTTGGTTTCTTTATCCTGGATCTCTTTATTCTGGATTTCTTTATTCGGTTTTCTTGTTATCTTTGTTCCATAATTTGTCAATTATGACTCATGTTCGAAGTACGTTCTTCAGCTCGTGATAATCATGTCAAATATGACTATACTTCTAATTTGATCTTGGTAATGTGGTGATTTTAGTATTGGGATTTTTTCTAATTTCTATATAAGGATTTGACATCGAGAAAGGCATAGGTGATAAAAGCGCGAGTTTCATCGGTATGGTGAATTATTTATTTGAAAGATTTCATGTGACAATTATGTCAGGATTATTTTTTTTCAAGTCTGATAATATAATTTCATTTTTGTACGGATACAAGAGTAAGTAGTCTGAACGATAAGTGTATATTTATTAGAAAGAGTTGGATATTAGTTAAAATCACTACGAATGATAAGGTTTTCGTCTTGTGAAAGCTGAAAAGTTTATTACATGTTGACAGAGTTCGGATAGATGAGAATATTGGTAACCGAAGCGTCTGAACTAGACTAGTCTACATTGAGCAAAGACTTCCTGACTTTCAGTAATGTATTGTTGTATGAATTGTGATGTGTTTCAAGACAGTGAGGTAATGTGATAGTTTAGAGCATCTGATGTTACATAAAATTGGAGTTGTTAAAGGGGTTAAAGCCAAGCATTGGGATCTATCAAAATTATCCTTGTCAGTGTTGATATTGGGATGGAAATGAGAAGGATTATTCTTGAGGCCATATCAGAATTATTTCTATGGCGGAAAGAGGAAAATGTGATGTATCCTATTATTAAATGTTTGGCGAGATCTATAAATCATATCTGTATTGAATGAATTCCTACTCATTAGATTCATGGAATTTCAGGTCTCTTTGATTGTTGGATTTCTTGGAATTCTAGTCTCCATTAAATCAACTTAAGATCCGAGTTTTATGTCATGATATCATGGGAAACTGAGAAGGGTTGAAAATTTAAGAACAGTTGAGAGTTGAGACTGTAAGCTTTTAGATCATATGAGAAATTAAAGAGATGTATTGGAGGTACAGCCTAAGTGAAAGTTCTTTGACACTGAATATGAGATTAAAAGTGAAGACCACTTTTCTGGTAAGATTTTCGAGGACGAAAATCCCTGAAGGGGGGGAGAGTTGTAATATCCTGATTTTGGGCCTAGTCGGAATAGTGGTTTCGTGACCACAAAATCTGAGATAGAAATAATTATTTTATGATTATTTTAAGGTCTATGATATGATTTCATGATTGTGTGAAAATTTCGTGAAGAAATTTTATGCATAAAGTGCTTAAATTGAAATTAGGGACTAAATCGAATAATTTGTAAAACTTGCATTCTAGAAGTTTCTAGTATGAAATTGTTTTGAAATATTAATTAGGAGGTCTTAAATAGAAATTTTACCAATTTCTAAGTCTATGGACAAAAATTGGACATGGATGGAATTTTTGGAAAGTTTAGTAGTAAGGGCATTTTGGTCATTTAGGGGTAAAATGAATTAAAATACAAAATTAAAAGCCAATTTTGCTCATCTTCAACCCCATGGCCGAATATAGCAAGGATAAACCATGGCTAGGGTTTTTCAAGCTTCCAAGCTCGATTGTAAGTCTGTTCTAGCCGCGTTTTTAATGATTTTTACGTTTTTGGAGTCCCGGTAGCTCGATTAAGCTTATGCTAGCAATAATTCAACCTAGGGTTCATATTTGGAAAAATACCCATAGGTGAAATTTGTGTATTTTGGTGTTTTATGATAGAATATGAGGTTTTAAATTATGTTAGACAACTTGTGCTACTCGGTTTTAAGCGAAAACTAGCAAAAAGGCTTAATCGGTAAAAATACCTAATAGTCATAAGTACATGTTAGAGTGAGAATTTGATGTTGCCATAGAAGGGAAAAATGATCAGCATGTCATAAAACATAAGAAAATAGGCTGAAGTTTAATTTACGAGCTTTGGGACAAAAGTGTAAATATGCGAAAGTTTAGGGCAAAACTGTAATTTTTCAAAAATATGATATTGGGTCAATTTGAATAATGTGAGTCCTAATTAGACTATATTTTAAATGATAGAGCAAGGAAAACTGAAATTCGGGCTAAAATGGGGAAAATACCAAGTTGTGGACGAAATGGTAAAAGTAGCCATTTTCGCATACGAGGTAAGTTCATGTGTAAATGTAGTAACATAATTGTCATTTTAAGCAATTTAATGTTGTTTGTGTGATATGATGCTGATTATTATCATGAAATATTATGCTTTGTGGTTATTGTTGAATAATATGTAATTATGTGAATTACTTGATGAGTATGAACTATCACCGAAGTATCGGTTCCGATATTCCATGGAAGACGGAAAATGTGAGATCGAGGGAAAAAAAAGCCTGTTTGAACCTTAGGAATAGATTAGGATACAAGTGACATGTCACTAGGATGGTTGAGCATCCGAACTCGTTGAGTTGAGTCCGAGTTCACTTATGGATGCAAATGTCCGAACTCGTTGAGTTGAGTCCGAGTTCGAGAGATGTAACTAGGCATCCGAGCTCGTTGAGTTGAGTCCGAGTTCACTTATGGATGCGAACGCCCGAGGTCGTTGAGTTGAGTCCGAGTTCACTTATGGGCGGGTTACATGGTAGCTTGACTACATATGTGGCATTTATGTGCAAACTTTCCATGTATCCGAATTATATTCCGATGTGTTCAACGGGTAAAGTTCTACTGAAATGGAGGAATACTCAAGGTGAAAGGGACGTATTGTTAAGTGTTGTGAAATGGGTACTTTGAACAGGTATGTACTTAACCCTCGGATTGAAAAATCGATATAACAACAATATGGTAAGATGATAAATGAAAATGTGATATGAATGTCTCGGTGATGATTATGCAAATGATGTTTTATGTTTGCTTATATAGTTATGTTACTTGCTATTTGCATGTGAACTTACTAAGCATTTATGCTTACTCCCTCCTTTTCATTCCTTGTAGTGTTGACAAGCCAGCTCGGAAATCAGAAACGGTCGGAGGCACGCTCACACTATCCGTATACCATCTTGGCATAATGGCTTGTATATTTTGAGTATGGCATGTATAGTATTATAATCATTTTGTGTATATAGTCTTATGATATGGTTATTGAGTGGTATGGAAATGCTTGGTAATGATTAGCCATTGGAATGGCTAATCATGATCATATTTGGTGTTATGTATGCTAAATTGCTAGCTAATCCATGGAAACCATGAAATAGGTAAAATTTACCATAAAATAGATTCAGTCAACAGCAGTGACGTGAGTTTGAAAAATCACTAAAAATATTAGAGATACAATTAGATGATGAATAATATATGGAATTGAAGAATTATGAGTCTATTTTCATATGGAAGAAGCAAAACAGGTATATGAGCTATATTTTATGAGATGTTTAAATTTTTGTGAAACAGGGACAGAGCGATTTCTAGATCCCCTATTCTGACTTTGGAAATTCACCATAAATTTTACAAAGATATTTAGAAGTCATGATTTATATTTACAGATTCCTTATTGAGTCTAGTTTTATTAGAGATAAACGGCATAGTCATTGAAGCTCTGTACAGGGAGATATCTGATTCGTAATACACAGGTCAGAGTAGTCAAACCCTGAAATAGGGGAGACTTTAACTAATAAACTGTACTAATTGGCCCGACCAAAAATTCTATAAAAATTTTAGTAAATATATATATGAGTCTAGATTTAGGGAAAATTTACGGATCTTGATTTCGAGTTTCGTAACTCGAGATATGATTTTTCTTGTAACTGTGACGCGAGTAGCTAGAAAGCTGTGAATGTAGAAACAAAAGATTTGAAGTTCTTAATTTGATAAATTATGTTCGGTAACTCCTCAAGCTCGACTCCGGCGAAGGTTTCGGGCATGGGGGCGTTACAAAGGAAGTTCATGATGGGTGAATGTTGGAGTTCACGAAAACATAAATATAACGGATCAATCGTTATAGTTAGTTTCGGTTTGTTATATCTAAAATGGTATGTATAAATACTCAATGATGTAAAGAGAGTTGAAATCAATGTATCAATTTTATTTGTTCTTCAAAGTTCTTCCTATGAGTTCTGAGTTTCATTTTGTGTTTGTATATTTGTTATCTTTGAATCTTCACACATCCAGAGGAGAGTGAGAATAAAAATAATTACGTAAGTAATTACACTTGAATTCAATTAATCTTTGACTTTCCAAACATGTCTATACATTATTTAAGTTTTACAAAATAGTTTTATAAAATATTTTTAGGACATACTTTATTTTTAAAATATAACTATATTTATTTTACTAATCTCATTTAAATAATTTGAAATTTTTATTGATGACTATACATTTTAACCTACTAAACAATTAAATAAATTACATAATATTTATTATAAATTATTTGTAATGATTTTAATAAATTATATAATATTTATTTTTAATTATTTATACTTAACCCGAACCAATCAATGATGATAAAGACTATATACTTAATGGTAGAGAGAGAACAACCTAACAAATATGTATTGCTAGAGTAATTAGATAAAATTGTATAAGATGTTTATTTTTCTTGTTAATTTTAATAGTAATTGTATTATTTATATACGATGATTTGATTTTTAAATTTTGTAAATTGTTTAGAAAATTTTCTTCAAAGTATTATCTATAATTTTGATAATAAATAATATGTTTTATAATTCAAAATTATGTAATTGTGCAATTATAATTTATATTACTAAATGCGAATTGAAAATTGCGATGTAATTATTCTACGTGAACAAAGCATGTTTAGGGAACTAAAATTCCTTATAATTATAAAAAAGGTAGACCTGATCATAAGGGCCACTCCCAGTCCAAAGTTTGCTTAAAAGTGGAAGGGTTTGAATAAAATTATAGGCCCGAAAAATGAGCTTGGACAAAAAATAATACTTGTTTTCTAAATGAGTTGGGCATTGAGTAATTTTTTTTGCTCGGGCCCAGCCCAACTTGAATTTTTCTAAAAACAATTTCCCTATTGTTGTTTTGTTGTTTTGTTGTTTTTTACTATTGTTTTGCTGCCGTTTTGCTGTTATTTTGCTATTATATTGATAATATGTTGTTGTTATTGTATGGATATTATATAACTCGTGTTAATTTTGTTACTATTTTAGAGGTATTTACTTGCTAAGTTGCAACTATCTTACTGTTATTTAAGTATAAAGATTTTTTTAATGTATTTTCAATTTGTTGGGAAATATTTATTTTAATGTTTTAGTGTATTTGATGTATTATATATATTTTAAATTTTTTTATATAAAAATTATATAAAAATGTTAATATGGGCAGGTCGGGCTCGGGTTTAGCATTTTTTATTTGAGTCGAGCTTGATCAAAATTTTAGACCCGCTTTTTAAGTTAGGATAAGCTCGGGCCTAAAAAAACGGACCTAAAATTTTGCATCGGCCCAACCTAACCCAACCCATGATTAGGTTTATAAGAAGGTATAATTAATATGTTAATAATTACACTTTTATCCAATTAGTATGTGGTGTTCAAACCTATCCTCGTTGTCACTCCTAAAATAGAAAAAAGACATAATGGCTTTTTGGCCCTCTAGCTTAAAAAAAAAAAGCATTTTAGCCCTCCATTTAATGTTCTACTTCTTTTAACTCTTGACCTTGCATTGTTTGTTGAAAAATATTTTTAAAAATTATAATTTTATACTTTTTATAATAAGTTGGTAATTTTAAAATATTTTAAATTTAAAAATTAATTAATTTATGATGTGGCATCTACATATATACAAGTCAAAAAAGCTAATAAACATGATTTTTTCATTCATTGGAGGGTTATTTCACAAACAACATAAATTTTAAAACTAAAACAAAAAGTGCAAAATTAAATTAACAAATAAAATGAATTTATGTAAAGTGATTTTGCCAAAAAAGAACACCCATGCCATACGCGGGGGTCTTTGATTTCTTAGGCTATTTAAAGGACGTACAAATGTCTCCGATGTCTCTCACGGTCTTCACTTGGCCTTCCAATACGAATTAGTCATTTTAATCAGCAAAGTGGTTCTACTGTTATAATAATGTTGCATCCCCACAGCTGTTCAACCGCCTCCATTACCTCCTTTAACATAACACCATCTTCTGCATCTTCATCATCACCTTCACGATCAAAACGTTCCCTCTTCGTTCGCCGTCTGATTCGGACCCTAGTTTTGTTGTTTGTCTTCCTCAAGGTCGTCTCCTTCATTGCATGGCGTGACCTTAACCCAACCCCACCTGTTTTTGAACTCAACTCCTTTAACATTTCAGACACCAATTACACCACTGCATTCACCATTACAAACCCCAACAAGAAGCTGACCTTGCTTCTCGACAAATTTGAAGTCGTTATGTTTCAAGGAAACAGGAAAAATGTGGCTTCAAGAGATCAATGGATGCCTACAGATAAATCTTTGTGCTTAAACAACAATGCAATGGTCTTTTTTTCTGTGAAGGGAAGGGTGTTTAAGAAGATAAGTTTTCTTGGGAATACTTTTAACGTCCAAGTGAGTTTAAGGACAAAATTCTTGGCTTGGAATTGGTTGTCCAAGAGGGAATTCATGATATGGTTTGTTGCAGAGATTTGAGTTTAAGGTTTTTATCTGAAAAAAAGACTGGGAATTATAGTGGTGAAAAAGGGAAATGCTCAGTTCAAGTTGTGTAGATTAATTGCTAATTATCCATGGGATACCAATATCTGTTTTTAGGCACCATTTCTTTGGTTTCTTTTTTTTCTTCTTCTTCTATGTGTTTAAGTTGCTTCAGTTTCATCTCATCTTTTCAAAGATCTTCTGTTTTCTGTTGTTCTAATATATAAACGCAATTATTTTGGTATAGAGTTAAACAATAGTAATAAATAACCATATGTGATATATGGAGTTAAAAAATTACAGCTTTAACGTACCAAATTTTAGTTGTGAAGAAGTACGTGGTATAAGGAAATTCGTCTCTCTAAAAAATAATTAGATGCCCTGTTAATTTCAAAAGTAAGCAACTAAAGACAATTAATCACAATATTAATGTCTTCTGTCAATTGTACATAATTTTGATTAGTATAATAACAAATTTAGCTTGTTATGTTTACATATTTTGTCATTTTGACCTTAATTTAAAAAAAAAATCAATAAATTCAGCCTCAACATTTACACATGTACACAAATGTTGCATGATAATTTTGCTAAATTAGAACTAACTTGATAGAATATGTAAACTTTGAGCGTTAAATTCATTATTAAACCAATCAAAATCATGTATAATTAATGAAAAGCATTAACATTATGATTAATTATCCTTAGTTACTCACATTTGAAATTGTTTCAATATAAAAATTGAAAAAACCGAAAAAGTCATATATATTCTTCGGTAATTGTTTAATGTTGTTTTAGAGTCAATATTTTTGCCACAATTTTATCATTTCTTTATAATTTTGAAGAATAAATTAAATTTTATTATTTTTAAGAGATTAAAATATAATTTTAAGATTACTAATTTAAAGTATTATAATTACTAATTTAAAGTATTATAAATTATAAAAATAAAAAATAGAAAATTTTCTATTTTAAGGGTGGGTGGGACCCTTGACTCAACGATTGATTATTGCTTACTACTTTTAAAGACCTGGGCATATTGCATTAGATTTGAATACATACAGAAAAAGGAAAGCATTATAACTTAATTATTTGTAGGATTTAATAAAGGGATTTCAAAGGAATAAACCTTTTGTTGTTGCTGATGTTGACGTAAAGAATGTTCATGCAATCTAGTATTGGTTTCTTTAACCTGCAGCGTATAAAGGAGGTGATTGCCACACGTTTTACATGCAGTAGATAAATAATCAGAGCGGCTGCTGTTGTAATTTAGGGAGGAGTTGGGTTAAATTACTTCGCTACAAATAACTTTATGAACTGAATTTGAGATACAAAATCCACCCTCTAAAACTTAAAACCAATTTAGTCCCTAAAAATAATTCTATATCTAATTAATGTCAGTTATAATTGTCAGCTATAACATTAATTGCAATTCATAGAAAAGTTAATCCCACATTACAACTTGAACTATTTAATTGGCATATTTTAATTAAATAAATTTAGATTCATATTTGTTGATTTTTGAAGTCTTTTAGTAACGCGTTAGTGATGATTTTATGTGCAAAAATTAGGTCAATTAATGATTGAATTCAGTCTTTCAGTATAATCAATATTCTCTTAAATAGAATATACAAAATCTTTTAAATGGCTTGATTATACTTTTACCAAGCCTTTATACATTGGACGACATGTTAAGTTAAATGTACGAGAGTTAGTACACTTATTTGTTCAATTAAGAATTAGGAAAATCTTAAAGGTTGCAAATTGGTGAGTTAATAAATTTAAATAACAATTTGTACTTGTTAACTATATGATAAATCAAGGTATATAGACAAAAAAAAAAAATTCCAAACTACGTAAACAAATTAATTGTATATTTCTATGTTTTTACAATTAGTAGTAACTATATACAATTGCAACTGAGACATGAAAAAATCAACTTTCATATCTTATTCAAAATAAAAATAAAAATAAAAGTTTTGATTCTTAGATCAAATTTTGAAGAAAAATTAAAGAGTAAATAAAGTCTTATAAACTAATGTAAGAAAACATAACATGATTAAATGTAAGACAAGATAGTAACTAAAAGAAACACTCATCAAATAAATTTCAATAATTGGGACCTTTTTCAAATTATCCATGCATGATATTTTTTTTTTTAAGTTAGAAATCACTCAATCACAATGTTGTATGAATTGAATTGGATAATTAAGATTTAGTTGAGAAAACTGTCTTATTAATTAGTCTAAAGAGGGGTTTTGAACTAGTTGATTTGAGAATTGGTACGAAATGGTTGAACCGGACAATTGAACAGAATTTTTTAATTTTTTTAATTTTTTTTATTGTGCGAATATGATAAAAGAGAGTAAATTATTATATTAAAAACCCACACTAAGTTTAATTTCCAAGAAAGATTGGAAAAGTCACAAATGGTTCTACTTAAAACTTAATATCTTAAACAAAATCTCCTTACAATGTAATTTAATAGCACATATCACTATAATTGTACCCTACAAAATATTGAAAGATAAATAAAAACAATAAAGAACACTAAAAATTTAACGAGGTTCGACAAATTATGCTTACATCCTCGGGCACTTCTAAATATATTTCACTACAAAAGATTCAAGTGAAAAGTTACAAATAAGAAAAAAAAAATTGTCTTACAAAAAAAAATTACAAATTTTTAAATAATTTAATACTATAATAATACAAACACTCCACAATCTTATTTTTTGAGACGTGAGATTATACTATTTAACATTTTCAAACTGAATCAGTGAAACCAATTAAACTAATCCAACTATTCAGCAACTTCAATGTTTAGAACACATTATTCAAGTATCACATTTTGGATATCTACTCATTTAACTGGTTGTTATATTTTTCTAAGTAGGCTTTCTTTTAAATATTCTATTTTCAATCTTATTAAATATTTATAATAAATTAATCTAAACCTTAATCACACAAAAAGCTTTATGAACTGAACATGCAATTTTAGTGTCATCTTATATACTTGACTGCAAAGGGATGCCATTTTCAGAACTTGTAAATCATATATTATCGGTCTGTGTAACACATGGCTGTAATAGGTATTAGGGGTAAGTAAAGTTTAATTTGATTTAAAGAAATTGAAAAAAATTTCGATTTTTAAATTAATTGAATTAAGTTATTCGAATTATTTGAGTCAACTCGAATAACTCAGTTCGAGTTCAAGTCAAGTTGAATTTCACAGTTCAAATAACTCGAATAATTTTAATAACAGATTAATATAAATACCCTTTTAGTCCCTATCAATTTTGAAAATAAACAAATTAGTCTCTCTCTCAACAAAATTACAAAAAAATTAAAATAATTTTAAAAATTCAAAATATTTATAAAAATTCAAATTTTATATTTAAAAATATAAAAAAATTCTAAATATATATAAAAGTCAAAATTTTAAAATTTTCAAAAATAATAATTTTAGGACCTAATTAATGATTCAAATTTATCATACTCAAGTATGTTTTTTTTATTTTTTGTTTTGAATTTTTAAAAATATATATGGTTTCAAATTTATGTGCTCTAACATGTAATTAGCCACATGAAAAAATATTTTTATTTGACATGTTTAATTTTTTAATTTAACTAAAACGATTTCACTCAATTCGACTCGACTCAAATTTCATTTCACTCAACTTGATTCGAAAAAATTTTAAATTGAGTTAGGATGATAAAATAGGACTAATGAACTCAATTAACTCAAATTTATTTATTCGATTTGATCAAACGCTCACCTTTAGTAGATAGCAGTAAAGTAATATTTGAAAAAAAAAATGTAGAGAACATAGAGATAAAAAGTATTTTAAAAGAGGGCAAACTACATCCAAGGTCATTAAACTATTAGTAAGTTTATGTTTTGGTCACTCAATTTCAAAAAGTTATAAAATGGTCACTAAACTATTTAAAAGTTTTCATTTAAGTTCTTGAACTATTCGAAAGTTTTTATTTAAGTCACTTGGTTGTTAAGTTTTTGTTTTTTAAAAATTGGACTAGCGAGTTTCAAGCGACAATTTGATGATCGATACATTGGATCAATAACCATCAATGAGTAAAAGAACATAGCTTAGATCCAAGTCAATCTAACGGTCAGTGTCGAAAATAAATAAAACTATTTGGATTTTGATTTGTAGATTCACAATGTTCAAAGTTGTTTCATGAAAAAAAATTGAACTGTAGAAGAGAAAGAGGATAAAAGCTTATTTTGTACAAGCAATGTGGATAGAAAAGGCTATACAAGAATGAGTTGATAGCCCAATTACTTAAATAAAAACTTTCAAATATTTTAATAATTACTTAATAAATTTTTAAAAGTGAATGATAAAATATAAATTTACTAATAATCTAACAATATTAAGAAGGGTTGGAAAAAACACAACTAAAAAGTTATAAAGGGATGGATGAATATACAATGTTAAGAGAAAATTATAAAGATACAACATAATAAAAAAACGTAAAATTTAGGCTTTAAAATCTTGGTCCTCCAAAGTTTATGTTTCTGTAAATTATTTTAGATTTTTTGAGTTAAAATCATTTTTATAGATTTTATATAAAATATAAAAATATTATCATAATAATACTTATTACTTTTTAAAATTTTTAAGTATTTTTTATTTAAGCTAAATTGATATCCGATTAATTTATGATACTAACTCAATTAAAGACTTAATAATAGTATAAGTGTGAAGAATTTGTATAGTCTATGTTATATATAAAATTTTTATTGGGATTGTGTCATTAATCAAGTCACACCAACATGAAAAGGAAAAACATTGAAGGTATGCTTGTTTACATATAAAAGATTTTATAGAAAACATTTTCTGCATTTTCCTGTGTTTGTTTCACAGAAAACAGTTTGGTTAACGGAAAATAACGTATAGGTTAACGTAAAATAAACTCTTTTTTTTTCCTTATAAAATAACTTACCTTTTTTTAAAAGTATAAGTCATTTTTCAGAAAAAAGATCCTCTATAGGTAATTTTATTTTTATAGAAAAATTAACTTAAATCAAGCTTAATATTATTATTGTAACATCCCGAAATAGGGCCTAAACGGAATAGTGGTTGCGAAACCACAAATTCGAGGTAGAAAAATTTATTTTATTATTATTTTGAGGTTCATGGTATGATTGCATGATTGTGTGAAAATTTCGTGATGAAATTCTATGCATAAAGTGCTTAAGTTGAGGTTAGGGACTAAATCGAATAATTTGCAAAACTTGCATTCTAGAAGTTTTTAGTATGAAATTACTTTGGAATATTAATTAGGAGGGTTTAAATAAAATTTGACCAATTTTAAGTTCATGGACAAAAATTAAGACATGGAAGGAATTTTTGAAAGTTTAGTAAAGAGGGGTAATTTGATCATTTGGATATTAAATGAATTAAAAAGGGAAAAACAACACAAAAATGGTTATCTTCTCAATTAGTTTCTGCCGATTTTTGCTCTCCTCCATAGCTGGGGTTTCTTCAACTTTCAAGCTTCATAGTAAGTGATTCCAAGCCCCGTTTTTAATGATCTTTACGTTTTTGGAGTCCCGGTAACTTGATTAAGCTTATTCTAGCAATAATTCAACCTAGGGTTCGTATTTGGAAAAATACCCATGGCTGAAATTTGTGTATTTTGGTGTTTTATGATAGAATATGAGGTTTTAAATTATGTTAAACAACTTATGCTACTCGGTTTTAAGTGAAAACGAGTAAAATGGCTTAAATTGGAAAAAAATACCAATAGTCATAAGTATATGTTAGAGTGTGATTTTGATATTGCCATAGAAGGGAAAAATGATCAGCATGTCATAAAACATAAGAAATAGGATGAAGTTTAATTTACGAGCCTTGGGGCAAAAGTGCAAATATGTGAAAGTTTAGGGGTAAAAATATAATTTTGAAAAAGTTGGGTCAAGGACTGTTTTAATAAATGTGAATATTAAATAAGTTAAATTTGCTATTATAGATCAAGAAGAACGTAATTCGGGGAAAAGAAAAAGTAAAGGACTAAATTGTAAAGTTTAGTCACATTTTGTATCAAGGTAAGTTACAGTAAATAAATGCAATATTCTTTTATTTTACATTATTATTGTCAATTTTCAGCATTTATATATTATGTTATGAAAATATTTGAAGTCGAATTTAAGGTGAAGTGACAGAGGAAAAGTGTTAGAAAGCCCCGGATGAACCCTAAGAATGTTAGGATATTAGGGTTGACGGATGAAACGAAATGAGCCATGTAAGTCCATATTAGAAATATGGCTTTGGAGACAGGATTGAGCCATGTAAGTCTATATTATATATGGCATTGGAGACAGGAATAATTCATGTAAGTCCATGTCAAATATATGGCATTGGCAGGATATTGATAGACAGGAACGACCCTAGTATCCTTAGTATTCTGAGTGGTTCAACGGGTCAGGATACGAGTTAAATTATAGTGAATTAACAGCAAAATAAAAGTAGATTATACTCATGAAAAAGGAAAGGTCAGGTAAGAAAGAAGGTAAGGGAATAAAGAAGAAGATAGAAATTGAGAAGTAAAGAAATTTATGATGTTAGATGATATTATGCATAATTATCCATTATGTTGAATGTTGTGATTTATTTGCTTGTAAGCTTACTAAGCCTAGTGCTTAATCTCTTTATTTTCTTCTTCTTATAGTACTTATCTAGTCACTCGGGGATCGAAGGAAACGTCAGAGGCCGATCACCCTATCAAAGAAATAACTCGGTATAACTAGACGTTTTGTTTTGGGTATGGCATGTATAGAAACTTAGCTACTTTTGGTATAATATGAACAATGAATGATGTGTAAATACTTGCTAGTGATTAGCTAATAAAATAGCCGATGATATACATGTTTATTAATATGTATGATTGAATGATGATTATCACATGAAAATTATGAAAAATGTGAAAGTAACCTAAAAACAGATTCAAGTAACAGAAATGACGTAACTTTGAAAAATCACTAAAAATTGTAGAAACATAGTTTGAAGATGAATAATATATGAAATTAAAGCTTATTATTTATATTTTCTTATGGAATAAGCAAAATATCTAAAGGTATTATATTTTATGAGATATCTGAGTTTTAGTGAAACAGGGTCAGAGCGATTTCTGGATCTCCTATTTCAACTTTGGAAATTCACCATAAATTGTAAAAAACTAATTAGAAGGTGTAATTTATATGGTTAGAATCCTTGTTAAATCTAGTTTTGATAGAAACAAACGGCTTAGTCATATGAATTTTTTACAGGAAGAAACATGGTTCGTAGTAAGAAGAGTTCAGTGCAGTCGAGTTTTGAAACAGGGGAAAATTTAACTAATAAACTGTACTAATTGGCCAAGTCAAAAATTCTAGAAAAAAATTAGTAGATATATATATGAGTCTAGTTTCAGGAAAAATTTACGGATCTAAATTTTAAGTTTTGAAACTCGAGAAATGGATTTTTAAGCAACCATGACGCAGAAAAACAGTTTATTCCAAAAATTAAAATAAGTGGTTTAGAGTTGTTTAAAAGGTAAGATAAGTTTAGTAACACCTCAAGCTTGACTCCGGTGACGGTTTTGGGCATGGGGTGTTACAATTATATTATAATAATTTTTATTTTTATTTTTAAAATATTTAAAATATTAATATATAATATTATATTTTCAATATTATTAAACATACATATTTAATTATTTACATTTAGTCATATAATAAACTATTAATATAAATTATTATTTTAATAAATTAATTTTATTTTAATAATAATTTTAAAATAATAATTTTAAATAATATTCTTCACCTATTATTAAAAATTCAATATTAATATTTTAATAATAAATATTTATTACAATTATAAATATATTAATAATAAATGCTTTGTAGTATAAAGGTTAAAATATGCCATAAGTCTATGTACTCTCCACGAATTTGCAATTTAGTCTCTGCACTTTCAATTTCAAGAATTTAATCCTTCTACTTTTTAGATTTGAAAACCAAACCCAATTGTTAGTTTTTTTTTTTTTTGTCAATTTTATTGATGTCACATTTTAAATAAAAATACTCACTTGCTAGTTATTTAACTAAAAAAATGGCATTATAATGAACTTGAATTTAATAAAATATTTTTAATATATACAAAAATAATGTAAAATATAAATTTATAGATATAAAATAAACTCAATTAAATAATGAAAAGATAAGAAAATTTTAAATGTATATTTGTTTCATTGAAAATAACTTTTATGAAATATTTTAAGAAATTTGTCAAACCTAACAGAAAATATTTTACATGATTGATCTAAACACCAAAAATATTAACTTTTTAGAAATTATTTTTCAGAAGCCATTTTCAATGAAATAAACAGACACTAAATATATAAAAATAAAGATATAAATGAATAAAGTCTCATGTTTTGAAAAACAAATTCAAACAAGAATTCATCAGTGGTGCTAGAAAGAAACAAAACTGATATTAAGGTATTACCTTTTGTTCCATTTTTCTTTATATGAAATAAACCTGAAGCGTAATTACTTCATGTTACTTTCGTGCTGCCTGGGCCTTCCTTCATTGCAAAATAAATCTACTCTTTAATTTCACTTTTCATTTTACTCCAATCAAGTGAAAGAAAAAGCATTGACATAAGACCAACATTCAGCACTGACATCATGTTTTTGGTATTCAAACTTAACACACTCTGAGATTTTAACCATCATAATCGTATTCATACTTTCTGTAATAGCAAAATACAAGTGATGGTGCTGTAACTTGGTTCGGCAAAAGAATTTTTATCCTTTTTGAGGATTAATTTTTGAGAAATCTATACACCGACGACGACAAAGATTCATTTTTAGAAATCTGTAAACCCGACGCGCAGCATGGCTGCACACTAGTGTATATATATATATACGCACAACATTATAGCATACTTATTTAAACAAATTGTATATATATATATGATTTAAAAGCTAAACGAGACTTTATTTGAAATAGTAAAGATGAAGTAGTAAAGAATATGCATGTCTTGCACAATATATGTATTAATTTTTTAGATTTATTAAAATAAAAAAAAGCATAAATATCCCAAATTAATATCCTTACTTTGTAAATGAAAGGGCTCATACAAATAAATTTATAATTTTATAAAATATGCACATATCATTTGTGCTTAAATATTACTCGACTGCCTGATTAAAACTATAATAACAATCGATCGAGATCATCAAAATGCTTAAATGGGTACAAAAATTGTTTCCATGACTTGCATGCCAAGGAAGATTATATTTATATATATGGGGTATAGAAAAAACTCATCCTGCAAAAATCTTCACAGCAAAATTTGGCCTCTAACAAAGCACTCCATGTGTACTTTACATCTCCAATTCCAGGTTTACCGTTGTAGGTGACCATCAGTACTGATCAGGGAGCTCCCTCCAGCAACGCTCTCAAAAACCAGCATCAGCACCTAACTTATCCATTAAACAGCAAGAAAAAAAAGGCAAATCTATCTGCAAAGTTCTATATTGCATGAGCAGTTTTCAGCTCATACCATGCCATCAATGGGATCAGAAAAACCAGAAAGAGTCAATCCTCCTCCATAGGCACATCTGGAATATCAAACCTGTCTTCCTCTATAGTTCTATTGATCACAGAAACAGGTGATCGTAATATCATGTCAAGGAAACAACAAAATTGACTCCGACAAACCAAAGAAAAAAACCTGGATAAGTCCAATATGATCTTCCAGGTCAAAATATTGCATTATACATTATCTAATATTGGAGGCATGTTTAGATGCATAATGGAAACATATAGGAATGAAAAAACAACATTAGTTTTTGCTACCATTGTTAAATTTTAAAAGAACAACTGGTTTTCAACATTGTACAGTTTCTTCCTCTAGAATTGAACTTATGCATGTAATTCTTAGTTCTTCCTTCCTAGTTTTAAGTTTTACATTTTTAAAAACTTCACAGCCTACATAACAATCTTCATACCTACTCCAACTGACCCATTCTTTCCACATTACAACATACAACATGTATAAAAACCTAAGAGAAAACAAGTAGTTCATAGATAATCACTAATACCTCATCAAAGGAACAAAAAGACGTAAGGAAATTCTTATATCCAAAATCATGAAAAAATTAATGAATACTTGAAAAGAAAAGGATATCTAATACCATAAGATCACCCTCCTTCTCACCACGGTTGCAGCTGTTATCTAGCTCCCTTATAATTTCAGGAGTAACCTATAGTAAGAAGGGCACAAGATACATTAATTGTCAAAAAGGGACATAAGGGAGAAATTTAGAAGTTTCTATTCAGTTACTTTGCCAGTGTTAGGAAGTGTTCATGTGTGTGTGTGTGACAAAGAGAGAAAGGGGAGTCTTACTAATTTATGCTTTTGTGTATCAAGTAAAATTCTAAGGTTATTTTTATCTTCCTTGCGGAGTTTATTTTTGTACCTGCAAGAGATATAGACATAATTTAGATGACTGTAAATATGGGACAAACCAACTGCAAATCATTTTAATGCAACTCTTATATAAAAGCATATTAAGCGTCTGTTGACTCCTTTTTACACATCTCTAAAGGTTAATCCTTTCATCTTCCTTAATTATAAAAGAGATGCTAAAAACTTGTTCAGAAAAAAAAACAACGTTTTATAACCCTTAATTCCTGCAACACCTAAACTCTCATGTAACCTTATATTTGCATCAGAAAAATAGAGGTCTGCATAGAAATTCATTCATTACGAAGGACCAAAATACATACATATCTGCATGCATGTATGTATGTATGTATGTATGTATGTATGTATGTATGTATGTATGTATGTATGTATGTATGTATGTTTGTGTGTGTGTATGTATGTATGTATGTATGTATCACTTGTACTCTCTTTTTCTACATTTACTAAATTACAAAAGATAATCTTTAACTAAACTACAAAAAGCACAAACACAATAACCTAAAAGGAAAACGTAAAGTTAAAAAATGTGGACGAGCAACAATCAAATCGTTAACAAGGAAAATGACGACTGAAACGATATCTTGACCTTTGCTTTCAATATACCTCAATGCTCTTCCTCAATGAAGAGATACACTAATGAAGTGTCTCCTAAGTTTCTTAAACGAACAGACGTCTCCTTCCAAATACTTTATAAAACCATTTAAAAAAAAAGACTGTTCAAGAAATTTTAAAGATCACCTGCAAAATAAAAAACAAAAATACAATACAACAAATATGAATGTCAAGTATAACAGAGCTGGGAGTTCCATTATAGTTGAGAACAGAGGAGAAGGGGAATATACTCCCATTACTAACACTATTTTGTCTCATGCAACTTAACAATTCTTCTTCTTAATTTTCTTCAATCAGAAAAGCAAAACTCAGAATAAATAAACTAATGCTTGACATAAATTTTACCTCATCAAAGCTTATAATCTCACATATCAAAGTAGGAAATTTTATGCATATTAAATAGAAGGTTAAATAAGTGATATGCTCAAGAGGCAAAACAATTCTAACAAATTTTACCAACCTTTGTACAAATGCCAAAAGAGAGTGATGCCATATTACAGGCATTATCCTTGTATCCTCAAGAAATCTCATAAAATGATCAACAACAGCATCAATCACACGATAAGGCAGAGCATATTTCTTCTCCAAAAGAAGCTTTATAAAATAACTGCAATGATTTACCAACAAATATCAAATGATATTTAAGGCATTACATGAAAAATCAATTTCTGTTCTCTAGATTAACAATCCTTACAAGATGCAAGAAAAAATATATACAAAAAGAGAACCAGATCATGGGAAAAAATGAGCAAGAAATATAACGTGTTAAATCTTTCCTTTTAGCACCACCAACTCTTGCTTCTAAAAGAGGGAGAGAGAGTGCATGTGTGTGTGTGCATGTGTGTGTGTGCGTGTGTGTATGAGAGAGAGAGAGAGAACTAGAACACCTTGTTGTGCCACAATATTCCATTTCCACAAGCTTCATTAATGCAACACTGCAACAGCATTTATAAATTAGAAGTCCAAATAATCATCTCAACTAAACAATTTGAATGAAAAATCTAGCCACCTTAGAGACAAAAAGAAACATGTTCAGATCACTAATTCCATTGAAAATATTAAATATGTAACTTTTAAAGATTCACGGGCTCACAGACAATCCTTTTTATTAGGATTCCTTTCATGAAAATAAAAATAAAAACTACGATGGTAAGTACTAATTTTAAATGATTCTTGCTGCAAAGAATAGATTAATAGAATTTGATTTTCACCAAAGTGCAGCAGGTTATCCACAGTTTTTTTGCCAAAGCCAGCTTCATGATCCTCACTAGCAAACTCCAACTCAGTGTGCTTCTCATATTGTGATTCTTATTTACACATTGCTATACCAAGCAACTTAAAGCAAAAACTGTGATAACATGTTATGCAATAGGCTACTGAAAGCTATCAAATACAATAGGCATTTCTCTGAGTAGTTTAAAATGAATAACATATCTTCATTTTTACAACTTGACTCAACATACCTCCAACTTTTAACATTAAAATAGACCTCCCAAAATATCATATAATCAAAAGCACCATTAAAATACCTTGAGTGAAGCATAGGAATGGACACTTTTTGAAGAACACTCCCAACGATAACCACCTCCCTAAGATTGCATGTCTCTGACTGAAAAAGAGCAGCAGAACAAGAAGATTTTTATGATAAAATTCGTACATCCTGACAAACTTATTAAGACCAACTTACATACAATACAAGTGGAGCATTAATCATAACATTAAAAAGTAAACTGATACGAATAAGAATTTAACAAAAATGGGGCAAAATCACGGGGCTGCAGTATCTATCTGAAAGAGCACAACTTGATGCTAAAAAGCTCAGAACAGTTCAACCAATAATGAAAACTTGGACTGTTAGATTCATCAAGTAGAAAAATACTCATGATTCACTATGCTAGGCAGGAAGTTGTATACCTTGCACAATGGAAACAATATTCCCTTGTTGAATGCAGCAGGTTTATAAAGAGCCTTCTTCAAGGATTGATATAGGGCAAAATGAAGTCGCTTATTCTTCTGAACATCATCTCTAATGCATCGAAGTAAGACTAGCCTATAAAAACGCTCTGCCTTCTTAGCACCCAAATTAGAAGCAAATATTCTTGTGGCTTGGAACATTGCATTCGGAGACCACTGCTCAGGTTCAGTCAAGTACAAAACATCCTCCCAGAGTTGCATTGAAGGAATGTGTTTAAAGGCTTTGGGCATTTACCCAGCTGTGTATTTGTTCAGAAACTTGGCAACATTGCATATTTAATCCACATCCAGAGTTTTAAGGTTTCTGCACATCCTTGATATAAGCAAAAGAACCATACATATAAAAAGATACGAAAATTACCCTTTATACAAATCTATGAGGGCGTCCTCCTACTTGGGCAAAGGTCGTGTTTCTGCAATTAAACAAATTGAACAATCAAGCACCACTACTAGTCTACTAGTACGTAAAATTCTTGCTAACGTCATTAAATTAGCAAAGAAAAACTAATTTTAACATTTACCTGAAGCAACATTTCCATCATTCTCCTTGATCTTTTGAATTATAATGTCAGCAAGTGTCCTTTGCGGACCAGCATCCTTCGATAAGAATGCCTCAAGCAATTTCTCATATTCCTCATCAATCTCATCCTATAACATAAAAGTCCAATAGTTTGCAAATTGTAAATTAACAGAACTACGGTTTTCCCAATAAACTAAGGCTCCATTTGATTATTACTGTTGCAGTTTTTCCAGTTCCTTTCTACTGTTTGCTAATTTACTTGAAAATTACTCAACAGAAAAATCATGCTACAATTAGATTAAAAATGAGAAAATAGTTAAATTGTCACAAAATCACCCATCTTTCCAGCATAAGGATCATCTCTAACAATTTAACATCAAAAAGCAACCTGAAAAGATATATGATCACATAAAATAAACTTACTTCGTAGTTGCCAAATTGACTTTGGGTCTCAAAAAAATCCACCAAAATTGTCAATATCCTCTTCTTCTTCTTCTTCGTGCTTATTATGCTCTTCTTTAACCGAACCAAATGCGTTCCTAACGTTCCCTCCTGAGGCTTCATCTTCTATTTCCTTCTGCTGAAGAAGCGCCTCTTTCAAGAATTTCGAGCTTATTCCCGTCGAAAGCATCTGCACCGAAAACAAACAAATAAAACGAGAACACAAATTTAGATAAAAATTAAAAAACGAAAGAAGAAATAAGAAAAACAAAAAGAAGGGAAACGGCTCAGTATTACTTTGTCTTTCTTTTGGTGGTGTTTAGGAGCTTTGGAGCGTTTCTTTGAGGAGGCAACGGAATCGCCATCTGCCAGAAAAGGTTGCGAATTTCTGTTTCGTTCTCTTTTGTTCTTCACCATTGAAGAAGGGCTGCAATTTTTGAATCAAGGATTGAGAGGAAGAATAATGGAACGAGATTTTAGTACCTGGAAACTGTCAGGGTTTTAAGACGTGGCAAATTCGTAATTCAAGACACATAAGAGCTTTCATATTTCAGTGCACAAATTCTTCTGGGACTGTTTGGCCCATAAGAAAATGATGAAATTTTTCATTAATTAAAGCATAAATAAACACGTAGAAAATTAATAAGAGAAGATATAAAAGAAAATGATGTCGAAGTCTTTCCCTCTTCTGGCTAGCTTGGAACGGCCGAGCTCTCCAATGCTGCCAGAGATTCATTCAACAAGCCACCAAAAGGGTGAAGTATAAAGAGGTTTAGAATGGGGACGACATGGAGTTGAAGGATGTGGGTGGTGCCAAGCTATCTTTTAAGTATACGTGGCTGGCTCATACTAAGCAAGTGGGAGAAGTTGTTTCATGAAATGATGGTTTGAAGAGCTAGTTTTTCGAAGGTGATGTGGTGGTCTCCCAGGAGCGGCAATATCCTGAGATACGTTTCTAGGAAAGCGTGCATGATATGATAGACAAAAGCATGGGTTTACTAATTTTGTAGGAATGTTATAAAAGATATTAACCATGTGCTACACCAATATTTTGCGACTAAATCACTGTGGTGTGAACTGGTACTTAGATGAGTTTTTGTCAATGGAGATCAAGGAATGGGAATTTTGCTCTTTGGTTTTGTTTGTTAGAATATTTGGTTGAAGAGGATTCGATCCCAACTATGTTGATACTGAAAGGGTGATTGAGAAAAGTTTTAGAATGCGGGATGAGGCGCGACTTACCTTGACATTTGTAAACCAGCTATAAGATAGTAGAGGTCAGCAAACAAGTCGAATAATTAGATGGGAGAAGCTTCTAGGTGGATGGCATAAAATGAACGCAAATGGTGCACTAAGGGCTGCTGCGGGCTTGGCTTACTCTGGTGGGTTCATATGGGATAGCAATAGCCAATGGCTATTGGGTTTTGCATGAAGGTGTGGAACATGTCCGGTTTAATGCTGAGTTGTAGGGAATCTATGATAGCTTATGTTGTGCATGTGATATGAGAAAAGTTATACTAGTGGTAGATAACTTGGATGTGGTTCATTTATCGGGAAAGAAAGCATGTATGGCATCTCCTAATGCATTGGTGTGTTTGATCACAAATCTACTTTGATGAGAACAGGACCTGCAAGTGGTCCATTCCTACCGTGAATGTAATCGAGTAGCGGATGGGATGGCAACATTAGCTTTGGTTAGGCTGCATGGGATATGTGTGATACATAAGTCTCCTTAGGAATTAGTGCAACTATTACAAGATGATGACAGTGGAGTGGGAAGGAGAATAATGGTCTCCGCTTAGTTTGTTGTCTTACTTTTTCTACCCAAAAAAACATAAATAAACACAAGTTATAGTTACTAATGTAATAATATAAAGAAAAAATTTATTATATATATCTTAAAATAGTTAGTATAAATTTAAATTTGAAATTAAAAGGGTGAGTGGAAATTATTGTAAAAAATAAGACATTCAAAATAAGCTAAAATTTTCTTCTCTTTACCACAAATAAGTTATATGAGTGGCTAAAAATGACAGACTGTGATTAGTTTATGGCTAACTTATGACTTAAATATGTGGAAAAAATAATACTTGTGGCATAATGATTAAACTTAATTCATAAAAGAATCAACTCAATTATGGAACACCCAAATTGTTGTTGGTGTCACGAGTCAACTTGACACCAATATAATCAAAAAATTACTAAAATAACCTTACATATTTTAAATAAATTATATTATTACGAGTGTACGTTTGTCTTTTTCTCATTTTAAAAACAACAAAGAATTTACAAATGTTGATATTTGAACTCATACCACTAGCATTTATAAAATTTTTCTTTTACCACTTCAACCAAAACTTTGTTTTATTATTCTTTTACATTTCAATATATCATTTATTTAACTTGATGTCACAAGTCAACTAACAAGAAAAATAATAATATCATGATAAACAATTAGAGTGCATTTAATATTTTTAATTTGATGTATTTACCTATTTAATAACATGTAGATGTGTGTAGTAGAAATTTTCTAAATTATATTTTCTATTTAAATGCAGATCGCAATTATGGATATTATGGGTGGACATTTTGTGCGTGACCTATATCTTAGGTATGTTGGTGGGAGTAAGCTTAAGATAAAAGAGGATCCTAATACCATATCCTACTTTGAGTTATGTAATATCGTACAAAAAAGGTCTGCAGTTCCATATTGTGAAAATTATTTACTTTTATGTACCTGATAGTGGGAGTTTGGTTGGCAGGCTTAGAATAGTATGGGATGATAGCAGCACCATAGATATGTTGAATTATTGGTACAAGCATTTTGCTATTAACTTATACATTGTGTATGAAATAGATAGTTTTTTTTTTTTTAAATAATCAATCTTTATTATTAACTGAGCCCCTTGTAAAACAAGACAAAACAATGCATCATATGTTTCTAAGAATGATTATGTAGGAGCTCTTGAAAGGGTTGTTTTGGGAGCTACTGAAGGGACTAACGAGGGGGATGGTAAGGGTGTTGGTCAAGGGACTTTTGAGGTGGATGGTGAGCGGGGAGGTTGTTGACTAGCAAGATGATGATGAAGTTTGTATGATTAATGTTAAATACCTTTTAGATGGTGAAGGGGATGAGGAGTTGCAAGTTGCTAGGGATAAGCTGAAAAGTTTTAGAAGAAAATATGTAAGAAATTATAATATTAATGCTAATAGGGAGAGGACAGTATGCGAACTTGAAAATGATGTCTGGGATGATGTAGAAGCCCAAGAAGCGCATGATGAAGGTATGCGAGAGGCAAATGGTCATGAGACAGATTACTATGACTCTGATAACCATGGTAGCATAGTAGTGTTTAGTTCTAAGGATGAACATGAACATGGTGCAAGGAGAAAAAAGAAGTTTCCAGTATACAATCCAAACCATGAAAATCCAAAATTATGTTTAAAGATGCTCTTTAGAGATGGAAAAGATTTCAAAGATACCATTCGAAATTATTTAAAGGTTTCAAGAAGGGAGTTGAAGATTGTCACAAATGAACTAACATTATTTAAGGTTAAGTGCATTGCCTTAGTGAAATGTCCTTGGAGAATATCTATTAGCTATAATATAAGTCAAGGTGTCTTGTAAGTGACCAACTTTTAGGAGGAGCATAATTGTTGTGTGAGTTTCAAGAAAAAAAAGGGTCAATGTTGCTATAATCGCATGCTATTTTAAATCAATTATAAGAAACCATCCAAAAATGAAGTTGAAGGAGACTCAACAAAGGTAACTTCAGAGTTTCAAGTGAATGTGACTTTTATGCAACGTAGAAGAGCAAAAAAAGAGTGAAATGGTCCTTTAGTGAAGAAAAATTTTGATCAATATAAAAGAGATGGTGTTGAATGGCAGATGGTATGGGATGGTAATAATGGCTATAAGGTGAAAAAAAAGAAAGAAAACAATACACAACAAACTTTGAAAAGAAAGCTTGTAGTTGTAGGAGTTGGCTTACCTAGTCCACATGGTTGTGCTGCCATATGGCATATGGGTGGTGAACCAAATGACTACTTGAATTGATGCTACTATAAAAAAACCTAAGAGAAAGCATATGCATATCCTTTGTAGCCTATCAATGGAGTACATGAATGGGTCAAGTCTGGAATTGAGCCTGCTTTCCCACCAATTGACAAAAAGATGCCTAAAAAGGTAAAGAAAAATAGGAGGAAGACAAAAGATGAACCAAAGAAAAAAAAGCCTAGACAACTTAGTAGGATTGGGTTGATAATGACATGTAGAGTCTTTGAGGGTCATAATAAATGAAGATGTTTGTAGCAAGTAACTATTATTTAAGGTTTATAATACTGATTTTATGTGTTATTTAATAAATAGAAAAATTGATTGATTAAATATGCTCTTCTTTTGTTTATTTCAAACCCAGCCTCAAGAAGCAAATAATTTAGTAATTATTAAATCTATTAATATGATTTTAGTTGATACTTGATCTATGTCATATTGGTCGATTAAATGTTCTTTTTTTATTTGTTGCGACTCATCCGTCGCAAAATATAGAACCTCAAGTTGCAAATAATATAGTAAATATTAAACTTATAATTATGATTTTATTGATATTTGATTGTGTTATAATTGAGTGACTCAATTCTTATTTAAATAAAATACAGTGGTAAAATAAAATAAAAGTAAAATCCATATAGAATTACACTTTCTTTTTTTTTAGAATAAGGTTTTTTAAACCTTATTAAACTCCATCTATTTGATATTGATTAGAATAAAGTGTTTCAATCTTATTACACTCCTATTAGAATATAGTTTTACAGGCCTATAAATAGACATAGTCTACTCCTCTTATAATCATTCGAATTCGACATAGTGAATTTTCTTCTCCTTTGCCCGTGGTTTTTTTTCTCGAAAGGGTTTCCACGTAAAAATCTGTGTTCTTTATTTTTTCTTTCTATTTTTTTTACGATATATGGTCATTACCAACATTCTATTTTTTACAAACTGGTATTAAAGCTTCCGGGTTGTTCATCTTAATCACGGTAATGGCAGATTTGAAGTATGAAATTCCGCTGTTGGATCGCAACACTAGATTCACATTGTGGCAGATAAAGATGTAGGCAGTTCTTGTATAGATAGACTTAGAGAAAGCCCTGCTAGGGGTAGATAAGATGCCTTCAACATTGACGGAGGAAGAGAAGAAGCGCAAGGATCAGAAGGCGTTAACACAGTTACATCTATATTTGTCTAATGAAATTTTGCAGGATGTGATGAAGGAAAAGACCACCGCTGGATTATGGAAGAAGCTGGAACAAATATGTATGTCAAAAACTCTAACCAGCAAGCTGCATATAAAGCAACTTCTTTATATTCATCATTTGGAGGAAGGTGCGTCTGTGCACAAACACTTAACAGTGTTTAAAGAAATTCTCTCAAAATTGGAGGCCATGAAGGTTCAGTATGATAAAGAAGATCTAAAGTTGATTCTACTTTGTTCGTTGCCCGTCGTCTTATTCAACATTTAGAGACACAATTTTATATAGCTGCGAGTCTCTCACAGTTGATAAGGTTTATGATTCTTTGACCTCGTATGATAAGATGAAGCATCTTGTAGTTAAAAGAGACTCTCAGGGAGAGGGTCTCATTATTCGCAGGAGACAAGATTGGAATATTGATGATGATCATGGAAGGACACAGGAACGGAATCCTCACGGTAAATCTAAAGGTAGATCGAAGTCTTCAAATAGAGGTAAAACTTGTAACTTCTACAAGAAGAAATGACACATTAAATCTGAGTGCTATAAGCTATAGAATAAGATCAAAAGGGAGGTTGCAAATCAAAAGGGAAAACAACCAGAAAATTCTGATGAAGCTGATGTTGTAGAAGACTACAGCGATAGTGAACTTCTAGTCATTTCTGCCAACAATTCTAAAGTGAGCGAGGAGTAGATCATTGATTCAGGTTACACCTTCCACATGAGTCCCAATTGAGATTGGTTTACAACTTACGAAATAGTGTTTGAAGGTGTTATTTTGATGAGAAATAATGCTTCTTGTAAAATCGCAGATGTTGGAACTGTAATAACCCGAACTTTACAGTTATCGAAAAAGTGTATTTTTTGGTCTCCGTTTCTGAAAAATGGATTCGTAAATATTTATTAAAAATATTTACAAGTAAAATGAGTGGTTAATTAGAGTTTAATTAAGTGGATTTAATTTAATTAAGAATAATTGGATAAAAGGATTAAATTGAATGAAGTGTGAAAGTTTAATTATAGAATAAAAAAATTGAAAGGACTAAATAAGTAAATAATCTAAAAAGAGTGCCAAGTGTATGGCAAAAATAAAATACAAGTGTAATAAATATAATACACACATTTGTAATTAATGTATGTATTTGCTTACTATTTAAGTAAATATTAATGTATTTATTATTATTAAATTGATATCATATGCTAAATAAATAAAAAGTTGACAAATGTATGGTATGATAGTGACATGTGTGATACTAATATACATACATTTGTAAAATACATGTATATTTACTTATTATATAAGCATATTATTAAATTATATATTATTATTAAGTAAAAGATATTTATATAATAAATAGATTAGTGAAAGACAAGTGTGATATTATAAATGGATACAAATGTTAAAAGAATATTTGTTATTAAATAGATTTTATAATAGATATTTATTAAGTTATTATATTATATATATATATATATATATATAATGGTTTAATGAAATAAAGAAAGAAAAAAATAGAAATAGAAACAAAATAGGCAAAACGAAAAGCAGGAAAGAAAGAAAGAAAGAAAGGAGAAAAGAAAGAAGAAAGGGAAAATTGAAGGTTCGAAGCTTGAGGTTTAAATAGGTATGTTAATTTAGCCCTTTTCACTTAATTTTAATGTTTTAGAAGCTTTGGAATAAGGTTTTGATGAAATTAAGTTGATATTTTGAAAGTTATTAGATTTTTAGATATTGTTCTTGTTGAATAAATTGAAGAATTAAGGGTTAAATTGATAGAAATTCAAGTTATGAGTGAAATAAGGATTGAATTGTAAAGTAATTCATAAGTTTTAAATAGTAGGGACTAAATTGAAAGAATTTTGAAATTATGGTTTTATGTTGAAATTAGAGTATTGAAATTAGTCTAAAGTGGAAATTGAATGAAAATATTGAGTTAAATGTGAAGAATAAAACTTAGTCTCGGTTTAAGGACTAAATTGAAATTTAGGCAAAAGATGGATAGAAATTGAAATATTCAATATGAAAATTGAATGGTAATGTATTGATAATATTTAATTGATTTTCGTAGCTAGTGTTGTGCCGAAAAATCTCGGCTAGACCAGGAAAAGACAAAGTCGACGAGGGATAGCTCGGAAATTACGGTTTGTATCTCTATAATCCAAAACTTATTTATTAGTTGTTGCATTTATTATTTCATGTGCAAGACATGTGAAATGAGGTGAGTATGTAATATGAAAATGTTGAATTGAATATGTGATTATTGGAAATGAATTGAAAGATATATTGTCTTTAATTGAATTGTTTTATAAATGAATTAAAAGTAACATTGAATTCAGAAGGTGAACCGAAAACCCTATTAACAGTATCGGGCTAGTCAGATATAGTTGGCATGCCATAGGATTGGAAGTGTTCAGGGATATTCTGACTGTGTGTCGATGAGACACTTTATGTGTCGACTACAGTAACTGTTCCGGATTCGTTCCGAAGAGGTACGTCATACCTATCTGTTACTGTTACTGTTCTGGATTTCTTCCGATGAGGTACTTTGTGTACCGCCATCTTATCTTATATCATTTCTTTATCTTTATCAGCATTACCCTTACAGTGTATTTCGGCTTCGCCGATGAAACATCAGATACTATCCCCGTGTGTGGGTGGATCCGTATCCGCCGTGTCCGAGTCATGTTAATAGGGGTAATGAAAAGTATCAAAGACTGTCTGATACTGAATAATTGACTGTTATACAACTGATACTGAATAAATGAATATTACTGATTAACCGATTATTACTGTTGACTGACTGATACGAAATGATAAGGATCAATTGGTTGTTACCAAAGAATATTGACTTTTATTGAAATGAGATAGTACAAAATATTGAATGAAAGGTGAATAATATTATTACTCAAATGAATTGTAAATAAAAGTACTGAAAAACTAATTGTTATTGAATAATGGACTGCCACTGAATGTCTGAATGATACTGAATACAGGTTATTACTGAACAAATATGAAAAATCGACGGATAATGAATAAACATTGAAACTGCATACATTTCATCGAAAGCGATTAACAAGATCTTAGCATTATATATATCAAAAACAAATGATTGAATTATTAGGAGTAATAGATTGAATTCTCAAGGTTCATTGATATATGAGTTGTTATTGACTTAAGTATCGGTTTACAGAAATACCACTGAGTTCATACTCAGCGTATGGTTTTTTTTTGTGCGCAGGTTAGGTTAAAGACAGATCATAGAATCAGCATCATAAGTCGATCCCGAACTCAAAAAGGTAATGCATGTTAATTATTGGTAATGGCATGTACCTAGAATGTCTTAAGTGTGTTATATTGGATTGTGATTATAATAGTGAAATAAGTAAATTGATAATTGATAATGATACATGATAAATGTTTAAAGTTAAATATTAGATAATATATAAAATGCGTTTGAATTGGTTTAATATTGGTATTTGTATTGGTTATGGATTGAAATTTACAGGATTAGTAAATTTTTAAAATACAAGGTTCATTTTGAGTTCACATAGTTTGTCACACGGGCGTGTGCCTTGGTTGCCACGGCCATGTCTTAAAGTCAGTATAGTACACGGGCAGGCCATACAGACGTGTGTCATGGTCGTGTTTAAAAGTCAGTGTTGCACGCGGGTTGAGGACACGGGCGTGTCCCATGCCGCACGGGCATGTTAAATTAGCCACACGGGCGTGTGGTGCTGTTCAAAAGAAGAAAATTTAAAATTTCACGAAAAATTTACTAAGCTTTAAGATCGAATCTCGGTTTGTTTTAATTACACTTGTAAAGTACTGTGGACCCATTAAAATTATATTTAGATGGATATATTGCATTTATACTAGTTTATGTGCAAATGTACTGAATGACTGGTAATACTCTGTAATCTTGTTCCGGTAACGGGACGGGGTTAAAGGTGTTACAGGAACAATTAAAGTTAAGATGTTTGATGGAGTTGCTAGAACACTTAGTGACGTACGACATGTTTCAAAATTAAAGAGAAATTTAATTTCGTTGAGTACTCTTATTTCAAAAGGGTACAAATACACAGCTGAAAGTGGGGTTTTGAAGATTTCCAAAGGTTCTCTCGTTGTGATGAAAAGGCAGAAAAAGACTGTCAAGTTATATGTTCAGCAGGGTTCTACTGTTACTGGTGATGCAGCTATCATTTCTTCTTCCTTATCAGATGATGATATTACTAAAATTTGGCATATGCGCCTAGGGCATATGAATGAGAATAGCATGGCAAAATTGAGCAAAAGAAGACTTCTTGATGGGCAAAGAATTTGCAAACTGAAATTATAAAAGCACTGCGTTTTTGGAAAGCAAAAGAGAGTTCAATTCACTAGAGGAGTCCCTAACATAAAGAGAACGTTGGAGTATATTCATTCTGATCTGTGGGGGGACATCTAGAGTGCCTTCAAGAAGTAAAGCTAATTATATGCTAATTTTTATTGATGATTTTTCCAGAAAAGTTTAGGCGTTCTTCTTGAAGCAAAAAAACGATGTGTTTTCCATATATAAGTCTTGGAAAACTATTATTGAAAAATAAATGGGAAAACAAATAAAATACCTCTGTACAAATAATGGCTTAGAGTTCTGTTCTGATGAGTTTAATAAACTGTGCAATTCAGAAAAGATCGTGAGACACTTGACAGTTCGTCATACTCTACAGCAAAACGGCATTGTAGAACGAATGAACAGAACGATTATAGAGAAGGTTCGATGTATGTTGCCAAATGCCAACTTACCAAAGTCGTTTTGGGCCAAAGTAGCCTCTACTGCATTTTTTTTATCAACTGATCTCCAATCCATTACCATTGAGAAAAAGACTCCACAAGAGGTATGGTCTGATAACCTGCTGACTATTCTGATTTAAAGATCTTTAGGTGTCCTGTGTATGCTTATATTGATAATGGAAAATTGGAACTGAGATTCATTAAATGTGTTTTTCTTGGTTATAAAGCTGGTGTAAAAGGGTTTAAGTTATGGTGTCCTGAAAATAGAAAAGTTGTGATTAGCAGAGATATTGTTATTGATGAAACTGCTATGCTACCTAACTTATCTCTTAAAGACTCTTCCAATAAGGGAAATCAAAATTAAATGGAGCATCAGATTAATCCAGAATCTACAATAGAGTCGACTCCTCAAGCTAGAATAAAAATTCAGAATAGAGTTGCTTATTCATCACAATACTCTATCGCCAAAAACAGAACTACAAGAGAAATTAAACCTCCAAAGAAGTATGCCAAGGCTGATCTAGTTGCTTATACTTTAAATGTGGCTGAAGATATAGATGCAAACCAAAAGCCATCTAATTATTTTGAGGTGGTTAACTGTGAAAACTCAGAAAAGTAAATGTTTGCTATGCAAGAGGAGATGTAGAGTGCTAAGCCTGTTAGTACTCTTTTAGCAACCCATTTCAAATTTTCATCATCTTTATCTCCATAATCAGATGATGAGATTGAGTACATATCATATGTTCCATACTCTAGTGCACTGGGATCTCTCATATATGCTATGGTTTGTTCACGTCCAGATTGATCATATGTAGTCAATGCAGTTAGCAGATACATGGCAAATCCTGATAAAGAACATTAGAAAATAGTTCAGTGGATTTTAATATACTTATAAGGTATTGCTGATGTTTGCTTACAGTTTGGAAGAACTAGAGATAGAGTCATTGGGTATATTGATGTTGATTTTGCTGGAGACCTTGATAGAAGAAGATCTCTCACAGGTTATGTTTTTACAATCGGAAGTTGTACAATCAGTTGGAAAGCCACTTTACAAAATACAGTCGCTTTGTCTACCACTAAAGCTGGGCACATGGTGATTATTGAGGCTTGTAAATAAGCCATTTGGTTGAAGGGACTCTTTAGTGAACTCAATGAATACCTTCAAATCAGTACAGTATTTTCTGATAGTTAGAGTGCCATCTTCCTTACAAAAGATCAAATGTTTCATGAGAGAACAAAACATATTGATGTTTGGTATCATTTTGTTCGTGATATTATTGCTCATGGTGATATTGTTGTGAGCAAAATTAGCACTCATGAAAATCCTGCAGATTTGATGACTAAGTCACTTTCTATAACCAAGTTTGAGCATTGCTTAGACTTGGTTGGTGTTCATTGTTGAAGTTAAACCCTTAAGGGGTTTTATGGAAGAGGTGGAGAACTTGTTCATTAAGAGTTCGCAATGAAGAACTTGTTTATTGAGAATTCGTGTCAAGGTAGAAATTGTTAGAATTGAGTGACCCAAATTCTTATTTAAATAAAATACAAGGGTAAAATAAAATAAAAGTAAAATCTATATAGAATTACACTTCTTTTATTTTATTTTAGTATAAGGTTTTTTAAACCTTATTAAACTCCATCTATTTGATATTAATTAGAATAAGGTGTTTCAATCTTACTACACTTCTATTAGAATATGGTTTTACAAGCCTATAAATAGACATAGTCTACTCCTCTTGTAATCATTCGAATTCGACATGGTGAATTTTCTTTTTCTCTGGCCGTGGTTTTTTTCCCGAAAGGTTTTCCACGTAAAAATCTGCGTGTTCTTTATTTTTTCTTTCTATTTTCTTTGCGATATATTGTCATTACTGACATTCTATTTTTTACAGATTGATTAAATTTGTTTTTGTTTATTTGTTGCAGAAGATCAATTAGTTAAAAATTGTCGATGCCGAAGCAACAACACCTTCGGTAATGATAATTTTAAAATTTTATTTGATGTCATTAAATAAATATGAGACCAAGGCAAAGGCCACCACAAGTTACAATACATGCATGCACGTCATAGAAGTCGAAATATATCTAGGAAACCATCACATGCCCAACACATTATCATAAAAACATGTCAAATTTTTCATCATTCCACATTTCATTCACAAGATAGAGGATGTTAAATGCATACCTTTTGACATGGTCTAACTTGTCGAAAATGTACTCCTCTTGGATTATCCTTGTGAACAACCATCAATAGAGACATTATATAAATTTAGGATCTGTATTCTTAATCAATATCAGTAATACCATATTCAATTTTGAATTTCAAAATTTGGGGTTTCAAAATCCTAAATTCAATTCAACAAATACCGCTATAAAAAAATTAAGTTAAACACCAAATTTCATAAGCCTAAACCCAAAATATTAGAATACCCAATCAATTAGTAAGGAAACACTAACTTTTGCTTCACCTGAAGTTGTTGGTTTAAAATACACTCAATGCCTCTTCAAAGCTTAGTAATAGAGAAAGGTTTTGGGTTTCTCTTTCCTCTTGATTGGATATTTCAGTTTGATTTCAATACTCAATTAAATTTCTATTGATTAAAGGTTTCAATCTTTCTTTCTTTTTTGATAAGGTTTCAATCTTTTATACTTTTGTTTACTATGAAAGTTTTTTTTTTTATTTGGTGAGTTTTACTAGTTTTTAGTTATTACATTTATTCTATTTTAATTAAGAGTATTTTTTAATTTCATGTATTATCCATTTATTTTTATTATTTTCCACATGTAATTATCCTATTGGCTTATCTAAGTAATAAATTACACCATATTTAAAATATTCCACATATGAAATTCAACATCATCCATGTTAACTTCTTTGACAGTGCATTTATCAAACTTATTAAAATTATTTGGAAAAAAAAATGGTTAATAATAAAAATAATAACTAAAAAATACAATTAGGGTCATTTTAACATAATATACAAATATTAGTGACCAAATTTATCATTACGCCAATTAAAAAATACAAATGCCTTATTCTATTGACTAATAATTTATTAAAAATATTTCAAAATTAAAAAAATAGTTTTTGAATAATTTTAAATTAAACCACACCAAATTCAATCAATTAAACTATAAGTTGAATAATAAAGGATATATATTTTTAAATCATTAATTCCAAGGAGGTCAAATTCGAATTGTTGTTCAACTTTTTTTTCAATTTGGTGTAATTTTCGACCCAACAAGAGTAGAATCACACTATGTAGGATTTGAACCTACAACATTGGATTTTGGAGACCCACGTTCTACCGAATTGAACTAAGAGCGCTTTCTTATCATAATAAATAAGACAGTAAAAACGATAATTCTTTTATTTTATAACCGCAATACATCGCGCACACCTATACTATCGTATATCATATATAATATGAGAAAATGATAGATTACGTATGCTTAATTTTAACCAATCTAAAACGACTCTCTTGTTACTGCTCAAAAGAGAAGTAATAGGTAGGGATAACAAGATTTGAACCCGTAACATGTTGTACCCAAAACAAACGCACTGCCAAGCTGCACTACATCCCTGTCAATTGGCTACAATGTCATTGTAGAAAATCCATGTCTTGTTTTCCACACCCTTATTTCATCTATTTATATACAAAAATGATATTTTCATTTCCTCTTTTTTGTCTCATATCATATAATAATCATATAATGAATAATAAATGAATATTTTTAATGGGAATTCTAAGGGGAAAAATGACCTATTTAGTTTTTTTGTTTTAAGAAAGGGAAAATCTTATCTATTGAATCATTGTACATTTAAATTTGAATTTTGAATTAGGAATTTCGGGTACAAATAGACAAATCCAAGTGGTCTTTAACCACACATACATGCGATTATATATGTATTACCATAATGTAATACGATAAAGAAGAAGGGATTTAAATGCGAGATCTAAAAACATATTTTTCCGTAACACTGGTACTAAGTACTCTCTGATTCGGTTCTCTAGAGGGTTTATTGATAGAGATCAATTGTTTCTTCCCAGATGCGTTAACATTCTCGGTTTTTTTTTAAAATCTAGTTATTGCCGTGAGACGAGGCGAAAAAGATTAGATCGAGATATAATCAAAATTCAATCAAGTAGAGTCTTAAGTGAAATTATTTTGTTTGTAGTAAAAAAGATAGTTAGTTAATTTATCAGAATCAAAGTCAAAGCCCATTTTTGTGACAAAAAATGAAATTGTCGAAAAATAAATTATATGGATAATTATTATTATCGATATTACTAATAAGTAAACCTCTAGCAACAAGATAAAAAGTGATTTTTTTCTTCTGTGAAATGAAATTTGAATTTGGGAAGACAAATAAAACGAATTTTATCTTCTTCTATTACGTATGTATATATAATTTAAATTGAGAAAAAATAAAATAGAAAATTCTATTTTTACTAATAATGCCTGAACAACAAACGCGACTGACGCAACTCAAACCCAAGCCACACCTAGAGCAATGAAAACCCTTAACTATCATGCCATCACGTGGTATCTCTTTATTGTTCTATTATAGATAGAATATGTGCACTTATTTTTCTATACTTGGAATTTATTTAATAAATAGATATCAAATTTTATTTTATACATAGGTATCAATATATATAAGGATATTCTCATTAACTAATTAGTAAATAACAATACTGATAAATACAATTCCATAAGTTTGATTAAAATATGACATAAATTCCTATACTATTTAAAATTTAGAATTTAGTCCCTTTACTTTTTAGATTTTAAAATTTAGGTCTAATTGTTAACAAAGTTAAATTATTAAAGAATATTCACTTAGTAGCCATGTAACTGAAAAAATGATATTATAATAAACTTGGATTTAACAAAGTAATTTTAGCATTGTTAAAAATTGTACTTGAATTATGAAATCTGAAAAATAAAAAGACTAAACTTTAAATTTTCAAATAGGATAGGACTTATGGCAAAATATAACCTAATTAAAATGTGAAAATATTTAGAAAATGGTATTTTCTATTCCGCGTATTTTCCATGGAAATTGAAGACATAAGCATGAATTTCAACGTCACTTCTTCCCAAATTCATAAGATCTTTACTTTCTTTTTACCTAAAGTCCATTTTTTTTCAATGTTCTACCTCGTTGATTTCACTCAATCTCTACATTAAGTAATTTCTTGTTAATACCCATTAAGTTTAACCCACTAATTTAGTTTTTCCTAAAGTCTTGATTTTTTATTTTTTATATATAAAAAAATGCAAGATTCTTCCAGGCCTGTAACCGGCTACCCAGTTCACAACGTTAATGGCTGCGCTCCGCCACCACCCGCCCCCTCCGCTACTGCCTGCCCTTACGTTCACTCCAACCCATACCCTTACTACCAACCGCCTCCGCCTCAAAACCAACGTTCCACCTTCTTCCGCCTCTTCTTTATCGCCATGGCCATCCTCTTGTTCATATTCGGCATAATACTCCTCATATTCTGGCTCGTCCTCCGCCCTCACCTCCCCGATTTCTCAATACAATCCCTTTCCCTCTCCAACTTCGATGCCTCCAACCAGCGCGTGACTGCCACCTGGAACGCTCAGTTCCAAGTCTTCAATCCCAACAAGAAACTCTCCATCACCTATGCGGATGTCGTTTCGTCAGTTTTCCATAAGGACTACTTCTTGACCGAGACGACGATCGTGCCCTTCTTGCAGGGCACGGGCGACATGAGAACGTTGGACGCGAGCTTTTCCCTGGCGGATTCTTTCGTGGAGGGGAAAGTGGTGGATGCGATGAATGGGGAGAGGAGTCGCGGCGAGGTCAAGTTCAACGTCGGGATGGTTGCGGACGTGGCGTTTCGATACTCTGGGTGCGGTGACGTAACGCTGGCTGGTTCGTCAGGAAGGATGACCGGTGGACCCAAAAGATGCCTCGTTGGTTGATTTACGGTGTGTTTTTACGTTTAGTTTAATTTGATTTGAATATTATGGTACTAGAGCGTTGTATGTGTAGTGTTTTGAACCTTTAACCATTTCATTGCTTTGAGAGTGACCAAAATCCCACCAAATTGGTTGCTAATGCCCGATTCTTGTCTGACTTGTTTCCGATTGTAGAAGCCAATATTTGTAGGGGTCCTTGTTGATAATGAACTGATGTTACCCTTGATCTTGGATGGCCAAAAAGCTGAGATATTTGGAAGGATTTAGTTAAAAATATTGGATGAACTCAGACTTGGTATTTTTGCTCTTTCTCATGCATAAATTCGAGCAAATCTAGTCAACCCAGTCATTGATTTAGTGTTCTTGTTGTCAAGTCTCTGATTGACACTTGGTCTCAGTGCAAATACTGGACAACCCCTGCCTCTTCCAGATAGTTTGGGTAACATTTTTACATACTGGATTGGGTTTGGGCACTCATAACTTACATGATTCTAGTAGTTTTATTCTTTTTTCTTTGCTTGTTTGTCATTTTTTTAGTAAGGAGAAGGGGATAGGGGTTGTTGAGGGATGATTAAAGACTTAATATCAGGTCGTTTGCCGCTCCATCTTTCAGTCGATTGTTAGAGCTTGTCTTGATTTCCATATTTACCAAGAAAACCATATTCCGATCATATTTGAACATTAATACTAATAAAAAAGTTGCTATTCTTTCTCTGTTTTACTAGTGTATGTTGTCTTAGATATGTCTCTCTAGGCTTGTTACCTTGTTTAAAATCTTTCATAGGCAATTCAATTTTCAATACTAGGAACACTTTGCTTCTTTCTACTATTTTTAGCTATACTTTCTTGGTTTTATCTTCCTCTGGTTTATGTTTTTAGCTTTAACTCCCTATCATGGTAGTTTAGTTTGTAAAACTTATAGACAGGACTTCAAAATTTTGGGTTTGGATTGTGAAGGAGAATGCTGGTACAGTCATACAAACTATACCTAAACCCTACCGCAGATACTTGTTGAGAGAAGGAAGAAATAGTAGTTAGAAACTGAAGCAATTGATTTGGGCAGATATTACTAATCTGCACTCTCCATACTCTTCTAAGTTTTCTTATGAGTGGATTTGAATAAGCGATTTGTTTATAATGAAAAAGCTATCTATTTTTTTACACAAATGAAATGGTAACCTTTTATTAATCTATCCTTTGTTTTGACATTAATTTTACTACTCTTCCATTAAACACACAATTGCACTGGATGATTTTGAGAAACTGAACCAAAAGACCTATGTTAAGGCTTGCTGAACTTTATCAGAATATTGTAAATCAACAACACAAGAAAAAATTTATTCTGTGGAATCAATTCATCATCTACATTGTCGTAACCATTTTTTTGTAAAACGGTAATCGACTTGGATTTTGAAAATGAAAACGAAAAAACTGGAGTCGCCACCAATCTTTTTTGATGAGGTGTGATCAGATCACCTTTGATTAATCATTTTAATAAAGTTTAAGATTTACTAAAACGATGATTTTTGGTCTGCGAAAATCAAAAAATGAGTTCGGGAGTCGGTTACACACGAGGAAGGGTTAGCACGCCCGATACGCCCAAAATTGGTACCTAGTTGATTAATTAATGTCTCAATGTCGAAAATCTGAAAACTTGAAAGAATTTAAAATACGATCTCTCTTTGCATTAATACTATTTAAAAAATGATTGAATAAGTTAAAATGGATGTTAAAGACTTCCTCATCTCGAAGTAATAAAACGTCATGCCCAGTAAGTTAGGACACGACACCTCGAACTTTGAGGATGAGCTTGCCTTCACTAATTAATGTATTTTGACCTCTTTCAAAAGGATATTCGGTTAGTTAGAATGAACGAAGGAAATCGAAACCCAGTAAGTTAGGGCACATTTCCTCGAGTTTTCAAACTCCGAACATTGCCTTTATTTGTAGAAACTCTTATTTCGAGGTGTCAAGATGTTATACCTGGTAAGTTAGGGCACCACACTTCGTATCCCCGTAAATAAGTATTTTTAAAGACTCGTATTGTGATTTAAAAAGAATATTCCGTTGTTTAGGTTAAATGAGAAAAGTCGAAACCTAGTAAGTTAGGGCACGATTGTCTCGAATTACCAAAATACGAAACATTACTTTTATGAAAGAATTATTTTAAGGTGATGAACGAAAAATGTGATGTAAAATATAAAAGCAATTTTAACACGTATATTAACATGATGATAGGTGCTATAACATCAAACGCAATAGTATGAGCAAAAAGATGAAATAAGAGCAAGGCTAAAAAACAAATACGTAGGAAAAATGAAATAAGCAAATACTTAAATAAATGAGCAATTATAAAACATGACAGGATAAAAGTGGCGACGATAATGAAAATGATAATGATAGTAAAAACATAAATAATAATAGTATAAAACGATACGTAAATGTACATAAATGTATTAATACATACGTAATAATAGAAATAAAATATATATGTAGTAGTAAAAATATATACATAATATACATATATATATAAATTATGATATCAAAATGTATTTACACGATATATATATATGAAACAAGTGCGTAATAGTTATAAAATATACATAATAGAATGTATGGACAATATGATATTTATAATATATATATGTACATAATATGTGTAAAAATGTAATGACAAGCATAATATGATATCAATATACACGTGCATAATATGGAATATTATATATTAAAAGGATGTATATATGGCATACGAATGCATTAATCAAAATAATAATGTCAAAAAAGAACGAATAATAATATATAAATATAATGAAAATACATACTACTATATAATAATAATAATATAAAATACAAAAAGCAAGTATAATAATAATAATAATGAAAATATTAAATTAAAGTAATAAACAAATAATGCTATATACAAATATATATATATAAATGCAAAGAGCAAATAAAATGTAATGGAAATATTAAAGTAAAGTAATTAATATAGTGCTATATAAAATGTATATACATACATATGTAAATAAACATACATTAATATGTATTAATATGAATAATAGTAATATTAATGGATAAAGAAAACGGAATAATAATGGTACAATAAAAAATAATGATAATATGTTACTAAATATAATAGTAATAGTAATAATAAGAATAGTAAATATAATAATAAATAATGTTATAAGTAAAAATAAGGTAGAAATAATATAGAAATCAAATTAAATCTAAAAAAGGGACCAAATTTGAAACAAAAACAAAGTTTTGGGGCCAATTTGAAAGGAGATATAAAGAGAGGACCCATTTGAATATGCGCGCAACCTCGGAGGGCCAAAAGAGAAATTTCCCCGAGTCCTTAAAACGGCGTCGCTGAAGGGAGGACCAAATCACAAAGCTCGATAAACTTCAGGGCTAATTTAAAAGAAATGAAAACTTGATTGCAAAATGTATAAAAAACGGAAGGACCGCGCGCGCAATTAGACCATTATATAAAAACACGCGGATCCTCAGGCGTCGGGTCGGGTCGCGCGCAGGTCACGTGAAACGGCGTCGTTTTGGTGCCATGAGTTAAGGCCCAAAACGGCGCCGTATTGTGCCCCTGTATAAGCCCAAAATCTTTTTAAAAAAAATCAGTTTTCTTCTTTCAAAAAAAAAATAAAAAAACAGTTCTCAATTCTCTCTCACTGGTCTCCATCACGGACGACCAACCCATACCACACGTCTAAGACTGTGGATTTCGAAAAATAAAAAAACAGTTCTCAATTTCGAAAAAGGTAATTTTTTTTAATATTTTTTTTATGGTTATGATATATATATATGTATGTGAATAAATAGGTTAAAAAAGAAAGAAAATAATGATGGTAATCGAATGAAATCACCTTGGATTATTAGGTTTCGATTCTTTGCTTGGACTGTTTCTTTTGCCTTTTGATATTGCTGTGGTCTCTGTTCTTGCTATTGTTTAAAATCAAAAATTGCTTTTTATTTTTCACCCAAAAAAAATCCCCCTGTACAATGGTTATTGTTTGGCTGTTTATAGCCCTATTTCTCTACAACTTGCTTCTCAATTAATTACTCTGTTCTTCTTGCAGGTAAACGGGCAGTGAGGGGACAGTGGCGGTGGACATGACCCTTGGCGGTGGCCAGGCTGCGGTGCAGAGGTGTCAGAAGGCTAGGGTTTTCTTTCTGATTTTAAGTTGTGTTTGGGCTTGTAGTTTTAGTGGATATTGGGCTCGTTTGGGGTTTGGGTAGGTTTTGTTGAGTTTTAGGCTTAGTGGGTTTAGGGGTTTTGGGCCCAAAATTGGGCTTGTACATACATCATCTACAAGAACATCTCAACATGTATCCTTTCATGAATTGATCAGTCAACTAATTTTATTCTACCTTATAAACCATCACATTGGGCTGTGCTTAGTGTACCTTTCCACATTCTTCTGTCTACACTTTCCAAGCATCAAGAGACAAATCAAACAACATGAATATGCACGTACCTTACTTTCCATTCAATTTCCTAGTTTTCATCTGTCGAAACCAACAAGCCTGCCATTTTTCCAATCACCTATGTTTGTTTTTTTCGTCTTCCTTTTTGTGACTCCTTACCCCATTACTGGAATCAATTACATTGAAATTCAAAATCTGGCCCAATCTTTGAATTGCATGTAAAATACATCATTATTCAAGGAGAGACTTTTTATAAATATTGATGCAAACCCTCAAGAGCAGGTTTGAAAACAAAATTAGATTATTTATTTGTTGCTGATAGAAAAGCAAAAACCAATAATATCAATTGTTTTGGAATATTGGAATCAATTTTGCATATGAATTATTGACAAAATATTTTTTCTACATCCTCAAAATTCATGTTCAAACTGCACATCATAATTACTAATTAATCATCATGCCTACTCCAGATTGTTATTTAATGTGCCCCGCGAGCCAAGATTTTTTTATTAAAAAAATTGAGAGTGAAAACTATCTTACCACAGTAGAAATCAGCATATTTCTGCTTCCAAGAGTTGGATTCACGATGGGTCCTAATGGGACAATTGCCTTGAAGTAGTAGAAAGAGTCATGCACCCACCAAGATAAGGTACACACTCTCATATCCCTCATTTTGCACCACCCATCATATCCCCATTTCACTTTAATGTCCAATTCCCAATCATACACATAGCCCAAATATATTTGCTACCACATTAAATTAGCGTCACTCCATCAAAACCCATACCTTAACACCTATCTAACGTCCATTTTACTTTTATTTCCCTCTCTTGCTAAAGCTTTCTTCAGCCGCTGCGAGTACCACCGGAAACCATGGCTGATGACTGCGGCCGCCACGACGACAAGCAGCAGCTCGCAAAGCGTGTAGCGGTAGCCATTTTCGGGTTCTTAATCATCTTTGCCATTGTTGTTTTCCTTGTATGGGCAATTCTCCACCCTACCAAACCCCATTTCATTCTCCAAGATGTAACCATCTATGCTTTCAACCTTACAGCTCCCAACTACCTCACTTCAAACATGCAGATCACTTTAGTTTCGAGGAACCCCAACGAAAGGATCGGCATTTACTACCACAAACTCGATGTCTTGGCATCATACCGTAACCAGCAGATAACTTTACCGACATTGATCCCCAGAACCTACCAGGGCCACCAGGACGTCACTGTTTGGTCCCCATTATTGTACGGCAATGCGGTGCCTATTGCTCCATTTCTTGAGGTAGGGTTGAACCAGGACATGAATGCTGGGATGGTGCTACTCAACGTCAAAGCCTTCGGCCAATTGAAATGGAAAGTGGGGACTTGGATTTCAGGTCGGTATCAAATAAATATCAACTGTCCAATTTATATTTCCTTTACCGGTCGAACTAAGGCCGTCCAAGTTGGTGTAGCTATGAAGTATCAGCTTGTTCAAAGTTGCAGTGTCGACATTTCTCTACTTAACTAGTTAATTATTATTGTTTATATGACTCTTTCAACATATAATCATATTCTGGTATTCAGTACTTTTACATTCATCTTTGCCCACAAGGTTTTGGGGTACCATATTTGGCCATATAATCTCAATATTCTAGATTTTGGATATCGAGGAATTGGACTCAGGTTTTGTAAGGTTAAATTAAACAGTAAAAATTGGGAAACTCATTCAGTTGAGTTGAGAAACATTGTTCATATTCTGGGGGATTACCCCGTAAGACCAATTCCAGGTCCCAGCAATGTTCTTCAACTGTAAAACATTTGTCAATATGTGTCAGATGCAGTTATTGTATGTATTGGGACATACTAATGAAAAATGATTACTTCACCTGCTTTACATAGCTTTGGATTTATTGTGGTTTCGTATAGTTGGAACAAGTCCCTCATTGCTACTGTTTCGTTGAGAACAAGAAATTTCAATAATTATGAATCGCATTTAAAAAATTTTAACAATTATCACTACCAAAATTTGAGGCAACAGTGACAGGCAAAGATACACTAAACTGTCACTGTTTGACAGATTTAATGACGGAAATTTCTGTCACTATAACCCCTCACTAATAACATCAAGGATGACATATCCGTCTCTAAATTTATGATGAAATTCCATCACAATTTGTTTATAATTCCCGTCACTGAAATTTGTTAAATCGAGCTTGTCACAACTTTGTCTCCTATAGTTTATGTTACTTTTTCGTTACATATCAATCACATTTTAAATTTTTTTCAGTTATTCTATCTTGATTTTTATATCTACCTTAACATTTCAAAAAAAATCAATAAATAATCTAATTTGTAAAAAAAACTAAAATACTCATTAATAGAGATTTTAAATAAGATATAAAATAAATAAATAATATTATTAAATTCAAATATCAAGTTTACATGGTCAATGTAACACCCCATACCAGACCCGATCGCTAGGTTCAAGCTACAGGATATCACATTTGTTGCCAAAGCAACTACGATCATTTACAATTAAAATTATATTATTAGATAATTAAATTCAACCAAAACATGCATTTAATACGATATACAATCATTTTCGGGTCTTACACGAGCTTGCAAAAGCCCTAAAGCTAACCCGATATAGAAATAGAACCTAGTTGTAAAGAATTCAAAATACAGGATTGATGTCATGACGTAGCCAAACAGTTTGTCACGCCACAACGTCAGCCACTTGATGTTGCAATGTCAATTACTGTGTTGCCCTTATCGAGACGAAGGGGTTCCTCGTCTCACTGTGACATTATAGGTCATTCCTCATCGCAAAATCACATATCTACAATTCATATTGAAAATCAATCTACAATTTCTTTCCAAATATTCTCTATACACATTCATCTATAGGCAGGCAATTTACATATCCTTCAAGTATCAATTCAAGCATATTAATCCAAAATCTATCAATATGCCTATGCCTTAATACCTATAAACTATCAAACACATTTCATTCAAAATATATATACATACATGCTATCCACAAATACCATTTACAAAGGCATCTTTTATACTTTACAAAACCATATAATAAATTCACATACTAAGTTTGTATTCATATGATTAAATCCAATGCCAGGCATTAAAATTCAACATCATTAAACATAGCAAAATACCAAAATGACTTTACTAGGTACATGTCATTTAATAACAAAAGAGGTTCTCAAACATTATTGAGTTTAGGATTCTGACGGGATATTGAAGTTAATGCTCGAGATCTTGATTTGTACCTAACCTATGCATAGAAAACAAAATTGTACGCTGAGTGATAAAGCTTAGTGATATTTCTATAATTCAAAACAAGTTAACACACGATATAGTCAATTGCATACCAAAATTTCAATGCTTAATGAATTACATAAATACCTACTTATAACAAATAATCATGCAACCTTTCATTACCAAGTCAAATGTTTCATTCCAAACCTTACCGAATTGACTTTCCGACTTGTTATTCATTTTGTGTAATCTTTTACATACCTCGACATTTAGTGTTGTATATAAGTGCCTATAAATCACCTTAGTAGCATATAATCAATTCTAGTCATCATTCAACCAATTTGCAATATATATGCATAATATTATTCCCTTATTAACTTGACTCAGACTCGAACAGATATACTGTAACACCCCTTACCCGTATCCGAGGCCGGGCTAAGGTACGAGGCGTTACCAGACAAACATACAAACATTAAACTAAAATACGAGCCATAAAATTTTATTCATATTTCAAAGCGTTCATTCTCTTACACATAGTCCCTTATTTGAGTCTACGGAGCCCAAAACATACTTTAGAAAGGGTTTGGGACTAAACCGAGAACTTACAAAAATCTTGGAAATTTCATGCTTTAAGGCTCCACACGCCTGTCCCAAAGTCGTGTTCCATACACTACCGAGACACATGGTCGTGTCTCTGCTGTGTGGAATATACCTAGGCTATTTTCCAAGCTTTGGTCAACCTTGATCTCTTACACACTTATACAAAATCAAAAGCATATAACATGGTCAATTAAACCACAAACATAGCATTTGTATGTCATCATACATGTGTCTCTCATACTCATTTTACCTTGTTTATTATAGTACCACTTATACATTTATACCAAGATTATCATCTTACCAAATATCTTCAGCTTAATCATCAAGCATTCATATTTAAAGCTAGATCATATCTTTATAAAATACCACGATTCAGATGCGCAGAATAACATGTTTTCCTGAAACATTTCAATTCAATTCCATACCCAACAAGCATTACATTGAGACTAGTCATATATATATATACATGTCATGATACATAACATTCTCTTTTTGTTTTCTTATAAACACATATCATTTATTTCATTATATCAATATTTCATATACCATAGTTTCCATGTATTCCTCATATATTTGTTTTCCTTCTCCTCCTCTCCATTCCACATCCTTAATGTATATAGCATTCTTGTAAGTACGATTTCACAATTTACTAATAAATGTTCACATCAAACTATCCACACGAGTCATAGTCACTTAATTATTTATAATTAAAGCTACAGAGCTCCAAATTAAGATCCGTAAATTTCCCCTGAAACTATACTCACATATCTTTCCACCATAAAATTTTCATAATTTTTGGTTTAGCCAATTATTACAGTTCATTCATTAAAATTTCCCCTGTTTCACTTTCTGGCAGTTCTACCTCTCTTCACTAAAAAATAATTATCTCACAGTACAGAACTCGGATAATGTTCTTGTTGATTTATCTTGAAAATAGACTCATTATGGATTTTAAAAATATAATTTTGAGCCTCTAATTTTTTTCTCCAAATTTTGTGATTTTCCAAAGTCAGAACAGGGATCACGTAATCATTCTGAATCAGTCTCACAAAAATAAATATCTCAAAATATAGAACTACTTTGCTTTCTATATTTTTTTTATATGAAAATAGACGCATTAAGCTTTAATTTGATATCTCATTCAGTCTCTGATTCAATTTGTACTATTTTTGGTGATTTTTCAAAATCACGTCACTGCTACTGTCCAAAACAGTTTTATTGCTAATTCACTCTTTCACACTTTCTTTGTATTAACCTCATTTTAACATACATATCACAAATCATTTTCACCACATTTCATACATCACAAGTATAGGCCCATGATCACAAGGTCACCATAAAATCATCCTCATGTATAACTTACTTGTTTATAACCTTACCACATCCCGGTCACTTAATGAACACATCATTCACATAACCAAGTTCTGCACTTATTCATCACAAAACTCACAAAGCAATACATAAAGAGTCTCCGTTGAACACTTGGATCAATCCTCGATACTTGGTGGTTTCAGCACATAGCTCCACCCATCATATAGTTTGGCTCTCTTGTACACATGGTGAACACTTAGTACCACCCATGTGACCTAGCCAGTTTATCTCGTAGCTCTCTTGTCTACATGGTGTCCTTCACTTGGAACCACGTATGCGGCCTAGCTACATATATCCCGTAGCTCTCTTGTCTACATGGTGTACACATAGTATCACCCATGCGACCTAGCTACATCATAATGTCTTGTAGCTCTCTTGTACACATGATGTGCACTCAAGACTATACATGTGACCTAGCTACATACCATCTGTATCATCCAATCTTTCCAAGGTTCAACCGGATTTCTCTCTTTTCCAACAATTTCACCAATCAAGTAATTATCCACAAACATATTTCCAATATTTTTATAAAATATCATAATACAAGTAATAGTGATGTATTACTTACATATAAACTTACATCTCATTTAATATCAACGCAATAACATTAAATTACACATTGTCTTATTAAAATCATATGAACTTACAATTTCTCATAATATCCATAATCATAGAAATCACATTTATGTATGATAATTCAATGCACTTCATGTACCATAGACATATTTTTAAATCAATTCATCAACTTGGCACCATAATCATTTAATTTAACATAATTCAATTAATTCACTAAATTTAACTTTCAAATATAAATTACAAAGATTATTGTTGTATTATTATCATACCAACTTACATACTTTCAACACCTCGGAGACCATAGTAAATATATCAATTTTACATTGAAACATGCATAAATTAATGCTTATTATACATATGAACTTACCTTGATATTAAAACGGCCATTTTACCAACTTTCCCAATTTTCGATTTTTCTCTCATTCTAGGTTCAAATCTCGTTTTCCGGGATCTAAAATATCATATTTTACTTATTTAATTAATGTACTATTCAAAACAGTCCTTAACTCAAACTTTGGAAAAATTACAATTTTGCCCCTAAACTTTTGCATATTTACACTTTTGCCCCTAGGCTCGGGAATTAAACTTCATCCCTTATTCTTATGTTTTATGACATGATGATCACTTTTCCCTTCTATGGCAACATCAAATTCTCACTCTAACATATACTTATGACTATTAGGTATTTTTACCAATTAAGCCCTTTTGCTCGTTTTCACTTAAAACCGAGTAGCACAAGTTGTCTAACATAATTTAAAACCTCATATTGTATCATAAAACACCAGAATACACAAATTTTACCTATGGGTATTTTTCCAAATATGAACCCTAAGTTGAATTATTGCTAGCATAAGCTAAATCAAGTTACCGGGACTCTAAAAACGTAAAGAACTTGAAAAACGGGGTTAGAACGGACTTACAATTGAGCTTGGGAAGCTTGAAAACCCTAGCCATGGAGTCTCCCTTGGTATACACGTCCATGGTGAAGAAGATGAGCAAAATTGGCTTTTAATTTTGTATTTTAATTCATTTTACCCCTGAATGACCAAAATACCCTTACTACTAAACTTTCCAAAAATTCCATCCATGTCCAATTTTTGTCCATAACTTAGAAATTGGTCAAATTCTATTTAATACCTCCTAATTAATATTTCAAATCAATTTCATACTAGAAACTTCTAGAATGCAAGTTTTGCAACTTATTCAATTTAGTCCTTAACTTTGAATTAAGCACTTTATGCATAGATTTTCTTCAAGAAATTTTCACACAATCATGCAATCATATCATAGACCTCAAAATAATCATAAAATAATTATTTATATCTCAGATTTTGTGGTCCCGAAACCTCTGTTCCAACTAGACCCAATTTTGGGCTATTACATATACGGATCCAACCAACATACCAATTTGATACTGAGTACTTCATCGAAAAATCTGAAGTAAGCAAATTGCACCCAAAGCTCATCGGTATAACCGAAGTACAAATTATGCCCAAGACTCATTGACATATAGTTGAAGTAACCCATACTCAATCTATCCTATGACATGCCAACTATATCTGACTCTGCCCGAACAGTTAATAGGGTAACCAATTACTCAATTTATCATATAAGTCAATTCACATTTCATTATTTCCAATTAATCAATCTATTCATTATTTCATCATATAACATAACACATTTCAGCCCAATTCAATGCCAATATCATATAATCATTGAGTTACACTATTTTCCATTCTTTTCAATTTAGTCCTCTCTTGGATAATCAATCTCAAACATAGCATTTCAAAACAAATTAATTATTTTCAACTTACGATGATATTATACCATACAAAACAGAGTAAATATGCAACAATTATGATATTTCAAAGTATAGAAATACAAATCGAAAGTTCGAGTTACTCATAATTGATTATCATCTTTCCTTTTCCTCTCAACGTCCCCATGTCATCTTTAGCTACATATTATAATCCAACAATTCATAATATTAGATTCCATCTCAAATCACAATCAATTACAAATTCATACATATTTTACAATTTATTCAATTTAGTCTATAAAATCGAGACTAGCATAAATTTCAATTTAAAAATTAAAATTAAAATCTGATTCCACTATTATTCATTAGGGGTCTCCTATTTCTTATTTCAATAGTCAAATTTACATTTCATTCAGTTTGGTCCCTAATGTATGAAACTATCAATTAAGCTTTACAATTTAGTCATTTTTTTTCACTTAAAATCTATCAATTTAACATGTAAAACTTCAATAACTCAACAATAAAAACTTCTTAAAACTTTAACAATTTTACAAATTGGTACATGGGCTAGCGAAATCAAGCTCCCATGACTTTAAATCTATAAAAATCAAAGGAAAATGGTTAGAAACTTAACCCTTTAACAATGGTGTGGAGATCCTTTTTCTTTCTCACATTCGGTTGAAGAAGGTGGAATTCTCTTTCCATCCACCAAATTTGGACTTTTATAGTAGGACTATTAGGTTAATTAAGTTAATTAATCTTAGTTTAATTAAATAAAGTTTATTTTAATCATGTTTATGACTACATAACCTTACTGCCCACCAACTCATGATTATGCATGGTCTAATTGTTATTTTAGACCTTGGTTAATTGCAATTTAAGTCTCCATGTCGTTTACTAATTAAAAATCTATAGCAATTGGACTTTACAATATAGTTCCTAGGCTCACAATTTCGGCTAATTTGACTATCCAAAATTCAATTCACCTATGCAATAACTCCGTAAATATTTTTATTTAATATTTATGGGCTCGATTTACGGAAACAGGATCCCAAAACTACATTTTCCGATACTATTGGAAATTGAATCGTTATAGTCAAGGTTACAATAATAATATGTTTAAATAGATAGTACATTATAATATTTATGGACATGCAAAAATAAATCCTCAATACCAATAGTTCCAACTTCCTAATTTCCATCTCCTGCACATTCAAATAAAAAATTTATATGTTAATTTAGAAAAAAAAAATCATTTTTAAATTTCCAAATACATTATATGCTAATCAAGAAAAAAAAATATAAACTTTAAAAATTACAATGCCTCTCTACATTAAACATGACCACCTTTGATAAGATGGAGAAAATGTTCCACATTAAACAAAACAAAAAACGGTATACATCATTGTTTGTGTTACTTCAATGTTCAAAAACAACCCTTTTATAACACAAGTTTTGCACTCAAACATACTTGAACAAGAACTAAAACCAAAACTGGGTTGCTTTTATCTGTTTTTGGTTAATGAAGGAAGCTAAATTGAAACATATGGCTATGGCTTTTTCCAACCAAATTCAGTAGCAGCTTATACAATGGTTTTGCAGTCAGCAAAATTGACTTGTTAGCAAGGAAAATAGGGGATGATCATTCCAATATCAGCCTTGAGGCGTAATGAAGCTCAACATGAAAGGAAAAAAAAAAAAAATCAGGCAACGCAATTGACTTGTTTTGCCACTCTCAGTCTCAGACAATATTAAAAAGATGATCAAAAGTATAGTTGCTGGTGTTCAAGATCAGTCAACACTCTATTGGAGAAGTCAATGCCCAAAAAAGCTTATAAATTTTGGGGATGAGAATGTAAGAATAAATTTTTGAAAATATTTATTTTAAAAGTTAAATGTCTATGTCAATTGAGTTTTAGTTCAATTGACATAAGTATTGATGTCAATGTAGGAGCACGTGGTTTCGAGTGCACTGAAACGTATTATCTTCCTATTTATGGGTTGGGATGGAACTATGGATTGTTATAAGCATAATGCCAAAATACCTTTAATATTTGTGATGGAATATAATTTTCGTTACATTTCTGCCACAAGCCTGTCGGTTACTAGCAAGCTATAATAGTGACAGAAAGCTGTGATGGAAAAAATTTCTATCACTGTTAAGATGTTAAGACAATGAGAATTGATTTAAAACTTTAGAACTTTTAAGTTTTCAGGTGGAGTCTCTCCATTTAAATTTTATTTTAATTTAAATATAACAATGTATGAATTATATTCAGATATATTTTGATTTAATTCTAAATGTATTTCAATTATCATATTACTCATACTTTAAAATACTCTAAACTAATATAAAAACTTGAATGGGATAAAATTCAAATCGGTTTAATGCTTAATTTATTTAAATTTTAAATTTTCAAATTTAAAATTATTCCAACAATAAAAAAAAAATAGTCTACTCAAAACTAGTCGATTATCACATCTAATTGTTGGTTCGATTCTTTCTAAACTAACTTGATGTAATATATCTAAAATAAATAGTCTAAATTTTTTATGAAATATTTTATCATGAATATTTTTAATAAATAATTAATTATAAAATATGATTCATTTCCAAATAAATATCGCACCAAATTTCATAATTTATGTTTCATGTGAGAAGCTACAAAGAGATGGAATCTCTTCTCTCTCTATTTTTATGATTTCACATTTCAATCCAAACAACAAATTGACAAAAAAAAAAAAAAAGAAAGTGATTTGAGGGAGAAAAGTAAATGCATTTGAGTTGAGGAGATTCAGTAGAAAATATAGTGAATTAAATGACATTTACTCCAACAAATGCTAGAAGACAAAATCAACTTGTTATCAGATTGCAATGTCATGTCATAATCTGTGGTACATCCAATTGATGCTTGCAATTTGGTGCCATTTTATACAAAAATCAATTAATTTTTTAGCAGAGCAGTTTAATGGGATTTTTTTTTGGTGATTTTCCATCCCACATTTTGTTTTTATCTAAAACTCTTCCTATCATTGGATTACACTGTCTTTAAGGCTACCTACAATACTCAAATCAGAGATTTCACAGATCCATCACCGTACTGATATCATGGCCCTATGCTTTATATATGATGTGCAGGATGCATATAAATATGTCAAGCATAGAGAATACTCTAAAGCATGAGAGATTTATATATACTTTTATGCAAATAAAAAAAAAAGAAAGAAAGAGGGAAATTAAGAAATACATGGGTCTTGAAAACACGCAGCAGTTTTTATTTCTAACCCGTTTTGCATCAATATTACAATCTTCCTCTTATTTATAGAATTGTAACAACAAACTCTCAAACAATAAAGGCTACATTCTAACAAAAGCAAACAATAAGGATTATTGACAGATAGGATTCTTGACACATTCTTTTTCTTTTTTGATATTATGCATGTCTATTTTACTGTTTATATTCAGAGTTCGTGATGATTTTGACACATTCTAATCAAGTAAACAGTAAGGATTCTTGACATTTTAACAGTAAAAGCACAAGATTTAAAGTACGAGGTCCCTAGTAAATGAACGTGAAATCGGATTTTAATTTGATAAAGAATATTGAAAGATGTGAGCATTGAGGATGATATGGACTAAAATGAATAAAATGCAATCAATGTTTAATTGATGTATTTTTGTATGTTTGTGTGAAACTAATACTATTTCTACAATCAAATTTATCATGCACGGAAAAGGTGGCCCACTTGAAAGAAAGGGCGGGCACTCTCGTGTTTCAACCCCACTATACTATTGATAGTTGTGGGGCACTGTGTACTTAAAGCCTCTACAATAAGCAAGTGAATGGGAAATAGCTAAAGATGATATCTAGATGTCGCGAGATAAGAGAGAGGTGAAGGCCGGAGAAGAATATCTCTATCCAAATTTATGCTTTAATGATTTGATTTCAATATATTACTTACTATGAGTTAAATTAGTTAAAGTAATATTTAAATATTTTGTCTCATGATAGGTGAGTATACTTGTGCTGATGAAAGTATATATGATGATCTGAATATGATGATTTGATGCAAAAATATCAGAATGAATTTAATGTGATAATTAAAATGAGAAAGTATGATAATGTTATATAATGGTATGCTAATGATTTGAGTGTGATATGAATTTGCTCTGTAATTGTTTATAACATGTGAAACATATATGTTATAATTAAAATAATGAATACTCTATTAACAGTCTAGAATAGAGTTGGGTGTAGTTGAAATGTCATAGGATTAGTAAAGATATTTTACTTCGATTTATACCGATGAAGTGAGGAATGCACATAATTTCATACGTACCGATGAGGTGCTAGGAGCACACATGCGCGCGCACAGGCACACACTCATATTACTTTCATTTTATGTCAATGAGGTGCAGAGTGCATATTACTTCAAACATACCGATGGTCCACTAGATGCAAGTAATATTGATGTGATAGTTGATCAATTAGTGTATCGATTTTGAGTTCACATCCAATTAATAAAGACTATAAATTATGTAATATATGATTCATCGTGATATTTGACATTGGATACGGAATATAACATGTTCATTTGAGAAACTATACAAAGATGTTATAGTATTGAAAGGTAGCATGCAAAAGAGTCGGGTACTCTAAGCCTAGAGGGTTGATAAAATTATAAAAGAGTCGGGTACACATGTTATCACAAATCATGGAAGCATGAAAGTAGAAAGCATGAGACAAGGATTGTACACAATGGTGATAATGTCTATATATGATTCCATAACTAATTTATATGTTTAATTTAATTATGCTTTCAAATCATGTTAGCACTATTAAGTTTTATTACTCAACGTACGATTTGATTTATTTCAGTGTGTAAGTGGTGTTAGAACTCGAGGATTCAGGAAGCACGATAGCATTTAGGACTCAATTTTCGGCTTAACAAAGTTTGTATAGCTTTTGGTACTTTTTGTTGCAAGTTGGCATTAGACCTATTCAAGGGTTGGGTAGTCTGCTCAACCCGTTAGGCCCAATCAGACTAGGGCCCGGTTGGAAAAGAATTTTCGTGCTTTGCTCAACTTGAATTTAATTTAAATAATAAAATTATTTTTAAATTTAAATTTAATTATAAAAATATATAAAATATCAATTAACAATATAATTATTAATAGTTTATTATTTTTTGAATAATGAAATGAGACGAGACTAAAAATTTTGATGATGAAGAAAGCAACTTCACAGCTACTGGAGTGTTAGCATTTAGGTGACCAAGGAACACTTTTCCGAATCCTCGCTCTCCGATCTCGGTCTCGAAGTTAGCAGTGAAGGGCCGATTCTTGGAACTTAGTAACCCTTACTTGTTCGATGGCGTAGTATTACCAACTTCTACAACATTTAAAACACATTGTACAAAGAGTGCAACCAACCAAAGCAGAAAAAAGAAATTTGATGGATATGAAAGAGTAAAAATACCAGTTTGTTTTCTCCTTTTTATCTTTTGAAAGATGATTAGAAGGCTTAGGAGGATAACAAGGGCAACAACAGCTATAATGGATACAACAACCGGAGCAATAAACTTCTTGTTGTTTTTTCCTTCACAAGGATCCCTTTGGCATGATGTTTGGTTTTCATTGAAACTGCCATTCCATAGAATAGACAAATGCCAAGACGCATCAGTTGAAAATATGACAAAAATGACCCAATCATGTCATGGGAATTAACTTTGAAATGTGAAACATTAAGGGAATCTAAGTAGGACATAATAGCCAATGACCTTAAACCTAAAAATGATTAGAAATGTTCACATTCTCTCTATATGTATTTATGGAGGATAAGCTCCTAAGTCACCAATCAAATTTTAAAGACATACAAATATTACTATACACTCGTTTATATACACCATTTTCTCTAACTTAATTTAACTTTAATTAAATTATATAAAAATAATTAAAATTTTGGATATGTCTCATTCATACAATTCAGCAAAACTTGACTTTCAGTTTTGGCAGACTTGCTAAAACTTGTGGCACAAACCCGGTCAAATAATTGTATGATAAATCAGTGCATGAAATAAACAAGTTCAAAAAGAGTTGCTGGACCATATATCATGTAGCACTCGGGTGCTTCATTAAATTAAGAAGTACAGTACGTAGATGGACTCTATTCCTGGAGATGAGCTAGAGATGGAGATATCTCCCCTGTTAATTTACTTGAACTTAGGTTCCTGCAGAGTCAACTAACAAGGAAGGAGAAAGTGATACCATAGCCATCTAACAGTTTTGTCTTGTTAAGACAAGCCATCAACTTGTCTTCGGTTTCTATAAATACTGTTTTGGATGCTTTGAAGTGAACTCACAATGAGATTATCCTTGGAGTAGTGTCAAAACGACAGCTGAGACCACTCCATGAAGTCTATTCAGGGATGCATGGGTCTCCTTGCCACTCATCTCTGTTTATGTTGTACGTTTGCTTGATGGACATGATTGCATCAACTATGATTGAATGGAGAATGAACAAACAAATCCAAGTATTGCTAGCAAACCATATTTTCTTAAAAAAAAAAAAAGAAAAGGTACCATCTGATGGGTGGTAGCAGAAAGTGGGAACTGTTTAAGTTGGTAAAACTCAAGCGCATTAAGGATTGGAGGAAGGGCAGAGTCCATTGTTGCAGCACTAGCAATAGTAAAAGTAATTTCCCCTTCAATTTTGTGGAAACTTATGGACAATGGCTTCAAGTATCCACGCTTTACACCATTCAAAGCTATGCTTATTTCTCTTACTTTATCTTCAAACTCCTCAACTTCAGCAAAGTGGAAGTAGACATTATATTTATAGTCAGAATTGAAAGAGAAAGAGCCTGTCAAGGAATTGGATGGTTGGACAGCTGTTCTCAACACCTCAGCCGGTAGTTTATACAAATTACCACTCCCTTGAATATCAATCAATATTAGAAGAGGTATTAATTGGAACAGAAAACCAGATACGGTCATAAATCATAGATATACCTATGTGAGGAAGATGCATTAGCTTCAATACAATAGACTCCTTCAGTTCAACACAAAACATCCATATTCCATGGTGGAAAAATGATTCATCACTCTCAAAACAGAGTCATTTCAGGATGCCAAATGACTCCATCATCAAAGCATGCCATTGCCTACAAATCTGACTGTTAATCAGACTCACGAACCCTAGTGCTTACAAATGTGCTAATGAATTTTTAAATCCCCCTTATTTGTGAACAACTAAGTACACTTAAACCTTTTCTTTTTTAATTTTTTTAATATTTAACAAATTTATTTTTTTCCTTTTATTATTATTTAGTAAAATCAAATTCGAGTCAGGATAGTATTCAGTAAAGCTCTCTTAACAATGTTAACTTCAAATTCAATTTTAATTTAGATACTTAAAAAGAAATTCACTTTTACTTCTTCCATCGTATTTATTAAATTTTAAACTTAAAAAGTTAACATATATTTAATATTTTACATTATAGTTTTATATATTTAATTTTTATATGATATAATATATATATATGTAAAGTAAAATAAGATAATATTTATAAAGTCAAAATTTGTTATTAGACCCTATATTTTGTGTAATTTATGGATTTAGTATCTTTATTTTAATTTAATAAATTTTAGTCTTTGTGCTTTTCAAATTTTAAAATTTTAATCTTAACCCAATGATAACACTTAGGACTAAAATTTTTAAATTCTAAAAATACAGGGACCGAAAATGACCAATATAGGTACTAAATCAACAACCTACACAAAGTACAAGGTCTAATTGCAGAATTAGACCTATTTATAGTTGGAAAATATATCCATCCTCTTACATAAGTTTTTTAATCCAAACCTATTTTTCAAATATAATATTGGTTATGAATAGGTCAAGGGTTTTGATGGTTGATGCTCGTAACAACTCTGTTTGTTGATAGATATAGTTCCTTGCTGTTTTTCCTTGGAAAATCCTAAGCCCTCGATTTAAGCTAAGACAAAATTTGGTTGGCATGCGTTTGGGTGACAAGAAATAAGATTGTTGCAAATATTAAGATGCAGGGTTTTGGGATCAGCTAGCTTACCTGACACCAAAGGGACCAATGTAGGAACCCAGGTCGTAAATCTCGACATAAGTTAGTTCCGACGAAGACCCATTTCCATAACAAGTGGAAATGTTTGAAGGTCGAATCTCCAATGAAGAAAAAAAAAAAAAGGAGTTCCAGAACCAGTATTGACAGACACATATACTCTGTATCTGCTGGGAAAACGTGGATAATCTCGTAGCATACGTTAGACCTGGAATTGACGGTTGCCCAGTAATTAATCCCCAGGTACAAGTCGAACTTGGGGGGCTGATTCTTGCGGTCATAATTCCCATAGCCGAAGGACGCTCTAATGGGAAAGCTGTTGCTGTGAGCATGGTTAAGCGTCAAGGTGTAGCAATTCTTGGTTCCATTTGGGAAACTCCTTAGTGTCTTGTATCGCTTCCCGTATTATTCGTTCTCCGATTGGTATTCTGGTTACGTCTCGTGATTTTCTCCGGTGCTGCCGAATTCTTTATCTGGCTTGAACCATATTCCCGTTGGATTGTCCAAGTAACCTTCCTCCACTCCACAATTAATGCTTACGTGACCTTAAATTGATATAACACATTTAAACAATTCAATGATTTTGTACATCTGAAAAATAACACTACTACAAAAGTTTTTACACAAATACTTTATTTAAAAATAGGTAAATTAATTTTATATATTTTATTAAAATAAATTAATAATTTTTAGTAAAAATTTTATCTATTTTTATTATTAAAAACTGGTATTATTGAAAAATAACTAAATAATTACATGTTGCATACCATACATATAGGGTGAAATTAGAAATTTCTTTTAAGGGACTAAAATTAAATTATAATTTTACGATAGAAAAATATAATTTTATCATTTTAATAGATTATATCTTTATAATTATTAAACGATTAAATCAATTTTTATATTTTTCAGGGGCTAAAGTTTAATTTTACTTTTATTAATTTAAAATTTTAAAAAATTTAAAAGGGACATATGAAAAAAATTCATTTTAGGGGTGCCGGGGCCCCTGCTAGATCCCTAGTTTCACCACTGCATATAGACATTATTCTAACATACAATGACCGATTATTAATAGTAGAAACTAATGAAATTTTTAATAGAATGATCAATTTACTTTTTGATCTAATGTAAAGAGACTAATTTACCCATTTTTTAGTAAAGAGGACAAAATACAATCTCACCCTAAAACAAAAATTTTTCAAAATTTTGGAATTTTGCAAGAGGTTAAATTTGTTAAGAAGGCTACCATTCAAGCTAATGTTCTACTCAAAGTTGAGTAAAAACAACATGTTTGTTTAATATATCTGTTGGATTTGGTTCCAGCCCAAGTTTAGTTGAATTGGATTTCAAATTTATAATTAAGGGTGAAAGTAGAAAATTTGAGATTTTGTTTATTGTTACGATAGTAAAAATGTAATTTTAACATTTTAATAGTCTATGTCTTTATAATTTTAAATGATTAAATTAAAATTTGATAATTTAAGGGTCAAAATATAATTTTACCATTACTAATTTTAAATTTATAAATTATAAAAGGATTAAAAGTGAAAATTTTCATTTTAAGAGAGACTGAGACTTCTACCAACCTCTGGCTCATTGTTGTTTATAATATATTATTTTATTTTACTTATAGTATAAAATTTATATCAAATAAAAATTAAAATACTATATTATAATATAAAAATAAAAAATGTTAAGTTGTTGATGTACAAAATTTTAATAAAATGAAAAAATAATAATAGTAATATATGTAATTATTAAATATTAAATAACTATAATTAATTTTTAAAAAATTAATATATATAAAGTTATATAGAGCTAATTATTTACAAATATGATAAACATATATAAAATATAAGCCTAAAATTAGAAAAAGGCAAGACTAGACTACCATAAATGATATCAAAACTCTAATTCGTCTCAGCCTATCCTAAACGACTCTAGACAGTGATGGAAGGCACACAAATATTGAGGACTAAAGGCCTCTTTAGTGGTGTTCAAAGAATGTATTTCTGCCTCCAAAAATACTTTAAAACTGTATTAAATAAGTAATTTTTGTTGAAATTTTTAACTTTTCAAAATACTTTTCAAAAGTATTTTTGAAAATAAGAAGCTAAAATTTTTAACTTTTTCTCCTCCAAAAACACTTTTGGTGCTTAATTAAATTTTCACCCCTCCAATAACATAGTACATTCCCTTTTTTTTCTTGGTGCTTAATTACAAATATATTAAAATCATTAATTAAAAATAAAAAATATTTTTAAAATACTAATTACAAATATTTAATTGTTATATTTAATTATTTAAATTTTTTTTCTCAAAACACTTTAACAGTAATAATTAACACTCAAATTTTAAACTAAATTTTTCAAAATTACTTCTCAACAACACTTTTTAAAAGCATTACTAAACTAGTATTAACTTTATTCTCACTCTTATAATGGTTCACCAATTACAGAGTATAGCAGTATGGTGGAGATGGTACTATTGGATTTGTGTGGTATGTTGGACCTTGTATGGATTGTTTGTTTCACAAATTGGAGATAAACGAACTTCAAAAATAATTATGATTTCAGGTATGATTATTTGGGATTAGTTGTTGCTCTTATTGTTAGTTTCGCACTTCTCTTCGGGACAATCTTTACCAGAGATGTTTTAAATGTTGTGGTAAGATAATAAGTTAAAAAAGTTTATATATTTTATGTTTTATTCTATAAAATTTATGCTATTTGAATTCTAGATGTGTCAATTTTAGTGTGTGTCGAGGATCGATAATTTTATGTTGTAAATAAATAAATAAATATTTTAAATTAATTATAGAGAAGCTCTTAATTTTACTTATCAGTAATCCGTAATAAATTAACAAAATTTTTAACGATAATAATTAATAATTATCTTAAATAAAGTAACTAAATTGATAATAAATAAATAAAATAACTAAAATAAAATGACACTTTTTAAGGTTTAATTTACCCTTTAGAAAGATAAAGAAATTTACTCAAAATCTAAATACATATAACATAAATAATGAGGCATGACATCTCATTCAAATCTACAAAGTTGAAAGTAAAACTCGTAAATTTCATAATTAATTTTTTTTATGAGAAAAGCACTCTAGAGAAAACTTTGAAATGAATTTGTGAATAAAACCTTATTTGTTGTAGGATTATCCGTGATTAATAAATGAACACATTATTAGTAAATTAAACAAAAAGTAGGAAAGACTTGTAAATATATAAAATTATAAATATTAATCATAACTATTACAAATAAATATTAATAACTCTCAATTTAAAATTTTAGATTTAAGAGTTTAGGGTTTTAAGTCTAAAATTTTATGTTTAAATTTTAGTATTTATTTTAATTAATTATTATTTAATTATATTAATAACCAAATAAAAATATAGATATTGAAAACATGGAATTATATAATAATAATAATATAAGCATGGCCAAGTGTTTGCATAAAACAATGCATGTGTCAGTGTATATGCATGATGCACTTAGATAACATATCATTTAAGGGTATAGAAACAAAACAATTCACTGCGAAATGCACAGATACAAACATTGAATCTGAAATTTTCCATAATCTCAAACAACTAACCTACTCATTTCACCATATACAAAACAAAAAATGGTGAAATTAAAGAGTAGATCTGTACCACCACCTAGAATGGCTTCTAGGACTGAGCCACACGAGTAAGGGTTGATGTTCTCCCTTTTCTTTTATGATTTGGTCCTTCTCTTTTGATGCTCGGCGAAACAACAAAGGGATCGATTTTCTCCTTCTCACCATCGAGGATGGAGGTGACAAGTTTAAGCCGAAGAAAAGAAAGAACGGGGAAGATCACGGGGCCCTTTGTAAAAATGAAATAAAATAAAAAATTTCTTATATATTAGAGATTTATGCTCGTTGATTTTTAATCCTCTGGAAAATGGATGGGGTGGAGAAATAGAAATTTCAACATTTTAGCAAAAGAAATAAATATAAAATATTGGAGGAGAAGAATTATAGCACCAAAAGGGCATCCTCAGTCCTCACTTTTTATTTATATATTAAATATTATTTTCCTCTCCCGCTTTTTTCACTTTCCATTTTGCTAATTACAGATCTAACCAATTCCCACCAAAAAGAGTTCCCTTTTTCCCACTATTCCGTTACTCTTCTTTCAAAGGGAAGGGTCCCCAGAAACCCAATTTTCTTTTCAAATTTAATTTTCTCATGTCCGCTTCTCAAGAGCCGTTGAACCAACCCCTACGGCTGCAAAATCAGCAGCTGCCTTTCTCTATGAAGCCTCCGTTTATGTCTCCTGGAGGCGATTATCACCACTTTGCTTCCACTGAGTCTCGCCGCTTAGCCGATCAAAAAGGCGATGCCATTGTCGTCCAATCTCCTGTAGCTTCTTTTCTCCATTGTTTCTAGTTTTGTATTTTCTTCTTTTTTTTTTTTTGTCGTTGACCTGGATATTTAGTTGAGATCTGATTTAGGCTGTGAATTTTGTGATTTTCTTTCTACTTGTAGTTGCTGGAATGGAGTTATAATTCATGGAGAAAACTTGTGTGGTTGAAATGTTAGTTTCGTTTTTAGTTGATGGGGGTTCTCTTTGGTTCTTTTAATTGGGAAATTTGGCGGGTTTTTGGCAAAATTGTTGGATTAATTGTTGTTTTAATTTGGTATTAGGTTTAATATGAATAAATAGGTTTTTATTAATCAAAAAAAGAAAGACACAGTCAGGAAATTTAGTAAAGAATCTAAGAATAAGAACAAGGCCAAACACTTAAAGTAAACAAGAAAATAAAACAAAATGATAAAACAGACTAATACATCAACTTCTATATGTAAAGCCTTCTGTGTTACTGCTGGAAGTTCAAGTAGATGCCCTGGCTTATTCAGAGTTTTTTGTTATTGGAATTATCCAACTGTCTTCAGGCTACTGGCTTTCATAATGATGTTTGCCACAGTAGAATTAAGCATAAAACTTGTCTGTCTTGACTGATTTTAATAGTGCAGTATGTTACGGAGTTTCATGCTAACTCAGTTTGAGCCAAAGTTGGCAAGGAGCAAGTAACAGCGCACTTTAACCTGCGATGATTTCATATATTTGTCTATTTGTTTTTGAACTGTAATGCTGATTGGGACAATGATGTTGTGAGTAGTAAATGTTCTTGAAGTTCACTTGTTTGATAAAGGATTATTGCTGCAATGTTAAGTTATTAGTATTCCAAATACATATTTAAATCCTTCATGTCACAATTTCTTGTCAGGCTAGTTTGACTTTTTCTCCTTTTCGGACAATTGTTGTTTACTTTCTTTTCTAAGTTTACTGTGTTCCGAGCAATATGTTCTGTATAAGTCTCTTCAAAGTTTGGATAATATAGTTTGCTAAAATAAAAGAAAAGAAGGTTATATTGCTTTAATTGACTCACAATTAATTTTCATTAGGGGGCACTGGCTTTTATTTGTACTTAGTGACTCTGGTTTTCAATGATCACTATAAATTCAATTATTGATGACATTTTTATTATGAACAACAACATAGTCATCTTATAAATTTCAAAATGTAGATTATTGATGTTTCTGGTAAAAAGGCTGAATCTTTTGGAACATGTTGATTTCAACTTACCAATTGAGTACTAGAAGCTGTCAACTGCACCTGGTTGAAAGACACACTCTTCCTTTCCCTTCTTCACCCCTTCTCTTCCTTGTATAAATGCTTTTAAGGTTCTAGTCTAAATTGATAATGTCAGCAAATGCAAATATGCAGTATTTCTTTCTTGGTGCAGAGTTCAACTTCTTGTAAATAAATATCCTCTATTTTTTTCCAGTCAACTTTTATATTCCAATATATTGCTTTTTCTTGAATGGAGCCTGAACTTTCTTTCTTCTTGATTTACTTTGTGCCCAAAAGTTTATCGCCTGTCTTTCTAATTGCAATTTGAAAATGTTGTGTAATATTTGCTAAAGAGGAAGAGTGACGTAGCAGATCGAGAAGTTGAGTCTGGTGACTGGGCAAGGCCTCCAGGGTACACTGAAGTTATTGGCAGTCCTCTCCAGACACCTGTATCAGGAAAAGGGGGAAAGGCTCAAAAAGCATCAAGGCTAACAAAGAACAGTAGATCTGGTCCTCAAATTCCTGCTTCAAATCTTGGTGAGTAGTATCGTGTGCAAGTTATAAGGCTAAGGTGATGTCTTTGACTTTTCTATGTACCTTACTTAGCGACAGCATTGTAAATCCACTAGGTTTTCTTCCGAAACCATTAACTTTTGACTTAGTTCCACCGGACTATAGGAGTAAAAGTTGATATAGATAATAAGGAACTTCTGAAAATTTCCAGGTTCTCCTGGCAATAATGTCACTCCTACAGGTCCCTGCCGTTATGACAGCTCCTTAGGTATTTATTTTTGTCCCTTTTATGAATTTTGCTTTATTTTTTTAATGATTCCAAAACAAGTTAATTGGCTAAATTATTGTTTGAATTGTTACTAACTGCTTATGGAGTTGAGCGAGTGAATAGTAAGACTGATATAATGTTCTCTGAATTTAACCCAGGGCTTTTGACAAGGAAGTTTATCAATTTGATTAAACAAGCTGAAGATGGTATTCTTGATTTGAATAAAGCTGCCGATACCTTGGAGGTAACTGTTTCATTGCTTGGCCAAACAATCCAGTCATACAATCCTATTCTTAATGGCTTTCTGTTCCTAAAGGTGCAAAAGAGGAGGATATATGACATTACCAATGTTCTTGAAGGAATTGGTCTCATAGAAAAGAAACTCAAGAACAGAATTCAGTGGAAGTATGAGCTACTTCTTTTGTTCTCTAAACTTTGTTGGCACTGATTAGTTTTCTGCTTAAGAAAACACTTCAATCTTTTATTTAATATCAGGGGGCTTGATGTCTCAAGGCCAGGCGAGATTGATGAGAATGTCACTACTTTGCAGGTATGAAATTATATTTGTAGACAAATTGTTAACTAAATGCAGATTCATTTATGGATTAAGCTTCAGCTGTTATGGTTTTTTATTTCGTGTTTGTACTTAATAGAAAATTAATCCAATTTTACTTTTTCTTCTTTCAGGTACATGCACATGTAATGGTTCATTTTGTGCTGCTCTCTGGTTTGCTTTATTTGCTGTCTTTGACTGTTAAATCCTACATCCCTTGTATATCCATCGTAAATTATCAAAGTGTATTTTGGTTGAAATTTGAAAAAGACTAATCTTTTTTAGTAAAACCAGATCTGCCGTATAACTTGGATCCTTCAGTGCCTCCTTGATCAACTCATATAGGCTACTGGAAATGTTCTTTACAGCCTTTCAGTCCCGTACTTCTGTCAAAAGCCATGATATATTTTCCACCTTTCTCTTTGTCTTCCTTGCCCTCTAATTTTTAGCTTGGAATTCGGGCCTGTTAATTGAATGCTCTAGCACAAATGATAATACTTGTAGAGTTGTATTGAGTAAAATTTATCATTAACAAGTACAATACATGGAAATGATGGATCAAATGCCTTTTTCTTTGTGTTTACCATCAGCCCAGTTTGTAATGAGAACTTCACAATGGTAACATTCCTTGTAGGCAGAGGTTGAGAACCTTTCTATCGAGGAACGCTGTTTAGATGAACAAATCAGGTTAAGTTGCTATGGTCTCCTCCTGTATCTCAGTTCAATTCATTTCATCCTCTGGATTGTTGTAGACATTTCTATTATTATACAGAGAAATGCAAGAAAGACTGAGGAACCTCAGTGAAGACGAAAATAATCAAAAGTAATCTTCACTTACCCACTCAAGATGTTAATATCTCAGCAGATCAACATAACTCATTTCATCTTTTCCCATCTCAGGTGGCTCTTTGTCACCGAGGAAGATATCAAGAGCTTATCCTGCTTCCAGGTTTGTTCATTGGTCAAATTTTATATATTAATATTTTTGGTATGGTAATTGTAAGGTCATCTAGGCGTTCCTAATGCTAAGGATGCTTTCTACTTTCTGTTAATTTGCCTTCTTTAGAATGAAACGCTAATAGCCATTAAAGCTCCACATGGAACCACTCTGGAAGTCCCAGATCCTGACGAGGTAGTCTCAAAAGCTTGACGAATTTAACACATGGTTTATGATTTTATGTTCTTTCTTGACTGCAACATTTCCCCTTTATAGCAGGCTGTTGACTATTCCCAAAGGAGGTACAGGATTGTCCTCAGAAGCTCAATGGGTCCTATAGATGTTTACCTTGTCAGGTATCACTACTTCTTGTTGGTTAAAAGATGGCATCCTAAAATGCAGTTTCAATCTTTTTTTGTTTCATGGCGAAACCTCTGTGCTAAAGAAAAATGTCCATCTAAGCATTGAAGTGGTCAGCTTTCTTTATGATTCCTGTCTCTATGATATTATAGTCAATTTGAGGAGAAATTTGAAGAGATACAAGGAGCGGATCCACCTCCAAACTTTCCATCAACTTCAGGCTTGAATGAGAACCCGGCAACAACAATGGTACCAGAGGAAAGCAGAGGGAAGGAGATTGAAATGCAGGGGCAAGATGATAATAAAATGTGCTCAGATCTTAATGCCTCACAGGATTTTGTGAGTGGGATCATGAAGATCGTTCCCTCTGATGTAGACGTAAGTTCAATTTTTTTTTTTTTTTTGGGGGAGGGACCAAAAAGAAGCCACTTCAGGGGATGGAGACAGATTTTAGGTGTTAGGATTTGAGCCCCATGCCAGTAGAAACTCTCTGTTAAAGGAGCTTCATGACATATTAGGCTTTTACTGAATGGATATTGCTCTGCTTTTTGAGAAACAAAAAGCTTTCAGGAAACAAATATATCATCTGTAGATCTTAACCTAATGAATGTGTTGATTGTCAACTAAAGGGGGTATGGCTACTTTTTAACATTTTCCTTCTTTCTTTTGGTCAAAACAAGATCGATTTACCATTTCAATATAGTCAACTGAAGTTTTTAATTCATATGCTATTTTGATAAATTGATAATGAGTACTCATTACCTGGTATTCTTTTGCAGTGTGATGCTGATTATTGGCTCTTATCAGATCCAAGCATTAGCATCATTGACATGTGGCGGACTGAATGTATCCTCTACTGAGAAGTACTCAGATTAGTGCTAATTATTTTCCTCTTTCTTACTGTTTTGCATTCCATGACAATTGACTACAGCTCTGATTGAGTGGAGCGAGCTTGGTACACTAAATGAGGGCTATGGCATGGCCACAGTTAGCTCAACATGTCCCCAAACGCCCACTTCAAATGCAACAGAAGCACCTTCTGCCAACTCAACCGGGAAGTGAAAGGCATTTTTGCATATGTGAAAATGAAGTTTCCGGAACCTTTTTTGTTTGTTGAGAGCATTCCTGGCACTTTGGACATTAATGTGAAGGTTCGCAAAAGTTGGCTACTCAATGTTCTTCAAAGTTAGAGGAACTAAAAAACAAGAAGCGGAGGTTCCGATCTCTGTACAGGTAATTGATACTAACAACCCAGGTGCTCTCGTATGAATAACGCCATATTTTATTTTGTTAAGTCCATGTATATTATCCCATCTTTTGTTTTTATTGCATCAACCAGCACATCTTTTACACAGGGTCATATAGACATCATGGGATGACAAGCAAATGATCTGATGTACCTTGTTTTTATTGAGAAATTTTATGATGAAATAAAGATGTTATAACTCGTAAGAAATGCTTCAGTGCATGCCAAGCCTTTTCTTTGAGAAGTTTCCCCCCTCAACATACCAGAATTATGCAAGCATGATGCTGGCTGCAATGAATTGCATCACGTAATACTCTAGATTCATATCATCTTTGACAGAATGAAATCCGATGCCCGATGAGTTAAAATTCAGTTCCTTGATCTGTTACTTATTTGCAGAACTTGTAGATGGCTATTTTCATGTGATATGTTCCTGTAAGCTGAAGTTATATTTAGGTTTAATCTTTTTATTATTACAATCTTATGTCTATTTTCAACAAATGAATGCTAGTCTTTGCAATTAACCCGATTGCAAGCACACTCAAATCAACCAAAATCATTTTTGAAGCTTCAAGAAAAACTCTTCAAGCCTCCATGGGAAACAACCAAAGAAAACCATGTATTACTTGTACACTAAATATGATGATGAGACAGGAGCATTGAATTTGGAAGTACCCAAACATTTCACTTATCTTTTTCAACCTTCTTTCCTATCCAACCCGCAACAATAGGAGTGAGAGCCACAGTTGGAGGAAACCTTATAGGAGATGCAGCTTTGTGTGCAGCATATGCCAGAGCAAAGGTCCCGACTTTCTCTCCAGTAGCATCAGTTGAGATTCCCACCTGGAAATTCCATCTAATGGTTAGTCCTCTAAAACCTTTCATCATCAGAAGTCATGAAATGAAGAATTAAGGGAATTTTACAACCCATACGTATATATATCTCCTCCCTTCTTCTCTTTTAATTTACCTTTTGCAGCAGTGCTTGAACATCAACTCCTGCACTGATTAGTGCATAACAAAGGGAGAAGGATATCAAGGAGAGAGTAATAGAGGTTGCCAAGTATGCCCCTCCATATTTTGCTAGAAGCTCTTTTGCTTGATCCCCTTTTGATTTCTTTTGTTCCCCTTCTTCCTTTGAGCTGAATATCTTCATATATTCACAAAATACATGAAATCGTAGTAAGAAGTTAGCTTCCCATGCCCCAAAACTGACAAACACTGTATGGTAGTTAACAATTAAGATAACATATAGTATGTTTGGGGTTCAAAAAAAAAAATCTGGTGCAGACTTCTTTTTGTACTCTCCCTACTACCAAGCTGAATTTGTGTGATAGGGGGTTTCTTAGCAATTGAGCCAACAAAATTAAACATAAGAAAATATTGAGAAAAAGAGTAGAATTGAGTAAGTACCTTCCATAGCCCAACTTCAAGGCCATACTTCTTTGTAACCTCATCCACAGATGATGACGATGATGATGAAGGGGGGGTTTGAATTTCTTCAGCTTTTTCTTTAATAGCTTTGATTTGATAGCTTCTAAACTTGGGTTTGATGGAAGTTGAAGTTAATGCAGAGGAAAGCTTGGAGTACGTATGGGCAGTCAAGAAAGAAGTGGAAGAGAGAGGAGTAAGTGTTAGAACTGCTGTCGTGGCCATTGTTGTTTAGCTAACCATAGAGTTTTCTATCCAAACAAAAGGGGGGACGGGGGAATATCTGGTAAAAGAAAAACAGAGATGGATATACAAACGAACAGGCCAAGTCCAGATTAAAAGGTGGTTCAGCTGTAATGGTTGCTTGAGTGACGATATTGGCCCTGTAGTCTTGATTTATTTTAGGTTACGGACAAATCTGGGAAGCCGAAGGGGACAGCTTCTGAAATTGAGGCCAAACTTGAACGTACGTGTCTTAACTTCCAGTCATTATTTCGGGACACACAAATTCCTAAAGGCTAAGCCATGCTCATCGACTCGTGCTATTTCTACATTATATGTTTTCTCAAAATATTTGTCTTCTCTTTTTTATATGATTCTGGTATTTACTAGAGTTTTCCATGGCCCGGACTGACTAAGTAAAAAAGTTTTAGGCCTGTTTTTTAGGTTTAAATTTGGCTCAAAAATGGGCTTAAAATTTATTCAAACTTGATCTAAATAAAAATGTTAAAATTTAATTTCAACTCGCTTATATTAAAATTGTTTTATATTTTTATATAAAATAAATTTAAAAATATAATACATCAATTTCACTAAAATATTAAAATAAATGTTTTCAACAAATGAAAAAATTTAAAAATATATATTTAAATAATAAGAAGATAAGTACAACTCAAGAATAAATACCTCTACAAAAGTAGTAAAAGTAATAATGAAACAAGAGTTATACAATATTTAAATAATAACAATAAAATAGTAGTAATATAATAGCGAAATGATATCAAAACAATGAAAAAACAGTTAAAAAACAGCCGTAGTTTTCTTTTTTGCAAATTCGGGTTAGGTCGGGATGGACTTTGGCCAAAAAAAGCTTACTTAAGGCCTAGTCCGTTTTGAATGCAGATTTTTTTTTATCTAAGCCCATTTTTGGGTTTATATTTTTATCTAAATCCTCCTATTTTTCGAGCAAGCCTTCGAGCCGAATTGAGTGGCTCGACCCATAAACAAGTTAAGCACTGACACAATATTGTATCTGGGGAGGATATTATATTATATATTTAAATAATCGAAATGTTAAAAAGTATAACGAATGCTATTAATATTTATCAATGTTATTCGCCGCCCTTGATGGTTATGTTCCATTCGAATTCTATGGCTTCTGTTTCAAAATGGTTAGCTTTAGAGAGTGGTTATGTTAAGCTTAATACGAATGGTACAGTTTTGTCTAACGCTTACTTGGCTGCAATCGGGGGAGTCATTAGAGATGTTGATGGTAATTGGTTATATGGTTACTCGATGGCATTAGGAAAAGTTGAAGTGTTAGAAGGGCTTCGACTAGCTTGGGACAAGGGTTATTGACCGGTTAAGCTTGAGTTTGATAATGCTCTGTTAGTGGAATTAATGTTAGCCGGTGAATCTATTGATAGTTCTATTGTAGAATTACGGACTATTCATAAGCTGTTTCATAGGAATTGGAAGGTTTGTATTCGTCTCACTTCTAGAGCTCACAATGAAGTTGCATATTTTATGGCCAAATATGCTGCTATAGGATTCACAAGTATCAATGTATTCTTTATACCTCCTCAAGCTGTATGATGTTTAATTCAAAAAGATATATTGGGCTTTTGATTTTATGTTTTTTTATTGTAATTACCTAGTACTTTTCTTGTTTACCAAAAAAATATAAATTTTAAAAATATCTTATATTAAAATAATTTCAACTTTATTTAAAAAAATCAATTCAAATCAATTCAAGCATTAAAAGATGTTATATATCTAAACAATTAATTGATAAAAATTCAAATGAAAACCCTGGCTTATAATAAAACATGTAAATACAAAATTTAATTGATTTTTAAGATATATAAAATTCATTCATAATTTATGAATCAATAAAACAATTAATTATAAATAATAATTTGTGAAAATTACTTATTTATAATAATTTTATAATAAATTACATAGAAATAGACAATTTTAATACAAAAATCATCAAGTGTAATTCTCATTCTAAAATACAGGAACTATTTTTAGGAATATAAATTTACAAATAGTTTACAATCCAAAACACCCATGAATTAAACACATCTTAGATACATGTGTGAAGTGGTGGTAAGCTAGTTAAATAACCCAATGAAACTTCAAGAGACTGATGATCTTAGAGTGAATAGGAGATAATATCCCAACAACCATCAACATTAATGCTCAAAGGTTGGCTAACGTTGTTGCTTAGTCCTCGAGGAGATTTGAGAACTTGATGAGGATGAGTTTTGTTGCCTGAACTTTTGGCTACCTATGTTTGAAGAGTCGCTTCTTTTCTTAGGTGTTTTCAATTGTTTTAGACCTTTCTTTTTTCTTTTGTACTTTTCAATACTATATGAAATGAAACATAGGAAAAGTTGTACCATCAAGCTATGGACATATTTTATCCAGTTTTGCCTCCTCACCAACTTCATATCCTAACATAAATACATCTTTCAACTTTCATGGTCAAATCTAAAGATTACTGCATTCGTTATTAAATTCATGAATTCTCATTCACCATTTAAGTTAGGCTTAATTACAAAACTTCCACTAAAGGCTTTTCCTCCCGTCTTCATTCAAATAACAAATAAAGTCTTTGTTATCTCATCACATGTTTTTTTTTTGCTAATCAATCTCACAAGTATACACATGGGCTATCATTGTTGTCCTTGAACAAAACTTTTAAACTCTAATATTTCATTCGATATTATTTCTGTTACCAATCTCATACAATAGATGCACTTATGCAATCATTATTTTAACGTTTTCTTGCACCCACATTATTTTAATAACAATTTAATTATATACATGTCAAAAGGGCACTTGATTTGTAGGATTTTCCAATTCGATGCATTTTAACATAGACCGGAATAAGATAGTTTTACTGTTAAGAAACAGCTGCTAAATATACAAGTAAAAACAGAACAAATGACTTAAATTCTAAGCAAAAAGAATTCAGAAAATTAGAAAGGGTGAAGTATCTTCTTTATTCCATGAAGAGTACTATAAATACTTAAAATAGCTAACAACTAAATCTCCTAAATAAAAGGAACACTACTGGCACTAAACAAAGACTAGGTCTGTTTGAAACAGACTTTGACTGACTCAACTACTAACTTATTCAATCAGGAAATAGTAACAAATAATTTCTACATTAACCTTTAACACTCCCCCTTAATGTAGACACTCTCCAACACCCAACAATTCTGTCAAATACACGAATTTCTTCGGTGGAAGTGGCTTTGTGAACAAATCAGCAACTTGTTCTTCAATGCAGCAGTACTCCATCTTGACATCTCCCTTTGCAACCAACTCTCTTATGAAATGATGACGTGTTTCAATGTGTCTTGTTCTCTTTGTGATAAATGGGTTTTTGTCATTGCAATTGTTGACCGATTATCACAATAGATGGTAGTTGCCTCCACTTGTGTTTGCTTTAAATCATCAAGAGTTCTTCAGATCGCATGACTTGACAAGCAGCAGAAGAATGACCATATATTCACCTCCAAGATGATAAAGCGGTTGAAGGTTGCTTCTTTGAGCTCCATGAAACAAATCCGCTAACCATAGTAAAAACGTAACCAGTTGTACTCTTGCGATCTTCAATGCAGCCACCCAAATCACTATCTGAAAAACCATACAGCCTTAGATTGTTAGAGAACTTATACCATATTCCAAATGAGGTTATCCCCTTCAAATAGCGCAAAATTCGCTTGGCAGCTCCAAAGTGATGCTTGCTTGGACTTTGCATATATATAGACAAGAGACTTGTTGCTTGCAAAATATCAGGTCTACTATTTGTTAGATACAACAGACTCCCAATCAAACTTCAAAACAATTGGCAGTCAATTTTCTCTCCCTCATCATCTAAACACAATTTTTGATTGGTGCACATTGGAGTACTCACGAGATTGCAATCCTTCAAGTTGAACTTTTCAAGAAGGTCATTAATATATTTTTCTTGAGACATAAAAATACCCTCTGCACATTGTTTAATTTCTAGTCCCAGAAAGAAACTCATCAACCCCAAATCAGTCATTTCAAATTCGTCTGTCATCAGCTTTTTAAACTCATTCAACAAAGTACTACTATTGCTAGTATAAATCAAATTATCAACATAAAGGCAAATAATGAGAATCTCAGAAGTACCTTTAGTTTTCACATATAGATTTGGCTCATTGGGACTTCTTTGAAAACCATTATTACTGAAATGCCCATCAATTCTTCCATACCAGGCTCGCGGTGCTTGCTTTAAGCCGTATAGAGCCTTTTTCAACCTATACACTTTCTTTTCTTGATTTGCAATCTCGTAACCTTTTGGTTACTGCACATATACTTCTTCTTCTAGGATCCCATTTAAAAAAGCCGACTTGACATCAAACTGATAAACCTTCCAACTTAATTGAGCTGCAATTGACAGAATAACACGTATGGTGTCAAATCTTGCCACCGGAGAGAAAGTTTCTTGGAAATCTAACCCTTCACGCTGCATGTACCCTCGTGCAACCAGTCTTGCTTTATGCTTTTAAATGGAACCATCAGCCTGGAATTTAGTTTTGAAAATCTATTTTAACCCAACAGCTTCTTTTCCATTTGGAAGGTCTACTAATTCCCACGTCTTGTTCCTTTCCAGGGCTTCCATTTCACCATCCATTGCATCTTGCCATTCCTTGGATTTGATTACTTCTTCAAAGATGATTGGATCTTCAATTCGGGTGAATTGGCATTGCTCAGTGCTTTCATAAATTTCTGCCAATGATCTCCATTTTCTAGGTGGTGATTCTGATGTAGAAGAGCTTGATGAAGTGGTATTTGGAACTACTGATGGACTGCTTGGTGCTGATAAGCAAGAACTTCCATCTCCATTTTCTTGACTAGGATGAGTGTTGAGACATTCACCATCTTCTAGTAATGCTTTTGAACCTGCTTGTAATTCCTTCCAATTCCAAGAGTTTTTCTCATCAAAAACAATATCACGACTAATTAATAGCTTCTTAGATAAAGGATTATAAAATCGATATCCTTTAGTTTCTGAGCTATACCCAACAAAGATGCATTTAGTGCTATTATCATCTAACTTTCCTCTCTTTTGAGATGGAATATGCACAAATGCAATGCAACCAAAAACTCTCATATGAGTTACCTTAGGTTTCCACCCATGCCATGCTTCAAATGGTGTTTTTTGTTCTAGAGCTACTGTTGAAGATCGGTTGAGAATGTACACTGCTGTGTGAATTACTTCTGCCCAGAAACTTTTTGGAAGATCTTTAGCTTTTAGTAAGCATTTTCCCATTTTAACAAGACTCCAATTCTTCCTCTCAGCGACTCCATTTTGTTGAGGAGTGTAGCTTGCTGTTAGCTGGCGTTGAATGCCAGATTCTTCACAGAATTTGTTGAATTCAGTAGAGAGAAATTCTCCACCACGATCTGTCCGCAAGGTCTTTATAGGCTGGCCACTTTGTTTCTCAATACTTGCTTTAAACTTCTTGAAAACTGAAAGAGCCTCTAACTTTTCTTTGACAAAGTACACCCACGTCATTCTACTGTAGTCATCAACAAAGACTAAAAAGTACCTGTTGCTATTGAGAGAAAGTGTTCTCATTGGTCCGCAAAGATCAGCATGAATAAGTTCAGCAAGTTGGGAAGCTCTCCTTGCCTTGCCCTTTGGAAATGAATCTCGATGTTGTTTCCCAAATACACAGCTCTCACACACATCATCAACATTTTTTATTAGAGGTAAACTATCAACTAGACTCTTTTCAGACATGAGTCATAAACTACCAAAATTTAAGTGCCCATATCTGTGATGCCATAACCAATTTTCATCAAATGATTCTGCCTTCAGTGCAAGCCTATCATCAGTTGCGAAATTATAAGGAAAAATCTTATTTTTTGCCATCGGAACACTAGCTAACAGGTGCTTTTTCGATTTATACTTAAAAATACAGAAATTGAATTCTTCAAAGACAAGTGAATACCCATCCACCATAAATTGCCCAACACTTAGAAAATTAAATTTAAATCTGAAACATACAAAACATTATGAATGCAATTAAGACCCAGGGAATTCAACTGCACAGTACCTTTTCCCTTTGCTATACGATCAGTTCCATCACCAAGCGTAATTCGACTAGTTACTGACATATCTAAATTGTTGAAGAGACTTAATTCACTTGTCATATGATTGCTACAGCCACTATCTATGTACCAAACTTCAGGAGAACACTCCTTAGCACTGAAGCATGCAACGAACAGGCTCTCTGTCTCATCTTCTTCACTATCTTCATGAGCCAAGTTAGCCTGCTTCTCTTCAAGCTTGCAAAACCTCTCAATATGCCGTACCTTCTACAATAGTAGCATTATTTTGGACTATTATTTTCTCCTTTATCACCATCTCTATAACGTTGGTTCTGTCCATTGAATTGGCCACTAGCCCTACCTCTTCTTCTCCTACGAGATGAATTTCCTCCACGCCAGTCATTGAAGTTTGTTTCGCTGGTGCCCTTTCTACCACGAGAGTATTGCGCCCTACTATAAAAGGCATTCTCAACAGACGCATTACCATACCTTTTCATCCTATCATCATGAGAATAAAGAGAGCCTTACAACTCATCAACAGTTAACACACTCAAATATTTTGACTCTTCTATAGCTGCAACTACATGATCATATTTCCTAGGTAAACTCCTAAGAATTTTCTCAACTACCCTTTGCTCACTTAAATCCTCACCATATTTTCGAATTTGATTCACAACATCAATAACTTTTGACACATAATCATCCAGAACATCATCATCTTCCATAATAAAATTATCAAACTTCCTACGCAGAGTTTGAAGTTTGACAGTAATCACCTTTGCAGTACCTTGATATGTCGTTCGCAGCGTGTCCCATGCTTCTTTCGAACGCGTCACCGCTTCAATGCGAGGAAAAATTGATTCATCCACAGCTTGTTGGATGAAAAACAAAGCTTTAGCATCTCTCTTTCTGATATCTTTGAGAGTCTCAGCTGCAACCTCCTCTTCATTGTATCCATTTTCCACCAAGTCTCATAGGTCTTGGGACAAAAACAAAGTCTTCATCTTAGTGCTCCAAACTCCATAGTTGCTGCCTTGAAAAATTGGAACCAACGGCTGTGAAAGGTTCACTCCATTCTGATTGCTTGCCATCATAAGCTTGAACAAAGGCCTCGAGTAGCTCTGATACTAGATGTTAAGAAAAAGCTGTTGAATATACAAGTAAAAACAGAACAAAGGACTTAAATTCTATGCAAAAAGAATTTAGAAAATTAGAAAGGGTGAAGTATCTTCTTTATTCTATGAAGAGTACTATAAATACTTAAAATAGCTAACAACTAAATCTCCTAAATAAAAGGAACACTACTGGCACTAAACAAAGACTAGGTCTGTTTGAAACAGACTTTGACTGACTCAACTACTAACTTATTCAATCAGTAAATAGTAACAAATAATTTCTACATTAACCTTTAAAATTTACAAAGAGGAAAGACAGATTCACCAATTCTACTTTGTTGAGCCTCAATCAATGAATGATTTTATTTAACAATAGATCTGGAACCCTATTGATTACAACTCAATCTACCTTTACACATTAGATAATTGCAACCCCGACAAACTACCCCCAATATTACACTCATTCACCCCAAATAATTTCACTTACAAATCGCAATAACTCTAATAAAATGTCTAAAACACGAGTGTACAAATACAAAGAAAAAAAGCACAATACTTAGTCGAAAAACACTCTAAAGGCACACAAGAGCAAGTCGACCATTAGCCTATTTATAGGCTGATATAAGAGCTCTTCATCAACATTTAGATAAGATTAAAATATTCATATAAAAATTAAAATTTTCTATTGAACTATCTCCATAAATTACTCTGTAAAAAAGTCTCCAATCAACTTCAAATACATTTAAGAAAAAGGATAAAGTTTGCTTTCAAACAAACTCTCTTCTTCCTTCTTTCATTCGAAACACAAGCTTCCAGCAATATTAAAATTAATCCAAGCAAAAACCAGATATCATTTGTTGATATGAAGTCAACCAATAATCTCCAAGTGAAAAATATTAACAAACTTACTGCATTTTACTGCATTATTACTGCATTTTACACTTGTATTAATCGGTGATTGTATTTCTCTTCAACTTTTTGCTCTTTTTTCTCTTCAAGTTTTTTGATAATCACCGTGAGTTAAATTACATCCTAAATCCATATCACTATTCTCTTTGATTTTAATTACGAAACCTTACCCTCTAAAAGTCTTTAAGTCAATCCATATCACTATTTTCTCTAATAATTTTTATGGCCATTACATCCGTTTTAATTTTCAAAAGGTTGGGTCATGGATCTTATTGGTTATGTTGGCTCTTATAAAATTAGAACTCACATTAAATAAAGAAGCCCATGAATCATCATGGTCTAATACCAGTCATCATTTCACTTATAATTGTTTCTTGACATCTACACCACACAATCCTCAACATTCAATTATTTATTTATTAATGCAAACCTAATCACACTCCATACCATGCTCCCTTTATTTATTGTATGTTGGATATTTAAAATCCCGAAAGGTAGTTCATTAAGTCTGCCACATATTTTGTTTCATTGTCTTCCTCTTTTGTTTTTATACATATTAAAAGAAAAGAATTTGAATGGGTTTTTGTGAATTTGGATGTACAAAAAGGATTAAAAGTTTTGAAAAGAGTTTAAAATTGCCTAATGTCACAATTTAATCTTTCTAACTATATTCATTTTCTTTTTTGTCCACTTCAATATTCCCTATTTGCCCAAAAAGAAGTTACCAATAAGATTGTAAGAGCAGAAAATTTGATAGCGGGCACAAGTAATTTTTAGAGTAAAATGGATTTAGTTTAAGAGTGAAGTTTTAGGTTCCTTCCTGAAAATCTATCTTCCTAGCCACGACTACCGATAATAGATTCCTAATAACAAGAATCACCTTCTACTGCTACCCTTTCTTTTCTAATTTCTACCTAAAACAGATCCATCCAACTGTTACTGAGCCCTGCAATTTTTTTATTTTTTTTTTAAAAAGTCCATTTCTTTTTCACTTGAGAAACACACAAAATTTAATTACTCTTTTCTCTCTGTGTTCTTCTCCCTTTTAATGTCTTCCAACAAGAAAAACCTGTTTAAATCCCTGTTAACAGTGAATGCTGGATGCGGGTGTAGCAAGCCTAAGCTCTCCGATGCTTATGAACCCAAACCCAAATCCAAATCTTCTTCTGCACCCCGAAGTCCAATAAACAATGCCCTTCCAACCATCGAAAACGATGATCTCACATCCCCTTCTTTCTCTTTCAACAATGAAGATACGTTATCATCATCACCCACTACTACTGATCTCTACTCTGAATCTGAACCTGATCTTCCCACAGCTAAACTCAGTCGCCCTTGCCCTAAAATCATCGACAGCGTCGCCGTTGTGAAGGATTCCGACGACCCGTACAAAGATTTCCGGCATTCCATGCTCCAAATGATCGTGGAAAAACGAATCTACTCGAAACATGATCTGGAGGAACTTCTTCAATGCTTTTTGGAGCTGAATTCACCATGCCACCACGATGTTATTATCAAGGCTTTCATGGAGATCAGGAAGCGGGTTCTTCCCGACGAGATTGTTACAGCGCTGCAGGATCAGGAACCATCCTTTGTTCATGGAGGAGAGAAACCTGGATCCTAGCTTGACGCAGCTTTCGACACGCGTGTGTGAGATGACAACACATGTGAATACATTCAATTCGCACGTGGGAAGCAGCTACTAGGCATTTTGACGAAGTCAGGTGCTCTACATTACCATTGGTATATTCTTATTATATTCGTAAAGTTTCGCATGTTAATTTTGTTGAGTTTAAGATATTATTAATTCATACAAATTTTGATATGTTATGTATTAACACCATATTTTGTATTAATTTTTTAATACTAGAACGTGTTATTATTATTATTTTGCTTATTCTTGTTGAGTATGTTTCCCTATTTATATAGAGGTATTGTTCACTAATATGACATATTAGATAAGTTTCATTCATATTAACATATATCTTACTCTAGACTTAACACGTGTTTATAAGTTTCATGCTCGATCTCATATGTGACTTCACACGAGAATATAAATACCTCTCCTACAACCACCTATTATTATGCGAGCTTAGTCTACTATTATCATGCGAGCTTGATGGCATTCAACCCAAACCCATTCTGGTTTTGGGCCGGTAATAACAATTATCATAATAATTTTGTAATCATCTTTTGGTTCAAAGTTGCCGCGAATGAAGCTGTGCGTGTATAAGTTCTTTTGCAAAAGTTATATTAATAATTCACAGTAATTGATAGTAAGAAGTGTTTACAGTCTCCTTTGAGCATAACCGAGTTTGGAGGTTGACGGGAGGGACTTAAGGTTTACGAATACTGGGGTTTTTATGATGATAAGCTAATGAGTAAAGATGTTGAATTTAACTTCTATTTCACCTTACTTTTGGTACAAGAACGACTACTATTCATCAATGGATAAGTATTCTCTTTTTTTGGTTTTCTTCTTATCTTATAAATTCATTGTGATAACCAGGTTTAATCCTATCAAGCTCTTGCTCTCTAGACCTGCTTTATCGGGAAGAACTGTATAATGACTTCTTTTGTCGGGTGAGTTTAATATTTATATTGCTTAGCTGAAATCTATCAAATCTCATCTGAATGAATTTCATGAAGATGTGAAGCTTGTATTCTAAAAAGCTTTCTAATGATTAAGTTAGTAGGATTAGAAGAGCTTAAGAGAATAGTAAAGAAATAGAGTGATAGAATGAATCTTAGAATGGGAATATACCTTTCTCTTTATACCTAAATTTGGGCTTCCTTCCCTGGGCTACTTGTGTCATCCTTTTGCATAAGAGTGGGTGGTCTTTTCCTTATTGACTTTGGCATCTTTGCTTGACCATGTCATGTTCAAGGACTCTTATGTTTATTATCTTGCTTTCTTTTTTGTTTTTTATGTAAAATAATCAGCATTCTCAATTGTTTTACAATTTGAACTTAATCTTATTTTAATTCTAGTGGTACTCAAATAAAGTTTTCTCAATAACAATGCTTTTAAGATTTCAAACTCGATTCAAATGCATGCGAGCTGGGCAAGGACTAGCGTCTATTGCCTTGTTTGTTTTGGCTTAGGTGCTTCTAAGGGTTGTGATGCTTACTAGAAGTGTGGAGTGTAGCACTCATTCGGCCAAAAGTGAATGAAATTTAAACACTTTGGGTCGTTTATTCATTGTCATTTTATGTTGGTAATTGGTATAACAAAAGGAAATTTTTATTATTATCTCATTCTATTTGAGCAACAAGCAATTTACAAGAGATTTTTGAATTGTGATTTTGTTTTAAAGATAATTTAAAGGTAGGCTTTAAGTTGAATGAAAGGAAAAGAAAAAAGAACAAGAAGTTGGGGAAGTTAAGAGCATTTAGCTTCATAATTTCCATCAGTATTTGCTTACTTTTGTTGGTTTGTTGGTAGGAGTATTCAAATGTGCTTTACTGCTTTTGATATATGGGTACACCATTTTTGTTTTTGTCATGTCTCATGGGAACTTTATGAGCCAATCGCCTCTAAAAGTTCTCATTAACGTTTCAAGGAAAAGCACTTCTTCAAGTTACATAATTTAGTATTTATACTCAAGCTTTTGTTAATTCCAATATTATACTTTGAAACCTTCTTATTAAAACAAAGAATGTTGGACCTACACATTATAAGTGTGATGGCAGTTCCTAGCTAGCTAGGTTCAAAGTCTAGATCAATAATTCTAGAACTTGGTTAGGTTAAAATATCCACAAAAACACACATTGAACTAGTCTTTGGTGGTTGGATTTATTTTTTAAAAAAAATACAAATCTCCTCCACCCAAATTCAGAATTAGAACTTATAAGTCAAAGTCAATCATTGCTTAAGCCGGCCTACAAGACTATTCCTTGGTCAGCTACCCCTTTACTAATCTACTGTTTGAATCAATTATACCTATTTATGATTTATGAAGTTGACATATAGCCCTCCAAATTTATCATCTACATGTATGGAAATTGTACTAAATATTCAGCACTCTCTACTATAAGCAGATTTGTCACATATTTCATATATATTAATTTTTAATGTTTTATATGTATTTTTCATCAATCTAATCTTACTTATAAAATTTTTAAATTACACTGATAGTGTATCAAATATTTTTCCATAAATTTATATAAATATCACTTTCAATAAATTTATGACTTAAAAATAATATAAATAAAATTATCTTTTAATACAAAAATATAATTAACAAAGCACGAACAATTCCATACGCATATTATTTACATAAGATAAAACTTGAACTTGAGTGATTAATGTCTCAATGTCACAACTTTATTAACAAAGGCCAAACTTCATTAGTTTTAAGTTGTTTTTAAATTTTAAATGTTTTAATTAATTTTAAATTAAGAATTTCATTTTAATTAAATTCATTCGCTTTTTATTTATACTAACAATTGTTTATATTGTCATTTCAAAAATAAAAACTTTTGGGTTTAATTCTTAGTGGAGTCATCAAATATAAAGGGTCATTTGATGGAGATAAGAGGAGTTGCTAAAAAAAAAGTGAACAAAATATACTGGGAAAAGGCAAAGAGCAAGATTGGTGTAGATATTGTAATACTAAGAGCAACAATATTTGATGATTTGCAAAGTGGAGAAACATTTGGTGGTTTTGAGGGCAATAATTTGGGTTTTGTTCAATATTGAAGGGAAATAGAATATTAGTTTCAACGTATTTGACTTTAGTTTCATCTCTCACTGAGTAATAGTGTGAATGAAACGTGTAATCAAAATTTTCATTGAGAATCTCTATTCATTAATTACACCACACCAAGCATTATTATATTGTAATTCAAATTTTAAAATTATTTTTTTTTTCAATATCAGATGGAAATAGGAGACTAGTTTCGATGTACCTGGCTTTGGTTTCGACTCTCACTGAGTGACAGTTTCATAAGTGATGTTTCATTTGTGTGTGAATGAAACGTAATCAAATTTTCATTGGGAATCTCCATTCATTAATTACACTGCACCAAGCATTATTATATTGTAATTCAAATTTCCAAATTATTTTTTTGTTCAATATCGAAGTGAAATAGGAGATTAGTTTCAATGTACTTGACTTTGGTTTCGACTCTCACTGAGTGACAGTTTCAGAAGTAATGTATTATTTGTGTGTGAATGAAACGTGTAATCAAAATTTTCATTGGGAATCTCCATTCATTGATTACACTGCACCAAGCATTATTATATTGTAATTCAAATTTCAGAATTATTTTTTTGTTCAATATTGAAGGAAAAAAGGAGACTAGTTTCAATGTACTTAGTTCCAGCTTCGACACTCATTGAATGACAGTTACATAAGTGACGCAGCTTTGGCTTCGATTTTCATTAAATGATGGTTTCATAGGTGACGCGTGGTTCCGGGAATTTGGCTTCAGCTTTCATTGAACGACGGTTTCATACGTGACGTATCAATTAAGTGTGAATTCAATGTGTAATGTGAAATCTCGATGACAATCTTCATTCATAATTACATTGCACCGAGCGTTATTATATTATAATTAAAAAATTTTAATTATTTTTAATAATATAAATACAATTATATTCATCTACAATTACACCTAAAAAAAATAAGATTGAAGTTAAATGAAGCGTAGGTATATAAATTGGAGTCCGAGTGTGAAGGTGACAACCTTACTAACAAAAGCCAAATTTGATTAGCTTTAAATTGATTTTAAAATATTTAAATATTTAAATTAGTTATTAAATTAAGAATTCATTTTAGTTAAGATGCATCTTAGCGGGAAGCAGAATAATGTATTAATTTTCAACTTAATCCACGAATTAATTTAAAAGAATTATTATGTTTAAGTAATACACAAATTAATTAACAATTTTTTTAATAAATTTCCAGTCCATACAATACACCGGCATGCTTTTCCGGTCCATCGTTCACAAAATACACGTCCCTTATTTTCTGAAACGCGTGCCACGTCAGCAAGGAATCTGACCCAGCTTGGTGACATTTCCCAACCGCCCGGTTCACATCCAAGGTCCTAGCGACCCGGTCCAACCCACCGTACAAGCTTTTACAGAATTTCATCATGTGCTTCACATCATAAACTCTGTTTCCGAAAAACACCCTGAGAACCCTCAAAAACTCATCTAAGCCGCCGGGCAAGTCCCGGCGCGTGAGAATCTTAACCAGGTACCCAAAATCATACGCGCTGTGGAAAGTCACCCAACTCACTGACTCATTACAAACGAGTCCAGACGACATCATCAACTCAGCGAACAGTAACGAGTCAATCCCCTTTTCCTTGTTCTTCTCGAAATCAATCCCTTGCCTCCTCAAGAGCTCGATGGAATCAGGCGCATGAGCGTCACGGTCAACGTCAAAGTCGCGGAAATTGAATTCCCAGATGAACTGCTCGTCGTCGGTTCCTAGGGTGGGCAAATTACCTGAAGAATCGGTGAGGGTGAGGCCCACTTGGATCAAGTTCAAAGCATCAACGTTGGATTTGAGGATCTTGTAATGATCGGACGGCCGGAACTGGGCGCCGTAAGGCCGGGTTGGATCCACTTTGGGTCTGAAAACAAGACCCGGAAACTCAGTGTCCATGGAGATGAAAGGGTACTCATCGATTGCTTGACTGATCAACTCGAACTCCGAATCTAAATTATCAGACCAAACTTCCCTTATCTTTATATGTCTTGAAACCCTGTCTGGATCTTCAAACCCCATGTCGGAAAACCAGAAAACTGAAGGAAAAAGAAAAAGAAAAACTGGATGTTTTGTATTTTATAAGCCTCTTCGTTATGGGAAAGAAAAGAGTGAGGGAAAGGGGGTTATATAAGAGTGGATGAGGGTAGGAGAGTGGTCAAACTGAAGGAGGGGGGAGACACCGTGGGATTGGGTCTTTTTTGACTAAGAGAAACAACGAACATAGACTTGGTTTTGTATTATCTTAGTTTTTGTACAATAGGAGGCGCCACGTTTTTCATTATTCATTTTAATTTTGTGGGAAAGGGTTGGATGGTAGGGTCGGTTTTGGTGTTTCCCAATTTCGGTTCGTAACTTAGGTTTTTGTTCGGTGTCGGAGATTAGTTTTGATGCACCTAGCTTTAATTTTAACTCTTACTGAATGACGGTTTCGTAAACGAGTCGTTTTGATTTTGATTCTCACTGAATCACGATTTTGTAAGTGACGCGTGGCTCTGATTTCGACTTTTACTGAATAACGGTTTCATAAGTGACATAACTTTGATTTTGATTCTCACTGAATCACGATTTTATACGTGACGCGTGGCTCTGATTTTGAATTTTACTGAGTGACGGTTTCATACTTGGTGTATTATTTAGGTGTGAATTCAACGTGTAATTTGAAATCTCATTCATTAATTGCGATAATCGAGCGTTACTATATTATGATTCACTGTTTATATTTTTTAAAATAATATAATTACAATTATATTCATAGACGGTTACAAAAATAATAATTTGCACCGCCAGACGTTGTCTTGAGAGTTTTGCCTCACTTAGTTTAAGTTATTTCTTCTCAATGTTATTTATTGAAAAAAACTCTATTACAAAAAATAAATTAAACATTACATAGAAAAAATTTAGATATGATTCACCCATTACGAGATTTAAGTTAAAATAAATTTAAATGAAGTTTACATATGATTTACTAAAGATGAAACTTGAATCTAAATACTTAATATCTTAAGGCGACAATCTTGGCAACAAAAGCAAGGTTTCATTAGCTTTAAATTGATTTTTAATTTTCAAAAATGTTTTAATTACTTTTTTAAAATTATGAATTTCATTTTAGTTAAGTTGATTCATTTTTTATTTATAACATCTTCAAAAGAGATTTTGAATTTGATCTTTAGTGGAGTCGTCAAAATGTAAACGGTTCTTTGATGGAGAGAAGGAAACGTTGCAAAAAAGTAAATGACATGTACCGGGAGAAGGTGGAGAGCATGATTGGAGTAGACCCTGTAATACTAAACGCAACAATATTTGGTGGTTTGTAACGTGGAGAAACATTTGGTAGTTCTAAAGATAGTAACTTGGGTTTTTGTCCAATACTTGAGAGAAACAGGAGACTAGTTTCAATATACCTCGCTCTGACTTCGACTCTCACTGAGTGACAATTTCACAAGTGACATGACTCTGAGTCGCTCTCATTAAGTGATAGTTTCATAAGTGGCATGACTCTAACTTCGACTCTAACTAAGCGACAATTTCATAGGTGACGTATTATTTCAGTGTGAATTCAACGTGTAAAATGAAATCTCAATGGAAATCTTCATCCATTAATTGCATTGCACCGACTGCTATTTTATTATAATTCAAAATTCAAAATTATTTTCCAATAATATAAATACAATTATATTCAACAGTTATAAAAGTAATTTCATTTTAATTAAGTTGGTTCACTTTTTATTTATAACATCTCAAAAAGAGATTTGAGCTTTGATCTTTAGTGGAGTCATCAAAATCTAAATGGTTCTTAGATGGAGAGAAGAAGCATTGTAAAAAAGTAAACAAAATATATGAGGAGAAGATGGAGAGCAAGACTAAAGCAAATCCTGTGATACTAAGCACAACAACATTTGGTAGTTTGTACAGTGGAGAAACATTTGGTGATTCTGAAAAATCAAAGGGAAACATGAGACTAGTTTCGATACACTAACTCTTTCATTGAAGGAAACAAGGAGAAACATCTAACTTCGAGTCTCACTGAGTGAGAATTTCATAAGTGACATATCATTTGTTTGTGAATGAAATGTGTAATTAGAAATCTCAACAAGAGACTAGTTTCAATATACCTGGCTCTGCATTGAGGGAAACAAGAGAAACATCGAGCTTCGACTTTCACTGAGCGACAGTTTCATAAATGGCGTATCATTTCTATATAAATGAGACGTGTGGTTAGAAATCTCACAGAGAATCTCCATTTATTAATTACAGTGCACAAAGTGTTATTATTTTATAATTCAAAATTCAAAATTATTTTTAATAATATAAACACAATTATATTTAGGGTTGGCTAAAAAACCCCAACATACTAAAAAACACCTAATAAATAACACACATTTACTATAATTATTAATTAATGTTCTTTTACTTTATTGATTGGTTAGTAATTAACATCTTTCTCTTGTAATGGTTAAGAATTAATTATCACCTCTCCACTCACTTTTTATCTCATTTAATTGTTAAACATATTTTTATTATTGTATTATTATTAAATATTATAAGTATTATTATTGTATGATTATTAAATATTATAAGTATTATTATTATTATTATTATTATTATTAAAGATATAAGTATTATTATTATTCAACATATTTTTTTATTATAGGATTATTGTTAAACATATATATGAATACATAAATACAAAAATATGAGCAAAATGCTAAAATATAATAAATTAATATTATTCAACAATAATTCTTTATAGTTATAACAGGTGTTTTGAGATTACAAGGTTTTAGTTGTCTATAAAATTCCAGACGTGACATATACATGGTTTGCCATCCAGCTGTAGACGGGGCTCTATGGCGGATCCAATAAGCCGAAATGGTAGGCATTGGGTAATCTCCTTCTAATTTTGCCATCACATTATGATTATCATATACATGTGCAATTGTAATAGCATGATGGTATTGAAAATGTTCCAGACCTCTCCAAAGAGGAAAGAAAGTTATGTCACCTCGCTTGGTTAAATAATTGAGGACCACCTCAAACCTGTTGGCAATCAGGACACTTATCATAGGCATAACCATCTAGTGTTCTGCTGGTGCAGGCGATTGTGAGAAACACAGTGAATTACGTAATTCATCGATTCCATTAGTGAAAACTCTAGCATAAACATCATATGAACTCAATAACTCGTCTAGCAGTTGATGTCGAACATAGAGCCACTAATCTTTGCCATAACCAAGACAAACAGATATTGCTCGGAATCTGCAATTTCCATCACCCTAACATCTTGTACAAGTGTGATGTAAGGGTGGAACATATTTGGAATTTCTTTCATTAGTGGATGAGTGTCACATGATTCAGGCATCTAGTTTAAGTCTATGAAGTCTGAAACTTGCTCTGATGGCTCCTGGTTTAAGTCTGGAATTTCGGTTACGTATGAACTATGTCTTGCAAGTTCTTTGTTCAACTCTACTAGATCCAACCCAACAAATTTTGACGTGGTTGAATGGCTACGTTTTCTGGGAGCTTGACTTATAGAATCGACTCGTTTTTGTTGTTGTCTCTTCAAGGTTGGTCGTCCACGCGTATTTTTTGAATTACAGGTTCTTTAATGAATGTTTTACTCAGCTGGAATATATCTCTTAACTTTCTTAACAGACCTTTTTTCCCGGCTTTTGACCGCTTAGTGAAGTTTTCTTTGAACATTTCTAACTCACCGTCACAACAAATATCCTCATTTTCCACAGAAGTTGACGGTGATAAGTCAAGCTTCCTCCAAAATACATCTATTGAGTCCAACGGAATACACTCACCTGCATTGAAATGCCATTAGTTTATAAAAATTCAATATATAAATAAAATTTAAAAAATAATTGTTAAATATACCACCTGAATTCAAGTAGATTGATAGCATGCAAGCGCATGGTATCCCACAACTATGACGTAGTTTACAACCACAGTTTGAAGAGTCAAGTTGATGTCTACTTGACCGCTGAAGTTCCTCTTCTAGGATATTTAGAGCTTCAAGTGTCATAAAACTCCGCAATAATTTGAAACACAGTAAGTTGTGTCTGTGTTTGAGGACAATTCTACTCTTTTCAAAACTTTCATATATCGATGTAAGTTGAAACTTCACAATCTGATCTGTCGAAACCATTCCTCGATTTAAAAAATTTAAAATTTTAAAAAAAAGGGGTAATCGACTTTTGAAAAACAAATGCATGGAGTCGCCACCGATCTTTTGTTTTGGTGTGATCGGATCACTTAAAAATTTGGTTATTTTAATAAAACATTTATGATTTACTAAAACAACAATTTTGTTCAACAAAAATTTTAGAAAACGGGCTCAGGAGTCGGTTACGCATGAGGAAGGATTAGCACCCTCACTACGCCCAAAATTGGTACCAAATCGATTAAATATTGTCCTTATGTCTAAAATTAAAAATGTTTTTGAAATGTGGTTTTTTTTAATAAAATTTGAATAACCCGAGTTAATTGTCAAAAATCTTCTTGTTTCGATGTCCGGAAATTTATAATTCGAAAATCACGAAAGGATGCTCAACTATTTAGTCCAACGAAAAATCAAAACCCAGCACAGTAGGGCACGATTCTTCGAATTCCCAAACATTGATCATTGCCTCACTTTGGAAAATACGAGTGAAATCCCGGAGAGATATTTGATTATTTCGGTCAGACGGGAGATTGCAACCCAGCACGATAGGGGGCACTATTCCCCGAACTGCCCAAACATCAAACACTTCTTTCGTTTTAAAGGGTTTTTAGAAAACTTGGATGAAACTTCAAAGAGATCTTCGATTGCTTAGAATAAATGAAAAAGCGCAACCCAACACGATAGGGCACGATTCTCAAATATCCAATCATCGAACATCCTTTGTTTTGAAAGGTTTTTAATAAGCATGGGTGAAAACCTAAAGAAATATTCGATTGTTTTTGAGCAAACGAGAAATCACAACCCAGCACGATAAGGTATGATTCTCGAATCATCAAACACCGAGTATTGCCTTTATTTGCGAAAAATCTTATTTCGAGGTAACAACATGTCATACCCGGTAAGTTAGGGCACCACATCTCGTATCTCCAAAAATAAACATTTTTTTAAACTCACATTGTGATTAAAAGGAATATTCTATTATTTAGGTTAAATAAGAAAAATCGAAACCCAGTAAGTTAGGGTACGATTATCTTGAATTACCTAATACGGAATATTACTTTTATGAAAGAATTGTTTTAATATATTGAGTAAGAAAAATAACGTGATTTATAGTAAAACATAAAAGCAAATTATAATATTAATATGAATAATAACATAATAGGTGGGACAATGTCAAAAACGATAATATGAGTAATTATAAAAGATGAAGTAATAGCAAGACTAGTAATATGTAAATATAAACAAATGCATGAGGAAAATGAAATGATCAAGACATAAGCAAATTAACGAATAAATGAAAATGAATAAAACATGGAACAACAAAATGGCAATGACAATGAAAACGATAATGATGATAATAATAATAATAATATAATAATAATAATAATAATAATAATATAACATAGAAAATAATGATAATAATATATGAATAAAGAAAAAATATATATATACATACATACGTATACCAAAAACATATTCATAATAATAGTATTGAATATTAAAAGTATATATATAATAGAGACAAAAATATATGCATAATGTAGTATTGAAAGTATTTACATGGGATAATATATAAAAAACATATGAATAATGTGATATTAAAAATATATACATAAAATATAATAAATACATATATATATATATAATATAATATATACATAATATAGTATTAAAAATATATATAATACATACACATTAGAAATAATAATAATAATGATACAAAACAATTATTAATAATACTTCATAAATATATACATACATATATATATATGTTAAAAATAAGTACATATTAATATTAAGATGATGATAATATTAAAATAACCATTGATAACTTTACATATAAATATATATACATATAAGTATGATAATAGTAATTATAATACTAATACTAATAATAAATACAATAATAGTAGTAAAAATAAACACAATAATAATCATGAAAATAATATAAATAATGTGTACATGAAAATAATAATGATATGATAAAAAAACGATACGATATAATAATAACGTAAATAAAATAAAGTAATAATATTTATAATAAAAGAAAATAAAAGAGTGTATTTAAAAGCATATATATAATATTATTGGAACTAATATTAAAAATTAAAGTAGCAAAGATAATATAAAAATCAACTTAAATTAAAAAGAGACTAAATTCAATTAAAAACGAAGTTTTGGGGCAAATTTAAAAAAGAAAAGAAAAGGACCTATTTAAATGCGCGTGAAACAATAGAGGGCCTAAAGTGCAATAACCCCCTTTATAAAATGCACAGCATCAGCTAGGATTAAATTGAAAATTATGACAAATTTTGGTGCCAAATTAAAAATAAAAATAATTTAATTGCAAAGTAATAAAAGCGAGAGGGCTAAACGCAAAATAGCCCCTCCAATGAAAACACGTGGATCTTGAAGTTGGAGCGGGTCGAATCGCGGGTCGACCATGGGTTAAGAGCCAAAACGACGTCGTTTTGGCATTAGTGGCTTAAACCCAAAACGATGTCGTTTTGATGGGGCTATATAAGTCAAAATTCCTAAAAAAAAAATCATTTTTCCCATTTCATAAAAAAAAAACTAACCCCTTTCTCTCAAACTCTCTCAAGGCCTTCTCCCTTCGACCAAACTCCGGCTCCGTCATGCCATCCGCCACGGCCATTATTGTCGCCGCCACCACAAGACTGTGGCCAAAAATTTCAAAAGGTTTTTTTATATATTTCTTATATATATACCTTGATATATTTTAATACATGAATGAGAAGAGATGGATTCGAATAACAAAATAAAAAAGAAAAAAAAGAAAAGAAAAACCTTAAGCTTGGTTTGCACTTTTTTTTTTATGGCTTTTTTATTATCTTTTTTTTGTATTGCTTGCTATTTTTTTTTTAAGAAAAATCTTCAGAGAGATTACACTTTTTTTTTCAATCTCTTTTTTTTTTCAAAAAAAAAAGAATCTCCCCTTCTTTTACAATATTTTTGTTTTTGTACCCAAAAAAAATCCGGGATTTCAGGCTTTATAGCCGAAATACCATGGATTTGCTATTATCTATTTCCTTGTTTTCTTGCTTCTTTTCTACCCCTTTTTTGTTTTTTCTTCTTTTGGCTTTTGCAGGTGTAAGTGGAGCAAGTGGAGGTGGCTAGGTTTTTTTTTCTTTTTTTTTTACTAAAAATTAGTTAAGGTTGTGGGCTAATTGGGCTTTTAGGGTTTTAATATTTGAGTTGTAATTGGGTATTGTATTTATTTATTTGGTTTATTGGGCCCCGGGCAAAATTTGGGCCTTACTGCTGCCTCTCTTTGCTCATTATCGTGTAACGAGAATGGAGCAAAGACTATAAAAAGGACCAAATTTGCCCGGTCTGGTTAAATCTCAAAATCTTGCTCCTCATCTTCCCTAAAGGTATTCTGATGTCTTCAGGAGTGTCAAATTTGTTATCTTCAACTTACTTCTTGAAAACTCAGGAACACCGATCTGTTATTTTCGATCAGCTCTCTGCCGCTATAGAGATACCAAATCTGTTACCTATGATCTGCTCTCCGCCGCTACAGAGACGCCAAATCTGTTATCTTTGATCTGCTCTCCACTGCTACAGAGACGCCAAATCTGTTATCTTCGATCTGTTCTCTGCCGCTACAGAGATGCCAAATCATCTTCGATCTGCTCTCCGCCGCTACAAAGACGCCAAATCTGTTATCTTCGATCTGCTCTCCCCCGCTACAGAGATGCCAAATCATCTTTGATCTGCTCTCCGCTGCTACAGAGACGCCAAATTTGTTATCTTCGATCTGCTCTCTGCCGCTACAGAGACGCCAAATCTGTTATCTTCGATCTGCTCTCCGCCGCTACAGAGATGCCAAATATGTTATCTTCGATTTGCTCTCCGCCGCTACAGAGATGCCAAATCATATTCGATCTGCTCTCCGCCGCTACAGAAATGTCAAATCTGTTATCTGTTTCAAGGAAGGTCAGATCTACTATACTTTAGCATGTTACCCTACTGTTTAGGGGATAAAGGCACATCGATCTTCATTGTCCCTTGAATGACTTAACCTATATAATGCATATGAGTTCATGCCTAATGATTAGGATGCCATGACTCGAATGAGCCAAATGCTTCTAACTAAATGAATGATTACGAAAGTATAAATATCATAAGAGTGGTTTCTTTTTAAACGTTTAAGGTATCATTGCTAATAGTTCATCCGGGTTCTATCATCGATGCACTATCGTGTCTTCCTGCTTAGTCGTTATCTTTGATAGAAGATTCAAAGAAATAGTCACAACTTGGACTATTCTTTCTCCAATGTTTCCCACTTTTGAGTCTGGTTAATTCTGCCTAGTGGCCCTGTTTCAGGTCCTTGTACTATTTAGAAACTTTCCAGAGTAATATGCGTAACCTCTTTTATGTGAATGTTATAAGTCCAAAAATCGTGATTTCAACAAAAAAAAATGCTCGAAAGAGATTATCATAATGGACAAGATGGAATTTTATTGAGCAAAACTTGAAGTGAATACATTAAACAGGACAACAAATCTGGTAAGGCTCAAAATAAAATGAGGAAATGGTGCCCCAGATATCGCAGCACGAGCTTCACTATTCTAGTTTCTTAAAGGCTCATTCGAACCAAATGTGTGTTCAGGAGATCCCGCATCTTTTGTTGATACTCCAAGGTGTAACATTCTTCTGTCTTGCTAATTTCGGGAGGACAAGACTGTCATATGCCCCATATTCAAAATTTGAGCTGCCCGTTTTCGGGTTTTCAACTCAAAGGCCCTTTTGGTTCCAAAGTGTCCTTTGCGGGTTTTCACCTTTGCCTCTTTTTTTTTTGTGAATTCAGAGCGCCCTTTGCGGGTTTTCACTCTGGCCGCCCTTTCTTCAGGTGAAATACTTCTTAACAGAATCCGAGTTTACAGGATTGGGCAAGTTTCTACCGTCCATCTCGGCTAGAATCAATGCTCCTCTAGAGAAAGCTTTCTTCACCATGTAAGGCCCTTCCCAATTAGGCATCCATTTCCCTCAAAAGTCCTTCTGTATGGGAAGGATCTTTTTCAAAACCAGGTCTCCCTCGTGGAATTCTTTAGGGCGAACCTTTTTGTTATAAGCCCGCATCATTCGCTTTTGGTACATCTGACCATGACGGATAGCTCTTAACCTCTTTTCCTCAATTAGGTTCAATTGATCATATCGAGACTGGATCCATTCAGCTTCTTCTAACTTTAACTCTGACAACACTCAAAGAGACGGGATCTTGACTTCGATTGGCAACACCGCTTCTATTCCGTAGACCAAAGAGAAAGGGGTTGCCCAGTTGAGGTTCTGACTGACGTTCGATAAGCAAAGAGGGCAAATGGTAACTTCTCATGCCAGTCTCTGTAGGTTTCGATCATCTTCCCCACAATTTTCTTAATGGTTTTATTGGCGGCTTCTACTGCCCCATTCATCTTTGGGCAATATGGTAACGAGTTGTGATGTCTGATCTTGAATTGACTGCAGACTTCCGCTATCGTACTATTGTTCAAGTTTAATTCATTGTCAAATATAATCCTCTCTGGCATTCCATATCGACATATAATATCCTTTTTCAGAAACTTGCTCACTGCTGACTTGGTCACACTAGCATATGAAGGACTTCTACCTATTTGGTGAAGTAGTCGATAACCGCGAAGATAAACCGATGCCCATTGGAAGCTTTCGGCGATATTGGTCCAATCACATCCATGCCCCACATAGAGAATGGCCATGGAGAAACCATGACATGCAGCGGTGAAGGAGGCACATGAATTTTGTCTCCGTAGATTTGACACTTATGACATCTCTTAGCGTAATTGACACAGTCTCCTTCCATGGTGGACCAATAGTACCCGAATCTCATAATTTGCCTGGTCATTGTAAAGCCATTAGCATGTGTCCCACATACGCCTTCATGGACTTCTTCTAAGATTTTCTTAGCTTCTACAGCATCTACACATCTTAGTAGCACTTTATCCTTTCTTCTTTTGTATAGGATATCTCCATCTAAGACATAGTCGATGGCCAATCTTCTTAGCGTTCTTTTGTCATTCTCGCTTGCCTGGTCCGGGTATTCACGATTCTTCATGTATTGCAATATATCGTGATACCAAGGGTGATCATCTCTCTCTTCATCTTCTTCAATATTATAACAGTGGGCCGGAGTTTCATAAATGCTCATCCGGATGGGTTTGACATCTTCTTGTTTGTTCACCTTGATCATGGAGGCTAAGGTAGCCAAAGCATCAGCCATCTGATTTTCGTCTCGTGGAAGGTAGTGGAAGGTAATGTCATCAAACTCTTTAACCAATTCCAGGACCAGCTTCCGATAATCGATTAACTTGGGGTCTCTTGTCTCCCATTCTCCCTTGAGTTGATAAATCACTAGCGTAGAACCTCCATACACCTCTAGTACTTTAATCTTGCGTTCTACAGCTGCACGGACTCCCATAATGCACGTCTCGTATTCTGCCATGTTATTCGTACAATCAAAATCCAATTTACTAGTAAATGGATAATGATCTCCATTTGGGGATACCAAGACGACCCCGATTCCATTGCCCACAGCATTTGACGCCCCATCGAAGTTCAATTTCCAAGGAAGTTCTTCCAGGGCACCTTCTTCAGTGGTAGCAACACACATTAGGTCTTCATTCGGGAAGTCAAAGTTCAAAGGCTCGTAGTCTTCCAACGCTCTACTGGCTAGAAAATCTGCTATTGCACTTCCTTTTACTGCTTTCTGGTTCACATAGACTATGTTGAATTCAGAAAGTAGAATCTGCCATCGGGCCATCCTTCCATTCAAAGCTGTTGACTCCATCATGTACTTTAAGGGGTCCAATTTTGAGATAAGCCAAGTGGTGTGATATACCATATACTGCCTCAATTTTCGGGTTGTCCAAATTAGGGCACAATACAACTTCTCTATCGGCGGGTACCTTACCTCACATTCTGTGAACTTTTTACTGAGATAGTAAATAGCTTTTTCTTTCCTTCCCGACTCGTCATACTGATCCAATACGCATCCCATGGAGTTCTCGAATACTGTCAAATATAGTATCAACGGCGTATCGGGGTTAGGTGGCATCAGCACCGGAGCGTTGGATAAATACTGTTTGACCTTGTCGAAAGCCCTTTGGCATTCTTCATTCCATTCACCTGGGTTATGTTTCTTGAGGATGCGAAAGATAGGGTCACATTTCTCGGTCAGTTGTGAAATGAACCGAGCAATATAATTTAATCTTCCTAGAAAGCCTCGAACTTCTTTCTAAGTGCGCGACAGGGATATCTCTTGTATGGCTTTAACTTTGTCTGGATCAATCTCGATCCCTTTCTTACTAACCACGAATCCGAGCAACTTTCCAGACTTGGCTCCAAAGGTACATTTGGCGGGGTTGAGTTTTAGCTGAAACTTTCTCAACCTCAAGAACAATTTCCCCAGGACATGTATGTGCTCCTTCTCTGTTCGAGACTTAGCTATCATGTCATCAACATAGACCTCGATTTCTTTATGCATCATGTCGTGAAAAAGGGTTACCATGGCTCTTTGATAAGTTACCCCCGCATTCTTCAGTCCAAACGGCATTACCTTGTAACAGAACGTGCCCCACATAGTTACAAATATGGTTTTCTCCATATCTTCAGGATGCATCTTAATCTGTTTATATCCCGAAAAACCGTCCATGAATGAAAACAGTGAGTGTCCCGCCGTGTTGTCCACTAGGGTGTCGATATGAGGTAGTGAGAAATTGTCTTTTGGGCTGGCTTTATTCAAATCTCTGTAGTCCACACACATTCGCACTTTTCCATCTTTCTTAGGGACAGGGACGATGTTGGCTACCCAATCTAAGTATTTTACCACCTTCAGGAATCCAGCATCAAACTGCTTTCGAACTTCTTCCTTTATTTTTAGCAAGACGTCGGGCCTCATTCTTCGGAGTTTTTGCTGAACAGGCTTACACTCTTCTTTTATGGGGAGTCGGTGCACCACGATGTCAGTGTCCAACCCGGGCATATCTTGGTATGACCATGCGAAGACATCTTTGAATTCTTGAAGTAATTCAATGAGGTCTCGCTTTATCTCCGCAGTGATACATGTTCCGATCTTCACCTCTTGTCCTCCTCCTAAGCTCACAATTTCGACTGATTCTTTGTGAGGTAGGATTTGTTTCTCGTCTTGTTCTACCATCCTCAACAAATCAGGAGATAGGTTACAGCTTTAGTCATCTTCAAAATCCTGATAATCATCTATACACACATCTTACTCGAAAGGAAATTCTGAGTCGCTAGCAGTGTCACTCGTATCATTAATATCTGAGGACCTGTTATGAGGACGAAGGCAGATACAAAGAATCAAAAGAATTCGAAATATTTATTTGCGTGATATGATTATGAATGACGAATGAAAGAATATTTAAAAGAATGTTTCAAGAATAAAAGAATTCGAAAGTAATCATTTGTATGGTTATGAATGGAATTGAAAGGACGAGATAACATTTGCTCAAAAATGATAATAACAGTGCATTTTACTGAAATGTCGTTTTTAAACATCGACCTATTTCACAAAAGATTCTTATTACTCTTAGGCCTAGAGCAATAAGTGTGTTTTGGACATTACTCTGAATCCGTTCTAAAAACAATAGGAATCTCTTTCGCAGTCCAGTTGTCCAGAACACTTCCAGGCGTGTAGAGGCAAATGCCCGACAAATTCTCTCTTTCCGTCTCCTTTTCGCATATGACGTTAATGTCTAAGCTTTCCAGCCTTTCTTCTATAGCTCCCGTCATTGGTGTGTCTCTCTCGGGATGAATGATTCCCCTGGACACAAATGTTTTCAATATATGGGGGAATGTCATTGGTTCCCACTTGATTTCCTCCCCCATTAATCGAGCTCTTCTTCTTTCTTGCTTCTTTTCCAGCTCCCTTCTCCTTTGTTTCGCATCTGGCTTAAATCCTAAATGGAAGCGGTCTCTTTTGTCTTTCGACATTGGCGGTTCAACCCTTCCTTGCAGATGTCTCCCAAGTCCTTTTCCGGGGAGGGCCCCTCTTCCGATCGTCAGCTGGAGGCTCATCCTCGTGATTTTGGACAATTTTGGCACTGGAATTTTTCTTCCATCGGCAATGAACATCGCATTAACAAATTCCAAAGATCGAAATGAGCATTCGATTGCTTCGTCATCTGTCCCCAAATAGGGTGCATTATTACTCACAGTTGCAATAATATCCTCCTCAGCCTTGATCTTTATCAATCTCCCTTCCGATACTAGCTTCAATTTCTGATGCAACGAGGAAGGTATTGCCCCAGTCGAATGTATCCAGGGCCTTCTCAACAAGCAATTGTATGAGGGCTTGATGTCCATTAATAGGAAATCCACCTCAAATATGTTTGACCCAATTTGAAGAGGTACCTCGATTCTGCCTATCACCTTTCTCTCCGTGCCATCAAATGCTTTTACGATGTTCTGGCACTCCTTCATGTGAGAGCTGTCTATAGGTAATCTATTCAGCGTGGTCAAAGGCAGGACATTCAAAGCCGACCCATTGTCAATCAGTACGCCTGGCAGCGTGTACCCTTTACAGCGCGTGGTAATATGCGAGCTTTAGTCGACCCCATGCCCTCGGGTGGTATCTCGTCGTCATTAAAGAAGATATAATTGTCGGTACTTATGTTGTTCACCAAACGGTCCAGCTTGTTAACGGAGATGTCATTGGCAACATATATCTCGTTTAAGACCTTCATTAGCGCGCTACGATGAACTTCCGAGCTTAGAAGTAAGGTCAACACCAAAATACGGGTTGATTGTTTACGTAGCTGTTCCACCACGCTGTATTCGCTATGCTTTAGGAATTTTAAAAACTCCTTGGCCTCCTCTTCGTTAACTGGCTCATTAATAGGTTTGGTTGCTTTTCCCTTCATTTCCTCAATCACCTGGGCTTTTCTTTTTGTGGGCTGCACCTCCTCATTCACCGTATCGTAACACCTCCTGCTACGTGTATAGAAACCCTTGCCTTGGTCCCCTCTTGAAGCGTCAACCGGGCTCTCCTTTCCCAGCATCATCACACTGCAATCATAATTTCATGGGACCTTTTTGCTATCTTTGTAATGGAAAACTGCAGGTCTTTGGATTATGACCCTCGGTAGCATTTGTACTCCGGCTTCATTATTTTTGGGTCTCGAAATGATCACTACGAGATAATTAGGTGTTCGATTTTGTACCGTTGATTCTCCATCTGATGCACATATATCTTCCTCTACGGGGTTTTCGGTCTCTTCATAGAATTCAATTTCATGCCCCACCTTGTCGTGAAACTCACAGTAGTTTTTCTCTTCTTTGGATTTTTCCCTCGAGTCCAACACAATCAATCATCTCTTGGCCATCTCCTTCTATACCCGCCTCAACGGGGTCCTGACTTCTGCCACCTCATATTTGGTCTTCTTATTCAAGCCTTCACTTATCCCATTCACTCCTTGGTCGGTATGATTGGGGAGTGGGTGTCCTGCTACATTGGGCTTGGCTGGGTCGTCAAATCTCACAATCCCCACCTTAATGAGTCTTTCGACTACTTTCTTGAACGCAGTGCAATTCTCGATTAAGTACCCAGTAATTCCCGCGTGGTATTCACATTGGGCGTTTGTGTCATACCATTTGGGATACGGGGGCTGTAGTGGCTCTAGGTAGAAATGGGATACTACATGAGCGTTGAACAGGTTTTGGTACAACTCCTTATATGTCATGGGTATAGGGGTGAATTATGGCCTTTTTGTGTTCTTCCTCGAATTGGATTCTTGTCTTACAGAGCTTTGTTGATTGGTAGTCACCGTTTTGGGTTGATTCACGATAATTGACTTGGACTGCCCCTTGTTGAATGTGCTCGTGTTGTTCACTTCATTGTCCCTTTTCCTTGGGGCTGACTTTCTGCCACTCTTTCTCGACTCTATTTTGCCGCTCCTCACAGTATTCTCGATCATTTCCTCCGTCATCACTTTGTCGGAGAAGCTTTTTGTGGCGCTTCCTAACATATGGGTGATAAAAGGGGCTTTCAAGGTGTTGATAAAGAGCATTGTCGTCTCCTTTCCTAGAAGTGGCGGCTGAACTTGTATGGCCACCTCTCTCCACCTTTGTGCATACTGTCTGAAGCTTTCATTTGACTTTTTTTCCATATTCTGGAGAGTGATTCTGTCGGGGGTCATGTCCGTCACATGATTGTATTGCTTCATAAAGGCCTGATCCAGGTCCTTCCATGAGTTAATCTTGGTTCGGCTCAGTTGATTATACCACTTAGACGCCGCTCCAACCAGACTATCTTGAAAGCAGTGGATTAGTAGCTGGTCATTGTTAACATATCCCGTCATTCGTCTGCAGAACATGGTGATGTGTGCTTCAGGGCAACTTGTTCCATTGTATTTCTCAAATTCAGGCATTTTGAATTTAGGGGGGAGGACTAAATCTGAGACCAGACTCAGATCCTTGGCATCAATCCCTTGATGATGATCCGCGCTTTCCATAGCTTTGAATTTTCCTCGAGCCATCTACAACATTCTTCCAATTGTTTTTGCGAATCCATCCTCACCTTTTCCTCTTCAGCAACTTCATCCAAGTCGAGAACGGGCGGATAGTTCGGGTTGTTGACAAAGTTAGAGCCTGAGCCGACTTGGAAGTTCATCGGAATTGAAGCTCCAACCTGAACTTGCTGGGGTATGATTGTGACCGATGGTTTTTGTAGGTTAATCTCGGGCTTCATCGATACATGCGTCAGAGTAAAGCCAGGGGGGTATTAGAGATCTTATTCTTTTCCTCAACTTGGTCCATGGGGCCTTTTCCCTTATCTATTCCTCCCAACAGCAATTTGGATAACTGGGACATCATTTCTCTCTAGGACTCCATCATTTGCTCCTTCATCTCTCGTTGAATCTTGGCTAGCTGCTCTTCCATCTGAGACTGCATTTGTTCTTGCATGTCCTTTTGCATTTGCTCCAATTTCTCGAGTCTCTTATCCATTGATTTTTTTCTTGTACCGTAGGAGTGCGTAGTTGGTTGGTTTTCGTTAGTTTCCAGGTTACTGAAATAATTTTTAATTAATTAATTAGAAAACTCTTATGGACTTTAATGCATAATGATATGATGTAATGCAAATGCATGAATGTAAAGGAGGCATCAATTTTGATTCAATTGCCCTTAGAAAATTTCACTCGAAAATAAAATCTTTTACATAAAGTCGAATTACCAATAAAATTTTACTCTAACACTTAAAGTCCTAATTTTTCTAAGCAACGAGGCCAGCTCTTGTCCGCGATCCGACTCCAACTCATACTTCACGCTCAGTATGTCCGCTTGAACCGCTAAAGTTTGCAAGTAGTCTGCTGCCTCTCGAATTTGGGTTATGACTTCCCCCATAAGGTAATCTCTGTTTCTGACTTGGTCTTGCGCATGGTGAAGCTGCTCTTTCCAACGATCCTCGTTTGCCTCGAAAAACTGGATCCGTATCTCACAGTTCTGCAGTGATGCCTCTAACTCTCCTATTCTTCCTTTCATCTCTTCTATCTGGCTCAAGCTTGCCCTCAGCTCTATTGCGGTGTTGCGGTTTCAGTACTGATGCAGAGACTTCTCGAGTTCTACCACTCTAGCCCTTAGTTCACCTCACTCATTTCTTCTTTTCGACAGACTCTTCTCCAAATCTTCGTTTCGTGCCTGAGCTTCTCGAAATTTTCTTTCCCACCAATCGGTATTGGATTTTTCTTCTCGAATTTCGTGGCACCATTGTTCGGAAGTCTTACCTAAACCCGCAGTCCTCATAGATAGGCGCAGCTTCTTGTAGTTTGTCTTCAAGCTGTTTAGGTCTTCTTTGGCCTTAGTTTTTCCTTTTCTCCATTTCTCAGCCTCTGACCTCTGAACATCAGCGTCTAACCTTAGATGCATCTTCTCTTCTTCTAACTGTTCGATCTTAGCTCCGAACTCTTCTTCTCGAAATCTTACCTTATAATTTCCAATTCTGATGGGGCGATTTGTAATTGTTCCCCGATAGGTCGAGCATTCTCCAAGCTTGGCTTAGGAATATTATCATTAATCCTCTTCTTAAACCACTCGCTATACTCGGGTATTACCATGGAACTGATGGCTAACCTCTTCATCCAACAAGTTTACTTCCAAGCATCTGATAACTCCCGAACTCTCTTCTTATAATGAGCACCTTTAAATGAGAATTCACTCTGAGCAAGCCCATAGGTCGTGGGTACAAATTGCCTCGACTTATATTGCCTCAAGGCTAACAGTGGAGTATACCCAGTAGCTCCCCAAATTCCTAACAATGGCACCCAATCGAAGTTACCACATCGGTACATGATCTCATCAGGAACCATCCAATAAGCTCTCCACTTGATATCCCCCTCCTTGAGGTTCTGAAGAATGTCCATCCACTTCTCCTCTAAGATATCCTCTCTCCTCTGTATAGCTGATTCTTCTTTTAATGGGAAATAACCTTCGGAGAAGACTCGATAGGAAACTTTGTCTACCTTCCAAAAGTGCTCGTGGAACCATGCCATCAATAATTGTGCACATCCAATGAATCGCCCCTTGCCTGTCTTTCGACATGAGCTCAAAGATCTGAACGTTTCTGCCAATATTGCCGGCACCGGTGTGATTCCCTTTTCAAGGCGATCAAACAAGTCAATGACCGCCTCGTCCACGTGCCTCAAAGCCTTAGGAAAGATCACTAATCCGTAGATGCTTAAGGCAAATATATCAACCCTCTTTCTTTCATCTAGACGTGTCAAGATCAAATCTCGCAAATTCTCCCAAGGGATACATTTGCTATCTTCTTTTTGTTGAATCTGAATAGTGACCCAAGGCTCGCTCATCCCAGAAATGCTCATCAGTTTCTTTACGAAAGTCTGACTACTAAAAACCCGAGCATAAGTCTTTCGGACCTGAATTTTGGGACACCTGAGCAAAGTAGTGTATTCCTCCATGGTAGGTACCAAATCCACTTCCCCAAAAGTGAAACACTTGTACGCAGAATTCCAAAACTGCACCAAGGCTCGGAACAAATTCTTATCCACTTTAATGTCTAGCAGGTAGGATACGTCACCATAATTTTGGTAAAACAATTGCTTGATTCCTTCATTCCAACTAGCCCAAATGTCTCTCAACTCTTGCAGCTCGTTCTGTACTACATTGACGCGAGTGAAATCTTGTAGCTCCGATACATACCCTTCTACCAAGCTATCCCCTCTCTCTGATTGTAGCCTCTCTGACCATGCACGAACGACCGCATTATCCTCGACCTTACTAAGAAATTCATTCTCCATGTCAAATTTTCTAACTTAGTAATTGAATACAGATTAACGCCTCCTTTAGTATGCAATGTTATGCAAAAAAAACAAAACAAAACAAAACACCGGTTAGTGTCAAATAATAGCGATAGAATGCAAGCACATAAACGATAATTATGACGTATATACGGGTAAGTACTAAGGCTTGACGCGGCTTCATCCAAGGATGGTTCCTAAGGTTTATTAAATGCGGTTTAATTCTAGAGATAAGGTACCCGAACTAGCAGATTCCTCAATCCTCACCCATTATAGGCTCATATAGATCGAGTTCGGTTCAGAAGGATACATTTCTTTATGACCATGTGGAGATGAAAATCTCACGAAATCATAGGTACGAATGTACCCCGGAAGCAATCCACTAGCCCATGCGGAGGTGAAAACCTCACGAAAGCGTAGTTTCTTACTCCCACTTAAAAGGTGTGACCACAGTGGTCATGCAATAAAATGCAGTGTTTTTTTACAAGACCCGTACTAAAACAATCACACAATCAAATGCAATCAAAAGATACATAATATTTAAAGTAAATTTTCAGTTTTTGACAAAAAGACAGTAAATAATTGATTTTTATGGCTCGACTCTCAAATGTCCTCAGTGGAGTCGCCAAGCTGTCGAAACCATTCCTCAATTTAAAAATTTTAAAATTTAAAAAAAAGGGTAATCGACTTTTGAAAAACAAATACATGGAGTCGCCACCGATCTTTTGTTTTGGTGTGATCGGATCACCTAAAAATTTGGTTATTTTAATAAAACATTTATGATTTACTAAAACAACAATTTTGGTCAACAAAAATTTTAGAAAACGGGCTTGGGAGTCGGTTACGCATGAGGAAGGATTAGCACCCTCACTACGCCCAAAATTGGTACCAAATCGATTAAATACTGTCCTTATGTCTAAAATTAAAAATATTTTTGAAATGTGGCTTTTTTTAATAAAATTTGAATAACCCGAGTTAATTGTCAAAAATCTTCTTGTTTCGATGTCCGGAAATTTATAATTCGAAAATCACGAAAGGATGCTCAACTATTTAGTCTAACGAAAAATCAAAACTCAGCACAGTAGGGCACGATTCTTCGAATTCCCAAACATTGATCATTGCCTCACTTTGGAAAATACGAGTGAAATCCCGGAGAGATATTTGATTATTTCGGTCAGACGGGAGATTGCAACCCAGTACGATAGGGCACTATTCCCCGAACTGCCCAAACATCAAACACTTCTTTCGTTTTAAAGGGTTTTTAGAAAACGTGGATGAAACTTCAAAGGGATCTTCGATTGCTTAGAATAAATGAAAAAACGCAACCCAACACGATAGGACACGATTCTCAAATATCCAATCATCGAACATCCTTTGTTTTGAAAGGTTTTAATAAGCATGGGTGAAAACCTAAAGGAATATTCGATTGTTTTTGAGCAAGCGAAAATCACAACCCAACCACGATAAGGTATGATTCTTGAATCATCAAACACCGAGTATTGCCTTTATTTGCGAAAAATCTTATTTCGAGGTAACAACATGTCATACCCGTAAGTTAGGGCACCACACCTCGTATCTCCAAAATAAACATTTTTTAAACTCACATTGTGATTAAAAGGAATATTCCATTATTTAGGTTAAATAAGAAAAATCGAAACCCGATGAAGTTAGGGTACGATTATCTCGAATTACCTAATACGGAATATTACTTTTATGAAAGGATTGTTTTAATATATTGAGTAAGAAAAATAACGTGATTTATAGTAAAACATAAAAGCAAATTATAATATTAATATGAATAATAACATAATAGGTGCGACAGTGTCAAAAGCGATAATATAAGTAATTATAAAAGATGAAGTAATAGCAAGACTAGTAATATGTAAATATAAACAAATGCATGAGGAAAATGAAATGATCAAGACATAAGCAAATTAACGAATAAATGAAAATGAATAAAACATGGAACAACAAAAATGGCAATGACAATGAAAACGATAATGATAATAATAATAATAATAATAATAATAATAATAATAATGATAATAATAATAATAATAATATAACGTAGAAAATAATGATAATAATATATGAATAAAGAAAATATATATATATATATACATACGTATACCAAAAACATATTCATAATAATAGTATTGAATATTAAAAGTATATATATATAATAGAGACAAAAATATATGCATAATGTAGTATTGAAAGTATTTACATGGGATAATATATAAAAAAACATATGAATAATGTGATATTAAAATATATACATAAAAATATAATAAATACATATATATATATATAATATAATATATACATAATATAGTATTAAAATATATATAATACATACACATTAGAAATAATAATAATAATGTTACAAAACAATTATTAATAATACTTCATAAATATATACATACATATATATATATATATATATATGTTAAAAATAAGTACATATTAATATTAAGATGATGATAATATTAAAATAATCATTGATAACTTTACATATAAATATATATACATATAAGTATGATAATAGTAATTATAATACTAATACTAATAATAAATACAATAATAGTAGTAAAAATAAACACAATAATAATCATGAAAATAATATAAATAATGTGTACATGAAAAATAATAATGATATGATAAAAAAACGATAAGATCTAATAATAACGTAAAGAAAATAAAGTAATAATATTTATAATAAAAGAAAATAAAAGAGTGTATTTAAAAGCATATATATAATATTATTGGAACTAATATTAAAAATTAAAGTAGCAAAGATAATATAAAAATCAACTTAAATTAAAAAAGAGACTAAATTCGAATTAAAAACGAAATTTTTTGGCAAATTTAAAAATAAAAAAAAGAAAAGGACTTATTTAAATACGCGTGAAACAACAGAGGGCCTAAAGTGCAATAACCCCCTTTATAAAATGCACAGCATCAGCTAGGATTAAATTGAAAATTGCGACAAATTTTGGTGCCAAATTAAAAATAAAAAATAATTTAATTGCAAAGTAATAAAAAGTGGAGGGGCTAAATGCGCAAATAGCCCCTCCAATGAAAACACGCGGATCCTGAAGTTGGAGCGGGTCGGGTCGCGGGTCGGCCATAGGTTAAGAGCCAAAACGATGTCGTTTTGGCATTAGTGGCTTAAACCCAAAACGATATCGTTTTGATGGGGGCTATATAAGTCAAAATTCCTAAAAAAAACTCATTTTTCCCATTTCATACAAAAAAACTAACCCTTTTCTCTCAAACTCTCTCAAGGCCTTCTCCCTCCGACCAAACTCCGGCTCCGTCAGCCGCCATCGGCCACCGTCGCCGGCCACCGTGAGCGGTGGCCGAAAATTTCAAAAAGTTTTTTTTTTTATATATTTCTTATATATATACATTGATATATTTTAATACATGAATGAGAATAGATGGATTCGAATAATAAAATAAAAAAGAAAAGAAAAAACCTTAAGCCGGTTTGCACTTCTTTTTTTTGTTGGCTTTGTTATTATCTTTTTTTTTTTGTATTGCTTGCTGTTTTTTTTTAAGAAAAATCTTCAGAGAGATTACACTTTTTTTTTCTTCAATCTCTTTTTTTTTTCAAAAAAAAAATCTCCCTCCTTTTACAATATTCTTGTTTTTGTACCCAAAAAAAATCTGGGATTTCAGGCTTTATAGCCGAAATACCATGGATTTGTTATTATCTATTTCCTTGTTTTCTTGCTTCTTTTCTGCCCCTTTTTTGTTTTTTCTTCTTTTGGCTTTTGCAGGTGTAAGTGGAGCAAGTGGAGGTGGCTAGGTTTTTTTTTCTTCTTTTTTTTACTGAAAATTAGTTAAGGTTGTGGGCTAATTGGGCTTTTAGGGTTTTAATATTTGGGCTGTAATTGGGTATTGTATTTATTTATTTGGTTTATTGAGCCCTGGACAAAATTTGGGCCTTACATGATCGATACAACCAACAAATTTATCTAGAGAAGAATTTTTTGCACAAAGGTATTTCTTTAGCTTTGCATGTTGGCTCTCAACTCTATTCGTAGTTCGTTCTCCAAAGTTGAGATGTCGATCAATCCAAACCGACACAAATATTTTCTGATATTTGCTTAACCACACTTGATCTAGATATTTTAAAACACCTGAATTTATATAAATGTTAGTTATGTATAAAAAGTCTTCTAAAACTATAAACAATTATTTATAGAATAACGAGGCTTGTATTTGGATATTCGCTCAACATTGATTGGAGTTTTCTGTAGTTTTCGGTGTACAATATCCACATTGGAGATTCAACGAGTACAGTCCACATAGCACGAAAGGAGTCTCACTCATGTTGCGACTTGATAGACTGCCTACAATGCTTTTTAATTTTTTCAGTAATGTGCCATCTATATTGTAACCGAGTGGCATCGAGGAAAACTTGTTGGCATGCATTTATCAGAGACAACTCTCTATCCATCACAATAACACGTGGGTACATGCACTCCTCTAGTGTCAACTTTAGACATGTTAATGCCCAATTATAGTTCTCCTCCTTTTTGTTAATGATAAAGGCAAAAGCTATACTAAATGTCTTGTTGGTTGAAGTCACGCCAATAATTTGAACAAAAGGCAGATCATATTTGTTCGTTTTGTACGTTGCGTCTACAATCAAAACATGCGAAAATGCACGCCATATATCCAATGATCGTGGATGAATGAAGAATAGATTTTCCAATCATTTGAAATATTATTTACTGAAAACTCAGTAAAAAATTGTTTATCATTCAAAAGCAACATAAGAACCTGTATCGGAGTTTTACTGACATTCTAGGACAAACGAAGCTTTTGCCGTGCATTGTATATGATTTTTAGTGTAGAAATGTTATTCTCGTCCTGCTACTTCAGTGTCGATAATATGTCACGTGGTGTAACATTCTTACTCGTCAAATCAACCAACAATTTTTTTTTCCTTTTTTTTCAACCACCTTGCATAAGCATGTCCCTCCATATGTTGTGCAGGTGGATGGTTATGCTGTTCACATATCACCCTCAACGTCCACCCATCATATTGTTTTAAATACGAACCTACCAATCAGAATTTACAGTTGGTCTTTTTGGTGCCATACTTTTTACTTGATTCTTTAAATTTGTATTCACCGCCACGGTCACAAATAAGTGTGACATAAGACACCACACCATTTTCCTTTGCTTTTGATCTTCTCATGACGATGATATAACCAAGAGAGAATGCCGTGTTTTGCACCCATTGCATCAGCTCTTCACGAGACTCGAACACCTAAAATTTAAATAATTTTGTTAACAAATATTAAATGTTATGAATATAAAAAAATATTAACATCATGATAAATATTATGCCCGATCGGTAAAAAATGGTTATTTCACGATAGAGATCTCATTGCCTTCATTTAGGTTACTTCCGTAAAAATTCGACATCTTTTGTTGAACACTACAAATTATGACGAAAAAATCAATAGTTATAAAAATTTAAAACAGATTTTAATTTATACAAGAATTAATAAATAAAAAAGGAAAAATTAGAAAAATAGATTTTTATAGAAAACAGTTTAGAACAAATTTATAAAAAATAAAATTACAAATAATGGAGTGTAGTGAGAAGGACTTAGAGTGTGTTCTCCATTGCTTTTGGGATGGACTTTTTCTAAAAAAAGTGCTTTTCTCTTAAAAGCAATGAAGAACACATATCATTGGGGCAACTTTTTAATTTTCGGGATGAGCTTTTTAGAGATGAAAAGCGAGAAATTTTAACTTTTTCACCAAAAAGCACTTTTGGTACATTATTTTACCTTTTAACCTTACTTTTTGACTTAAAATGTGTTTGATGCTATTATTTTGTGTTCTCTTTCTTGGTTATTTAATATGAGTTTTACAAATGTGTTAAAAGCATTAATTAAAATAAAAATATTTTTAAAATAAAACAATTGTGTCAATATCTAATTACAAATATTTAATTATTATATTTAAATATTTAAATATAGTTTATATATTCTAATTAAATTTAATAAATAATTAATATTAATTACTTAGAAATATTTAAAATTAATATTATATATTAAAATATTAACAATAAGTTATAATAAATTATTTTTATATTTTTACTAAAATATCATAATATTAACTAATTTGAACATTATTTAAATACATATTTGTTACTTTATAATATCATGTCTAAAATAGACATTTTACTTTTCAAAAGTACTTTTTGACAAAGAATATCAAACACTAAATTTTTCAAAGCACTTCTCAAAAGTACTTCTCCATAGAACTTCTTAAAAGCACTTTTCAAAAGCAATGAAGAATGACCCTTACTTAATTTTGTTAATAATAATATGAGTTTACATTAGGGTGTTGTTAATGTTCATCAAAATAAACATATATATATATATATATATATATATATAACTCTGCCTATTTATTATATTAATTACAATAAAATTAATTTTTCTTGTTTTTAATATGTTGACTCTAATTTTTGGATTGAATTGATTACACTAACTAATTTAAGATGTTGAAAATGAAGATATTTAGAAAATGTATTAATTAATTTTTGGACCACATTAATTTAAGATCTTAGCCCTAATTATTGTTAATAAAAAGACTCATTGGGAAAGACACTCATCTAATAAAATGAGAAATGCTGTAATCAATTACACGGAAAATGAGCATTAGGATTTTTTTTAGTATGTTGGGACTATTTTTTTAGCCAACCCCTTATATTTATTGATGGTTACAAAAACAATAATATAGAGCACTATAAACAGAGTTAATTATTACAAAGAACAAATCAAACATCACCTAAAATAATTTTAGAAACAAGTCACACATTACAAGATTTAAGTTAGAATAAATCTAATGAAATTTATGTATTATTTACATAAGATAAAACTTAAATTTGGGTACTTAATGTCTCAAGGTCACAACCTTACCAACAAAGGCCAAATTTCATTAGTTTTGAGTTGATTTTTAATTGCAAAATGTTTTAATTAGTATTTAAATTATGAATTTCATTTTAATTAAAATCGTTCACTTTTTATTTTTTACTAGAAACTGTTTATATTGTCATCCCAGGTTCAATTCTTAAGAGTTACAAAAAAGTGAACAAAATATGTCGGGAAAAGACAAAGAGCAAGACAAGTGCAGATCCTATAATACTAAGTGCAACAATATTTGGTGGTTTGTAAAGTAGAGAAACATGGGGGGTTCAGGATAGTAGTTTGGGTTTTTGTTCAATACCAGAGGAAAACAGGAGACTAGTTTTGATGTATTTAGTTTGAACTTCGAATCACTGATTGACAGTTTTATAAGTGACATATCATTTGTGTGTAAATGAAACGTGTAATAAAAAAAATTTTATAAGGAATCTCTATTCATTACCTAAAATAATTTTAGATGCAATTCACATATTACTCTAAAATTCACATGTTACCAAATTTAAGTTAAAATAAATCTAATAAAACATAAATATGAGTTACATAAAATAAAATTGGAACTTGACTAGTTATCACAATCTTACCACCAAAAGCCAAATTTTCCATTAGATTTAAATTGATTTTTGAATTTCAAAATGTTTTAATTTCATTTCAATTAAGTTGGTTCACTTTTAGTATTTAAAATTTTAAAAAATTATTTGAAAAGTATAAAATTATAAAAAATAATTTTTAATTTTAAAAATAATTAATTACTAATATGGTATACATGTGCATTATGTTAACAAAGTTAACAAATGTTAACTTTTCTATCCAATTTGGGGTATTTGACATATAATGCAAGTTGAAAGGCTAAAAATGGCAAAAAAATAAATGGAGGGCTAAAATGTTTTATTTTTTTTTTTAAAGTTGGAGGGTAAAAAAAATCATTATGCTTATTTTTTTTTTCTTTATTTCTTTTTAAGAACATAAAATTATATTGTAGCCAGATGGTAACACGTATCGCCGCTAACTAGAAATAGAAAAATTATGATAATGATGACTAAGGCTTCGTTTGGATGGATGATTGACTGCGGTGCAGTGCGTTTAGCTTACTTTTTTGTCTCACGCTACAATATCACTACAGTATTTAATCTCACCGCTATCACTATTTTTACACTAAACGCACCGCCCATCCAAACTCACCCTAAAACAACCTAATTTTAACTCAAGTAATTTTTTATAGTTTGAAGATATTTAATACAACTAAAGGAAATATATATTCTTTTATGGTTAACCTTCTAGATTTATATTCCTCAAAAGATTTAGACGAGTCAGATACATGATGAGTCAATGATAGGCAAATTGTGACTCACTCATTCATCTCTCCTCTTCCCCTGGACTTGTTCTCCTTGTTGACTTTGAAACTTCTTCTACATCTCCAACCCCCAAAATAATAATAATAATAAGTAGTAGTTTCGAACCTGTTATAGGGAGCTTTTCTTAGTTTACCTTCTCTGTTGCTGGTCTTTGGGGAAGCTAGAGAAATATGTTGCCCCCAGATGCACGCATGCATGGGGATTTCATCTTTGATCATCATGCAGTGGTGAAGGGCCTAAATGGTTGAATATTGGTTCCCTCAAGTTCTTCAATATGTATCTATGTGCTTTCTCATATTGGACCTAACAACCTTCATTCATTCCTCAAATCCATGGACAAACTCTCTGAGGACTTGATCACTTTTTTGTTTGATGGATAAAAGGTAGCATTTTGTTGGAAAGAAATCTGCTTATAAAGAAGTCCACCAGCTCCTTAAGGAAATGGATAGAGCCTTTTGGCAAATATAGATACCAAGCCCCCTGCGCAAAATCATTGAGAAGGAAGCACCTAATATGTTCATGAGGTATTTTTCTACCCTTCATTTTAATCTTTCAAGTTAATTATTAATATTATCTCATAGTAGAATGAAAATAATAAAATTTTGATTTAATGCTCCAAAAATTTTAAAAATTCAATCGAGAAAAGTGTTGAGATTCTCTTTATTTCAAACCCTCCAAAACTGAAAAATGGTGGAATACCGAGTATTTTTGCTGGTGTCCTGTGGCTGAATCGCCATACCCTACTACTTCCCACTCTAGCTGATGCTTCCATTTCGAAATTTATGGGCTTAACATCATAACTATCTCATCTGAAGAGATATTTCCTTCACATTCTACAATCTACACGCCGAAGCCAGCACACCATAAAATAGAAATTTTTTTATTTAAGTCTTTTAAATTTTTAATATTTTAAATTAGTAAAGTACTTAAAAATATAAAGATTTGATTTAATTCTTTAAACATTATAAAGATATAGATTATTTAAATAGTAAAATTATATTTTTACTATCATAAAAATTAAAATTTAATTGTGTCGACCCATATAACTGTCTAGATTCAACCAACAATGAAGTCATGTAGACAAGAAATCATGTGCTATTAACTTTAGCTTGAATTTTGAAGTTGCTTTTTCAATTATTTTCTTAATTTTAGAAAAATTTTAAAAATTTTAATTAAAATATTCTTTTGTATTTACAAAATGAAATTTTAAATTTTGAACAAATCTTATATAATTTTTGAAATTTCTAGAATTTTCATGTTTTATTAGTTAATTCTGAAGAAATCTTTTTGTTGAAACCGTTTTTTTTTGAATTAAAGAAAAAGCGTGGATCGACTTTAAAAAATGGAAATGGAGTCGCCACCAATCTTTTTTGTTTAGGTGTGATTGGATCACCAAGAAGTTTGGTCATTTTAATAAAACATTTTGGCTTACTAAAATAACGATTTTGGTCTACGTAAATATGAGAAAACAGGTCCGGGAGTCAGTTACGTATGAGGAAGGGTTAGCACCCTCATTACGCCCAAAATTGGTACCAAATCGATTAAATACTGTCCTTATGTCTAAGATTTAAAAATGTTTTTGAAATGTGGTTCCTTTTATAAATATTTGAATAGCCAAGTTGGTCGTCAAAGTTCTCTTGTTTCGGAGGAATACAGCATCACATCCAGCATGATAGGACACGATCCTTTTTACCCTCGAAGACACGATAAATTTCGACTTCCAAAAGTTTATATGTTGAAAATTACAAAAGGATGCCCAATTATTTAGTCCAACGAAAAATCGAAACCCAGCACGGTAGGGCACGATTCCTCGAATTTCTAAACATTGAACATTGCCTTGCTTTAGCATTTAGAAAACATGAGTAGAATTCCAAAGGAATATTCGATTATTTTAAACAAACGGGAAATTGCAACCCAGCACGATAGGGCATGATTCCCCGAATTTCCAAACATCGAATATTATGCTCGTTTTGAAGAATTTTTAAAGAAATGAGTGAAATTCCAAAGGAATATTTGATTGTTTTGAACAAACGAGAAATCGCAACCCAGCACGATAGGGCATGATTCCCGAATTGCCAAACATTGAACATTATCTTTATTTTGAAGAATTTTAAAAAACATGAGTGAAATTCTAAAGGGACATTCGATTATTTTGAGAAAACGAGAAATTGCAACCCAGCACGATAAGGCACGATTCCGCGAATTGCCAAATATCAAACATTGCCTTCGTTTTAAAGAATTTTAAATAAATAATTATAAAACTAGCTTAAAACTTATTAATTCGACTTGAAATAAAACGGAATCAATCTTAAAGATTTGGAACTTACAAAACCAAATTTCATAAGTGTAGAAGCCCAAATTGCCCAGGCCCGATTTCATCAAAACCCAACCAAACCTCTAAACCCACTAAAACCCTTAACCCATGACCCATTTACATCTACCCAAACCCATTACAAAACTCAAATATTAAACCCAATTCAAAAGCCCATTAACCCCCCCAAAAAAAAACCTAACCCCCCAAAAAAAAGAAAAAAGAAAAACCTAACCCCCCAAAAAAAAGAAAAAAAGAAAAACCTAACCCAAAAAAAAAAAACTAAAAAAACCCTAGCCACCTAACCACTTTCCCACTTGCCCCATTTTTCCTCCCATTTTTGATATCCATTGTCTACCACCACCACCTATAAAATAGAAAAAGAAATAATAGAAAATCATGTAAAAAATGACTATAAAAAGCCATTCAAAAATCATGTAAGAAGAAGAAGGAGGGATTTTACAAAGATTGAAAAAAAAAACACAAAAATCCCTTCAAATTTTGAATACAAAAGAAACATCAATAAAAGGTTGCATCTTTTCTTTTTCCTCTTCTTCGAATCTTTTTTTGTTTTTTTGTGTTGTTTTTTCTTTCTTTATATATACATATATTGTTAAAAAATTTTACCTTTTTTACCACCATAGGCGTTGGTAGTGATTGACGACGACGAGCGGAGACCGACGATCGACCATGTGACCGCCCCCTTGGCCGGATTTCCTTTCCCCCTCCCTCTCTTCTTTCCCCTTCTTTTTTAGGTATTTTATATATATTATGTATATATTTTTAATGCCATTAGTTATATATTTCTTATGTATATATTCTTAAATACTATTATATATATATATATATATTTTAAATACCATATTGTGTATATATTATTATTACAAATTATTACTATTGCTAGTATTATTATAACTATTATTATATTAGTGTATATTTTATGTACATATGTATATATATATATATTTTTGCACATATCATTATTTTATATTATTGTTGTAAATTTTTATGTATATATTTTTTATGTAATGCTTCCTAATATTTTCTTTTATTGTAGATATTATTATTATTATTATTACATACTTTTATTATATGCATATATATATATGTGTGTATTTTATGTACATATTATTATTTTATATTATTATTACCAAATATATCATTTTTCCTATTTTATTATTAGTACATGATTTGTTTTTATTTTGTAAATATCATTATTATTGTTATTCTAATATTCTAGTATTCCATGTTAATATTTTTCATTAATGATATCATTTTTTAAGGCCCTTTATCTATTTTTAATTTCTCACTTTAGGAATATTTTTCTCATGTTTTAATTAATTTCAAAAATAAGACAATGTACCGATTTAATATTAAGCCATCGATTTCATCGCTATGTTGGGTGAAATTAAATGGCTTGTGTTAAAAAACAGGACACCCTTTCTAAAAAAAATCGAAAACTAAAAATTCTCATTTTCAATCGGATCACGATTAAATATTATATTGAACTCGTATTTTTGAAAATCAAGTCAACACATGTTTATGAGATACCAATTTTGGGCGTCGAGGGTGCTAATACCTTCCTCGCAGAATCGACTCTCGAACCTCAAATTTTCTCTGGACTTTCATGTAGACCTAAATTTGGCCTTCTTTTTGTTTTAAAATAATTTTATTAGGTGTCCGATCACACCTATAAAAAAGGATCGGTGGCGACTCCCTTTGCTAATAAAATTAAAAGTCGGTTTAAATTTTCAAATAATCGTCTTAATTAGTGACCGAAAGCAAAAATTTTTACGTCGCTACAGCTGGCGACTCCGCTGGGGACCTCTATTTTTGAGAGTCGAGTCGAGTTAAGCATGTGTCGTTAAAATTTGCAAAAATTCCTTATTCAAAAACATATTTAGTCGTGATCCTTAAAATTTTAAATTTCAAAGAATCATTTGTATCGTTTTGTAAATATTTTCCTAACTTGTTTATCATCCGTTTTTCAGCTTTAAGTTTTTACGATTCTAGTTTTTAGTTTTAAATAAAGAGAAAAGGTTTGCAAGTTTCTCCCTACACACTGTGCACGTGCATTTTTGTTGCATAACATGAGCTCTATACCCGGGCTCCGTCCCTATTAAGTGAAAGTAAACGCTATGCCTTCGTGAGTTAACTCGTCCCTCCGCAGAGCTAGTGAATACTTTCGGTTACATATGACTTATGCTTTCGTGAGTTAACTTGTCCCTCCGCATAGGCATAAGTAAATGTAATCCTCGAATTGAACTCGTGAGCTGTGATGGGTTATGACCGAGGCTTCGTGCTAATCTTAGCGAGATGATAGTACGAGCAATTCGAGTACTGCTAGAACCAAAACCGCATATAGTGAACCATACGAGCCACCCAATTATAGCCATGCCGAACCTCCACTCGTTTAGTAGTCACCTAAATAAGTACACGGAAAAGCACATCTTACCTTCTATTTATTTTACATTTGTGCTTTCTAAGCAAGGGAATCGAGTCCATTGGACCAAGTAGCTTAATTTGTTAGATTTTCCACGCTTTTCTCTATTTATATGTGTTGCGCTAACCAAGGTCGTTTGTCTGTATTTTTATTTTTCATCATGCATCGAAGGCATCTTGTTAGGAAGGTGTTGATTAGAGATTGGTTGCCAAAAACGGGTTTCTAATGGAGGAGTCAATTATACGAGTGACCGAAACGTTGTGTAATACTCCTTTGATTAAGGAAATGCCTAAATAGGGGCTATCTTGAAATTAACACCAAATTTTTGCATATTCATTCATGACTGACATTCATTTGACATTCATGCATTCATTCATACATTGCATATCCCATACTCGATCGCTGAAGATAAAATATATAATTCGCAGCTTGTAATACCACAAGATGGAACCACGTCATTCAGATAAAACGCTACCGACAAGCTAGAGTAATGGAGGCTGAATTCAATGAGAGAATTGGAAGGATGGAAAGGGCTCAAAAGGAATTACAAGAGCAACTGGCCAAATTGCAACAAGAAACGAGAGACTTAATGGTGAGATCTCGAGAGGAATCACTCGAGCAAAGAGATCAGATGGCCAAAATGATGGAGATGATGACAACTTTGGTCAAAGGAAAAGGACCCGTGCAGAACCCCGATGGTATGGAACCTCAGTCAAGAATTCACCACGATCAGGATCCACTCTATCCCCCGGGATTCACTCCACCACCCGGTCAAGGGGAAGGAATATTCAAGGGGAACCCACAGTCTTGGAACAAGGACCTATGCCACCTGCTCCACCCACTAATCTGGGGCAAGGAATATTCGTGTCGAACCTAGGGGCAAGCCCTGCCAATCCAATTGTTCCAGATTTGGACGATCCAGCGGAAATAGCCAAGTTGAGAATGGACGATCATGGGGCTCAAGAGAAGTATAGGAGCTTAGAGGAAAGACTCAAAGCAATAGAGGGTACTGAAGCCTTCTCTGCACTAAGTGCCAAAGAGCTCAGTTTGGTGCCTGATCTAGTTCTACCTCCGAAGTTCAAGGTGCCTGATTTCAAAAAATACGATGGCACGAGATGTCCAAAGGCGCATCTGGTCATGTTTTGCCGAAAAATGACCGGTTATGTGAACGAGGATAAACTACTCATACATTACTTTCAAGATAGTCTAACAGGGTCAGCTCTTCGGTGGTACAATCAACTTAGTAGAGAAAAGATTCGATCTTGAAAGGACTTGGCGTCAGCATTTTGCGAGCAGTACAAGCATGTATCGGACATAGTGCTAGACCGTATGACCTTGCAAATGATGGAGAAGAAACCAACAGAATCCTTTAGACAGTATGCGCAAAGATGGAGAGATATCTCGGCTCAAGTGGAGCCTCCACTGACTAAGACTGAGATAACAGTCCTTTTCATCAATACTTTGAAAGCACCATTCTATGACAAGCTGGTGGGAAGTGCTACGAAGGATTTTTCGGATATCGTAATATCTGGTGAACTCATAGAGAATACCGTCAAGAGCGGTAGAATGGAAGGATCAGAAGGCTCAAGAAAAGCAGTACCTGTAAGGAAGAAAGAGTCGGAAGCCCACATGGTGGGAACTGGGAGTCGTTACATTTCCAATTCGTATCCTAACCAACCTCGACCTCGAAATTATCCACCCCCGAATTTCTATTATCCCCCTCAAACCCCTTACTACCAAGCACCACATCCGTCCTACCCCATATACGCCACGAATAACCAAAGACCCATCACCACTTTCCCACAAAACACGGTACCCGCCCAAAGCCAACCCAGAAACGAACCAAGACCAGTAAGGCATAATCCCGAGAGACCGCAATTTACCCCCATCCCTGTGTTGTATGGGGAATTGTACCCAAAACTTTTGGAGAAACAATTGATATCTCCCCATTACATGGCCTCCCTTAAACCTCTATACCCGAAATGGTACGATCCAAACGCTAGTTGTGCATACCATGCGGGGAACCAGGGGCATTCTACTGAGAACTATCTTGCTTTCAAAAGGAGAGTTCAAGGGCTCATCGATGCGGGCATTTTGCGATTTGATGGTACTGGCAGTACGACCGAGAATCCATTCCCAAATCACACCGAAGGGAATGTGAGCGCAGTAGGAGAGGAGGATAAACGACAAAGTAGAAGATGGGTTTCTGAAATAAGAACACCTCTGCAGAAAATCTGGGAGGTACTAGTTGAAAAAGAGTTACTCTATCGTCTTGACGGAGTATTCGAAAGAAAAGATGCAAAAGGTCACAGTTTTTATGAGTTCCATGGCGTTGAAGGGCACGACATTCAGTCTTGCGACGAGTTCAGAGGATTACTGCAAAGTATGATGGATAACAAAGAGATTGGGATCTTTTATAAAAGCGAGGAGGCCGATAGAGGAGAAATATGCGCTTCTGACAATCAATCATCGGGTTTCCTATATAGCGCCGACCGACCGTTAATAATTTATTATGACGCGAAGAAAGAGCCGGTGAAGCCAAAAATGATAATCGAAGTACCATCTCCTTTCCCTTATAAGGACAATAAAACAGTACCGTGGAAGTACAATGTCAATATCATCGCACCTGAAGGGGAAAAGCCCGAAGCCACAACTGAAGACATTGGGGAAGTAGGTCATTTTACCCGCGATGGCGTTGTTATTCAAAGAAGTCGAACCAAGAAAAAGAATAGCGATTGGAAGCAAAAAGGGAAAGCAGTAATGCACGAAGTTGAAGTCGAGCAAGAAATTCCACCCGTGCAAGAAACCAAAAAGCCTGTGAATGAGGAAGAAGCTCAGGAATTCTTGAAATTTATCAAGCACAGCGAGTATAGTGTGGTGGAACAATTGAGTAAGCAGCCAGCACGAATCTCAGTTTTATCTCTACTGTTAAATTCAAAGCCACACCGGAATACTTTATTGAAGGTGTTAAATCAAGCCTATGTGGCCAACAACATATCCGTTGAGAAGCTTGATAGGTGGGTAAATAATCTAAATGCGGACAATTTCATCTCTTTTAGTGATGATGAGATACCACCAAATGGTAGAGGCTCGGTGAAAGCGCTGCATATCACGACTCGCTGCAAGGACTACATAATACCGAACGTCTCATCGATAATGGGTCAGCGTTAAATGTTATGCCATTGGCCACGCTTTTCAGAATACCGATGGATTTGTCCTACTTAAGGCCCTGTCATTCCACGGTAAGGGCATTCGACGGGACGAGGCGCGAAGTCATGGGAAAGATCGAAATCCCTTTGGAAGTGGGCCCTTACATTTATGATGTCGAGTTCCAAGTCATGGACATTACACCCTCTTATAACTTCCTTTTGGGAAGACCACGGATCCATTCTCTTTGGGCGATCCTATCATCCCTCCATCAAAAGGTGAAATTTATCATGGACGGTTGTTTGGTCACTGTCGAGGGAGAAGAAGACATTGTCGCATCTGTCTCTGCCGATGCACCGTACTTGGAAGTGAACAAAGATGCATTGGAATGTTCCTTCCGATCCCTTGAATTTGTCAATGCCACTTTTGTCGCTGAGGTAAACAGAATTCCCAGCCAAAACTGTCGAGAAATACCAAGATGGGTGTCAAGTTGACTGTAGGAAAGGGAGCCCGAACAAGGAAAGGTTTGGGAAGGTACCTACAAGGAATAGTCAGGGCTCTAAAGCCAGTGCACCACAAGGCCCGATACGGTTTGGGGTTCCAGCTGGACATGCGTCAAAGAAGAAAACAGTGGAAAAAAGATCAGGAAAGAAGGATCGCGAGAACACTAGGCCGAGAACCAGAATGGGAGCCCATGGAATTCCCTCCTTTATCAAGAATATTTACGTCTGCGGGAATGATATACCTAGGGCAGTATAGTGCACAAAGCACAATGTTAATGATCGAAGAGGGTTTTCAGAATATCAATATAAATGTTATTGACAAAGGAGCTGACACAAGTAAAGATATCTCAAAGATACGCCTTCGTCCCCTGGGTTTTATGTTGAACAATTGGACTACCGAGGACCTTCTTGTAGTTTATAAGTCTTCAGAGTAATGCTCAAACATTAACATTCTATTGTGTCCTTAGATATAATAGAATTCTTTTGTAAGAGCTTGCATTCGCTCTTTATCATGAATATTAATGAAGATGCATTTTGTCATGATCTTTCGCATTACCACTAATTTCATAATCATTTTCTCATTTCATAGCCTTGTCCTTACATTTGCCTCATGCCATGCCATAACATTTTGTTTGGATGCCCTCTATAGTTTCCTTTTCCATTCAACTTTCGGTGCTCGGATGTCAACAAAGATGAACAAACCCGTTCTGAGTCCCGAAATCGATTTTGAAAAGGTTGTTTGTTTAGGAGAATTCGTCAAGAAAATCTCAAGACTATGTCTCGTCTCGACTTGCTAAGAATGGTGGAACAAGAGGATAAATAGATTTTTCCTCATCAAGAATCTGTTGAAACAATAAATGGGAACCAAGAAAGGAAGCAAGAAGTGAAGATTGGGACTTCTATTTCGGGGGCACCGGGCATAATTTGATTGTTTTGCTCATGAGTACAAAGATGTATTCGCATGGTCATATCGAGACATGCCAGATTGGATGAAGATATAGCGGTCCATAAGCTCCCATTAAAGCGAATGTAAGCCCATTCAACAAAAGCTAAGACGGATGAGGCCCGAGATGTTGTTGAAGATAAAAGAGGAAGTCAAGAAGCAATTTGATCTTGGCTTCCTACAAGCCTCAAATATCCGAATGGGTGGCTAACATAGTCCCTGTACCAAAGAAAGATGGCAAAGTACGAATGTGCGTGGATTATCGTGACTGAATCGAGCAAGTCCTAAAGATAATTTTCCTTACCACTCATTGATACGTTGGTGGATAACACAACAAAACATTCATTGTTTTCTTTCATGGACTGATTCTCGGGGTATAATCGGATCAAGATGGCCCCGAGGATATGGAGAAAACTACCTTCGTAACAATGTGGGGAACATTCGCTACAAGGTGATGCCATTTGGGTTAAAGAATCTTTGGAGCAACATATCGAGAGGCTATGGTGACGTTATTCCATGACATGATGCATAAGGAAATAGAGGTCTCGTCTACGATATGATTGCTAAATCCAGGGAGGAAGAGCATGTAGTGAACTGAAGAAATTGTTCGACAGACCGAGAAAGTTCCAACTAAAGCTCAATCCGCCAAATGTACGTTTGGGGCTACCTCAGGAAAGTTGTTAGGCTTTATTGTCGATGAAAGAGGTATCGAAGTTGATCCGGATAAAATAAAAGCCATCCAAGAATTACCACCTCCGCGCGCAAAAAGGAAGTTAGAGGATTTTAGGAGATTAAACTACATCGCCCGATTTATCGCTCAACTTACCAACCAATGCGACCCAATCTTTCGGCTTCTTCGAAAACATAACCCGGGAGAATAGAACGAGAAATGCCAGGTGGCCTTTGATAAGATAAAACAATATTTGTCCAATCCTCCAATTGCTAGTACCGCCAACTCACGGAAGACCATTGATATTGTATTTGACGTGTTCGAAAGTTCAATGGGTTACGTACTGGGGCAACACGACGAGTCAGGAAAGAAAGAAAAAGCGATCTACTACCTCAGTAAAAAGTTCACTGAATATGAGGCAAAATATTCGCCCATTGAGAAATATTGTTGCGCTCTTGTTTTGGTAGCTCGGAGACTCAGAAATATATGTTGTATCACACGACATGGCTAATTTCAAAGCTGGACCCAATAACATACATGATGGAATCGCCGGCACTATCAGGAAGAATGGCACGATAGTAGATCCTCCTATCAGAATATGACATTGCCTATGTAACTCAGAAGTCGATAAAAGGGAGCGCAATAGCTGATTTCTTAGCGACTCGAACGACGGAGGAATATGAGCCTTTGAAATTTGATTTCCCAGACGAAGACTTAATGTGCATCACAGAAATGGAATCCGAGTCATCAAAAGAGAAGTCATAGAAGATGTGCTTTGATGGTGCGTCAAATGCTTTAGGGCATGGAATTGGAGCAATCCTGGTATCACCAGACGGGAATCATTATCCGTTCACTACAAGACTGAATTTCTTCTGTACCAATAACATAGCAGAATATGAGGCTCAGATCATGGGACTTCGTGCGACTATTGAACGAAACATCGAAATCTTAGAGGTGTACGGGGACTCAGCCCTAGTGGTTTACCAAATCCGTGGAGAGTGGGAAGTGAGGGACCCAAAATTGATTAAGTACAGTGATTTAGTAGCTGAATTGATCAAAGAATTCAAAGAAATAACTTTTCATTACTTCCCGCGAGAAGAAAACCAATTGGTTGATGCCCTGGCCACTTTGGCTTCAATGTTCAAAGCAAGTAAAGAAGCGAAATAATGCCCTCAAAATGAGCATATCGAGGTCCCCGCACACCTTTGTAGCATTGAGAAAGAGGCAGACGGACGGCCATGGTTCCATGATATCTTAGAATATATCAAGAATCAAAGCTATCCCGAACAAGCGAATGGGAACGACAAAAGAACAATCAGAAGAATGGCAACGGGATTTGTTCTTGACCTGTATAAAAGAGGAAAGGATCAAGTACTTTTGAGATGCGTGGATGATGTTGAAGCCAGAAAGATACTTGAAGATGTCCATGAGGGAATCAGTGGGACACATGACAATGGTTTCAGTATGGCGGAAAGACTATGAGACTTGGTTACTCTTGGTTGACGATGGAAAGTGACGCATTAGTTTTGCGAAAAATGCTACAAATGTCAAATCTCTGGCGATAAAATTCATGTAGCCCCTTCGCCCCTTCACGTCATGACTTCTCTGTGGCCTTTTTCTATGTGGGGCATGGATGTCATAGGGCCAATTTCTCCAAAAGCTTCTAATGGACACCGATTTATTTTTGTGGTTATTGATTACTTCACAAAATGGATAGAAGCCGCATCATTTGCCAATGTGACGAAGACTGCGGTTTGCAGGTTTTTGAAAAAGGAAATCATTTGTCGATATGGTTTGCCTGAAAGAATCATTTCAGATAACGCCTTGAATCTGAACAACAAGATGATGAAAGAAGTGTGAGCAATTCCAAATAAAGCATCATAACTCATCGCCTTATTGCCCAAAGATGAATGGAGCTGTTGAAGCGGCCAACAAGAATATTAAGAAGATTATTGGGAAAATGACCGAGACATATAAAGACTGGCACGAGAAGCTACCATTTGCTTTGTATGCATATCGTACATCTGTGCGGACATCTACGGGAGCAACCCCTTTCTCTCTGGTATATGGAATGGAAGCTGTGCTACCTATCGAGGTTGAGATCCCCTCTCTACGAGTCTTAATGGAATCGAAACTAGAAGAAGTAGAATGGGTTCGAGCTCGATATGATTAATTAAACCTCATTGAAGAAAAACGTCTAAAGGCAATTTGTCACGGAAAGATGTACCAGAAGAGAATGATCGCGGCCCATGACAAGAAAGTACGACCAAGAGAATTCCACGAAGGAGAACTTGTGCTGAGAAAGATTCTCCCAATAAAAAGGACTTCCGAGGAAAATGGGCCCCAAATTGGGAAGGACCATACGCCGTAAAGAAAGCATTCTCGGGTGGAGCTTTGATTCTCACTGAGATGGATGGGAAGGAGTTACCAAATCCAGTGAATTCAGATGCTGTGAAGAAATATTATGCTTAAAAAAAAGGAAAATCAAGATGAAAACCCGAAAAAAGGCATCTTAAAAAAAAAAAAGAGAGAGGGATCAAGGTGAAAACCCGAAAAAGGCATTTTGATTAACACAAAAGATTAGGATGAAAACCCGAAAGGGCATTCTAATGAAGCAAACTGGGCTTAAAGAGCAAGGCATTTTGAACAGTGGGTCAAGCAGTGAGGCTAGAGTATTTGAAGCATTTCTGAAAGCTCGAAATCTTTTACGCAAGAAGCCGCGCTCGAAAAGATTTTTGATTGAGGAACGAGGAAGAGTTCATGCATTGAATATCTAGAGCATTTGTATTCGTTGAATGCAATCCCTTTTCTCTTTATGACACTCTTTTACTATCATTGGTTAATTTTCTTTGTTTGCTACATTTGAAATGAATAAATGTGAGGTATCCTTTTGTCCCTACCTGACCATTTTCACGCATCTCATTATATGATTCATTTACATGATAAATAGTGAAATGACATACTCTAAACAAAAGAAATGTTAAGCATTACCTGGATGAAAATTTGATAAGCACAAGAGTCTCAAAGTAAGAACAAAGTTCAACCAGGGGCAGAAGAATGATATCTGAGAAACGTTGATTACTCGTGAAGCTTGAAGACAGGTATAAGGCCTGAAGAGAAAGTCGAGAATCAAAGCAATGAACACAGGTCCTCAACAACCATGGCTAAATGGACATACGACAAACATGCTTAAGGAGCACTGCATAATCATGTAGGCATAAAAGCATTTAAGACAAACATGTGCATATCATGATAACATCATACATGGCATATACAGGTACTCCAACAGAGCAAGAAATCTTGAATGAGAGTCGCACTGAATCAAAGGAAAAGACACCTGAATTCTACCAAAGGACAGGTTTTGGTATTTTTATGTTTTTAATTCATGCTTTTCAAGGAAACTCAACTTATATTGCGAGAGATGAGTTGAGCCTCAAGACACGTTGAGGTATTTTTAATTGTTGTTTTCAAAATCAACTCATATTGCGAAGTGAGTTGAGCCTCGGGCACGTTGATGTATTTTTAGTTTTAAATTGACTCATATTGCGAGAGGTGAGTTAAGCCTTTTATTTTTGTTTTTCAAAATCAACTCATATTGCTAGAGGTGAGTCGAGCCTCGAGTCACGCTGAGGTATTTTCAATTTTGTGTTTTAATTTCAACTCATATTGCGAGAGGTGAGTTGAGCCTCGAGACACGATGAGGTAATTTCAATTTCATTTGTCAAGAATCAACTCATATTGCGAGAGGTGGGTTGAACCTTTTAATTTTACTTTTCAAAATCAACTCATATTAAGAGAAGTGAGTTGAGCCTCGGGCACCTGTTGAGGTATTTTTAGTTTTAAATTGACTCATATTATGAGAGGTGAGTTAAGTCTTTTTATTTTGTTTTTCAAAATCAACTCATATTGCTAGAGGTGAGTCGAGCCTCAGTCACGCTGAGGTATTTTCAATTTTTGTGTTTTAATTTCAACTCATATTGCTAGAGGTGAGTTGAGCCTCAGGACACGCTGAGGTAATTTCAATTTCTGTTGTCAAAAAAATCAACTCGTATTGTGAGCGGCGAGTTGAGCCTCAGGTCACACGCCGAGGTATTTTCAATTTCTGTTTTTCAATTTCTGCCTTTCAAAAAAAAATCGACTCATATTGCGAGAGGTGAGTTGAGCCTTGGCTCACACGCTGAGCTATTTTCAATTTCTGTCTTTCAAAAAAATCAACTCATATTGCGAGAGGTGAGTTGAGCCTCAGGACACGCTGAGGTAATTTCAATTTCTGTTGTCAAAAAAATCAACTCGTATTGCGAGAGGCGAGTTGAGCCTCAGGTCACACGCCGAGGTATTTTCAATTTCTGTTTTTCAATTTCTGCCCTTCAAAAAAATAATCAACTCATATTTCGAGAGGTGAGTTGAGCCTCGGGACACGCTGAGGTAATTTCGATTTCTGTTTTTAAAATTCAACTCATATTGCGAGAAATGAGTTGAGCCTCAAGACACGCTGAGGTAATTTCAATTTCTGTTTTCAAAATTCAACTCATATTGCGAGAAATGAGTTGAACCTCAAGACACATTGAGGTAATTTCAATTTCTGTTTTCAAAATTCAACTCATATTGCAAGAAATGAGTTGAGCCTTAAGACACGTTGAGGTATTTTCAATTTCTTTTCAAAAAATCAACTTATATTGCGAGAGGTGAGTTGAGCCTCGGTTCACATCTTTGAGGTATTTTCAATTTCGTCTTTCAAAAAATCAACTCATATTGCGAGAGGTGAGTTGAGCTTGATCACACACTGTGGTATTTTTTCAATTTATATTGCGAAGGTGAGTTGAGCTTTTTAATTTCTGCGAGAGGTGAGTTGAGCCTCGAGTCACATGTCGAGGTATTTTCAAAATCGCTTTTCAAGATAAGTTTCAAAAATCAACTCATATTGCGAGAGGTGAGTTGAGCCTTGGCTCACACGCCGAGCTATTTTCAATTCTGCTTTTAATGTCTGCATTTTAGAGTCAATTCATATTGCGAAAAATGAGTTGAGCTCGGGATCACATGTCGAGTAGAGAATAAAGATTGAAGGCGATTGAAGACGCCGATTCTGTCTCCTTAAAGTTGCAATGGAGTTGATCGAGGCATCGATCTTGCCTTTCAAGTCGCAAAAGAAAAGACCACAAACCTTATCTCACTGAAGCGATAGAAGAGAAGATTGAAGTTGTAGATCTCACCTTTCTGAAGTTACAGTGAAGTAGATCGAAGCCATAAATTTCATATCCTTGAAGTTACATTGGAATAGATTGAAGCTACAAGGCGTATATCATAAGATGCAGTGGAGTGTACCAAAGCTACAAGATGCGGTGGACTGAAAATGGACTAACTAAATAAGAAGAGTTCTAAAGCAAGTCAAGACCTAGCAAGACCGGGCAAATTTGGTCTTCCTTGAAAGTCTTTGCTCTATTCCTGTTGCACGACAATGAGCAAAGAGGGGCAGTTGTAGAAGCCCAAATTGCCCGGGCTCGATTTCATCAAAACCCAACCAAACCTCTAAACCCACTAAAACCCTTAACCCATGACCCATTTACATCTACCCAAACCCATTACAAAACCCAAATATTAAACCCAATTCAAAAGCCCATTAACCCCCCCCAAAAAAACCTAACCCCCCAAAAAAAAAAAAAAAAGAAAAACCTAACCCAAAAAAAAAAAAAAAAAAAAACCTAACCCAAAAAAAAACTAAAAAAACCCTAGCCACCTAACCACTTTCCCACTTGCCCCATTTTTCCTCCCATTTTTGATATCCATTGTCTACCACCACCACCTACAAAATAGAAAAAGAAATAATAGAAAATCATGTAAAAAATGGCTATAAAAAGCCATTCAAAAATCATGTAAGAAGAAGAAGGAGGGATTTTACAAAGATTGAAAAAAAAAACACAAAAATCCCTTCAAATTTTGAACACAAAAGAAACATCAATAAAAAGGTTGCATCTTTTTCTTTTTTCCTCTTCTTTCGAATCTTTTTTACTTTTTTTGTGTTGTTTTTTCTTTCTTTATATATACACATATTGGTAAAAAATTTACCTTTTCCGCCACCGTGGGTGTGGCCGATTGGTGGGTCGATGATTGATGAGACCGACGATCGACCGTGACCGCCCCCTTTGCCGGATTTCCTTTCCCCTCTCTTCTCTCTTCTTTCCCCTTCTTTTTTAGGTATTTTATATATATTATGTATATATTTTTAATGCCATTAGTTATATATTTCTCATGTATATATTCTTAAATACTATTATATATATATATATATATATATATATTTTAAATACCATATTGTGTATATATTATTATTACAAATTATTACTATTGCTAGTATTATTATAACTATTGTTATATTAGTGTATATTTTATGTACATATGTATATATATATATTTTGCACATATCATTATTTTATATTATTGTTGTAAATTTTTATGTATAGATTTTTATGTACGTTTCCTAATATTTTCTTTTATTGTAGATATTATTATTATTATTATTACATACTTTTATTATATGCATATATATATATATGTATTTTTATGTACATATTATTATTTTATATTATTATTACCAAATATATCATTTTTCCTATTTTATTATTAGTACATGATTTGTTTTATTTTGTAAATATCATTATTATTGTTATTCTAATATTCTAGTATTCCATGTTAATATTTTTCATTAATGATATCATTTTTTTAGTCCTTTATCTATTTTAATTTCTCACTTTAGGAATATTTTTCTCATGTTTTAATTAATTTCAAAAATAAGACAATGTACCGATTTAATATTAAGCCATCGATTTCATCGCTATGTTGGGTGAAATTAAATAAACTTGTGTTAAAAAACAGGACACCCTTTCTAAAAAAAATCGAAAACTAAAATTCTCATTTTTCAATCGGATCACGATTAAATATTATATTGAACTCGTATTTTGAAAATCAAGTCAACACATGTTTATGAGATACCAATTTTGGGCGTCGCGAGGTGCTAATACCTTCCTCACAGAATCGACTCTCGAACCCCAAATTTTCTCTCGACTTTCACGTAGACCTAAATTTGGCCTTCTTTTGTTTTAAAATAATTTTATTAGGTGTCCGATCACACCTATAAAAAGGATCGGTGGCGACTCCCTTTGCTAATAAAATCAAAAGTCGATTTAAATTTTCAAATAATCGTCTTAATTAGCGACCGAAAGCAGAAATTTTTACGTCGCTACAATAAGCCAAGTGGAAAACAATGATATGGGATAATGACACATATGAGATACAATCAATTAACAAACTAATAATTAAACATAACTGATCTAGAAAAGATAATCAAACTCGCAAGCATGGATTACAAACAATTAATAAAACAATGAGTGGATGATATACAACAATGATAAATATGGCACAATATAAATCAATCAACAAATCATATACAAAACAAAATGGAATATAGAAGTCGATGTGGTATAAGATAATTTTAAAACAATGACGATCTAACGAACCAATAATTTATACGACATACTAATTAATGGATTGATGAATTTAAAACTATTTGTGAAAATAAACAAACTAGAAATATATACGTAATTATTAAAATATGCGCTATAAAATAAGTATTTTAAAACAAATAGCATACAAATTGTTAAAGAATATTAGTTTAAGATTGAGAATTTATATAACATAAAAGATTTAGATTATGTACAAAATATGAAATGATTATAAAATGTATAGTGAAGTATAATTTTAGAAACCTAATAGATTTACAAATCATAGATATAGTAATAATTTTATTATAAAATAGTATGAAATCGACAATGCGTCTAAAATTAATTTAATCTATCTTATATACATACCATTATTCATGGAGCATTTAGATGAGATACTATATAAATAGTAGAATAACATAATATAAAGAAACAATAATTTTATAAGTACAAAAATGAAGTTCCTAAATAATATCGTATATACATAAAAATATTAAATGGATCAATAGTCAAGAAGTATTTTAAATAAAGAACCCTATTAAAATAATTTATGCATCAATATATATGTAAACATTTAAACAAAACTTTATAATAAGATATTAAAGTAATATAACAAAACTTTAAAATGATGATTTTGTCAAAAAGAAGAAGATAGGAATATTGTTAACTCCAAAATAATAGTTATTATAAAGTAAAAATTTTATGAGAATGATGTGTATACAAATATATATATAAAGTATTTAAAGACATAGGACGTACAACGTAAAAAAAATACTCAAAATAATTGCACAAGTGTAAACAAACAAAATTATTTACATGGATTAATGCATATAAAAATACTAAACACATATTAAATTATCAAACTATGCAAGTGAAAGACCAAATCAAAATTGAACCTAAAATAACTGGGATAATTTACAAATAACAATAATCGCAAACAGGATCAACAAGTAATTCGCGCAAATGTGTGGGGACTTAAGCTGGATATAACCCAGCTCCCAAAACGCAGTACTCAAGCGCAGATCCAGTTGCAAATGAGCGCAAATTACGGGGCTAAATTAAAAGAATAAATAAAACAAATGGTATGCGATTGAACGACCGCACAAGGAGGAAGGACCAAATGGATAAATTTCCCATTGATGGGGAACACGCGAATCCTTCCCGAGTTGGGTCACACGTGCGGGTCATGCCATGAAACGACGCCGTTTTTGGAGCCACTGAATCAGGCTCAAAACGACGCTGTATCTAGTCCTTTAAAAGGGTTACAATTTGGCTTTTCAGCTACATTAACCCTAGCCCCCCATTTTTCCTTCAGCCGAACCCTAGGTCCCTTCAACTGTCGCCCAACCTTCATGTTTGATCGACGGTCATCATGCAAAAGGCCTAAATCCAGCTTCGTCCGACCATGAACCTAAGGGTCCGCTCAAAAGCCTCAGAATCACCACCCGAACTCTGATTGCGACGAAGTGAGCGAGGATTCGAGGGAACCAAAAACGGAGGTAAGCCTCTTTTTCTTTATCTCTATTATACACCGAATAGAAAATCAAGGAGAAAGAAAAGAATCAGAACTAAATCGGAGAAGAAGAAGAACTAAAAAAAATCACCTTTTCTTTAATAATTTTTTTCTATTCGAATGCTTTCGATTGTTCTTTTGTGTGCGTATATTGCGCTTGTTCGTAAAAGAGGGAACCCCTTTACAATCGAAAATAATAGACTTTATAGCTGAATGTTCAAAATAAAATAAAAAATACAATTTTTCTTTCTTTTGTTTTCGTGCTGCTGCTGTTGTTTTGTCTGTTTCTTCGTAGGTACGGAGTGTGCTGGCGCGAGTACGAGGGTTGTGCTAGCATACGGAGGCGCGGGCGTGGCTGTTGGAGCAACAGAGCGTACGGAGGCGTTGTCTGGTTGCTTGGCTGGGGCGCGAGGGAGCACATGCGATGTGGTTAGGCCGCTCGTGAGGACTGCGGCGCAAGGAGCCCTTTGCCCTGGGGTTTGCCGAAATTTGGCTTAGTTTTTGGGCCGTTTGGGCCTGTTCTGGGTATTGGGCCATTGTATTTGGGCCATGGGGTATTGGGTTAGGTTATTTCGTAACTGGGCTTGTAATTGGGCTATTGGGTTTATTTGGGGTTGGGTTAGTTATTTGGGTCTTGGGTCATGTAATTGGGCCAGGACATTTAATGGACTGTTAATATTTTTTGTTTATTATTTTGTATTTTGGGTTCTTCTTCGGGCCCGGGCAAATTGGCCTATTTACACTTTTTTTTAAATTTTTGGATATATAAATTTTATTTATGGTTTTTTGAATTAAAAAAATCAAATTCTTTATAATTCTTAAGTTTTTATTGGCTAATATATATAAATGAAAAGTTTTGAATAAATTTACTTCAAATAAAAGAGTAAAAGCTAAATCAAATAAATACAAAAAATTTAAGGACTAAAATTGTTATGATTCCATTTAGCATCTCAATTTTAGTGGAAGGATTTGACAAATCAATTTGTCCATTTTAGAGAAAAGAAAAAAAATGCAATCAATTAATGAATATTCATTTGGATTTCGCCTCTAAAATTATCCCTAATTACTTGTTCCAAATAGTTGAAGAATTGAAGCTTATAATTATGAGATTAGTATATAAATTAGTGAGATAGTGAAACCTCTACTATTATTTTTAATATTTGAATTTGTGTTATCTTAACACTATATTCAACACTTGTTAGCATATTATTTTTATTTGTCTGTGTATATTTATAATATATATAAACACATGAATTTGAAAAACTTTTGAATTGGTGAGAATATATTTCATTTTCCATCATATTACTAAATTCACATTTAAAAATAATTATAATATTTAATTTAGAATTATTATTTAAAAATTTATAATAAAATAGAAGTTTTGATAATCATACATTTAAAATAATTAAAATTAAAATCACAATTATTAATTAAAAATTGTGTTAATTTTAAAATAAAATTATTTCTAAGTATACAATATAGGGAAAAAATGTTTTGATAATTATAATTTACCATTATTAGTTAAAAAAATTATGTAAACAAAAGTGGTGCTAATTTTATTGATATAAAACAAAATTATTATTTAATAAAATTTTAAGCATATTAATTATCCCTTAATTAATATTAGAGTTAATTATGTTAATTAGTTATTATTTTAAATAATGTTTGTCGAAACCATTTTTTTGAAAAACGGGGATCGACTTTGGTTTTGAAAATGGAAACGAAAATTGGGAGTCGCCACCAATATTTTTTATTTAGGTGTGATCGGATCACCTAGTAATTTGGTCATTTTAATAAAACATTTTGATTTACTAAAATAATTTGGTCATTTTAATAAAACATTTTGATTTACTAAAACAACGATTTTGGTCTACGAAGTTTGAGAAAACGAGTTCGGGAGTTGGTTACGTACGAGGAGGGATTAGCACCCTCGTAACGCCCAAAATTGGTACCTAATTGATTAATTAATATCTTAATGCCAAAATTTAAAAAGATTTTAAAATACGATCCCTTTTATGAATGTTTGGATAACTCGAGGTGGATATTAAGATTCTCTTGTTCCGAAGAAATAAAATATCACATCCAGCACGTAGGACACGACATTTCGAACCTTCGATAACAAAATCATCTCATGATTTACAAAACTCTTGCATTGAAATTTTAAAAAGGATATTCGATTGTTTGGTCAAACGATAAATCGAAACCCAGCACGTAGGGCACGATTTCGCGAAATTTCCAAACACGAAATATTGCCTTGTTTCAAATTTTTGCGATCCCTTTTTATGAATGTTCATTTTACAAAAAAATATTTGAATAAATCGAAGCGGATGCTAAAGACCTTCTTATCTCGAAGTAATTAAACGTCACATCCAACACGATAGGACACGACATTTTAAATTATCGAGAATAAGCTTGTCTTTTGATTTTTAATACTCATGTATTTTAATTCCAAAAGGATATTCGATCATTTGGATCAAATAGAAAAATCAAAGCCCAACACGTTAGGGTATGATCTATCGAATTTCCCAAACACAAAACATTACTTTTATTAGAGAATTTTCTTTTTATTAAAAAAATAGCAAATACGAAGTTTAAAACGATGTGTATTTATTCTATTCAGAACAGTAATATGCGAATGAGATTATTATGTTGATAAATATGAATATACTAATAAGAAAACAATTCACAATAATCATGTAACGCCCCAATTTTTGGGAATCCTGTGAATGTTGGCATAGGTTTAATTATGTTAGTGGGCCTCTAGAACGCCCAAGCTTAAGATAGAACCCGGTAATTTTAGTTAATTTTTGTTCCATAAGAAAAAGGGAGTGAAATTATGATTATGTGGTAAACATTGACAAAAATTTGTTAATGAGTTGCTTATTGATTTCTTATAAGCTTACTATGATCTGTAGGTGTGGTTGGCCGAATATTGTAAGGGGTTAATACGTAGTTTGTATTTAAATAGTTAGATTAACGTGTTAGTAATCCAATTGTAGGTGGTTCGTGTGTGGATCTCGTCAAAGATATCGTCATAAGCAGTGTGTAACTAACACCCTCTTTCTTAGTCTGGATCGGCAAAAGTCGAAAAGCGAAATGCCGAAAATCGGTATTTTGTAGATTTGCGAGTGTCGAATGCTCGTGAGGTAAATCGATTAATGTTTTTGGTAAGCTGCAAAATTTGGACTGCAAAGTGCATGATTTGATTTCCTCGATATTTTTAGGCTTAATGGGCCAAAATTGGAATGATGGGCCAATCGGCCCAATTCGGTAAGAACCCTCGATGCGTGATTACATTAGTACGTGAAAAGTAGGAATATGCATGAAAAACCCTAAAAATAGTTAAATTACTATAATACCCCTATGTATGGAAAATTACTGTTATACCCCTAAGTGCAAAATTACTGAAATACCCCTAGGGTTAAATTGACCTAAATGCATGTTTGACTGTTGTTATTTATTGCATGCCATGTTGTTATTATCGATGCATGGGATTGGGATATTGACGGAGGAAGTTGAAAGTGGCTTGTCCACGCATCTTGGAGGCTTTGCCTTAATTTACTATTAACTGAGCAGCAAGGCTGCAACTGTGGAGTGTTGGGTTGGGTGGGTTGAGCTATTCCCCATATGGAGTGTATGGCTGGTACGGGTGGAGTGTAGTGGTTGGTGGGTTGAGTAGTCTCCCCAAATGGGCTTGCATATATTTATTGATGTTGCATGTATTTTGAAATGGGCCTATGGGCCATATTGTTATCTGAATAAGGGCTAAGGCCCGCTTTATTGTAATCTGAAAAGGCTCGATCCATTACCATTTATTACTGAATGGGCTTAGGCCCAATAGGCTTGAGTGACTTGGGCTTTGAATGGGTTTTCCTTACACTGAGTTTCCCCAAACTCACCCTTTTATTTTCATCCACGCAGAAATCCCTAACCATAGTGGGCTTGGAGCGTGGGGAATTGAGTGGCCACCCATTCTGAAAGTTTTATTTTCTTCTGGTGAACTGGATATCCTTTTATTTACGTATGAAGTTTTGAGTTTTTAAATGTAATAAGGCCGTTTAATTATTTTTGATAGTTTTAATATGTATTACTAAGATAGGTATTACTTATTTTAATTGTTGAAATTGGATAGCTTTAGGGCGCGTTTTCAAAAACAACAGTTGATTTCAAAATAACACGACAACAAGCAAAGCTTCCGCAATGAAAGTATTTTCCAAAATTAATCACTTTTCCTAAAAATGACTTAATCAAATCGGTTTCCTAGAAATATCCATGACGTTAGGGTGTGGCAATGGCGGTATGCATGTCTAGGATTGGATCCGAAGGAGCTTGGTATTAAGCGGTCAGATGGACTCACCACCTCTTTTCGGTTTCCTACCGGTGCATGACTTCCATTCACTTTAACCTATAATGAAATTATCTTTTAAAACACTAAGTAAGTTTTTCGGATCAACAATATAAAATGTTTTGAACGCTTCGATGTGGCATGTCGGATCCGGTCATAACGTCTGGGCCGGGTTTGGGGTGTTACATTTAGTGGTATCAGAGCCTAGGTTGCAACAACTCGACTGTGGAATGGGTTTACAAAAACAAAGATTTTCGAAAACGAAAATTTTATAAAGAATGCGAAAAACTCGATTTTCAAAATTTAGATATTTAGAAGGTGGCATTCCGAATCTCCGGCTCAAGTCTGTAAGTATTTCTCTGAACTTCTCTGAATATTTTTCTGAATTATCTGTCTGTACTAAAATCCTGCTAGGATACTCTAGATAGGATGATACTGAAACCATAGAAAAATTTGATAAGAGACTGAAACTGTAGCTAGACTTCAATTCTGCGAAAACAAACTCTGAATTACTATCTGATTCATAAAACATCTATAATAAACACTGGAATATCGAATCAATGCATAAAAATTCGTAATCAAGATAATACGATATGAGTACAAGAGTCGTTCGTGGAAGAGGCCGTGGATGGGGCCGAGAAGTGCTCGAGCTAGATCTTTGTCTTCGGGACATATGCCGGCGGTGGATGCACCGGTGCCACCGGCTACAGAGGTAGAGTCTCATGATCGCGGTGCCGGGGATGATGCCCTGTCACAGGCAATACTTCGTGTTCTGGAAAGGGTTACCGGGGCAAGTACGGGCAATGGAGTTCGGGGATCTATTTCTAAACGACTTCGGGCTAAATGAGCGGAGATCTTTAGGGCGTGTCGGTATAGCCCGAATGTGGCGAAATGTTGGTTGGAGGCCACGAGCGGATTATGGACAACTTGACTACTCGAGGAGATTGTGAGTGGGGTATCTGTACTAAGTCCTTTGGGTCACTCGGTTAGGGTAGACAAACTGTATAGGGATGTACCCTTAGAAACTCAAGGTAGGATTTTCCCTGGAGATTTGATGGAGTTACCGTTCGGAGAGTTTGATCTCATTTTGGGACTGGACTGGCTTGTTAAGCATAAGGCGACCCTGGATTGTACTGCTAAACGAATGGTGTTAAGGACCACAAAGGATGAGGAGGTTATGGTGATAGGTGAGCGAAGGGATTATTTTTCCAATTTGGTGTCGGTATTAAGAGCCGAAAATTGGATTCAGAAAGGTTGTGAGGCCTATTTGGCATTTGTAAGTCAGTCGGAAAAGGAGGGACTGACAGTGGATAAGGTTAGGACCATAAAGGAGTTCTAAGATGTTTTTCCGAAGGAGCTTCCAGAATTGCCTCCGAACCAAGAAGTTGAGTTTGGAATAGATTTGTTGCCTAGAGCAGCACCTGTGTCCATCGCACCGTATAGGATGGCACCGAAGGAGTTAATGGAGTTAAAGGCTCAAATTCAAGAGTTGTTGGATAGGGGCTTCATTAGGCCAAGCGTGTCTCCATGGGGAGCACCGGTGCTATTTGTGAAGAAAAAAGACGGAACAATGCGCATGTGCATCGATTACCGCCAGTTGAACAAACCGACGATAAAGAACAAATACCCTCTGCCAAGGATTGATGATTTATTTGACCAACTTAGAGGAGCTTCAGTATTTTCCAAGATTGACCTTCGATCTGGATACCATCAGTTAAGGGTAAAGGAGGCGGATATCCATAAGACGACATTCAGGACTCGGTATGGTCATTACGAGTTTTTGGTTATGCCATTTGGACTGACAAACGCTCCTGCAGCATTTATGGATCTGATGAATCGGGTGTTCCAACCATTCTTGGATCGATTCGTAGTCGTCTTCATTGATGATACCCTGGTATATTCTGAAACTGAAGCGAAACATGATGAGCATCTCCGTATAGTGCTGCGAGTGTTAAGGGAGAAGGAACTCTTTGCGAAGTTTAACAAGTGTGAATTTTGGATGAGAGAGGTAACCTTCTTAGGACATGTGGTCTCTGCCGAAGGGATTAAGGTGGACCCTTAAAAGATTGAAGCAATTTTGGAATGGAAGCCACCTAGGACGGTGTTGGAAATTCGAAACTTCCTAGGGTTAGCAGGATACTACAGAAGGTTTGTGGAAGGTTTTTCTGTGATGGCAGCACCTTTGACAAAACTCATAAGGAAAGGAGTACCGTTTGTATGGACTGAGAAGCAGCAGGAAGCTTTTGAGAAGTTGAAGAAAGTTCGATCAAGCACTGTGTTAATTCAGTAGGAATCTGGGAAGGATTTTAGTGTGTACAGTGACGTATCACACGTGGGTTTGGGCTACGTGTTAATGCAAGAGGGTAAGGTGGTTGCATATGCATCACGACAGCTTAAGCCTCATGAGGGGAACTATCTGACTCATGATTTAGAGTTGGCAGCAGTGATATTTGCACTTAAGATTTGGAGACATTACTTGTATGAAGAAAGGTGTATTATATACACAGACCACAAGAGTCTTAAGTATTTGTTGACTCAGAAAGAGCTGAACCTTAGGCAAAGGAGATGGATTGAGTTGCTTAAGGATTATGACTGTTCGATCGAGTATCACCCAGGCAAGGCTAATGTGGTAGCCGATGTTTTAAGTCGTAGAACCGTATCTAATCTGAGAGCAATAATTGCTCGTTTGAGTCTGTATGATGATTGCAGTTTGTTGGCTGAATTGTAAGTAAGGCGAACCTGGGTGAATCAGATTAAGGAAAAATAGTTGAACGATGAGTCTTTGGTCGCTCGTTTTCAACAAGTTAAGGAAGGGGAAACTTCTGAGTTTGGGAGCCAGAAGAGACGATGCAACAGCAATACCCTCATCTGTTTGGATTAGGTAAATTTCGAGGATGAAATTTCTTTAAGGAGGGTAGAGTTGTAACGCCCCAATTTTCGGGAATCCTGTGAATGTTGGCATTGGTTTAATTATGTTAGTGGGCTTCTAGAAGGCCCAAGCTTAAGATAGAACCCGGTAATTTTAGTTAATTTTTGTTCCATAAGAAAAAGGGAGTGAAATTATGATTATGTGGTAAACATTGACAAAAATTTGTTAATGAGTTGCTTATTGATTTCTTATAAGCTTACTATGATCTGTAGGTGTGGTTGGCCGAATATTGTAAGGGGTTAATACGTAGTTTGTATTTGAATAGTTAGATTAACGTGTTAGTAATCCAATTGTAGGCGGTTCGTGTGTGGATCTCGTCAGCATATAGTCGCAAACAGGTGTGTAACTAACACCCTCTTTCTTAGTCTGGATCGGCAAAAGTCGAAAAGTCGAAATGCCGAAAACCTGTATTTTGTAGATTTGCGAGTGTGCGAATGCTCGTGAGGTAAATCGATTAATGTTTTGGTAAGCTGCAAAATTTGACCGCAAAGTGCATGATTTACGTGCCCTTGATATTTTGGGCTTAATGGGCCAAAATTGGAATGATGGGCCAACGGCCTAATTCGTAAAAACCCTCGATGCGTGATTACGTTAGTACGTGAAAAGTAGGAATATGCATGAAAAACCCTAAAACAGCTAAATTACTATAATACCCTATGTATGGAAAATTACTTTTATACCCCTATGTGGAAAATTACTGAAATACCCCTAGGGTTAAATTGACCTAAATGCATGTTTGATGTTGTTATTTATCGCATGCCATGTTGTTATTATCGATGCATGGGATTGGGATATTGACGGAGGAAGTACTGAAAGTGGCTTGTCCACGTCTTTGAGCTTTGCCTCAATTTACTATTAACCGAGCAAAAAGGTCAAGAATCGTGGAGTGTTGGGTTTGGGTGGGTTGAGCTATTCCCCACATGGAGTGTATGGTGGTACGGTGGAGTGTAGTGGTTGGTGGGTTGAGTAGTCTCCCAAATAGGCTTGCATATATTTATTGATGTTGCATGTATTTTGAAATGGGCCTATGGGCCATCTTGTTATCTGAATAAGGGCTAAGGCCCGGTTTATTATAATCTGAAAAGGGCTCGGTCCATTACCACTTTTTACTGAATGGGCTTAGGCCCAATAGGCTTGAGCTCACTTGGGCTTTGAATGGGTTTTCCTTACACACGAGTTTCCCAAACTTACCCATTTTATTTTCATCCACGCAGAAATCCCCAACCATAGTGGGCTTGGAGTGTGAGGGAATTGAGTGGCCACCCGCTCTGAAAGTTTGATTTTCTTCTGGTGAACTGGATATCCTTTTATTTATGTTTGAAGTTTTGAGTTTTTAAATGTAATAAGGCCGCTTAATTATTTTTGATAGTTTTAATATGTATTACTAAGATAGGTATTACTTATTTTAATTGTTGAAATTGGATAGCTTTAGGGCGCGTTTTCAAAAACAACAGTTGATTTCAAAATAACACGACAACAAGCAAAGCTTCCATAGCGAAAGTATTTTCCAAAATTAATCACTTTTCCTAAAATGACTTAATCAAATCGGTTTCCTAGAAATATCCATGACGTTAGGGTGTGGCAATGGCGGTATGCATGTCTAGGATTGGATCCGAAGGAGCTTGGTACTTAGCAATCCGATGGACTCACCACCTCTTTTCGGTTTCCTACCGGTGCACGACTTCCATTCACTTTAACCTATAATGAAATTATCTTTTAAAACACTAAGTAAGTTTTTCTGGATCAACAATATAAAATGTTTTGAACCCTTCAATGTGGCATGTCGGATCCGGTCATAACGTCTGGGCCGGGTTTGGGGTGTTACAAATCACATAATTTTTAACTATTGATATGAACAATCAAACAATAAATAACTAACATAAGACAATGACACAAAAAAAATAAGAACAACGATGATAACAATGATGAAATCTAAATTAATAAACGATTAAAATAAATAAACACGAAGGCGAAATAAAAAGAAACTAAGAAACAATTGTAAATTATGATGAAGGAAATAATACATGGAACAAATTAAGGTAGCCAACGACTTAAAACAGTATATGTGACAACTTAAAACCAATAGAGTGTAAAACAATTTAAATTAGAACTATATGAAACCATTTGACATGAAATAATATAAATTTTAAAGAAATAATTTATGAAAAAAATTTAAAACGAGTAACAAAAAATGGTTCAAGATAAATAACATATGAAGAGATTTTAAACAAATACAAATTTACGAGATAGTATTGAAATTTTACTAAATAAATAGTAGGAAGACCAACAAGTAAATAAAAATAATTACATGAATAGAAGAATAATAAAACAGCTTGTAAAACAAATAAAAATGAAGATAAGCAAATAAACACAAAAAAAATGAAATATTAAATAAAACAGTTTAAAAGATGACAAAAATAGTAGTAATAATAAAAATAACAATAATAATAGTAAATAATGCTAAATTAATTAATAATAAAATAATAAATGGATAAGCTCAAAAAGAAAATATGATCATAATAAAAAGTAATAGCCATGATAGTAATAATAGTAATAGTAATATACGAGACAATGTATACACATGTATATATAAGTAAATAATGTACATAAATTAAAAAGATAGTTTAATATAAATAATATATATAAAAATAATAGGATTTAAGAATAAACATCATATGAATGTTTAAAGCAGAGAAATATAAAAGAGAATTTTAAATTAAATGAACTATATAATAAAACAATTAAAATATGTACAAATGTAAGTAAAAATAATATACTAAGGCAAATGTAAAATCGATAATAATAATTCAGAATCATATACTCAAGAAAAACTAAATAATAAATAAATTAATAGAAATTACATAAATTCAAATAAACAAACTTAATTGAAATAAATGCAAACTAAAAGGGAATTAATAAATAAAATGAATCATTGAAACAAAATCAAAGGCTAAAATATAATGTGCGCAAATCAAAGAGGACTAAGAAACAAATAAACCAAATATCAAAATGAAATATTAAACCGCGGACTGATTTGAAACAAGCGCAAATTCCAGGGGAAAATCTAAAAACAAAAGGGAAATAAAAAAGGATTAAATTAAAAGAAACAAAAATGCGGAAGGACCACGCGCTCAATTATCCCGCTTAGCAGAAACACGCTGATCCCTTTGTAGAGCGGGTCGGGTCTTCGAGTCGACGCCTAAACGACACCGTTTCGGGGTGTTTTGCAGCTGAATGAAAGGGCGTCGTTTTGGTAGTGTTATAAAAGGCCATATTTTTGCAAAAAAACCTTTATTTTTTCTTTTCTTTCTTCAAAAAAACCTGAGAGCTCCCTTTAAGCCCTCTCTCATTCCCTCTGGCCCGGTCATTGGACCACTGTAAATGCCTTACACGCCACCACCGTACACGTGGTCGAAATAAAAAAGGTAATATTTTTTTTATTTTTTTGGCTATATTTATATGTAAATATATATTCTGTTTTTTTTTTTAAAAAATAAAAATAAAGAAAACATGTATGTGTAATCAAAAGACGAAAATAAAAGAAAAAGAAATGAGACCTTGACGGGATTGAATCAGTTTTTGACTTGCTTGTTGTTTTTGTATTTGAATCTGTTCTTATATTTTATTCAAAAAGTGTTTGAAAACACTGATTTTTTTAAAAAAAAGACCCCCCTTTTACAATGGTTTTCTCTTCGGCTTTATAGCCGATTACAATGATTTGTTACTATTATCTACTTGTTTCGCTTCTGTTTTGCGTGTTTCTCTGCTGTCTGTCTTGCTTTCTTTTTGTTCTTGTTTTGTAGGTGATGGGACAAGGCCAGAGGGTGCTATGCTGAGGCAACAGAGGCGCCAGGGGTGGTCAGGCGTTGAACGCGCTGACACCACGTGGGGAGCGGAGCGACGCAAAGGGGAGGGAACCCTAGGGTTCCTCCAAAAATGTTAAATGTTTTTGGGCTGGGCTTAGGGTTTTAGTTTGGGCCATAGGATATTCGGGCCTTGTAAATGGACTGCTAACAATTATATATATATATATATATATATATATTTTTGGGGGTTGTTGGGCCCCGGGCAAATTTGGGCCTCTACAATGTTATTTTGCATTAATTAAATAAAGGAAAACTATATTATATGTTGAATATATTAAAAAATTTTAATTATTATTTGAAAATTTTCTATTATAATATAAAGAAAAATACATGTCACATTAGAAGCTAATATTTTGTAAATTATTAGATAAAAATCATTTAAATTTAGTTATATCTAATTAAAATTTGTTTGTATGATGATTGTCTATTCTATATTTCTATTTATTATATAATATCTGACAATTATACTTTTTTATATGAATAGAGAATTAGACTTCGGTGAATTGAGTGGTAAAGAAATTAACAATGGGTGGTTTAGTGAAAAGTAAATGATAATTGGTGTGATGGTTTATATTTATTGTGTAATAATGAAATCAATATTGAGCCTAACAAATTTTTTTTAAGGAAAAAATTCATAAATTTCATTAATCAGGGAAAAATTAAAATAGATATGTTATACCTCAATCGCAAGGAAACACAAGGCAAACTGAAAATTTGCTTGAGCAGCAAACCAACCGGCAACAAATTGGAAGGGGCCAACCATCCGGACAAACACAAACCATCTGATGCCCAGACCCTTAGGCTTCTTTGAGAAGTGTGATGTCGTTAGGGATCAAAGACCACATGAGTTCAACTACTCTATATCATCAAAGTTAGAATGAACATCAAGGTAAATCCCATTGTCGAAATTATTTTTTTGAAAGTTCGACTTTTTATTTAAAAACGAAAATGAGAGTCGTCACCAATCTTCTTTTTTATGAGGTGTGATCAGGTCACCTTATGATTGATCGTTTTAATAAGCGATTTGATTTATTAAAACAACAATTTTTGGTCTACAAACTTTGAGAAACAGGTTCGGGAGTCAGTTATGCACAAAGGAATGATTAGCACCCCCATAACGCCCAAAATTGGTACCTAATTGATTAATTAATGTCTTAATGTCGAAAGTTGAAAATTTTGAAAGAATTTAAAATACGATCCCTCTTTGGATTAATGTTAATTTTACCTAAAAATTGCTTGAATAAATCAAAAAGTATGTTAAAGACCCTCTCATCTCAAGGCAACAAAATGTCACATTCCGTAAGTTAGGACACGACACTTCAAATACTTGAGAATAAGTTTGCCTTTATTTTTTATTTGAAATCTCATGTATTTTAATTTTAAAAGGATATTCGGTTATTTAAGTTCAACAAGAAAATCGAAACCCCGTAAGTTAGGGTACGATTTCTCGAATCTCCCAAATATGAAATATTGTCTTATTTTGAAAATTTCCTTTTTGTGTATTTGGATAAGAATTAATGTAATATTAAAAATAATATATGAATAAAATGTTGCACTAATGAATGACAACAATATAAATGTACTAATAAGCAATTCATAGTACATATAATGGCAATAATCATATAATACATATCACTTTAATACCAATATTAACAATCAAAGAAAAATAAAGTAAATAGTAAAATAAATAATAACAATGATAACAATAATAATAATAACAAAATAGTTCAAAAAAAGGAAAATACTAATTTTAAATATAATAAAGACAAGGAATAAATAAATAAATAAACATTGAGGAAAATAATTTGTAAAATATTGAAAATAGAGGACCAAATTAAAACATGAATGGAATTAAGGGTGCAATTAAGTAATAAAATGCATAAATAATAATAATAATAATAATAATAATAATAATAATAATAATAATAATAATAATAATAATAATAGTAGTAGTACTAGTGAGTAAAGAAGGGACTAAATCGAAATATATGAACAAATAAATAAGTACAAAGGAAAATAAAATGCAAAAGATTGAAAGTAAGGGACTAAATCGAAATATAAACAAAATTTAAAGTAAAGATCATAATGAAATAAACAAATTAAACAATAAAATGAGTTAAGGGATTAAAATCGAATGCGCGAAGGAAGGACAGGGACCAATTAGGAAATAATCCCCTTGTCCATATGTGCACTGTTTTACAGAGGACTGAAATCAAATAATGCAAAAATTACAGGGTAAAATTAAAAAGAAAAAAAAGAACAGGATTAAATTGAAAATGGGCGAAAAAGCGGAAGGACTGACGCGTAAATATCCCTCTGGGGGAAAAACATGCAGATCCTAGCTTAAAATCAGGTCGAGTTTCGAGTCTTAAGCAAAATGGCGTCGTTTTGGAAACTGATGCTTAAGTCCCAAATGATGCTATTTTATATCATTATAAATGCCAAAAATATCTCTAAAAATATCATTTAAACCCTCTTTCAAAAAAAAAAAAACTTAGCCTTTTTTTTTATTTTTCCTCTTTAGCCCCTTTGCTCAGCCTTGGCTTCGGCCATCGGGCATTGTGGCGGCCACCGGTCTCCGGCTACGGCGCCACCATCCACGGTCGCCGAAAAGTCTAAAAGTCTCACATTTTGTTCCCTTTTCAAGTAGAACCCCGATTTTGGGGTTTCAAATGGCCAAAAAAAGCCCTCAAAAATAAAAAGAAGCAAAGAACCTTTCGTTTTTGCTCATTTCTATCGCAAGCAATCGGCGAACCCCCAAGGGTCCGTTGGTCTTCCAAGATGGAGGGCAAGACGCAGGTAAAAACGTAAAAGATTTTGTTTTTATATCTTCTTTTTCTTTAAAAAAAATAAAAAAAATAAATAATAGATTAAAAAAAAAAGAAATCACCTTTGAAGTTTTGATTTCTATTTTTTGATTACTCTAGTGTGTGTAAAACATTACATTGATAGTGGTAGCTTTTATAATTGAATAGTACATTTGATTTTATATTTGCTACTGTTTATGCTTTCGTTTCTGCTACTGTTTCTCTGCTCTGTTTCTGTGTTCTTTTTGGTCTTCTTTTGCAGGTTCGGCACTTGGTCAACAGAAGAGAGAAGCGAACCTCTTGCTACTTTGGTGAAACAGCGGCAGAAAGGATGTTAGGTCTCGGGACGAGGTGTGCTGACGTGGCACGAGAGCAGCGGCACTAGAAACCCTAAGGTTTTTGGCTTTCTAAAAATTTTCAAATATTTTGGGCGTATCAGGCCTTGTAATTTTGGGCTTGTAAAAAAATTAGACTGTTAATTATTTTTATTTTTATTTTATTTGGTTTTTTGTTTAGGGCCCGGGCAAAAATGGCTTATTACACCTATCATACACATCCTCATCCCATTAAAAACATCTACCCCACGAGTTCCATAATGGTGGTTTAATAGTAAGTTCAACATGTTAACACCATCCTACAAGAGACTCTCGCCTATAAATACCCCTAGAGACGATGAAGCAATGATCGACTCTCCCAAGTTGCCAAGCCTACACTCTGACAAATTACCTTCAACATCTAGCCTTAACACTCTCGTCCCCTTCACTCTTTGTAACCTTCAGCTCGCAGCCTCAACTAGGTGAACCGACCTCTATGACAACCACCACACCTTCTCCTTGACCTCTTCCTTATTCTGCTGTATTAACAAGATGGGGACTTTATATCCAAGCCATTAGATTTACCTAATACACCCATCCTAACTCGCCTCAATTTCAGTTGAAATAGTAGAACAATCCAATAGCAAAAATTCAATAAAAATAGAAGGACAATCAACTTGATCCGAATAGTTCGCTTCAGATAAAGTTGCCCACGTCAAAGTGTGGGCAGCTTTAATAGCGCATTCTCTTGTCCAATGAAAGGACAAAGAGCAAGATATGGAACTTAAACGAACACAGTCCTGGATCAGTAAACCAGGGTCTGAAACATCGGTATTTCGACAAGTGAAGGACTACCAAAGACGTTGGCAATCAGTCTCTAGCACAATGTTATCCGCATGCTAAGATGGAAGCTAAGAAAGAGTCTTGCACACTGCAAAAAGTTCTGCCATGAATGGGTCGACCACATGTTTCATATAACCTATAACGCAACGAACAAACTCCCACGATTCGTTCCAGACCAGCGCTTCCCAGCCGGTTGCCTGAAGAACAAGGAAAACGACACATCTATGTTGCATTTCAACTTACCAGCAGGAGGCTTGCACCATTTTAAATGTTTTAATGTTCGGCAAAGTGCAAAGCTGCAACGTATCTAGATCCGGCTTTAATTGCATCATTTGATTTTAAATATTTCAATTTTCAGTTGTTTTGAAAATTACCAACATAACCATAAAATAAATGCCAAATGAGGTTTTGAGTTAAGGAGAAAGTTTTTTTAATTCGTGCGTAAATACTATACGTGAATTTTCTCTTAATTTTATTTTGAATTTGAGTTTCATTATTGATGAGTGGATCATGTTTAGATTTATTTTTAACTGAAATAAGAAAAAAATCAAAATTAAGATTTAGTAACTAAATGAAATCTTATTATAATTGAATATCGTGGAATCATTTTAAATCCACAAATGTGGTTCAGAGATAAAATGAATAAATAGTAACTGTTTGATCAAACTATGTTAAAAACTAAAAATTGTAATGATTATAAAAATCTGTTAAATTAATTACTGAATATGTTGCTTTTCTATGTAAATCAAAATTTTAAAATCAATTATCTTCTTTAATATTAAAATCAATTAAATTAATTAAAATAAATTCATATTTCTCAATACAAATTTAATATAACACCATCAACGTTAAATTAATATTTTTTCTCTTTTATTTAATAATTAATTTAAAATGTCTCACAAAATCTAAATCTTTAAATAGACGCCACCTATGTTCTTCCCTAAAATTATAAGCTAAACAAAAGGAGGAAAAGGGGAACACTTGGATGTTCTGTAAAGGAAAAAACTCGTATGAAAACCAAGACAAAGATCGCAAAGTTCCCTTTGCCTCAAAGGAGGAAAGTGAAACACTTTGGCTGTTGTGTAAAAAGATTTTCTTGCAGGGAAATCAAACCAGACATAAAATAAACAAAAATATATAATTAGAACTTCAAAGTTCAAACATTCAGAGAGAGAGAGAGAGAGAGAGAAACAAAACAAAACCAAAAAAAAAAAAAAACCACAAAAGAAGACCTAGGAATTAAGTAACGTGTTTGTTTCATGAGAAAAGCAAGGAAAGACAGACGAATCCTAGAGGTTCATCGTTTTAGTTCCTTGTCTTTTTGGTATTCTCTTCGTTAAGAAAATCAAGCAAGACGGTACTCTTGCATCGGGGGCACTTGGGATCCACTTCCGATAGCATAACATACATGAGGCATCGAGGGCATCCCACCAGCACCATCGAAGTTTCTTCAGGACTGCTGGGGTATTGCATCGTCGTCGTGGAGTTGTCGGGCTCCGAAGACACGCACGAGCTTTCAAGAGACATTTCCCACGACGAAACCGATGTGTTGGGCGAACCTACTTGTTGGTTGGGCGCCGCCCTTGGTGGTGGTGGTGATAGCTTCAGCGTCAATTCCAGCTTTGGACTGTTTGCTCTCCGACTCATTGCTTTCTATGTATTTCAACTGTTTGATAACTGACCACATACAACAACAAAAACAATCAGTTGTGAGAAATCGATGAAACAGGAAGGAGGAACTGAAAATTGAAAACACGTATAATTTCTCACCTCTGGGAAATTGAAGTGTTTGGGAACTGAGAAAAAAACCAGAAAAATATATAGGGATCTTGGAACAAGATTTTTAGTTTGGATTTCTCGTGCAGATTGATTTTGGAAAGATTTAGACCATTATATATGCAATGATTTTCAGGAGAGAAAGAGAAAGAGATGGATTTTCTTTCCCTTATTTGTTGGTAATTAATTATGGGTAGGCATGGAGGGTAAGGAGAATTTAGAGTGGAAAACAAGTTGGATAACATTGAATTGTACTCGACAGAAAGGTTGAATGGTTTGCCTTCTTTCCTAATGTTTTTGTATTGCTTCAAACGATGTTCGGTTTAAGGAATTTAATTTTATTGATTTTATATTTGGATCATCAACATTACTTACATCATACCCTCTTCTAATTACAAAATATATATTTTTTAAATTTTCTAATTACATGCTTATATAATTTTAATTTTTTAAATATTAATTGCTATAAAAACCTTTAAACAATTTACAAAATTAAAATATAATATTGTGTAATATTAGTCTAAAAATAGTCGACGATACAATTATATATAAAAATAACAAGAAAATAAATATAATATGTAATTTTATCTAATTGGTCAAACATTTCATATGTATTTGGTTATTCCTCCTAACATTTAACATATATTCATTCATTTGTTGTTCCTTGACCAATTTCCTCATCATCTTAATCACAATACGAATTTGTATCCTTAAGATTATCAGATTGTGATATCATATTGCATATTTAGTAACTTCATTTATAGGTGGAATTAGGTTAAATAACAAAATATTTTTATTCAATAATAAATATATAATTATTTTTAAAAATAAAATATTTTATTATTGTGTAAAAATAACTTTTGTAAACTTAAATAATTTATATATGTTTAGAAAGTCATAAGGTAATTATTAATTATTTGCAATTACTCATGTAATTACTTTAATTCTAAACCTACCCTAAAAATTGGAGAGTGTAATTGAGATGCTCAAATTGTACTCAAATTCAATGAGATTCACCAATTATACTAATTATCTAGACATGTTACTCCCAGATAGTTATAAGTAATTACATTCAAATCCAATTACTAGATAACTTACCAATTAATACTACATAATCGCATTAAAATTTCATTGTGTAATTACAAACAGTTACTAGTTCCAAACACTACCAAAATAATTTTACATTAATTAAGTAATGTGAAATTTTGAACAATTTTGCATCTATTTTTATTTATTTTAATTCATTTTACTTAAATCAAAATAAAATAACAAAAAATCTATTGAATCAAATTCTGCATTTTTTTTATAAATACAATCAAGAAAAATTAACATTCCGTTTATTACATCCAATTCGAATATTATTTTTTATATTTATCAAATTTATCATTAAACCATAACAAATAACTGATCTACTAAAAAAGGTATTTTTGTTCTTTCTTTATGAAATACATTATTTAATAAAATTTAAAAATAAACTTAAATTAATTAAAATTATTGATGATTCCTTCATATGTAGTTTCCTTTCTTTTACTACAAGTATCAATTAAAATTATTTATTTATCAAAATAAAAATTATATCCATTAATAATGCTTTCCTAAATTCAAAAGTATATTCAATTTTCTTTTATAAATTGCATCTTATCCAATACCTACCATTTCTCTTTTTTCTTTATATTCTTCATATGTTTGTTAACGTATTCAAGTCAAATCTCCCAAGTTGCTCATCACTCCAAATTCTTAAAAAGGGATCACATGAAGTTTTGAGGAAGAAGTAGAATTGCATTTGGTTTTTTTATTCAAAAAATAAATAAACTGATGTTTTATTAATTTTTTTTTATTATTAAAATTAATTTTGTATATCGATGTGAGATTTGACTGGCACACCACATGTGAAATCTTGTTTGACTAATTGATATGATGTTATTTAATTCTAGATTTAACGGCATATAGTTTGAATATCTAAATGTAAAATTGTATTTAGACTACTTAGTTAAATTAAAGTTAATATTTCTAACCTACCAAAATATAAATTTATTTATTTATTACTTTTTAAGCAAAGGTTTTGAAATAACATCTTTTGTATTAAATACAAAAGTTAAATTAATGAAATTCAATAAATTGCAATCAATATTGCTTAAATGATAATCTAAAACAAATTAGGACAATTATTTAGGAGCATTTTAAATTTGCTTAATATTTTTCTTTAAAAAATTCTAATTATTTTAGCTGCTATAAATGTGGATAAACATCTTGACCAATTTCGGTTTCAAATATTCTTTTTTTTTTTCATTTTCTTAAGGCAATATGCATAAGTAATTAGAGTTGTCAGCTAACTTAGTTGAGCAACCCAAAAATTAATTATTATAAATGAATTAATAAAACCCAAATTTATGAGGATAACTAGTTTTCTTAAATTTCTGCGACGCAATGCAACTCTCCAATTAAATTATTTTTAATTATTGTCTTTCACTTAGACTTTTATAATAAAGTTCATAAAAAAATTCATACATGAAATAGATAAATAGTTTATAATATAATTAAAGGTGATGTTATTTTTATTCTATTGATTCATAATTTTAATTTATTGATTCAATTTTATTAAGTAAATATAAAAAATTAAAAGGAAAGGTATATTAAATATGTATAAATTGATTTTTTTGTCCTCGGTTTTGGCTCAATTTTCAATTAAATAATTTTATTTAAATTTAATTATAAAATATGTAGATAATAATATAAATTTATATTTTTATTATTTTAATTTTATAAATTATTAAAAACAAAAATAGAGGTAAAATAATATATTGTCTTGTTTAAAAAAATCAAATGTAAATTAAAATCATATTTACTTTGTTGTATTTATTATTAAAACTTAATTTTAAAAAGAAACTCACTTTAAATACAAGTATTTGAAATTTAAACATTATTCTTGCAAGTTGGATATAATTTAATCGGATGAGGTTGGATCAGATTGATTTGTAAAATTAAAATTAAAATTATATTAATATTAAATATTTTATAATTAATATTAAATAAAAATGCACTAAAATATCTAAACAAGAATATACTAAAAAGTTATCATGCTAATTTTAAACAAGTGAAAGTGAAAGTGGTAAAGTAAAATATTAATACAATGGCGTATATGTATCTTAATTTGATTAATTTTAGTTTTAACTTAAACGGTGAAAATAAAGTATGTTATGTAAAAGTTTATTATTAATATTGTAATATGTGTAAGTTGTGGATGTAATCCCTACTTTCTAATTTAATTGTTTTTTCTTTAATACTTTTTTTAATTTTAAAATTTTAATACTAACTTAAATAATTAGATAAAATGTTGTGACATTTTTTTTATGATTGTTATCTGAAATAGCAAGTCGATATGATATTGCATAAGATTTTAGAAATAATTGTTGTTTAGATTGAAACTGAAATTTTAAAATTAAATAAGTATAAAAATTAAATTTATAAGTTAGAAAGATAGATAATAAATTTGATGAAATATTAGACAAGGTAAGTGCTGAAATTGTAGATATGGGAATTTTCAACTACCTTATTAAGATGGTTTCACAGTTTAGGCATGGACCATTACCATTTGCAACATAAATTTCAACAGCTGGAATAAAGACAGTTCATGTATTATGATTTAATAATGTCAATAAAATGGTTTTAATAGCATCAAATTAGCCTTATGCAAACATGCTTAGGAAACAAGTAAATGAGGGTTAGTTGCAATCCACATCACACGTGTCATGCTCTGCATTCTTGAACAGACACTCACGGTAAATACAAATCATTATGACAAAAAGGCAAACCCTTAGTAGTAATAAACCAATGCAGCAAAGAATACACACACACTGCTCAACAAATATATGGTAAGGATGATCCCCTTTCATGCAAATCACCCACTTTATATACTCTTAAGATTGTGGTTACATTTTAATGGAGAGTTCTTTCCAACTACAATTATCTCCATACCTGCAAGTGTTGTTCCAAACATGAATTGTTATCAAAATAATTGTTCTTGATAGAGGTTATTTCGAATATGAGTTATTCCAAGTACAGTTGTTCTTTGTAAATGTTGCCTCGAATAAGAATTGTTTGAAGGAGAGCTATTCTTAAACAACAATTGTTCCAAGCAAAAACTATTCTAAATAAAAACTTGTTCTTCTAAAAGAGATATGAAGTGAAACAAGACTAATAATTATTTCGGATTAACTTTGGTACTATCATTGAAATTGCAATTTTCAAAAACAAAATCTTATTTATATCTAAGAAGAGATAAAATACTTGTCGAAACCATTTTTTTGAAAAAGGGGGATCGACTTTGGTTTTGAAAATGAAAACAAAAATTAGGAGTCGCCACCAATCTTTTTGTTTAGGTGTGATCGGATGTAATACCCCTACCCGTATTCATTGCCGGAATAGGGTACGAGGCATTACCGGAGTTTACGAATTAAAATTTTTTTTTTATATTCAATATAGCCCTTTTATAAATATCTAACATTCCCTGTAATATTAAATCGAGACCAATCCACATCAACCAAATCAATTCAATATATTTTCATGATAGATTCATGCATTTATATAAGATAACGTCATCACATATCTATAACCAGGTTTGTTAACCATACTAATGGCTAACTTTACATTCATTTCACGTTAACATTTACTTTGTTAGCTTATACATGCTATTGATATCCAAAATAAAGTTTCTTTATATACCAAAATCTTGAGGTTGACAGTGTGATGTGTCTCCGACCAAATTCGACCTCCGAGCTCTTAACACTACAAAACAGGGAAAAAGGAAACGGGGTAAGCACTTTGTGCTTAGTAACCTCATGTAACAAGAATTATACTTACCTAATATTTTCAATACAATACAATAAACATCCATATATCCATTCAATGCATTATTACCCTAATATGCACAAACTCAACATTCAAGTTAGTACAATAATTTCCATGTACCAATAATATATACTATGATTGATGAGCTCGTCAATACCATGATTTCCATTTCCTTGTTATTTTTCCATATTTATCCCGTTGAATTTATAGGAATTTCGATGGATTTTCAGAGGTACACATTTATTGTACAATTCCGGGTCCGTCAATTCATATTCATGTGCGACATATCCATTTCAGAGAGCACACTCCATGAACCTCAACCTTGCAATGGGATTACCAGTCGAGCTAAATCCCGCAATATAAACTCATAGAGTATTGTCGGGATTGCCGGTCAGGCTAAATCCTGCAACGACAATTACTCTAATGAGCTTGGATCTGAATTACCGGTCCGGCTAAATTGAGACCTAATTGGATTACCGTCCGGCTAAATCCATTTACACATATTCTTCGGAGGGCTATATCAGATAGGATCACCCGTCAGGATAGATCCTTTTACCGTCAATTCCTTTTCGAGAGATCCATCGAATTTTCCTTTCATTCAAACGGGATTTCTTCCCATTTTATCAAATATATCAATGTTTCATAAATTTCCATATAATGAACATTCAAATCATATTCATATCAAAAACATGCATTTCAAGCATTTAAGAATATAATTCAAGTTATACGAACTTACCTTGATACTTGTTTGTAAACAGTAAAAATCTACTAATCCCAAACTTTTTCCTTTCCTCGATCTAGCTTCGTATTTGAATCTTACGGATTTGGTGCAAAATTATGAAATACCGACTTAGAGAACCCTCCTATGGCGTTTTAGTCTTTGGAATTGAAGAGAAATGAAGAGAAATCTACATATTTCCTATTTAGTCCTAGTTTTTAGTTAATTTTGCAATATTCCAATTTTACCCTTAATTTATCAATTTTTCTGCGATTTCATACCCTTGCCATCCATTAAAATAACTTTTGGGTCTAATTGCCTTTAAATCCTTTCTCATTAGACTCTTAAGCTATTTAATCACTCTAGCAACTTTTACACCTATTACAATTTAGTTCTTTTCATTTAATTGACTACCTAAACATTAAAATTTCCTAACTAAATTTTAATACCACATTAATAACATTTCATAAATATTTATAAAATTATTTTCGATTAACTTTACGAGATAGAGGTCCCGATACCTTATTTTACCCAATTTCTTCAATAATTTCTTTTTCTAACTAATTACTAAATCGATAAAATTTTCCTATCAATATTTTCATACGATTTTCCTATCATATAGATTTTAAAGAAAAAATATTGAAATAAATCTCTCTTTAAATCGGATCTATGGTTACGAAACCATTGTTCCGATAACCTTGAATTTAGGCCATTACAACTCTCCCCCCCTCCTTTTAAGGATTTTCGTCCTCGAAAATCTTACCAGTAAAGAGGTTTGGGTATTGTTTCCTCATTGCCTCCTCCGGTTCCCATGTTTCTTCCTCAATCACGTGCTTTTGCCACAATACTTTCACCAAATTTATCTTTTTATTTCTAAGCTCTTTTGTCTCCCGTGCCAATTTCTTGACCGGTTCTTCACTGTAAGTCATATCCGGTTGAATCTCTACTTCTATTGGAGAAATAACATGTGAAGGATCTGATCGATATCGTCGTAACATAGATACATGAAAAACATTATGGATTCTATCAAGTTCCGGTGGTAATGCCAATCGATAAGCGACCGGTCCAATTCATTCTATGATTTCATAGGGCCCGATAAATCTTGGACTCAATTTACCCTTTCGACCGAATCGAAGAACTTTCTTCCAAGGAGACACTTTCAGAAATACCTTGTCACCGACTTGAAATTCAATCTCTTTTCGCTTAAGGTCGGCATATGATTTTTAACAATCGGAAGCTGCTTTTAGACTATCTCGAATAACCTTTACTTTTCTTACATTTCTGGATCAAATCAACCCCATGTATCTTCCTTTCACTGAGCTCTGTCCAATATAATGGTGTTCTACATTTTCTACCATACAAAGCTTCATACGGAGCCATTTTAATACTAGACTGATAACTGTTATTGTAAGCAAATTCAATCAAAGGTAGATACCTCTCCCAATTACCTTCAAACTCTAGTATACAACATCGGAACATATCTTCCAATACTTGAATTACACGCTCAGATTGACCATCTGTATGAGGATGAAATGCAGTGCTGAAATACAACTGAGTACCCAAGGCTTCTTGCAATTTGTCTCAGAAACGAGACGTAAATCGGGGATCTCTATCTGATATAATGGAGACAGGCACTCCATGTAACCTGACAATCTCAGATATGTACAGTTCAGCTAGTTTATCTAAAGAATAATCTATACATACCGGAATAAAGTGAGCTGACTTTGTTAATCGATCAACAATCACCCAAATAGCATCTTTTTTCCTCGGAGACAAAGGTAGCCCCGATACAAAATCTATAGTGATTCTTTCCCATTTCCATTCCGGTATAGTAATTGGCTGAAGTAACCCCGAAGGTACCTGATGTTCAGCTTTAACTTGTTGACATATTAAACACCTTGATGCAAACTCAGAGATATCACGTTTCATTCCCGACCACCAGTACATCTTTTTCAGATCATTATACATTTTATTACTCCCCGGATGTACAGACATAGTACTACTGTGGGCCTCGCGTAGAATCTTCTGTATGAGCTCTGAATTCTGAGGTACACATACCCTACCTCTGAATAATAAACAATCATCAGAACCAATCTGAAATTCAGAATCATTACCTGACTCACACTGTGCCCATTTAACCTGTAACTTCTCATCATTCTTCTGAGCTTCACATATTTGCTGTAAAAATGTCAGTTTAGCTCTCAATTCAGCTAGGATTGAACCATCATCAGTCAATGATAACTGGGTATTCATAGCTCGTAAAATAAATGAGATTTCGGCTCAAAGCATCACTACAACATTAGCCTTACCCGGATGGTAATCAATAATCAAATCATAGTCCTTTATCAGTTCAAGCCACCTGCGCTGTCTCAAATTCAAATCTTTCTATGTCATCAAATATTTCAAGCTTTTATGATCAGTATAAATATGACATTTCTCACCGTACAAGTAATGCCGCCATATCTTCATCACAAATACAATAGCAGCTAATTCAAGATCATGTACTGGGTAATTTCTTTCATGTGGTTTAAGTTGTCTTGAAGCATAGGCTATTACTTTACCTTCTTGCATCAAAACACAACCTAAACCATTTAATGAGGCCTCATTGTAAATAACAAATTCCTTACCGTTCAGTTGCACTAATCTGAGTGCTTTCATTAATAGGTCTTTCAATCGGTTGAAACTTTGTTGACATTCATCATCCACTCGAACTTTACATCTTTCTGCAATAATCGAGTCATTGGAGAAGCTATCATAGAGAATCCCTGTACAAATCTCCGATAATAACCAACTAAACCCAAGAAACTTCTAACTTCAGATACATTCTTCGGTGGACTCCAATTGACAATAGCTGAGATTTTACTTGGATCTACCCTGATGCCTTCGGCAGATACAATGTGTCCAAGAAAACCCACTTCTTAAAGCCAAAATTCATATTTACTGAATTTAGCATACAACTGCTTCTCTCGTAGAATTTGCAACACAATTCTCAAATGTTCTGCATGTTCTTCTTTATCCCGAGAATAAACCAAAATATCATCAATGAATACTACTACAAATCTATCTAAGTACGGTCTGAATCTCCGGTTCATCAAATCCATGAATACTGCAGGTGCATTAGTTAGCCCAAACGGCATAACTAGAAACTCATAATGCCCGTACCTGGTTCTAAAGGCTGTTTTTGGCACATCTGCTCCTTTACCTGTAACTGATAATAACCTGATCGAAGATCAATCTTTGAAAACATAATAGCACCTTTCAGCTGATCAAATAAATCATCAATCCGAGGTAACGGGTACTTATTCTTTATGGTTACTTTATTAAGCTGCCGGTAGTCGATACACAATCTCAAAGACTCGGTCGGACAAAACCCTTGTCAACAAGCTCTTGCAACTGTGTCTTTAACTCTTTTAATTCTATAGGAGCCATCTGGTACGGAGCTATGGAGATCGGAGTAGTTCCCGGAATCAAATCTATAGAAAATTCCACTTCTCTTTCTGGTGGCAATCCTGGTAATTCTTTTGGAAACACATCGAAAAATTCACATACCACTGGAACTGCCTGTATCTTTGACTCAGATACCTTGGTGTCGAGTACATAAGCCAAGTAAGCATCATACCCCTTTTTGACATACCACTGTGCTGCCATTATTGAAATCATATCAGATAACCCCTCTGTCTGATCAGATTTAACTCGGAGCAACTCATAATTCTGACATTTTAGCACAATATATTTTTGTTTACAATTTACTACCGCATCATGCTGGGTTAACCAATTCATACCCAATATCACGTCAAATTCATCAAATGGCGGTAACATCAAATCAGTAGGAAACAATAACCTCTTACCATCAGTGGACAATTTTTACAAATTTTATCCACTAACACAGACTGGCCCAGGGGGTTCGAGACTTTAACCACAAATTCAGTAGGTTCAACAGATAAATTTTTAACAATTGCAAGTTTAACACATATATATAAATCGTAGAACCGGGATCAATCAATGCAGTAATATCAGTATCAAGTAAAGAAAATGTACCAGTAATAACATCGGGTGCTGAAGCATCTTCTCTGGCACGAATGGCATATGTCCTAGCAGGTGCTCGTACCTCAGGCCTACCTATAGTATCTTTTGTAGCTCCTCGACTACCACTGACATTACCGGATGGTCGAGGTGGTCTGCCCCTCGAAACTAGATTACTCGGCTTCGATATATGTTCAACTTCTTTTTCAACCCTTTCTGGACAATCTCTGAGGAAATGGTCAAAAGAACCACATCGGTAACAAGCCCCACTCTTAAATCGGCATTCACCAAAATGAGCTTTATTACAGTACTGGCATCTCGGTTTAAGAGTGCCAACACTACCAACACTGGTCACTGATGGAGTAGAAGGCCTTGGATTAGTGCGTTGAGAACCTCGCTCTTTGCCCGAATACCCAATGGCTGAAGTAGAACGATCCTAATATTTCTTCAATTTCTTTGAAGCAGAAAACTGGGATTTTCCCATCGGTCTTTTACTAAAAATTCGAGCTTCCCTCTCAGCCTGTTTGTTTTCTTTGCTCAATTCTTCTGCTTTATAAGCTCTCTCTGCCAATGTAGCAAACTCTCGAATTTCAAGAATTCCGATCAGTAACTTAATGTCTTCATTCAACCATTCTTTGAATCGTTTGCACATTTCACTTCATTGTACCCATTCTCGAGCATATTTACTCAATCGAACAAATTCTCTTTCATATTCGAATCTTGATCTATTGCCTGTTTCACTCAAGAAATTCTTTTCTTTTCGGTCAAGGAACCTCTGGTGATATATTTTTTTCGAACTCGATCGAAAGAATTCCCATGTAATTTCTTCTTTCGGAACAACTGAAGCTTTAGTATTCCACCAATGGTAAGCTGTATCTTTTAGCAGTGAGACGGCACATTTCAGACATTCTTCTGGTGTACAAGATAATTCTTCCAGAACCCGAGTAGTGTTTTCTAACCAAAATTCAGCCCGTTCGGAATCATCATCAACTGCTGCTCAAATTCTTACCCCATATTTTCAATTTTATCTCTGGAGCTTTCCTTTTACGATGATTCAATTGCACATACCTTGTGGGATCTCGGAACCCGTGGAGGAGTAGGAGGGAGCTTGAACTTGCTGCACTCTGAGGTTAGTTCTTAAGTATTGATTAAACCATTCATTCATCATTTGAAAGAAGGTGTTTGCCTCCTTCCCTCGACCCTCTGTCTCGGGCCTTCTACTGCTAGTTTCTTCTCTTTGTACTGAAGCCGGAGCATGACTCCCAGCTTCCTCAGATTGAGCTCGGTCGGATGACATTACTATAAGAAAAACACATTTTAAATGGTCAGGAGATATCACACTATCAATAATAATTTAAATGGCATGTATAGCTAATCTCGTATTTGCTACATCAGTCCTAGAACAGGCTAAACCGTAGCTCTGATACCAATAAATGTAATACCCTACCCGTATTCATTGCTTAGGAATAGGTACGAGGCATTCTAGGAGTTTACTGAATTAAATTTTTTTATATTCAATATAGCCCTTTTATAAATATCTAACCTTCCCTGTAATATTAAATCGAGACCAATCCACATCAACCAAATCAATTCAACATATTTTCATGATAGATTCATGCATTTATATAAGATAACATCATCACATATCTATAACCAGGTTTGTTAACCATACTAATGGCTAACTTTACATTCATTTCACGTTAACATTTACTTTGTTAGCTTATACATGCCATTGATTTTCAAAATAAAGTTTCTTTATATACCGAAATCCTGAGGTTGACAGTGTGATGTGTCTCCGACCAAATCCGACCTCCGAGCTCTTAACACTACAAAACAGGGAAAAAGGAAACGTGGTAAGCACTTTGTGCTTAGTAACCTCATGTAACAAGAATTATACTTATCTAATATTTTCAATACAATACAATAAACATCCATATATCCATTCAATGCATTATTACCCTAATATGCACAAACTCAACATTCAAGTTAGTACAATAATTTCCATGTACCAATAATATATACTATGATTGATAAGCTCGTCAATACCATGATTTCCATTTCCTTGTTATTTTTCCATATTTATCCCGTTGAATTTATCAAAATTTCGATGGATTTTCAGAGGTACACATTTATTGTACAATTCCGGGTCCGTCAATTCATATTCATGTGCGCACATATCCATTTCAGAGAGCACACTCCCTGAACCTCAACCTTGCGGCGGGATTACCGTCGAGCTAAATCCTCGCAATATAAACTCATAGAGTATTGTCGGGATTACCATCCGGCTAAATCCTGCAACGATAATTACTCTAATGAGCTTGGATCTGAATTACCAGTCCGGCTAAATTCAGACCCTAATTCGGATTACCCGTCCGGGCTAAATCCATTTTACACATATTCTTCGGGAGGGCTATATCACCCGTCCGGGATAGATCCTTTTTACCGTCAATTCCTTTTCAGAGATCCATCGAATTTTCCTTTCATTCAAACGGGATTTCTTCCCATTTTATCAAATATATCAATGTTTCATAAATTTCCATATAATGAACATTCAAATCATATTCATATCAAAAACATGCATTTCAAGCATTTAAGAATATAATTCAAGTTACACGAACTTACCTTGATACTTGTTTGTAAACAGTAAAAATCTACTAATCCCGAACTTTTTCCTTTCCTCAATCTAGTTTCGTATTTGAATCCTCTGGATTTGGTGCAAAAATTATGAAATACCAGCTTAGAGAACCCTCCTATGGCGTTTTTAGCTGCTGGAATTGAAGAGAAATGAAGAGAAATCTACATATTTCCTATTTAGTCCTAGTTTTATTTAGTTAATTTTGCAATATTCCAATTTTACCCTTAATTTATCAATTTTTCTGCTGATTTCATACCCTTTCCGTCCAGCCGAAATAACTTTTGGGTCTAATTGCCTTTTAAATCCTTTCTCATTAGACTCTTAAGCTATTTAATCACTCTAGCAACTTTTACACCTATTACAATTTAGTCCTTTTCATTTAATTGACTACCCAAACATTAAAATTTCCTAACGAAATTTTAATACCACATTAATAACATTTCATAAATATTTATAAAATTATTTTCGATTTGGTTTTACGAGATAGAGGTCCCGATACCTTATTTTACCCAATTTCTTCAATAATTTTTTTCTAACTAATCACTAAATCGATAAAATTTTCCTATCAATATTTTCATACGATTTTCCTATCATATAGATTTTCAAGCAAAAATATTGAAATAAATTTCTCTTTAAATCGGATCTATGGTTACGAAACCATTGTTCCGATAACCTTGAATTTAGGCCATTACATCGGATCACCAAGAAGTTTGGTTATTTTAATAAAACATTTTGGTTTACTGAAACAACATTTTGGTCTAAAAAATTTGAGAAAATGGGTTCGGGAGTCAGTTACGTATGAGGAAGGATGAGCACCCTCGTAACGCCTAAAATTGGTACCTAATTGATTAATTAATGTCTTAATGTCGAAAATTGAAAAGATTTAAAATAAATTTTGAAATACGATCCCTTTTTATGAATGTTTGGATAACTCGAAGTGGATATTAAGATTCTCTTGTTCCGAAGAAATAAAATATCACATCCAGCACGTAGGACACGACATTTCAAACCCTCGATACCAAAATCATCTCATGATTTCCAAAACTTATGCATTGAAATTATAAAAAGGATATTCGGTCGTTCGGTCAAACGATAAATCGAAACCCAACACATAGGGTACAATTTCTCGAAATTTCCAACCACGAAATGTTAATAATTTCAAATTTTTTACGATCCTTTTTTATGAATGTTCGTTTTAAAACGCCTAACTACGTAGAAATGAGCATCAAAGGCTTACTCGTCTCGAGATAGTAAGGTACCACATCCAGTAAGTTAGGACGCGACGTTTAATTCTTCAGGAGCAATTTTACCTTTAATCTTTATCGAAAGCTTGTGTATTTTGAAATCTAAAGGGATATTTGACTTTTTAGGATTAACAAGAAAATCGAAACCCAGTAAGTTAGGGCACGATTCCTTGAATTTCCTAAAACGCGAAATATTGCCTTATTTAAAAAAATATATTTTTTAGTAATAGCGAATACAACATTTGAAGGCATGCACTTATTTTGTTTGAAATACAATAAATCGATCTAAATTGGATAAATATGTTGGGGTTTACTACACAATATGATTTGAGCTAAGTAAAACAAAAGTGTAAAATAGGGCGTGGAACAATCAAATACGAACTAGATACAATATTAATGAATGTCACAATATGAAGATAAATATAAATGATTTATAGGGCACGTAATGAAAATATTCACATAATACACTATTTTAAAATCAACCTTAACGATCAAAGAAAACAAAATAACATATACAACAATTGAGGTAGATAACATGTATAGAGTTAAATTAAATAATGCGTGAGAGAAAAAGCACATAAATAATACGAAAAGGATTCAAAATGCACAAATGTATATAAATAACTTAAATCTATTTAACATAAATAGTATATACAAAGAAACGAGATATAAAAATCTAAAGTAAATAATGTATATGAAACCACTTAAAATAAAATAATGTATATAACGTTGAAAAAGGTAAATAAATAATATATGAAGCCATTTATAATAATCGATGTTTAAAACAATTTAAAATAAACAACATAAAACAATTTCATGGTAGTATATAAAAAGTAAATAAATCAAATAGTTTAAAAGAAATAATATTTAAAAGGGTTTAAGATAAATAACATGTAAAAGAGAAATTTGAAATAAATAATGTATACATATGTAAGTATAAGATAAAGAATATGAAAGAAAAATCTTAAAATGGATAATAAATAAAATGTATTGAAATAAATAAATAGAGTTTAAAATATATATATATATATATATATATATATAACAATTTAAAATAAATAGTTTAAAATATATAATATATAAAAGGAAATCAGAAGTAAAAGAATGTATATATAAAGGGATCTATATATAAATATTATATATATAAAACATTTAAAATAGATAATATAAATGTATACATGTAAAAGTTTAAAATAATAATATACAAGAACTTACAACAAATAATTAAAAATTTTAAATATATATATATATATAATATTTGAAACAAATAACATATATAAAACTATTCAAATAAGTGACATAAAACAATTCAATATAAAAATTTGAAATAAATAAAATGATTTTAAATAAATTGAAAAAGTTTAAATTTACATCAATAAGGGCTCGATTGAAAATAAGATGAAATTTTAAAGTCCAAATTCAAAAAGATAAACGCAAGTGTATAAAAAGGGACTAAAGAAAAGTAAAATGATTTAAAAAATGTATCAAAATATATACGTAGATAAACAGTAAAAATAAGGTATAAATATGTATATATGACTTTCAGTAGACAAATATATGTGCATATATATATAAAACTATGATAATAGTACTACGAAAATTTAGTAATAATAATAAAACAAATAAATTAATTTTAAAGGAAAGTATAACAAGGAAAATATTAAACTAATCGAAAATAGAATAGAATATTGAAAATAAATAGGAAAGGACTACATCGAATTTAAAATAAAAATTCAGGGCAAATAAATAAAAGAAGAAAAAAGGACCAGCGCGCATGTAACGCCCCCACGCCCAAAACCATCACCGGAGTCAAGCTTGAGGTGTTACTAAACTTATCTTACCTTTTAAACAACTCTAAATCACTTATTTTAATTTTCAGAATAAACTGTTTTTCTGCGTCATGGTTACTTAAAATTCATTTCTTGAGTTTCAAAACTCGAAATTAAGATCCGTAAATTTTCATAAAACTAGACTCATATATATATCTACTAATTTTTTCTAGAATTTTGACTTAGCCAATTAGTACAGTTTATTAGTTAAAGTTTCCCTGTTTCAAAACTCGACTGCACTGACCTCTTCTTACTACAAACCATTTTTCTTCCTGTACAAAATTCATATGACTAAGTCGTTTGTTTCTCCCAAAACTAGATTCATCAATAATTCTAACCATATAAATTATACCTTCTAATTAGTTTTGTACAATTTATGGTGAATTTCAAAGTTGAAACAGAGGATCCAGAAATCGCTCTGACCCTGTTTCACTAAAACTCAGATATATCATAAAATATAATACTTTTACCTGGTTTTCTTATTCCATAAGAAAATATACATAATAAGCTTTAATTTCATATATTATTCATCTTCAAACTATGTTTCTACAATTTTAGTGATTTTTCAAAGTTACATCATTTCTGTTACTTGAATCTGTTTTTAGGTTACTTTCACATTTTCATAATTTTCATGTGATAATCATCATTCAATCATACATATTAATAAACATGTATATCATCAGCTATTTTCTTAGCTAATCACTAGCAAGTATTTACACATCATTCATTATTCATATTATACCAAAAGTAGCTAAGTTTCTATACATGCCATACCCAAAACAAAACGTCTAGTTATACCGAGTTATTTCTTTGATAGTGTGATCGGCCTCCGACATTTCCTTGATCCCGAGTGACTAGATAAGTACTATAAGAAGAAGAAAATAAAGAGATTAAGCACTAGGCTTAGTAAGCTTACAAGCAAATAAATCACAACATTCAACATAATGGATAATTATGCATAATATCATCTAACATCATAAATTTCTTTACTTCTTAATTTCTATCTTCTTCTTTATTCCCTTACCTTCTTTCTTACGACCTTTCCTTTTCATAAGTATAATCTACTTTTCCTTTGCTGTTAATTCACTGTAATTTAACTCGTAACCTGACCCGTTGAACCACTCGGAATACTAAGGATACTAGGGTCGTTCTCGCTCTATCAATATCTCGCCAATGCCATGTCTTTGACATGGACTTACATGAATTATTCTGTCTCCAATGCCATATATAATATGGACTTACATGGCTCAATCCTGTCTCCAAAGCCATATTTCTAATATGGACTTACATGGCTCATTTCGTTCATCCTGTCAACCCTAATATCCTAACATTCCTAGGGTTCAACCGGGCTTTCTAACACTTTTCCTCTGTCACTTCACCTTAAATTCGACTTTAAATATTTTCATAACATAATATATAAATGCTGAAATTGACAATAATAATGTCAAATAAAAGAATATTGCATTTATTTACTGTAAACTTACCTTGATACAAAATGTGACTAAACCTTACAATTTAGTCCTTTACTTTTCTTTTCCTCGTTCTTCTTTGGATTCTTGATCTATAATATAAAATATTTCTACTCATTAGCATTTATTTGATTTCTATTTCACTTCACAATTTATGCTGTTCAAAATTCGAAATTGCACTTTTACCCCAAAATTTATAGTTTTTACAATTTAGTCCCTGCTCAATTCACCCATCAATTGAACTAATTTTTTATAAATTAACACTTTTATTTTATCAATATAAACTATTTCACAGCCTTTGATATTCTGAATTTCAACACCAACATCTAATTCACAATTTTGCTCACAATTAGGTCCTAAATACCATTTTCTATCAAAATGACTTAATAAAACAACCTTAATATGAAATTAGAACTTCAATTTCATAATAATTCATCATAAACTACCCTTACTCAGCCAGGGTAACTTCCAATTTCACCCACCAAATCAAAAACTAATGAATTAGATGATTGGACCTAATTGTAAAAGTCACAAAAACATAAAAATTACTAAGAAATAGTAAAAATTGAACTTACATGGTGCAAAAATATGAAAAACCAGCATAGGAGACCTGCTACTGCGTTTACGGCTGAGAAAGATGAAGAAATGTCTAGATTTTCAATCACATCAGTTTTTTTACTATTAACTTTTATGCTAATTCCAATTTTGTCCCTTGTTCACATTGTTTTCTTGCTTATTTCATACCCAAACCGTCCAGCCATTAACCTTTGGGTCTAATTGCTCTTTAAATCCATCTTTTTAAATACTTAAGCTATTTACTCGCAATTTAACAAATTTTGAGCTATTTTCAGTTTAGTCCTTTTTAATTAATTAGCTATCCAAACATCAAAATTTTCTAACGAAACTTTAATACTAACTCAATGACACTTCATAAATATTTATAAAAATATTTATAGCTCGATTTTCAAATTCGAGGTCTCGATACCTCGTTTTTGACCCGTCTGACCTAATAAATTATTTTAATTCACTAATTTCACCATTTCACAAATTCTTTTTAATTCTTACTTGACTCATAAATATTAAGTTACTATCTTGTTCAATCTTATTTGTCCGATTTAGTGATCTCAAATCACCATTTTGACACCACTTGAAAATTAGGCCGTTACATTCTACCTCGGTTTGTGGTTTCGCAACCACTGTTCGTTTAGGCCCTATTTCGGGATGTTACATTTCTCCCCCTTTAGGGATTTTCGTCCGAAAATCTTACCGTGAAGAGATTTTGGTACTATTTTGTATAGCCTCTTGGGTTCCCATGTAGCCTCGTCTACCCCATGTCTATTCCATAGTATTTTCACAAGTGCAATACTTTTGTTCCTTGATTGCTTTACCTCTCGAGCTAGAATCTTTACCGGTTCTTCACCGTAAGTCATGTCTGGTTGAATCTCAACCTTTGTCTAAGAAATCACATGTGACGGATCTGAATGATAACGACGTAGCATAGACACATGAAATACATTTTGAATCTTCTCTAACTCAATCGAGAAAGCTAACCAATATGCTAATGGTCCGACTCTCTCAATCACTTCAAACGGTCCAATAAAACATGGACTTAGTTTTCCTTTCTTGCCAAATCTGAGAACTTTCTTCCACGGGGATACTTTCAAAAAAACTTTGTCACCAACTTGATATTCGATCTCTTTTCTTTTTAAATCTGCATATGACTTACATGCATCTGTCGCTTTTAAACAATTTCGATAACTTTCACTTTTCTTCATTTCTTTAACTAGATCAACCTCGTAAATCCGCTTTCTTTAAGCTCATCCAATATAAAGGTGTGCGACATTTACGTCCATACAAAGCTTCATAAGGTGCCATCTTCAAACTCGACTGATAACTATTATTGTAGGCAAACTCTACTAATGGTAAATATTTTTCCCAACTGCCTTGAAATTCCAGTACACAACATCTAAGCATATCTTCAAGTACCTGAATAACTCTCTCGATGACCGTCGGTTTGAGGGTGGAAAGTCAGACTAAAACTCAACTTTGTGCCCAAAGCCTTCTGTAATTTCTTCCAAAACCGTGAAGTAACTCTTGGATCTCTGTCTAAAATGATTGATAATGGTACCCTGTGTAGTTTGACTATCTCTGACATATACAACTCGGCCAACTTGTCAAGTGAATAATCCATACGAACTGGGATAAAATGAGCCGACTTCGTTAACTTATCAATCACAACCTATACTGCATCTTTCTTTCTCGGTGTAAACGGCAATCCTGTCACAAAATCCATAGTAACTCGATCCCATTTCCACTCAGGGACTAGCACAGGCTGCAATAAACCTGAAGGTACCTGATGTTTGGCCTTTACCTGCTGACAGATCAAACATCTAAAAACAAACTCTGAAATGTCCCTTTTCATTCCCACCCACCAGTACATTTTTTTTTTTAAATCATTATACATCTTTATACTACGGATGAATAGACAAAGAACTACTATGTGCTTCTGTAAAATCTTTGAATAAGCTCATCATTCTTGGTATGCATACCTGTCTCGAACATCAAACAACCGTCGAATCGATCTGAAAATCGACTCTACATCCGACTCAGACCGATCTCTTTTGGTTAACAACTCACTTGTCATTTTTTTTTTGAGCTTCACAAATTTCTTCAAGAAACATCGGTTTAGCTCTCAACTCAGCTAAGATAAAACCATCATCGATAAGGCTAGACTAGTGTTCAAAGCTCTTAATGCAAATAAAGATTTCCTACTCAAAGCATCAAGAACAACGTTTGCCTTACAGGTGATAATCGATCACTAGCTCATAATCTTTAATCAACTCTAACCATCTTCTTTGCCTCAAATTCAAATCTTTTTGAGTCATCAAATATTTCAAACTTTTGTGATCAGTGAATATGTGGCACTTCTCACCGTACAAATGATGTCTCCAAATCTTCAGCGCAAAAACAATGGCAGCTAGCTCTAAATCATGTGTCAAATAGTTCTTCTCATGTGGCTTTAGTTGTCTAGAGGCATAAGTAATTACCTTCCCTTCCTGCATAAGTATACAACCAAGTCCATTCATGGACGCATCACTGTAAATCACAAACTCCTTACCTGGTTCTAGTTGCACTAAAACAGGAGCTTTAGTCAACAATGCTTTTAATTTGTCAAAACTCTGTTGACATTTCTCAGTCCATTCAAACTTGACATCCTTTCACAGCAATCTTGTCAGCGGGGTAGCTATCATGGAAAATCCCTCTACAAATCGCCTATAATATCTGGCAAGACCAAGAAAACTTCTAACTTTTGATACATTTCTAGGAGGCTTCCAATCAACAATGGTTGAAATCTTGCTCGGATCAACCTTAATACCTTCACCTGAAACAATATGTCCAAGAAAACCAACTTCTCGTAACGAACTCACTTTTCTTGAACTTGACATACAACCGATTATCTTTCGAAATCAAAAGCTGTTCTCAAATGCTCGCATGCTCGGTCTCATCATGAGAATAAATCAAGATATCATCAATAAACAAAACTACAAACTTATCCAAATACGGTCCGAAAATTCGGTTCATTAAGTCCATGAAAATGGCAGGAGCATTAGTCAAGTCAAATGGCATCACAAGGAACTCATAATGACCATACCTAGTCCGGAAGCGATCTTCAAGACATCGACTCTTTAACTCTGGCCCGATAATATCCGAATCTTAAATCTATCTTGAAAAACACAGTAGCTCCTTCAATTGATCAAACAGATCATCAATTCTAGGCAATGGATACTTGTTCTTTACTGTTACCTTATTAAGTTGCCGATAATTTAAGCAGAATCTCATCGATCCGTCATATTACCTTGTTTCAATTCCAGGAATTCCTTTCTCTTCTGGTCAATAAACCTCTGACTGATGTACTTTTTACGAAATTCCTCCTGAAAGAAATCCCAAGTGACCCTCTCCTTTGGTACAACTGATACAAATGTCTTCCACCAGTAGTAGGCTGAGTCTCTAAGAAGTGATACTACACATTCCATACATTCCTCGAGTGTACAAGATAACTCATCAAAGACTCTGATAGTATTTTCTAACCAAAATTCAGTTCTTTCTGCATTATCATCTTTTGTTGCTCGAACTCTTCGCCTTGTTTCTGATTCTATCAACTGGTGGCTTTTCTCTTATCACTGTACCTGTGATTGGGGGAGCTTGAGCTACATGGGTAGCCTGATAATCATGAGGGGGTGGAGGTCTAACTGCCAGATTCGTACGAACGAACTCGGCAAACAAATCATTCAAAGCTTGGAAGAGAGCTTCTCGAGTCACTCCTCCCTGATTAACTGTTACTGGCCTATTCTCAGATGGCGCTACCCCTTCTACGGGAGCAGGCGCATTACTTTCTACATCATCATCACCAGCTCACTCGGGATCCATTACAATAAAACAAAATATTTAAAAATCGTCAGGAGTCGTCACACTATCAAAATACAAGTATGGCATGTATAGCTAGACTTTTTCTCACACTAGATGTTCCGAGAACCGACTAAACCTGCTCTGATACCAAAAAATGTAACGCCCCCACGCCCAAAACCATCACCGGAGTCAAGCTTGAGGTGTTACTAAACTTATCTTACCTTTTAAACAACTCTAAATCACTTATTTTAATTTTCAGAATAAACTATTTTTCTGCGTCATGGTTACTTAAAAATTCATTTCTTGAGTTTCAAAACTCGAAATTAAGATCCGTAAATTTTCATAAAACTAGACTCATATATATATCTACTAATTTTTTCTAGAATTTTGACTTAGCCAATTAGTACAGTTTATTAGTTAAAGTTTCCCCTGTTTCAAAACTCGACTGCACTGACCTCTTCTTACTACAAACCATTTTTCTTCCTGTACAAAATTCATATGACTAAGTCGTTTGTTTCTCCCAAAACTAGATTCATCAATAATTCTAACCATATAAATTATACCTTCTAATTAGTTTTGTACAATTTATGGTGAATTTCCAAAGTTGAAACAGAGGATCCAGAAATCGCTCTGACCCTGTTTCACTAAAACTCAGATATATCATAAAATATAATACTTTTACCTGTTTTCTTATTCCATAAGAAAATATACATAATAAGCTTTAATTTCATATATTATTCATCTTCAAACTATGTTTCTACAATTTTAGTGATTTTTCAAAGTTACATCATTTCTGTTACTTGAATCTGTTTTTAGGTTACTTTCACATTTTCATAATTTTCATGTGATAATCATCATTCAATCATACATATTCATAAACATGTATATCATCAGCTATTTTCTTAGCTAATCACTAGCAAGTATTTACACATCATTCATTATTCATATTATACCAAAAGTAGCTAAGTTTCTATACATGCCATACCCAAAACAAAACGTCTAGTTATACCGAGTTATTTCTTTGATAGTGTGATCGGCCTCCGACATTTCCTTCGATCCCGAGTAACTAGATAAGTACTATAAGAAGAAGAAAATAAAGAGATTAAGCACTAGGCTTAGTAAGCTTACAAGCAAATAAATCACAACATTCAACATAATGGATAATTATGCATAATATCATCTAACATCATAAATTTCTTTACTTCTTAATTTCTATCTTCTTCTTTATTCCCTTACCTTCTTTCTTACCTGACCTTTCCTTTTTCATAAGTATAATCTACTTTTCCTTTGCTGTTAATTCACTGTAATTTAACTCGTAACCTGACCCGTTGAACCACTCGGAATACTAAGGATACTAGGGTCGTTCACATCTATCAATATCTCCCAATGCCATGTCTTTGACATGGACTTACATGAATTATTCCTGTCTCCAATGCCATATATAATATGGACTTACATGGCTCAATCCTGTCTCCAAAGCCATATTTCTAATATGGACTTACATGGCTCATTTAGTTACATCTGTCAACCCTAATATCCTAACATTCCTAGGGTTCAACCGGGGCTTTCTAACACTTTTCCTCTGTCACTTCACCTTAAATTCGACTTTAAATATTTTCATAACATAATATATAAATGCTGGAAATTGACAATAATAATGTAAAATAAAAGAATATTGCATTTATTTACTGTAAACTTACCTTGATACAAAATGTGACTAAACCTTACAATTTAGTCCTTTACTTTTCTTTTCCTCGTTCTTCTTTGGATTCTTGATCTATAATATAAAATATTTCTACTCATTAGCATTTATTTGATTTCTATTTCACTTCACAATTTATGCTGTTCAAAATTCGAAATTGCACTTTTACCCCAAAATTTATAGTTTTTACAATTTAGTCCCCTCAATTCACCCATCAATTGAACTAATTTTTATAAATTAACACTTTTATTTTATCAATATAAACTATTTCACAGCCTTTGATATTCTGAATTTCAACACCAACATCTAATTCACAATTTTGCTCACAATTAGGTCCTAAATACCATTTTCTATCAAAATGACTTAATAAAACAACCTTAATATGAAATTAGAACTTCAATTTCATAATAATTCATCATAAACTACCCTTACTCAGCCAGGGTAACTTCCAATTTCACCCACCAAATCAAAAACTAATGAATTAGATGATTGGACCTAATTGTAAAAGTCACAAAACATAAAATTACTAAGAAATAGTAAAAATTGAACTTACATGGTGCAAAAATATGAAAAACCAGCATAGGAGACCTGCTACGGCGTTTACGGCTGAGAAAGATGAAGAAATGTCTAGATTTTCAATCACATCGGTTTTTTACTATTAACTTTTATGCTAATTCCAATTTTGTCCCTTGTTCACATTGTTTTCTTGCTTATTTCATACCCAAACCGTCCAGCCATTAACCTTTGGGTCTAATTGCTCTTTAAATCCATCTTTTAAATACTTAAGCTATTTACTCACAATTTAACAAATTTTGAGCTATTTTCGATTTAGTCCTTTTAATTAATTAGCTATCCAAACATCAAAATTTTCTAACGAAACTTTAATACTAACTCAATGACACTTCATAAATATTTATAAAAATATTTATAGCTCGATTTTCAAATTCGAGGTCTCGATACCTCGTTTTGACCCGTCGACCTAATAAATTATTTTAATTCACTAATTTCACCATTTCACAAATTCTTTTTAATTCTTACTTGACTCATAAATATTAAGTTACTATCTTGTTCAATCTTATTTGTCCGATTTAGTGATCTCAAATCACCATTTTGACACCACTTGAAAATTAGGCCGTTACATTCTACCTCGGATTTGTGGTTTCGCAACCACTGTTCCGTTTAGGCCCTATTTCGAGATGTTACAGCGCAACACGCGAAAATATACAAGGACCAAAGCTGGAAATAATCCCGATCCCAAAACACGGTGCTTAGGTGCGGACCGAATTGAAATAACGTGCAAATTCTAGGGATACTTAAAAAACAAAGAAAATGCAAATATGACTCAATAGAATAACCATGCGAAAAGGAGGGATCAATCTTGCAAATATCCCTTTCACCGCAGGAATAGGCCCTAAACGGTGCCGTTTCATGCTAGCCATAACTCAAAAATAAAAAAACACCTAAATCAACAATCTGTTATCGAAAATCAAAATAAAACCTAGCCTCCATCTTCCTCATTCGGCCAAAAAAAGAAAAAGAAGACCCTTCAACTGCCGTTTTGCCTCTATGTTCGACCAACAGCCACCTCGCAAGGGCCTCATCTGACCCCGTTCGACCACGAACCTAAGGGTCTCGCTCCTAGCCTCAGAATCTTCGCCTAGACTCCGATTTCAACGAAGCAAGCAAAGACTCGAGGGGGCCAAAACTACGATAAGTCCCTCTTTCTTTATTTTTTCTTATATCTACAGCAAATAAAGATCGAGAAAAAGAAAAAAAAAAGAACAAAATCGAAAAAAGCTAGATCTGAAAATCACCTTCTTTTCTTTTGAATCTGTTTTTTGTGTTTTTTTTATTAAATGATGAATCCCCCTTTTACATTGGCTTCTTTTTGGCCTTTAAACCGATTTACAAGACCCTATTTTTTGCTATTGTTTTCACTATTGTTGCCTATTTTTCTTTTCTTGCGTGTTGTCTTTTCTTCTCTGTTTGCAGATTCGAGCGGTGTGCACGCTGGTGGCAGCAGGGAGGCACATGGGTGGTACGGCGCGTGTGGGGGGGCTGAAGTGACCTGGTACGGCGCGTAAGGTTCTCCCTCCCTTCATTGCTAGAAAATATTTTGTGGGCAAGGGTTTTAGTTTTAGGTTTGGGCTTAGTTGGGTTTGGTTTTGGGTCTTTGTAATGGGTTTGGTTTATTTAGGCTCGGGCCAAAATTGGGCTGTATAATACTAATAGCAAAAACTAAGTATCTACGCACATCAACAGGGTCAATCAAACAACCAATAAGCATAATTCATTCAGCCCTTAACTGATTGTGATTTGCATTGAATTAACAATTACAACTATAATCTAATTAACTAACTAGTTAAATTGATCTCAATTTACTATTGATTGGATGATAAAAGTAGTTACTAATAGAGTGAATAGCATATTTTGATGATCCTAAGCTCAATTGATTGATAAAGAAGACTGATAATGCTACTTACACATTTTAACGCTTTGTTGATATGCTTCTAATGCAATAGTCGTCTTTTAACTTGTAGCTCTTGCTAATTTGAACTAACATATACTAACTCTTTTGATACTTATACTCAATGTGCTAATTAGGAAATTCAAATAGGGCCGACACTTGTAATATTCCCTAAATTAAATTTTACTTTAAGTCTTCACTCTCATGAAGCATTAGGCCATTCTAACTACCAAGCATATCACAATCATAGGCAACAAACCAATCCAAAATCACTTCAAATTATTAGCCATATAAAAAATTTAGCTAAACATGGACACTAAGCATGCAAAATCTTCTTATCGACCACAACATCCATTTTTCAAGGTCAATAACAAAGTGGGGTTAAGGCTCAATATTGGTGAAGTTGAAGCTCAATCCCATGTATTCTCCCTTCTAGTCTCCAATTTTTTGAGCCCAAAGAACATAAAGAAAACTATATTTTATTAATAACTAAGAAGAGTTATTACATAAAATTTTAAATGGAATACAATGAAATTAAAAGTAAATACTAAAACTATTAAGGGTAAATTTGAATGGATGGTGTGGTGTGGTGCGGTGCGGTGCGGTGCGTTTAATTTATTTTTTATCTTACACTATAGTATCATTACAATATCTAATTTCATCATCACCGCTATTTTTACACTACCTGCAAATAAACGTACCGTCCATCTAAATCCACTCCAAAAATACTCTTTAAACCCTATTCTACTCCATTAAAATATCAAAAGTTTGCTGAAAATTAGCAAAAAGCTCATATTTATATGGTAGGATTCGGATGGAGAAAAGTACAAAAATGCCCTGAAAATAGTTAGAAGGCTTTTGATATGCCCTGAAAATAGTTAGAAGGTTTTTGATAAGTGTGTAGCACCCCAAACCCGGCCCAGAAGTTATGGCCGGATCCGGCATGCCACATCAAAACGTAAAAAAAAAAAATTTTCATTCTAAGTCCAGAAAATCGTACTTGATGTTCAAAAGATTAATTCATTAAGGGTTAAAGTGAAAGGAAGTCATGCACCGGTAGGAAACCGGAAAAGAGGTGGTGAGTCCATCGAATCGCTTAAGTACCAAGCTCCTTCGGATCCAATCCTAGACATGCATACCGCCATTGCCACACCTTAACGTCATGGATATTTCTAGAAACCGATTTGATTAAGTCATTTTAGGAAAAGTGATTAATTTTGGAAAATACTTTCATTGCGGAAGCTTTGCTTGTTGTCGTGTTATTTTGAAATCAAGCTGTTGTTTTTGAAAACGCGCCTAAAGCTATCCAATATCAACAGTTAAAATAAGTATTACCTATCTTAGTAATACATATTAAAACCATCAAAAATAAATAAGCGGCCTTATTACATTTAAAAGCCTAAAACCTCAAATGTAATTAAAAGGATGTCCATTCACGAAGAAAATCAAACTTTGAGCGGGTGGCCACTTGAATTCCCTCACGCTCCAAGCCCACTATGGTTGGGGATTTCTGCGTGGATGAAAATAAAAGGGGTGAGTTTGGGAAACTCGGTGTGTAAGGAAAACCCATTCAAAGCCCAAGTCGGTTCAAGCCTATTGGGCCTAAGCCCATTCAGTAATAGTGGTCTTGGGCGAGCCCTTTTCAGATTACAATAAAGCGGGCCTTAGCCCTTATTGAGATAATGAAGTATGGCCCATAGGCCCATTTCAAAATACATGCAACATCGGTAAACATATGCAAGCCCATTTGGGTAATAGTGGTCTTGGGCGAGCCCTTTTCAGATTACAATAAACCGGGCCTTAGCCCTTATTCAGATAACAGTATGGCCCATAGGCCCATTTCAAAATACATGCAAAATCAGTAAACATATGCAAGCCCATTTGGGGAGACTACTCAACCCACCAACCACTACACTCCACCCGTACCACCATACACTCCATGTGGGAATAGCTCAACCCACCCATTTAACACTCCACATTGCGACCTTGCTTGCTCAGTTAACAATAAATTGAGGCAAAGCCTCCAAGATGTGGACAAGCCACTTTCAGTACTTCCTCCGTCAATATCCCAATCCCATGCATCAGATAATAACAACATGGCATGCAGTAAATAACAACGATCAAACATGCATTTAAGTCAATTTAACCTAGGAGTATTTCGATAATTTATCTCCTAGGGTAAAACTATAAATTTTCCATTTTAAAGGTATTTCAGTAATTTATCTATTTTAGGGTTTTTCATACATATTCCTACTTTTCATGTACTAACAGAATCACGTCATCGAGGGTTCTTACGAATTGGGCCGTTGGCCCATCATTCAATTTTGACCAATTAAGCCCAAAAATATCGAGGCACGAAATCATGCACTTTGCAGTCCAAATTTTGCAGCTTACCAAAAACATTAATCGATTTACCTTACGAGCATTCGCACACTCACAAATCTACAAAATACCGGTTTTCGGCATTTCGACTTTTCGACTTTTGCCGATCCAGACTAAGAAAGAGGGTGTTAGTTACACACCTGTTTGTGACGATATGCTGACGAGATCCACACACGAACCGCCTACAATTGGATTACTAACACGTTAATCTAACTATTCAAATACAAACTATGTATTAACCCCTTACAATATTCGGCCAACCACACCTACAGATCATAGTAAGCTTATAAGAAATCAATAAGCAACTCATTAACAAATTTTTGTCAATGTTTACCACATAATCATAATTTCACTGCAACCTGTCTTCCTGAGCAACAGTCACTAAATTATTTATAACTGGAACTATGAAACTCCAAATCAAGTGCCGTTAATTTTCCCTGAAAATAGACTCATATATCTTCTATCCATAAAATTTTCAGAATTTTTGGTTTAGCCAATCAATACCAGATTTTTCTCAAAGTTTCTCATGTTTCACTGTTTGACTAATCTGACCACCCTTCATTACGAATCAAATTTCTCATTGTACAGAATTCAAAATATGTTCTCGTTTATTCCATTTGAAACTAGACTCATTAAGCTTTAATTACATAATTTATTCAGCTTCTAATTCTTCTCCCACAATTTATGGTGATTTTCCAAAGTCACGTTACTGCTGCTGTCCCAAGCAGATTTATTACCAAATCACTCTTTCACACATACCTTGCATGCATGTTATTTAAACATGTATATCACCAATCAATCATCACATATCTATGATTTTACTTAAGTATAATCTCCATTTCATCATTTTAAAGCACAACATGTTAGCTGATTTTTCCCTTTAACATCTAAGGCACATGCATGCTCATTTGTTTGGCTCAACTTCACCTATCTTCCATTTTTCATCAAAAGAACATGAAACAACAACTATTTCCTTCATTTTAATTCATGACTAAATGCTCACAACACAACTAAAAATCAAAATATACTTCAAGAGTTAAGGTAGAATCAAGAAGAACTCATGAACCTCAAAATAGAAGCAAGGTACTAAGAACTTACCTTCAATTTTCCTCCTCTTAATGACCGAATACTCAAGAGCTTTCTCCTCTCCTTTCTCTTCTCTAACTTTCAGCTATGATGAACAAAGATGGACAAAACTTTGTTCTTTTCACCCCTTTTTCTTTTAATAAAACTTCATATTTCATCCATTTAATTCTTTAATACAAAAGACATGAAATTCTTATCATGAAATATTTACCTAACCCATTATCATGAAACATTTACCTAACCCATTATCATGAAACATTTACCTAACCTATTATCATGAAACATTTACCTAACCCATTATCATGAAACATTTACCTAACCTATTATCAAGGAACATTTACCTAACCTATTATCAATTTGTATCAATTTGTACCATAAATTATGGATATCAAGTGTACATTTTGTCTATAACAACATGATGGCTGGCCACTTCATGTAAAATGGGAGGTTTGTCATGGAAATCCTCCTATTTTGCACTCCTATTTATTTGGTCACTTCAATTTAGCCTATAGCATTTTCAAACATTTTCACATAGGTCTTATTTCATAATTTCACTCACAGATGACAAAATCAAAGCATGAAATTTTGCCAACATTCACAGAATTCCCGAAAATTGGGGCGTTACAACTCTACCCTCCTTAAAGAAATTTCGTCCTCGAAATTTACCTAATCAAACAGATGAGGGTATTGCTTTGTTGCATCGTCTCTTCGGCTCCCAAACTCGAAGTTTCCCTTCCTTAACTTGTTGAAAACGAGCGACCAAAGACTCATCGTTCAACTGTTTTCCTTAATCTAATCCACCGGGTTGGCTTCACTTGCAACTCGATAGCAGACTTCCATCATCATCTGAGACTCGACGAGCAAACATTGCTCTCGGATCGAATCTGACTCTACGACTTAGAGCATCGGCTACCACATTAGCCTTGCTTGGGTGATACTCGATCGAACAGTCATAATCCTTAAGCAACTCAATCCATCTCATTTGCCTAAGGTTCAGCTCCTTCTGAGTCAACAAATACTTAAGACTCTTATGGTCAATGTATATAATACACCTTTCTCCGTACAAGTAATGTCTCCAAATCTTAAGTGCAAATATCACTGCTGCCAACTCTAAATCATGAGTCAAATAGTTTCCCTCATGAGGCTTAAGCTATCGTGATGCATATACAACCACCTTACCCTCTTGCATTAACACGCAGCCCAAACCCACGTGTGATGCGTCCTTGTACCTGATAAAATCATTCCCAGACTTCGGTTGAATTAACACAGGTGCTTCAGTCAGAACTTTCTTCAACTTCTCAAAAGCTTCTTGCTGCTTCTTAGTCTATACAAATGGTACTCCTTTCCTTATGAGTTTTGTCAGAGGTGCTACCATCACAGAAAAACCTTCCACAAACCTTCTGTAGTATCCTGCCAACCCTAGGCAACTTTGAATTTTTGACACCGTCCTAGGTGGCTTCCACTCCAAAATCGCTTCAATTTTCTGAGGGTTTACCTTAATCCCCTCAGCAGAGACCACATGTCCTAAAAAGGTTACCTCCCTTAACCAGAATTCACACTTGCTGAACTTCGCAAAGAGTTCCTTATCCCTTAACACTTGCAGCACTATACGGAGATGCTCATCATGTTTCGCCGGTTTGAATATACCAGATATCGTCAATAAAGACGACTACTGAACCGATCCAAACATGGTTGGAACACACGATTCATCAGATCCATAAACGCTGCAGGCGTTCGTTAGTCCAAATGGCATAACCGAAACTCGTAATGACCATACCGAGTCCCGAATGCTATCTTACGGATATCCACTTCCTTTACCCTTAATCGATGGTATCCGGATCGAAGGTCAATCTTGGAAAATCTGAAGCTCCTCAAAGCTGGTCGAGCAGATCATCAATCCTTGGCGGTGGATACTTATTCTTAATCGTCGGTTTGTTCAACTGGAGATAATCAATGCACATCCGCATCGTACCATCCTTCTTCTTCACGAATAGTACCGGTGCTCCCCATGGAGACACGCTTGGCCTAATAAAGCCCTATCCAACAACTCTTGAATTTGAGCATTTAACTCTACTAACTCCTTGGTGCCATCCTATACGGTGCGATAAACACAGGCGCCATTCCAGGCAACAAGTCTATTCCAAACTCAACTTCTCGATTCGGAGGTAATCTTGGAAGCTCCTCTGGAAAAACATCTTGGAACTCCTTTACGGTCCTAACCTTATTCACTGTCAGTCCCTCCTCTTCTGACTGACTTACAAATACCAATTAGGCCTCACAACCTTTCCGAATCCACTTCTCGGCTCTTAATGCCGACACCACATTGGACAAATAATCCCTTCGCTCACCTATCACCATAACCTCCTCATCCTTTGTGGTCCTTAACACCATTCGTTTAGCAGCACAATCTAGGGTCGCTTTATGCTTAACAAGCCAGTCCATTCCCAAAATGAGATCAAACTCTCCGAACGGTAACTCCATCAGATCTCCAGGAAAAACATTGCCTTGAGTTTCTAAGGGTACATTCCTATACAGTTTGTCTACCCTAACCGACTGACCCAAGGGACTTAGTACAGATACCCCACTCACAATCTCCTCAGAGCAGTCTAAGTCGTCCATAATCCGTTCTGTGGCCTCCAACCAATATTCCGCCACATTCGGGGCTATACCAGACACGCCCTTAAAGATCTTCGTTCCGTTAGTCCCGAAGTCATTTAGAAATAGATCCCTGAATTTCATTGCCCGAACTTGCTCCAGCAACCCTTTCCAGAACACGAAGCATTGCCTGTGACAGGGCATCATCCTCGGCACCGCGGTCATGAGACTCTACCTCTGTTGCCGGTGGTACCGGTGCATCCACCGCCGGCATATGTCCCGAAGACGAGGATCTCGCTCGAGCACTTCCTCAGCTTCGTCCACGGCCTCTTCCACGAACGGCTCTTGTACTCATATCGTATTATCTTGATTACAATTTTATGCATCAATTAATATTCCAGATTTATTACGGATGTTTTATGAATCGACGATAGTTCGAGTTTGTTTTCGCAGAATCGAAGTCTAGCTACGATTTGATCTCTTATCGATTTTCCTATGGTTTCAGATCATCCTATCTAGAGTATCCTAGCGAGATTTGATCTGAGCAGATAAGTCGAAAAATATTCAGAAGAGTTCAGAGTAATACTTACAGACTTGAGCCGGAGATTCGGAATGCCACCTTCTAAAGATCTAAATTTTGAAAACCGCGTTTTTCGCAATCTTTATAAAATTTTTGTTTTCGAAGATCTAAATTTTGTAAACCCATTCCACAGCCGAGTTGTTGTAAGCCTGGCTCTGATACCACTAAATGTAGTACCCCAAACCCGGCCCAGAAGTTATGGCCGGATCCGGCATGCCACATCAAAACGTAAAAAAAAAAAAAATCCATTCTAAGTCCAGAAAATCGTACTTGATGTTCAAAAGATTAATTCATTAAGGGTTAAAGTGAAAGGAAGTCATGCACCGGTAGGAAACCGGAAAAGAGGTGGTGAGTCCATCGAATCGCTAAGTACCAAGCTCCTTCGGATCCAATCCTGACATGCATACCGCCATTGCCACACCTTAACGTCATGAATATTTCTAGAAACCGATTTGATTAAGTCATTTTTAGGAAAAGTGATTAATTTTGGAAAATACTTTCATTGCGGAAGCTTTGCTTGTTGTCGTGTTATTTTGAAATCAACTGTTGTTTTTGAAAACGCGCCCTAAAGCTATCCAATATCAACAGTTAAAATAAGTATTACCTATCTTAGTAATACATATTAAAAACCATCAAAAATAAATAAGCGGCCTTATTACATTTAAAAGCCTAAAACCTCAAACGTAATTAAAAGGATGTCCGATTCACGGAAGAAAATCAAACTTTGAGCGGGTGGCCACTCCAATTCCCTCACGACTCCAAGCCCACTATGGTTGGGGATTTCTGCGTGGATGAAAATAAAAGGGTGAGTTTGGGGAAACTCGGTGTGTAAGGAAAACCCATTCAAAGCCCAAGTCGGTTCACGCCTATTGGGCTAAGCCCATTCGGTAATAGTGGTGCTGGGCGAAACCTTTTCAGATTACAATAAACTGGGCCTTAGCCCCTTATTCAGATAACAGTATGGCCCATAGGCCCATTTCAAAATACATGCAACATCAGTAAACATATGCAAGCCCATTTGGGTAACAGTGGTACTGGGCCAGAGCCCTTTTCAGATTACAATAAACTGGGCCTTAGCCCCTTATTCAGATAACAGTATGGCCCATAGGCCCATTTCAAAATACATGCAACATCAGTAAACATATGCAAGCCCATTTGGGGAGACTACTCAACCCACCAACCACTACACTCCACCCGTACCAGCCATACACTCCATGTGGGGAATAGCTCAACCCACCCATTAACAACACTCCACAGATTGCAGCCTCACTTTGCTCGATTAACGATAAATTGAGGCAAAGCCTCCAAGTATGTGGACAAGCCACTTTCAGTACTTCCTCGTCAATATCCCAATCCCATGCATCGATAATAACAACATGGCATGCGATAAATAACAACAATCAAACATGCATTTAAGTCAATTTAACCCTAGGGGTATTTCGATAATTTATCTCCTAGGGGTAAAACGTAAATTTTCCATTTTTAAAGGTATTTCAGTAATTTATCTATTTTAGGGTTTTCATACATATTCCTACTTTTCATGTACTAACAGAATCACGTCTCGAGGGTTCTTACGAATTGGGCCGTTGGCCCATCATTCCAATTTTGACCAATTAAGCCCAAAAATATCGAGGCACGAAATCATGCACTTTGCGGTCCAAATTTTGCAGCTTACCAAAAACATTAATCGATTTACCTTACGAGCATTCGCACACTCACAAATCTACAAAATACCGGTTTTGGCATTTGACTTTTCGACTTTTGCCGATCCGGACTAAGAAAGAGGGTGTTAGTTACACACTGTTTGTGACGATATCTTGTGAGATCCACACACGAACCGCCTACAATTGGATTACTAACACGTTAATCTAACTATTCAAATACAAACTATGTATTAACCCCTTACAATATTCGGCCAACCACACCTACAGATCATAGTAAGCTTATAAGAAATCAATAAGCAACTCATTAACAAATTTTTGTCAATGTTTACCACATAATCATAATTTCACTGCAACCTGTCTTCCTGAGCAACAGTCACTAAATTATTTATAATTGGAACTATGAAACTCCAAATCAAGTGCCGTTAATTTTCCCTGAAAATAGACTCATATATCTTCTATCCATAAAATTTTCAGAATTTTTGGTTTAGCCAATCAATACCAGATTTTTCTCAAAGTTTCTCATGTTTCACTGTTTGACTAATCTGACCACCCTTCATTACGAATCAAATTTCTCATTGTACAGAATTCAAAATATGTTCTCGTTTATTCCATTTGAAACTAGACTCATTAAGATTTAATTACATAATTTATTCAGCTTCTAATTCATCTCCCACAATTTATGGTGATTTTCCAAAGTCACGTTACTACTGCTGTCCCAAGCAGATTTATTACCAAATCACTCTTTCACACATACCTTGCATGCATGTTATTTAAACATATATATCACCAATCAATCATCACATATCTATGATTTTACTTAAGTATAATCTCCATTTCATCATTTTAAAGCACAACATGTTAGCTGATTTTTCCCTTTAACATCTAAGGCACATGCATGCTCATTTGTTTGGCTCAACTTCACCTATCTTCTATTTTTCATCAAAAGAACATGAAACAACAACCATTTCCTTCATTTTAATTCATGACTAAATGCTCACAACACAACTAAAAATCAAAATATACTTCAAGAGTTAAGGTAGAATCAAGAAGAACTCATGAACCTCAAAATAGAAGCAAGGTACTAAGAACTTACCTTCAATTTTCCTCCTCTTAATGACCGAATACTCAAGAGCTTTCTCCTCTCCTTTCTCTTCTCTAACTTTCAGCTATGATGAACAAAGATGGACAAAACTTTGTTCTTTTCACCCTTTTTTCTTTTAATAAAACTTCATATTTCATCCATTTAATTCTTTAATACAAAAGACATGAAATTCTTATCATGAAATATTTACCTAACCCATTATCATGAAACATTTACCTAACCCATTATCATGAAACATTTACCTAACCTATTATCATGAAACATTTACCTAACCCATTATCATGAAACATTTACCTAACCTATTATCAAGGAACATTTACCTAACCTATTATCAATTTGTATCAATTTGTACCATAAATTATGGATATCAAGTGTACATTTTGTCTATAACAACATGATGGCTGGCCACTTCATGTAAAATGGGAGGTTTGTCATGCAAATCCTCCTATTTTGCACTCCTATTTATTTGGTCACTTCAATTTAGCCTATAGCATTTTCAAACATTTTCACATAGGTCCTATTTCATAATTTCACTCACAGATGACAAAATCAAAGCATGAAATTTTGCCAACATTCACAGAATTCCCGAAAATTGGGGCGTTACAAAGTGTCACAACATTCCTTTGTGTTTGTCATTAAGGGTGAGCATTTGATCGAGTTGAATCGAATTGAGTAAAATAAATTGAGTTAGTCGAGTTGACAAATCCTATTTTAGTAACTGAATTCAATTCGAAATTTTTTCGAATCGAATGAAGTAAAAAAATTTCTAGTCAAATCGAATAGAGTAAATTTAAATCTTGTTGACAATGTCACTAAATTTCAAGTTAAAGTACATAAATTTGAAATCATAGATCTTTGAAAACTCTTTCAAAGTAAAAAATAAAAGAAAGAGAAGATAATATAGTGCGATAAACTTGATTTGATAATTTATTTATTCAAGGTCTTAAATTTATCATTTTAGATTTTTTTAAAAATAAATATTCTTATAATTTTTGGAAATTTTTATTAAAATTTTGAATTTTTGTAATTTTAAGGGATTAATTTGCTAGTTTTTGAAATTGATAGGGACCCAACAGTATTTACATTAGTTTGCCATTCAAGTTGTAAAATTCAACTTGACTCGAATCTAAAAAACTGAAGTTGATTCATAAAACCATATAACTCAAATAATTCGACTTCATTAACTCAAAATTCAGAAAAGAAAAAAAAACTAATTTTTGTGTGAAATTGAGTTTTGTTCACTCCTAGCTAAAAATAATTATTTTACTATTTAAAATATATAAAAAAGGTCAAATTATTTTATATTAATATTAACTTATTTTCCTAATTAATTTTAAATAAAATATTTTACCCCAAAATTAGTCTACTGGGCTGACAATTACCTTCACCATCGAAGGGTCTACAACTAAATTATCAAAGCCACAATTAATTTGAACCCTAAACCCTTAACAAGCTAGGTAAAGGATTCCAAGGGTTTCATGGCATCCCACCACCCTATTTGGACAAACTTAAGAGCTTCTCAACCACTCTCAAGGATAATTTTTAATGAACCAAATACAATTTTTTACTTTTTCTCACTATTTTTTCCGAGATCCAAACAAAACATAATATGTTTTTTAGTTAAGTATCTAGGAAGTCATGGGAGTAATTTATTTATTATTAAATAGATTAATTTAGTTCCTATATTATTAAAAAGAATTAAATAAGTTTAAATTGTATTAGAGTTTATATTTACGGTATAAAAATGTCTTGAAAATTATTATTTTCAATTGAAGTTCAATTTCAAACAAAATATTTCATTTGCGAACCGTAAAAACTTTAAAATTATTAACTTGTTAAACAAGAAATGATGTTTTTAAACAATAAATGTTAACTTTATTCTAATTTAATTTTTTAATTTTTTAATAGTAAAAGACTTAATTGATCCATTTAATAATAAATGGACTAATTTAATCAAGTCTCTATAATAAAGAGACCACTCAAGTGTATAAATCTTTTTTAGGGCATGTTGTTTAGAAAAGGTAAGGAAACTATGAAGTTTAGCTATAAATGTATTGGATATGTACTTTTTACCTCTATTTTTAGCCCCATTTAATTATATTGTCAATCTCAATACTTTTTATATATTTGATATTTGATTTCTTTACTTTTATTTTTAAGAATTTAGTTAATATATATTTACTTATAGAGCTTTTACTTGACTTTAAATTGGTCACTGAAGCATTTTATTTTAAAATGACACATAATTCAATTTAACGAAAGTTCTTTGATAAAATTATCAATTAGATTTCAATTATTAAATCAAAAGAGCACTAAGATTAAATTCTTAGAGTTAAGGCTCTATTTGGTAGAGTGAAAAAAAAATTGGAAGGATGAAAATTTGAAGGGGTAGAAAACTAGAATGATGGAAAACATAAATTTTCTTTCCTAATGTGTGCTTGGCAGGAAAGATAGAAAAAATGGAAACAAAAAATAAATTTCTTTCCATCAATTACTTAGTAGAGTTGAAAAACGAAAGGAAAGAAAATAAAACATTGAAAAATACATAATTTTAAACTAACATACACCTCTCTATAATTTTCTCTTATCTCATCTTTTCAATTTGGAAGGACTATGATGGAAAATGATTATCTCTCCTCTCACTTTTCTTCTCAAACAAACACACTCAAAATTTATTTTCTTTCCACTTTTTTATTCCCTCCTTTTATCCCTTCACTTTTCCACCCAACCAAAGAAACGAGACTAATTCAAATATTTAAAAAATACAAGAAATAGAAATAGAATTAAACCTTTATAGCCTCATACATAATGAAAATCTTAATCTCTAACATTGAATATGATATGAATTACCATATATCTTACATAATTATGAGTATATTTTTACAATCTACATATCGGAATCTAATAAATTATAAATAACATTTAATGATCATAGGTGGAATGATTATGGTAAAACAATGCAACATAAATGCTTCATTCAATAAATTTTATAGTTTATCCCCGCAGTCAGAGGTCTTGGATTTTTAGATTTAGAAAGAAAAAAAGAGAGAGTAAAATTTTAAATTTCATAAATAAAAGTAACATAATTTTGTATAATATATAAAATACATTAATTACAAAAGAAATGAGATATGTCTGTTCAGCAAAATTAATATTACTGAGGTTGATCATCAATATATTATTTATAATTTAGTGGTTCAAATTATTAATGCAAACCTTATACAATAAGGTTTCATAACTATGTGATCTTAATTAGATTTATTTATATAGGAATAGATCAATGAATTTATTTATTCACGTGTGTACTTCAAGCATATGTATCCGATTCTGTAAGCCCTTTGAGGATGAAATTAATATCTCAACTTCTAATATATTTAATACGTTGTGTTGCCCCTCTCTCTCTCTAGGGTTTTGCTATTTTGAGTGCAAGGTTTTGCCTTGCTAGTCAAGGTTCTTCTATTTTGATTCTTTGTTTGCTTTGTTTGTCTGTTGTTCCAATGGAGGAAGAGTTTCAACATTTGTCTATTAGAGAAGAGGTGAAATTGGTCATTGAATCGGATGATAATCTACTTGATGATATTGATTACGATTATATTTAGTTGGTAAGTATTTGGGAGAGTAAGCCATTAATTTCACGGTCATGGAGAGACCACTTCTTTCCTTGTGGCGACCTCTTCAAGGTGCTTATATTAAATCTTTGAGTGACTCAGGAATTTACTTGATTTAGTTTCATCATATAGTTGATCTCACCAAGATGATCTTAGGAGGTCTGTGGTCTTTCAATAATTGTCTTTTATTGATCCATCAATTGTCGATAGGGAAGGACTTGGAAAATGTAGAGTTTTTGTATACTGATTTTTAGGTCTAAGTTTGGCAAAGAGTTTGGGTGATGTTATGAGTATGTGTATTGACTATGACACGATTGAGCGCAGGAATTCCTTGAATTATTTTATGCGGATCCGGGTTCATCTTGACGATAGGAATTGTTAATGAGAAAGAAGAAGATTTGTGAGCCTAATGGAGATTATTTTGAACTTCCTTAGTTATGAACGTATACCTATTATTTGTTATATTTGTGGAAGGCTAGATCATAATGAATCCCATTGCCATAAGTTGTTGGAAGCAACGGATGGCGTGGTGGTTCATGGCTAGTTGGAAGAAATTAGGGCTGAGTATAAAAGGCAAATCAAGAATCCAATGGTACCATGGCGTCGTGAAAGAGGAAAGACAATGCCATAGGTTAATGTTGCTAAAAACTCGGGATTTGAATCTTCAAATGATAATGCCAAATTTTAAAGATTAGCAATTAGGTTATGGTAGTCCCTAAATCATAGGATTTTATTTTTCCAGCTCCCAAGAATCCTAGCGTCTGGGGCCAAGTCTCGTCTAAAGTGGCTAAGGAAATGCATGGCCCATACATGGGCGGTAACATGGGGAAGGAAAGTATTGTAGAGAACAAAAAAAGGCCACAACAAGAATAGGTGTGTAACACCCCTAACCCATCTCTGTCACCAAAGTAGGGTTACGGAGCATTATCGTACAATAAAAAACATTTAACATCATAATATTTAAATAAATTAAACTCATTATAAACCAATCAATCATAGAAAATTTTTCCCAAAATTGAGCCATCGAGGCCCTAAAAATAAGTTAGAAGAGATTCGGAACTAATTTGAAACAAAACAGGAATTTTGAGAAAAAGTTACAAAAATTGGAAAACAAGGATCACACGGCCTTATGACATGGCCCAGGCCATGCAACATTCGAACAAGGGACACACAACCATGTCCCAGCCCGTGTCCTCACCCGTGTAACTCACTGAGATGCCACACACGCCTGTGTGCCAGGCTGTGTAGCTCTCTGAGTTGCCACACGCACCCATGTGCCTAGGCCGTGTGCTAGGCCGTGTAACTCACTGACTTGGAACACTAAGAAATTTCAAATGACACACGGCCGTGTGATAGCCTGTGTCCCAGACCTTGTGAATTCAAAAATTTAGCTAAAATCAAGTCATTTCAAGTTCAATTCATACCTAACCCTTAAAACCATTTGAGCACACATTCAAGGGATTCAAACATCATTCAAACACACATAAACATGACATTTCAAGCATCCTAAATCATTTAACCTATATGCCATTCAAAGGCACCACAATTGTATCAAATATTATGAATCAAACCAAAGCAATTTGACTATGTCTCAAACACACAACCTAGTTCATTTAACTACCATACATGACCATTTGTAAGCCACCAAAACATACCATAAGAACCTTATTTACAAGCACTTAAAAGTGACCAAAATGACATAACTTGGTAAGACATTAAAGTGTACCAAACTAATATTACCTCAAAAGGTTAAACATATCAAAACATACATTACAAAGATCCTATACTTTTCTTTCTAGAATCTGATTATAACTATTTCTTTCTAGAATCTAATGGAAAAGAATTACTTAGGAAGTTTGTTAGACCAGTATACATTTCTAGATAGTTCTTACCAATTGTATAAATAGACTCATCTTCAGTTGAGGATATTAAAGTTGGATTATTAAAATAAGTAAACCCATTTTTCCCCTTTGTTCATACCTTGTTTCTTTTGGATTTTCAAGTTTTCTTTCATTCATGAATTGCTTTCATGGTATTAGAGCTTTTACCTAACAACAAGTCATTAATTCTTTCATGAAATTCTTTGTTTTCTTTAATTCTTCATAAGTTTAATCATGTTGCAATGTTAATTGTTTCAATTCTTGTAAGTCCGTGTGGTGTTAAGTCTTGGCCTTGACTTAAATCTGACAAAATTTTTTTTTTGGTTTCTTGTGGTTATTGAAATGTGTTTGATCTAATGAATTTTTGGTTGTGAATAAAACAAGTTGTTAAGAAAAGTTGGAGATCCTTGAAGCTTCTATTTCTTCTCTTCGTTGAAGGTGGCTACTGTTATGTAACATCCATAACCCTTATCTGTCGCCTGAACAGGGTTATGAAGCATTATCGGACTTTACGGAATAAAATATGAATATTTTATAACACTTAATAACATATCAAAAACCAGTCATAAGATACTAATATTATCCCTTGTATAAGCCCTCGAGGCCCAATATACACCTTAGAAGTGAATTGGGACTAAATCGGATACTCAAAGAATTTTTCCCAAAATCTTAAAAATTTTCTTAGGAGCAAGGGACACAAGCTCGTGTGGCCGGCCATGTGAGCCACACGGCCTGAAGACATGCCCGTGTCTTAGGCCAAGTGGGCATTCGATGTGAAGCACACGGCCGTGTCCCAACCTATGTCCATACCCATGTAACTCTCTGACTTAAGTCACACGGCCAACCATACGGTCGTGTGTAAGGTACAGGGGTCACACGGCCAAGCTACATGCCCGTGTGCTAGACAGTGTACAAAAACCTGGGAATTCTGTTTCGAAATTTCAAGGTGCAGGGGATACACGGCCAGACAACATGCCCATGTGTTGGGCCGTGTGTCATTCACGGCTGATACACACGCCTGTGTCTTTGCCCGTGTGGACGAAAATTGCCCATTTTAAGGCCACTTTTCTCACCCAATCTTGGTATCAACCTATGCACAACAAATTTTACATTCACAAATCATACAAGACCCGCAATTTAAGCCAATACCAAGCTCTTATAACTAACATATCATCACATATAATCAAATATCTTAACTTACCAAATTAACAACTTACACCTAGGTGTATATGCAACCATGCTTCAATAGATCTATTATTTGTCCATCATCTGAACATTTCAAACATGCTTCATACATGATTTATCCTTACTCATATAAGTTGTGTAACGCCCCAATTTTCGTGAATCCTGTGAATGTTGGCATAGGTTTAATTATGTTAGTGGGCCTCTAGAAAGCCCAAACTTAAGATAGAACCCGACAATTTTAGTTAATTTTTGTTCCATAAGAAAAAATGGGTGAAATTATGAAATAGAACCTATGTGAAAATGTTTGAAAATGCTATAGGCTAAATTGAAGTGGCCAAATAAATAGGAGTGCAAAATAGGAGGATTTGCATGACAAACCTCCCATTTTACATTAAGTGGCCAGCCATCATGTTGTTGTAGACAAAATGTGCACTTGATATCCATAATTTATGGTACAAATTGATACAAATTGATAATAGGTTAGGTAAATGTTCCATGATAATGGGTTAGGTAAATGTTTCATGATAAGAATTTCATGTCTTTTGTATTAAAGAATTAAATGGATGAAATATGAAGTTTTATTAAAAGAAAAAGGGGTGAAAAGAACAAAGTTTTGTCCATCTTTGTTCATCATAGCTGAAAGTTAGAGAAGAGAAAGGAGAGGAGAAAGCTCTTGAGTATTCGGTCATTAGGAGGAGGAAAATTGAAGGTAAGTTCTTGGTACCTTGCTTCTATTTTGAGGTTCATGAGTTCATCTTGATTCTACCTTAACTCTTGAAGCATATTTTGGTTTTTAGTTGTGTTGTGAGCATTTAGTCATTAATTAAAATGAAGGAAATGGTTGTTGTTTCATGTTCTTTTGATGAAAAATGGAAGATAGGTGAAGTTGAGCCAAACAAATGAGCATGCATGTGCCTTAGATGTTAAAGGGAAAAATCAGCTAACATGTTGTGCTTTAAAATGATGAAATGGAGATTATACTTAAGTAAAATCATAGATATGTGATGATTGATTGGTGATATACATGTTTAAATAACATGCATGCAAGGTATGTGTGAAAGAGTGATTTGGTAATAAATCTGCTTGGGACAGCAGCAGTAACGTGACTTTGGAAAATCACCATAAATTGTGGGAGATGAATTAGAAGCTGAATAAATTATGTAATTAAAGCTTATTGACTCTAGTTTCTAATGAAATAAACAAGAACATATTTTGAATTCTGTACAATGATAAATTTGATTCGTAATGAAGAGTGGTCAGATTAGTCAAACAGTGAAACATTGGAAACTTTGAGAAAAATCTGGTATTGATTGGCTAAACCAAAAATTCTGAAAATTTTATGGATAAAAGATATATGAGTATATTTTTAGGGAAAATTAACGGAACTTTATTTGGAGTTTCGTAGCTCCAGTTATAAATAATTTAATGACTGTTGCTCAAGAAGACAGCTTGCAGTGAAATTATGATTATGTGGTAAACATTGACAAAAATTTGTTAATGAGTTGCTTATTGATTTCTTATAAGCTTACTATGATCTGTAGGTGTGGTTGGCGAATATTGTAAGGGGTTAATCGTAGTTTGTATTTGAATAGTTAGATTAACGTGTTAGTAATCCAATTGTAGGCGGTTCGTGTGTGGATCTCGTTAGCATATCGTCATAAGCAATGTGTGTAACTAACACCTCTTTCTTAGTCTAGATCGGTAAAAGCCAAAAAGCCAAATGCAAACCCGGTATTTTGTAGATTTGCGAAAAAGAATGCTCGTGAGGTAAATCGATTAATGTTTTTGGTAAGCTGCAATGTTTGGACTGCAAAATGCATGATTTACGTGCCCTCGATATTTTTGGGCTTAATGGGCCAAAATTGAATGATGGGCCAACTGCCCAATTCGGTAAAGCCCTCGATGCGTGATTACGTTAGTACGTGAAAAGTAGGAATATGAATGAAAAACCTAAAATAGATAAATTACTGAAATACCTTTAAACGTGGAAAATTTACGTTTTACCCCAAGAGATAAATTACCAAATACCCCTAGGTTAAATTGACCTAAATGCATGTTTGATCGTTGTTATTTATTGCATGCCATGTTGTTATTATCGATGCATGGACCGGGATATTGACGGAGGAAGTACTGAAAGTGGCTTGTCCACATCTTGGAGGCTTTGCCTCAATTCTTTAATAAGCAAAGTTAAGGTCAAGAATCGTGGAGTGTTGGGTGGGTGGGTTGAGCTATTCCCACATGGAGTGTATGGCTGGTGCGGTGGAGTGTAGTGGTTGGTGGGTTGAGTAGTCTCCCAAATGGGCTTGCATATGTTATTGATGTTGCATGTATTTTGAAATGGGCCTATAGGCCATCTTGTTATCTGAATAAGGGCTAAGGCCCAGTTTATTGTAATGAAAAGGGCTCGCCCAGACCACTTATTACTGAATGGGCTTAAGCCCAATAGGCTTGAGCTGACTTGGGCTTTGAATGGGTATTCCTTACACACTGAGTTTTCCTAAACTTACCCCTTTTATTTTCTTCCACGCAGGTAATCCCCAACCATAGTTGGCTTGGAGCTGTGAAGGAATTCGGAGTGGCCACCCGTTCTGAAAGTTTGATTTTCTTCTGGTGAACTGGACATCCTTTTATTTACGTTTGAAGTTTTGGGTTTTTAAATGTAATAAGGCCGCTTAATTATTTTTGATGGTTTTAATATGTATTACTAAGATAGGTATTACTTATTTTAACTGTTTAAATTGGATAGCTTTAGGGCGTGTTTTCAAAAACAACAATTGATTTCAAAATAACACGACAACAAGCAAAGCTTCCGCAATGACAGTATTTTATAAAATTAATCACTTTTCCTAAAAATGACTTAATCAAATCGGTTTCCTAGAAATATCCATGACGTTAAGGTGTGGCAATGGCAGTATGCATGTCTAGGATTGGATCCGAAAGGAGCTTGGTACTTAAGCAGTCCGATGGACTCACCACCTCTTTTCCGGTTTCCCACCTGGTGCACAGCTTCCATTCACTTTAACCTATAATGAAATTATCTTTTAAAACACTAAGTAGGTTTTTCTGGATCAATAATATAAAATGTTTTTAACGCTTCGATGTGGCATGTCGGATCCAGCCATAACGTCTGGGCCGGGTTTGGGGTGCTACAAGTTGGGTTGATATGTAAACAAAATATGACTCTTAATATTTACACAAATCATTATCACCCTATACATCCATATAAACCAAAATATACATTGCAAAAACTACCAAAACAAGTTGGATAGCGTGGCTCGATGTGGTGATCCGATTCCCCGACCTCACGTTAATCTACAAAGACATTAAACAAACACAAGTAAGCTTAATGAAACTTAGTAAGTTCGTTGGTTTTAAACATAAATCTTACCAAACATTGAACATACTATAACCAAATCAAGTAAATAAATCATTCAAATTACATTTCCTGCCAACCACAACTTTAATTTAGGAATTCACTTAATTCACATCAAAACTATCAATAACTTTAAGTTCTCATATACTAATTTCATATCTCACTTACCAACATTACCGAATCTGAGAACAACTTACAAATATGAGTACATCGTATACAAAAGACCGAAGGCTGCACAGAAGCACACAAGTGCTAAACGGAAACCCATAAGGGTTGAACAGAAGCTCATAAATGTAACACCCCTCACCCGTATTCAATGTCGAAATAGAGTTACGGAGTATTACCAGACTATAGAAACAATTAAACATTCATTTCATATACTTTTTCAAATATCAAGCAAATCATCATTCAAATTCAATAACATTGTCCCTAATACTAGCCTACGAGGCCCAAAATATGCATTTGAAAAGGTTCGAGACTAAACCGACAACTCAGGAAATTTTTATGAAACTTAAAAATTTTTCAAAAATACAGGGGACGCACGCCCGTGTGTCTCACATGGCCAAAGACACACCCGTGTCACAGGTCGTTTGGACATTCAAAATGGAAGCACATGGCCATATCCCAGCCCGTGTCCTACCCCATGTAACTCTTTGACTTGGGTCACATGGCCAACGCACACACCTGTATGACTAACCCGTGTGCCCTAAAAATGGCCACAAATGTCTGTGTGCCAAGCCATGTGTTAGGCCATGCCAAACTTGTAGGGTATACTGACTTATACCACACAGCCAAGTCACACGCCCGTGTGTTGAGTCACGTGAAGCATACTGACTTGGTTTTAATTTCAACACCAAGGGACACTCGGCCATACAACCTGACCGTGTGTCACACACGGCTAGGACACACGTCCATGCCTCTGCCCGTGTAGACAAAAATAGGCTATTTACTAAGCTAATTTGTCACCCAAATTGCACACACCTAAACCAACCCATTTGGCACCAAAACATAGCATATATTACCAACAACAATAAGTCTCACATGTATCACAAAATGTTATTGCATGTTATACCAAATTCACATCCCCAATTCAACTACATAGCCACTTTCAAATATGCATCAATTTGTCTAAACTCACAAGCATACTTATTCTTAATTCATCAACCAATTGACATCCACAATACCAATTATCAATAAGTATCATATGTATCCACTATCAAGTTCACACACAAGACATATGCACAAATATATATACACAACCAAACCAAGAAAATTAAGCCAACTTACATGGCTATATACAAAACCAAATATTAACATTTACAAGCCAACTCAAATGGCTAAATTCATAGTTAACATATATACCAAAATGACTAAACTCATATACACGCCATATACTCAATATACTTAAGTTCAAAAGTACCAAGTGATAGTAGGATAGTGTGATGAAGTCTCTAACGGTCCCCAATCCGAGCTAGCTTTGAAATCACTATAAAACACGAAAAATAAACAAAGTTAGCTATAAAGCTTAGTAAGCTCGTATGAAGTTAATAAGAAAATCTCACTATTTAATTTACTATTCAAATCATGCATATAACATACCACATAATAATTAACCATAATGTTAACATGTATTCATTCATCTATATAATCATGAGTTCACTTCTTTCATAAGTTCGATACATATACAGTTTCCGTACATACATATTCTGATACGTATCTATTCTTACCATTTCATATCTTCGATATACCCGTTAAACCATTTGGAATATAAGTCGGATACTCGAGAGTTTTGCACCCTAAGTGCCAATATCATGGCCTAAAGCCAACTCAATATATCTCGCACCCAAACTGTCAATATCATGGTCCGAAGCCAACTCAATGTAACCCCTAATGACATGTCATTTGTATCCTACTCTGTTCCTAAGATTCAACCGGGATTTCCAATGCCAAATCTTCGTCAAATGTGTCCGCAAGGTCGTAATTCATAATTTAGGCAATATTAAAGCATTTAAAATACAATAAAGATAATGCTTATTACATACGAACTTACCTCGGATGCAAAAACGGCAAAACGAGTAGATTAATCCAACACCTTATTCTTTCTCCGATCTAATTCCGTATTTCGCTTTTCTTGATCTATATAATATCAAATTTAGCTTATTTAATTACGTATCTATTCAATTTAATCCAAAATACACTTTAAAGCCACTTTACACTTTTGCCCTTAATATTTCACGTTTTTACAATTTAGTTCTTATTTCATAAAATCACAAATTCATGCAATTCAACCAAAACCCATGCTAGCCGAATTTCAATTAGGTCCCTAGAAACCCATATTTTTCATTTATTTCACATTTTAACTACAAAGTTTCCACATTACACAATTTAATCCCTAATTTGCATTTTTACTAAAAATCACTTAACAAAACTTGTATAACTATCATCAAACATTCATAATCTACCATCAATCATTAAAGCTCATACATATTCATCAATGACAACATCGTAAACCTTTAACAGATTTTCAAATTAGTCCCTAGGCTAGCTAGACCTAGTTGCAACGATCACAAAAACATAGAAATAATTAAAAACGAGATCAAAAATTGTACCATACAAGCAATAGATGATAGCCAAACTTCTAGGCCCTAAAAATGGCTTTTTCTTTCTTCCAAAATCGGTAAATAAGATGATAAGCAACAAAATACTTTGTTTTTTCTTTAATTTGTTAACATTTATTACTAAATTATTTAAATAACCTTAATGTATAACAATTAAAATTTACCTAACCAAGTCCATCTTTGTCCACTCAAATAAATAATGGTCTAATTACAACATAAACCCTTCAAACATTTAATTTCATAGCTATTAGACACCTTTAGCTAATAGAACACAAATTTTACATTTTATGCGATTTAGTCCTTTTTATCATATTAAGCACTCAAATAATAAAATTTCTTAACGAAAATTTCACATAACTATACTATCATGTTATAGACATTAAAATAATAATAAAATAATTATTTTGACTTCGGATTTGTGTTCCCAAAACTACTATTTTAATTTGACTAAAAACGAGATGTTACAATAAGAGTTAAACTGAAACCCAATAGCGTTAAACTGAAACTCATATGAGTTAACTGAAGCTCATGTGAGCTAAACGGAAAGTAAACACGAGAGTTTGCAACAAATGTTGAACTTTAGTTTACTTGGTTAATTTACCGTCAATTCTTCCTTTGCTGTCTTTTACCACACAACGATTGTACTCAATCTCGTGTTCCATTTAAACCGTATATTCACTTCAAATTTATAATTTAACAATTTTCCATTTTTCAACAATATACTAAATATTTAATATCATTCATCAATTCAATATAATTATTATAGTTTAACCATGTGAACTTACCTGGGTTAAATTGTGGAATTTATAGTAGTTCAGGGACTATTATGCTAATTTCCCCTTTTCACAATTATCTACGGGCTCTTGATCTAAAATATAAAATTAATCATTCATTAGCATATAATTCAATTTCAATTCAATTCACAATTAATATCCCTCAATTTTTTAAATTGCACAATTACACTAATTTTTACAATTTTTACAATTTAGTCCTCACCAATTAACCTATCAAATGAGCTAATTATTTTCTCAATTGACAATTTATCTAAATATTCTAAAATATTATACAACCTTTGATCAATATAATTTTAGTATCAAACCCTAATATTAAATCTTTTCACAATTTGGTCTTAAAATCAATTTCTATTGAAATCACTTCATAAAATCATCATATGATAAAATTAAAGCTCTAAATCCATGTTAATTCATCATAAAAATCCAATACTCATCAATGGTAATTTCAAAATTACCCATAAAATCAAAAACTAATGAAATATATAGTTAGACCTAATTGTAAAAGTCTTAAAAATATAAAAAATTCAAGAAAAGAGCAAGAATTGAACTCACATGATGTAAAAATATGAAAAACCAGATTTTGGAGACTCTTCTATGGTGTTTTTGGCTGAGAATTGTGAACAAATTGCTATAAACTCTTTTAATTGTTGTTTTATTTGTTTAATTTTTAAATTTTACAATTTTGCCCTTAGTTCACATTGTTTCCTTATTTCTTTCATACTTATGCCGTCTTAGCCATATCATTAGGCCAATTTACACTTAAGTCCTCCTTTATTTACCATTTGGCTATTTAATCACTATTTCCTTAATTAACAAATTTTGTACCTTTTTCAATTTAGTCCTTTTTAACTAATTAACTATCCAAACGTTAAAATTTTCTAATGAAACTTTAATACTAACTTAATGATACTCCGAAAATGTTTATAAAAATATTCACGGCTCAATTTATGAAATCGAGGTATCGATACCTCGTTTTCGAAACCACTTAACTTAATAAATTCTTCTAAAACACAATTCACTATTTCAAATGTCTTCTTAAAATCTCATTTGGCTCATAAACACTAAATAATAAAATATATGAATTCACTTGTCAGATTTGGTGGTCTCGAACCACTATTTTTGACATCATTGAAAATCGGGCTGTTACATGTTATCTTATATTCCTATTGAAATGAACAGTCGATAATTGCTAAGAAAAATAGATCACTTGAATGGAAATGATGGCTACAATTGCCACTATAGATGCCACTATAATGAACACAACTAAAAAAATAGAACACACAACATTGTTTATGCAATTCAATTTCCTTACATTTGTGGAGCCTAGCTCATTGAGTTAATCTACTATCTTTAATCTCAATACAACAAGTGATTCAAGTTCTACCCCAATATAACAACCTCACTTTTGTGTCTAAAGACATAAATCTATCACCTTTGAATTCTCCCCTAAGAAGTTAGCCAATAAAAAAAATATGTTTGGCTATGACTCGATTGTGAGAGTTAATGGTTTTACCAATATAACTAGGTCAAAATGGGGTCCCTCCCTTGTTTTTAGTTGCTTCGACCCCCAAAGACTCATACTCAATCTCGATCACCTCCGAACTCCTAAGAATTATTTTAAAAGTCTTAATAATGAATTTAAGCTATTGAAATGGTTTGATTTAAATGTGTTATTGATTACTTTTCATGTTGAATTGAAACTATTAAGTAGTTTGAGTTACCCCGACAACAACTGTGGTGTCTCACATATGGACCCGGTCAGGTGTGAGGTGTCACAATCCCGTAGGGTTACTCGCAAGTCCTGTTGCAATGGACACTTCAAGAACCACTTATGTAGTCTCATTGGCAAGTTTTTCTTTTTCAACTTCTGGTTTATCAACAAGGTCTATGGATGCATGCTTTCCTTCAATCCATTTAAGGAAAAACTTTAACTTAGCAACTAGTTTCTCAATATTCTTAATGGCTCAAACAAGTTTAGGGATTTTTGCTTTAAAAATACTTGAAATATCAAGGAAGGAAATGGTAGAAGGTACTTGGTATGTATTATTTCAGCATGTTTGATCACTTCTTCATAAACAATTTGGCCTAGGTCAAACTCGACCATTTCAACTACTTTCCTGATGAGCATTGTGCCTTCTCGCTAACTATATCCCTTTAACTATTTAGCAACCAGTTTCCTATGCAAATGGCAAACGATGTAGCATAAGTATTACTTAGGATGAGACATGAATGTTACCTTTAATGGCTAAGTTGGGTGGATATTGTTGGTGATGATTGAAGTTGTAGTATCCAAGGACTTATTAAGCTCTATCATATTCTGGAAAATAGTAGTTCATCACCTTCCTGGATCGTACCACTTCTTTTTTATGTGAACTTCGTGAAAAACCTTGTTTTAATCATCGTTTATACTATGTAATGGGGTTCTATAGAACTCAAGCACACCTATCTGATATATGGCTTGACAAAACTCACATATCCTATTAGATTATTTTTTCAAGTAAAGAATCGATCCTATGCTCAGCAGAGCTAGACTCATCAATATTTTGTTTCTTAATAAAGCTATATTTCAAAATAGAAAAATACCTCTTAGAGCATGCATGAGTAAAAAAGATTTGGTCACGTGTTTCTAATAAAGCTACTTCTTCTATGGCTTTGGCTACAGCAAGCATTGAAGGCACTCCAACTCGTTTCAACCTTCTTCTTTTTTATTTCTTGAGCTACCTTAGGAACATCAGGACACATTGTTCTAGCTTTTTCTCCAAATAACTCCTTTAAAGCAGCATATCCATCAAAATTAGGGGTAGTTTAAGTTTTTAATTCATTTTAAGTTTCTAATTCATTAGAAGAATTAGATGAACTTTTTGTCTCAACTCTCCTTTTCTTGGAAGCTTTTAGTTGAATGGGTGCTTTCATTTGATTAGACTTGGTAGCAAAAGAAAACTCTGAAATTCTTTAGCCATTATAGAATGAGTTTTCCTTTTCTGTATTATGTAATGCTTGTGAAAGTAGGCCCTGCAGGAGTAACTGCAATGACCTGAACCTCTTTTTCATATGTATCAGGTTCACCATCATCCCCAATGAGATTAAGATTAAGGTTTTTAAAGGCACCAACATCTTGCATTGCATCTTTTCCAACTCTCTTACGTACAATATCAAACTCAATAATAGTAGTGGTAAAAGCATATGTATCAATAAGACTATCAGATTTAGTAAAATCAAAATTGCTAGCATTATTAACCAAGGTTTCATCATGGTTGAAACGATATTACCTTAGTTGGTAACAAGTTGAATTAGGGCATCTATCTTCTCCTCAAGCATAGGAGAGTGCTCAAGCACAAGTGGATTGCTAAAAAAAAGTATCAATTTTAGCAATTGCATGTTGAATCTGTTCAGAAGGTTGAACCTTTGCAATTTTAACATCCATGGTAAAAAAAAATCTCCGCCTGCCTCAATAGTCATTACAAGCATAGACTCCTTTGAGGAGGCATAAGGGATAAGAGTAATGGAGGCCTTCTGGGTAACAACCTCCTACAATGTGTCTATAGTAGTGGCTATTACAGCTACCATTACGAATATTACCTCTTGTACTCGAGTTTGAGACATAGAGGACTCTCTCATTATTTACCTCTATTGTTGAGATTTCTCATAATGTTCTTGGGAAGTGATTTTAACACGAGCCATTGTGAGAATTAAGAAAATTTCTTGAGAAAGTTGAAAATTTTGGAAGAAATAATCAAGAAACTCATTAATAGGTCATATATTCTTTCACATATATTATATATTCTTACTCTCCTTTGGTAATCCCAAACATGTAGGTGTCTTACGTTAAGTTTTCTTCCAGTCCACAACTCAAAATGAGTTTTAGGAATTATCTTACTAGGAACTTGTTTAACAAATATACAAAGATTTTGAGTTCATGTATCCACAATGAATAAGTAATGAGTTGCTCATCATACTCCTGACCAAATTTATTAAAGTCTAATATGCCTTTTTACAACACCATTTTGTTGAAGAGAAATTTTGTAAATGGATCTAGACATTGTCTCGATTCAATTTGTGTTATTTCAAGAAGTCGAGTACTTCTTGTGTTGTCTTTCTTGGTATGTTTGGCTTTCTTTTTCTTAATGCAATCCTCACCCACCAAGATCAATAAAATCTAATTTCAATAGATTATCATTTTTTTGTACTAAATTTCCTAGCCTTTATTTGGATGCATAGCCCAAGCATTTATGCCACAAATAAGTAGAGATTTCATTTAGCATACTACATTTAATTCCAACATTTCTATGATAAATAAGTACGAATTCAACAAAAATATTATCAAGTTTCATTTTATATAAACCATCAACAAGGTTTCCTAGAACCGACAACAATGCTATTCTTATACAAACCAAAACAATCATATCCAAACTTAATATTAAATCCAATAACATCAAGTTTTGAAATAATAATAAAGTTCCTAATATTTAAAAGTAATAAAAGGTTCTAAAATAGTTTAAGTGATACCCAATATCCCATACCAAATAATAAGTCCCCATGCCTTCAATTAAAACCTTCATGTGATTTGTGGTTTGAATCAAAAAGAATCTCTACATCATGTTGAATACATTAACGCTAAAGTCAAGCCATCAAGTATTATAAGAAACTTCAACTGAGTTTGATTCAAAACATACAAAAGCATAAAAGTTACATTTCTTTTCAAACCAAGCTTTACATTTTTTAGAATCTTTCTGAATTGTCCTACTTTCTTACATAAGTGACACTTATTTGTCGTTCATTCCTTTTTTTCTCTATTAGATACATTAACTTGTGTATTTTTCTTTGTAAATTTGTTGGTTTTCACCTAAGTACTTTGTCAACTCTTTTACCAACAAGGTTGATGGAATAACTTCCTTTGATTCTTTATTCATTATTCTTTTCTCTTCATGAACGAGCTTACTAGTCAATTCATTAACATTCCACTCAACTTTAATAATGTTATAGCTAATTTGGATTTACTCATAATTTGAAAATAGTAAGTTCAAAATGAATTACACTGAGAAAGAGTCATCCACCATCACCGCAAGGTCTTTACCTTATTACAATATCAATCATCTCGATGATATGTTCTTGCACTCCCCTCGACCCATCAAACATCATGGGCATGAGTTATGCCATTAAAATACCAGTGGGTGACTTGTTTGCATAACAGGAACATTCTTTCACAAACATAAGAAATTTTTTTACGCTCTTAATTTGTGGAATTATAATCATAATGTTGTTAACAATATTCATTTGCAAGAACATAATGATCAATTGTTTGACCGTCCTCATTGCTTACAGTACAACTTCTTTTCCTAATTGCTTAAGTTAGCGATAGCAGCAATTTATCTTCTAATAGTGACAAGTTAATATCCAAACACCTAAATGGAACTTAACTAATTCACTCTAGTCTAAGAAGTTTAAATGATTAACTAATAGAACATATAAGTCATATGAATAAAGAGAAATAACTGCAAAATAATATGCAAATGCTATAAATATTAAATTTACTTTGTTGATTCATAATTTCATATAAACAACAATCAAGTATATCTCAACTCACCTTTGGATAGATACTATAATATATCATAAATAAATGTTGATAATTTTAATAAACAAATAAACAATTTCATCAAATATATACGTTGTCTTGAATATTCAAATAAATATCCAATGAAAGATTATTTTGTCTCCATAATTCACTATCCATAAAATGAATAAAAATAATTTTGATAATTAATAAAATATTTTTAATTAGATAATTAATTTGGGATAAGTTTTCACGAATATTGCAACTCATAAACCAACTTATTTCATATCTTTTTAATATCTTGGTCCTTTTAATTAAAAAGGTCAAATTTTATTATTAGTCCATGTATTATGTGTAATTATGGATTTAGTTTTTATATTCAAATTTAGTTAATTGTAGTTTTTATATTTTTAACTTTTGAAATTTCAGCTTTAACTCAAACAATAACAATTAATTTTGTTAGATCAATTTTGCTATTGATGATGTATCATACGTAAATTGTAAATTTAATTCATATTCTTTAATTTGAATGCTGAAAAATCAAACATTAAAACTGAAATTATTATAACAAATCCAAGAAACTAAATTGATACCAAAGTTGTGAAAAGGTTTTAAAAGACATTAATTCATCATTATATAACTTAAAAATCATTTAATGTTTGCTAATTTGTTTTTATTTATGAGTAGCAATTAAAGATGATTTGTTGAGAGTTGATGTGTTCAAACCTGAAAGCCTCCCCTTTTGAATTTGGAGAAGAAGGGTTTTAATTAAAGCACCTAAAAAGCTTTTATCTTTTTTTATTTATTTTTGTTTTAAATGCCATGTGAATGTTTTAAATCTTTTGCTAACATAATCACAAGCATTACTATAATGATAAGTGAACCCTTTTCTAAGTTATGCCCCCCATCTTGTTTGCATCATCACATTCCTCAAATATTATCATAAATAGTATTTATTATTAAATACATAAAATAATATTATTCATTATTAAAAATTAATAATATAAAATAAAATATTAAAATACTATCTATTATTAAATATTTTAATACTCAAAATATTTTTATTCAAATAATAAATAGTATTGGTTATAACAATTTATTATTAAAATGATATATGAAATATTATTCATATATATGTCTATGTTTAGTAATATTGAATATTGTAATATTAAAATAATATAATATTAATTTTAAAAATTAAAAAAATTAAATCTAATTAATTTTGTTCAAGTTAACTTTTGAGGAATATCGACACCTCATTAATTTATAAAAACATAAAATTAATATTATACACTCACCTATGGTGCCATTATTGATTGATAAATATAATTACAACTTACGGTGTTGTCAACTTTCACTTCACAGTTTTCATCTTCACAAAGATAACTTTTAAAAGCACAAAAAAAAAAATTGACTATTGAATACAAAATTATAATCGAGTTCTTTGTTAATTGAGGTTGGATCATTTCTGTATTTGACAAACTCAATGTTGGATAACATTTAATGTTAAATCTCCACGAGTTATCTTCCTTGGAGACATAGATTTAAATGGAAACAATATTGAGAACTTGCCCATAAGCATCAAACAAATTTCTAAGTTTTTAGGGAGTATGTTCTGAGTTTTGGACACAATTTTCTAATTTTAAGTTTAAGGAAATGAGTTAGAATTTGCAATAGAGATGAATTAAAGTTGCTTGATTAGAGGTAAGCAAATATATTAGTGACATGAATTATCTTAATACAACACAAATAATTTAAGATGAAATGAAACTTCAATGTGGATCGAAATGAAATTTATTCTCTCCCCCATATGAAACCATTGCAAGTTACCACTTAGTGGAAATTATATAATTTTTCATTTCAACTTGCAATGCAACATTTTGATACAATGCAAGATTTTGAAAAACAAAATAGAACTACAGATTTAAGAAATTTATTCCCTCCCCATATGAAACCATTGCAAGTTCATATGAAACTAAGAACTGAAAGAGAGAGAGATGGGATGGGGATGGGGTATTTTTATTTTATTTGATATTAATATAATTATTTATATTTAATATTAATATAAATCATTTTTATTTTACATTTTTAAAATTTATTATATTTTTTAAATATTTATGTATTTTTTATATTTTTTAATTTTTTAGAATTAAGATCAAATTGAGACTATTTATAAATTTTGAAAGTTAATTTTTAAAATTATGACTAAACCGATATCATATGTAAAAATTGAAAACTAAATTTATTATTATACTGATTTTTTAACTATTATGTTAACGAAAATGGACCCAAAAAAAAAATCTTGATTTATTGGGCAGCCAATTTAAAAAATATACATAGTTAGATGACAAAAAAAGAAGCAAACCCATAATTAAGTGACCAATTTTTATAATAATAAAAAAATTCATACTTGAGTGACCAAAAACAGACGGGCCAATTTAAAAATCCCATAAATCTCTAATAATATTAAGTGCTCAAACTTTTGTTCGTTCAAGTTCTATGCTATGTATTTAGCACTTTGATCACTGTTGGCCTCTTGAATTTTTCATTTAGAGAGGTTCCTCAGTACAGAAGCAACCTTGTCTATCCAAATACTTCTTGAACTCCACTCCATGTGAAATCTGAACTATTCTTCTGAAGTTGTCATTAGCATATGCAGATGCAGGAATTTGAAATTTCTGCTTAAAGCCCTAAACATGAGGCAAATTGAAGCAATATATTGGGGCTACGATACATGCAGAACACAGCAGCGGAGTCTCTGCTTATATTCCGATGCATGCATGACAAGAAGACTACACCATGGAAACAGAGCAATATATCATGGAAACAATACATCCAGAGCAAAATAGCAGAATCTAGAGCTCATATATGAGAACTTTTGGAGTCAACTCACAAAATCATGTAGCATGTAAACACAGAAAATAACTTTTTCTTAGCATCATATATGAGCCGACTACCTACACCATGAAACTCATCATAGCTTTTTTTTCATTCTCAATCGGCTAAATGTTGCTGATAATTCTAATACAGTATAATAACAGAAGATTGGTTTCAAAGTAGCTGAGTCAAATAACAGCAGCCACTTAGCAATGACTAAGGATTGTAAAATGGATGATTTATACTGTGTGCATAGCTTTCACCGCTTCCATTTGGAAGAGATGGAGTGGACACAAATGAAGGGGAAAAACCATATAACTTACAACAAATGAAATATTGAACTTACACTTACATGGATAAACAAGGATTTTAAAGCTTCAATGCACCACAATCAGAGCATATGTTTTGCGATATAATACCCTGCCTAGTCCTCTAAGATCTGTTGCCTCTCAAGCTCAAGAATCCGTTCAGTCAAATAACTTACAGTGCCATTAGTTGTCTTGTTATCACCCTTGCACTGCAGCAGTTGCTGCTCAAGACTCCGCACAAGTTCATTAAGTCTCTGAATCTTCTTCTCTTGTGATAAGATGATCTGCAATTGACAAATTTCCACTCAAAGTCAATCAGAAGTAAAATTGCTGGTGGAAGATATGGATCAAGACAACGCCCTCGTTATACTTTGCTACTGAAGGCAAACATTTCCCAAGTACCTAGTTTCTGCCTTTTGGCATATCAGAGGTTGCAATAGCACAGTTCCTTCTATGCTATACCATGTTTTGAGCAAACATAAATCTTAAAGATAAAGATAAAACTCAAACAAAACACTGAGAGGGAAGCTTACAGAAGCAATTGCTAAACAAGGGTATAAAACATTTTGCTTTGCATTTAAATGGACTAACTTCCTACACTGAATAAACCAACGGTAGCAAGCTTATTAGAAAATGAAAAGATAAGAGATAAAAAAGGGTTTGCATTTTGCAATTCAGCTTAAGTTTACATACCAACTATACATATAATATGTCACATAAGACGTATGCATTTCAATGAAACTAATCTCATTATTCAACTCTTTTCCATCAAGAAAAGATAAACTTGAAATTTTAATTAGAATTGGTAAAAAAAAAAAAAAGTACAAGGCTTGTCACCTTTTCTTTCACAGCTTCTTCCCTCCTTGAAATTTGTTGCGGCTTCTGCGATACACTCGGGGTCGTGTCAACATCAACAACAAGTGGTTGCCTCCACTCAAATTGTGAGGTGATTATGATTATAATAAATAGGAAAACAAGTAACATCGGTCTCGACATTTTTATCTAACTCTCTTACGAAACCTGTAACTTGAGAAAAAAAAAACCCACATTCAACATTCTATGAAACCATACCATAAACATTCCTATTAAGAGACAGTGGGAATGCCGAAAGAACTATTTATAGTTTGTTCGATCTAAATTTCTTATTATAATCATTTGAAACGCGATTAACCAAACTTATTAAACTAAAAAATCCAACCCAAGATTGAGATGGATATTCATGAAGAAATGCAGTAATTTCATACAAACCAAATCCTAACACGTAAAAATAACTCAAAAGCAACTATTAAGGATCAAATTCAGCTAAAAAAACTCAACTTTCTGCTTGGTTGCCGAGAAAATTAAGAAAAATCCAAGTAAAACAAAATTTCCCACGTTTTTATATATTCAAATTAGATAACTTATCCCAAAAAAAATTAATAAAGTAAAAATAAATTTTCATATAAAGCCCCAAATGGCATTTCTAATTTCTTTATTCTTAAAGAAATTCTCGGAAATCGGCACTTCGTATTTTCCTAAACTATCTTAACAACCAAAAAAGAAACCGAATTTACTATCTTCGACCAAATTATTTGAAGAAATGAAGAAAATGCCCAAATTAAAAAAGGGAAGTCGGGAAAAAACTTACAGATCAAAGTTAATGAGGAAACCCTGAATTCATGATCGATCAACACATTCTCAACTCCTCTTCGGAGAGTTCTAAGTGAGTTTTGAAGCTAAGGCTTTTTTTTGTACTTCTTTTTCTGAGTCGATTTTCTTTTACTTTCGTTTATACAACGAAGGAAGCAATTATCAATGGCGGAAAAGAAAAATAAAGCCATTTATTTGGGTAAACTACACCAAGTTCACTAAACTATTGGAATGTTACAAGTTGGTCACTAGCCCGTTAAGTTACTAACCGACGATAAAACGTCGCGATAGGTAATTTTATAATTTGATCACTTAATTATTAGTAAATTTACAATTTAGTCACTATTAGAATAATTTAATAATTTTTCCATTGAAACAATTAAATAAAATGTGGTATTAGGTTACTTTATATTTTCTCAACCAAATTAATATCCTAGGGTTTTTATTTTTATTTTTTGTCAATTAATCAAATAAAAAGTGAGTTGATGAATTGTATAATGAAGTAATAAGTCTTTAATTGCTAGTAGCAAATCTCTTTAGTTATTAATTAGATAAAATAATAATGATAAAAGTGATGCGAAGATAACTAGGTGCTAAAATAAGAAGAAAATCAATCATTATGAAGAAAGGTTTTCTTTTGGGTAAATTACATCAACAGTCACTTAATTTTGGGGTAGCTGATAAACAGTCACTTTGGATTCATTTTAGTCACGCAAATTTAGAAAAATAACAAAACAATCACTAGTGTTATCAAAAAGTGACAAATCAGTCACCCACTAACATTTTTAGTTATAGACTTAATGGGATAGGTGATGTGGCCAGTTAACTAGCTGACGTGGCCAATTAACTAACCCAAAGTCTCCAACGACCCCAATACAACTGTCCAAGAAAAAGAAGAAGAAGAGAATGTAAAATCCCTCTCAAAGTCGCCAACGACCCCAATACAACTGACCCCACAAACAAACCAGCAACACCGACAAGTACTCTGGCCATCACCACTTGCACCACCATTAAATTGGATTAGGTTTTTTTCCTCAATATTCTTCTTCTTCTATTATGGATCAATTTCAAATGCTAAATTTTGTCCCCTAGAGAAATTTCTTCTTGAAATACTAAATCGCCAAAAAGAAGTCTTCTCTGCCTAATTTTGGTCAATAACAGTACATAAGTAACCAGAACAAAAAACAAAGATTGAAGGACAATAAGAAGAATAAAGCTGGAGAAAGAGAGAAAGATATGGGTTTTTAGTATTTACCAATTTCTAAATCCTAATTTTGGTTTCAATTTCTTCTTATTGTCTTGTCCTTTCTTTTTGCCTGACAAGTTTGACAAAGTGATTAGACAGAGAAAACAAACAAGATGAAAAAGAAAAACACTCAACACAAATAAGAATAAAAAAAGAGCTTTTAGATCTGGGTTCTCCCATTTCAACTTTTGCTTCCCCACTTTTTTTTCTTCTTTTTCTAGTCAAATTCTAATTGTTTCCTTGTTTTTGCAGTTGTTCCATATTAGAAATTTGGCGGGTTTGATTCTGATATCCATCTAATAAAAAGAGGATAGGTAGGTATGCTGAGGAATAGGTCCAGAGCAGTGACTAGCAAGTAAACTTTAATGGCTGATCACAGCTCTCAAGCATCATCCCCTACCCAGAATTGCACTAAACAAATCCCATCTTTCTTCGATTCTCCATGATTTAAAGCTTTCATTTCAAAAGCCTTTCCCGACACTGAATCTCTCAATAGCCCTACTTCAATCCTTAACAACAAACCCTTCTTTCCTTTTGATAACCTCTTTGCCTTAGACAAAAACCATCCCAAATCCCTTTTTTTCTCTTCTTCTTTTTCTCCTCCTTCTCCTCCTCCTCCTCATCTTCTTCTTCTCTTCTTTTTCTATTGCATAAACCCTAAATTAATGTTGAAGGGGTTGTTTATATTGGTGCTAATCGGCCAACTGGATGATTAATAACACCAAGTACGCTGTCATATGCCATGTTATTTTTTCGTTACGTCAGTAATAGAAAACAGTAAAAATTATTGTTTTATTATTTTTCTAAAGTTGAGTGACTGAAATGAAACCAACATGTCTGTTTTATCAGCTATCCCAAAGTTGAGTGACTGTTGGTGTAATTACCCTTTTCTTTTTCATAGTAATGGTTAGAAGCAAATCAATCAACAAGATAAAAGCTAGTCAAATTTGTTAATTTCCTTCATTAGTTAACATGCTATTGAGAATGATTTTATTTTTTGGTTTAGCCTATAGAATATATATTCTTTTATTTAGTTGGGAGAATAAAAATAGCTTAATAGTATCTTTTATTAAATTATGTTGAGAGTGACTAAATTATAAATTTATTAATAATTGAGTGACTAAATTATAAAATTATTAATAATTGAGTGACTAAATTATAAAATTATTACTAATTTCATGACTGAATTGTAGATTAGCCATCCTCACATCTAACATCGGTTAGAAACTTAATAGGCTAAGACCAACTTGTAACTTTCAAATAGTTTAGTTATCAATTTGTAATTTTTTGAAGTTAAGTGGCTAAAGTGTAAATTTACTAATAGTTTAGTGACATTAGATTTAGTTTACCCATTATTCTTCTATTAGTAAAAGTACCATCAAGCCTGGATTACATTTTTGTCTAACTACTAATTAAAAAATGAGCAAATTAAATCATGTAGATTAAATTAAAGTAAATTAGTTAATTTGTTAAAATTTTCATCTATTTCTATTGTTAAGTGCTAACGAGGTTGAGTAGCAATCAAACAACGATAGATGACGGGCAATGTGTAACTCTTGCTAGCCTAACAATATTTTTAAAATTAAATATTTTTTTTATGCATTCAAAATAAATCTAGACATATGATTGTCCAGACTTGAATAAACCTGAACAACCATTTGTCCAAATTTATTTTGAGCTTGTTTCTTAAATTATTAAAATTATAAATAAATATTAAAAGTTTTAGAAATTATAAAATTATATATATACACATATAGCATGTTTTAAAAAAATTCTAATATATATATTGAATGAAGGCTAGAATTTATTAAGGAAACAAAACGACACCGTACAACAAAATAAAAACCAAAAAACAAATACAACAAAAGGAAACAAACAAACCCTAAAGAAACAAGGAAACAATCAGAAAGGAGCACAAAAATCCCAACCGCCTCTGATGAGCTCTCCTCGGCCAACTCCGAATATGCAAAGAAAAATAGAAGCTCCCAACACCAACACCCAATGCTAGTAAAACGAGTAAAATGAATAGTCAGCACCACCGACTAGACCAACATTTGCAACTTTTAAATGAAAAAATAAAAGTATTCTCATATGTAAAGGATATTTTAATAATTAACTTGATTGAATTAGTTTATTTTTAATTATTTGTAAATTTATTGGATAATATATTTTTATGAACATGTTTTTATCAACAAAGCTTCTCATGTAAGAACAAAAGACTAGGTCCTGGGTTGGATGCCTAGACAGCCTCACCCATAAACAAACTTATGTTGGCTAGCTTTTAGACTAAATATGAAAGAAGAAGAACTTGAATACAAATAACTATATTATTCATGACCATTTAAACTAACCAAACTGGATTCTTTTACACCCCCAGATAAAGAACTCAATGTTGAAATAATCAAATGCCCTCAACTATGAACGCTATTCATTCCCATAACTTCTGCTGCTACAATGCATCATATTTGAAATACTTTGCTGCTTTTGAAGTTGGAACATGGCAGCAACAAAGCCAGTAAAGTTATCAGGATGACTAAAATGGCAGTCCTCGGTGAGAATACAGATAGCAAACATTTTGGTGGTCCCTCCGACTTCCATTTCTTGGTCGAGATCCCACCGGTGCCATGTTGGATGACATCTGCTTTAGTTCTTGTCAATCTGATTCTCCGGTTTGCTCCGCCCTGGAGAAGGGATACACGGTGGGTAGTGGTGGCTATCATAGGCAAAATCTCAGGTGTTGAGGCTGACAATGAAGTTTCATCAAGCCTGATTATATCATCTTTCAGTATCTCAGCGAAGAAATCTTCTTCATCATCAGAATCCTGTAAATTTTAAGCAAAAAAAACATGATTATATTCGTGTTCATTTGCATTATGAGTATGAATTAAAACCACCAATCTTGTTGATTTTAACAACCTTCTTAAGTGTAGAAGACTCTGTTGGTGCAACTTCATTGGAAAGCTTTTGCTCAGATTCGGATGCCGAATCGATTTGCTCTATAGAATGAGAATCGTTACTGCTAGTAGCCTTCTTTGAATAGAATTCAATTGCCTTGTCCCCTTCAGAGATGCCAGTTAGATCAGTTCCACCATCTGAGGTAGCATGGTTGCTGTCATGCACGATTGACAACTCCCTGTGATTCCGAGCAACCCGATTCGAATTGTTATTCAGACGAAACTCGCTGTTCTTCCTAAGACGGCATACCACTAGGGAATCCTAAAAATCACCAACAGCAAAAAAGAAAAACACTGTCAATGACTAACATGAGAAATTATTGTTCATATGTTAGTATTATAAGAGAATTAGTAACCTGGGATTTTCCTTTCATGCAATATTCATGCATGATCCATTCGGTCCTTTCCCCTTTCGGAGCACGACCTGTGTGGAAGACGAGAGTCCTCTTCGTGCCGATCACATTCGAACCGGACTTCACATTACGTTCTTTCCCTGTGGCTTTCCAATAACCCTGTTCGGTTGCTCGTCTACTTTGTGAACCATTTGGGTACTTCCTTCCTCGAGCACAAAAGAAGAACCATTCATTATCTGACTTTATGATGGACTTAGCTGATACAGGGAAAAAAACACCAGAAATCACACCACCGAATATATAACAAGAACAAAGTAGAATCCTCCAGGCATGTATTACTAAAACCTAAATGCAATAGCATCATGTATAATATCATTATAAGAAATTAGAGAATTAAAATGGGCCGTTAACCTGGCAAGTCCCAAGGCTCATATCTGCAAATTTCAATCTCAGGAATGACCTCAACACATTTGTCATAACCATCCAGTTTCTTTTTTAAGTAATAAGAAATGAGCTCAACATCAGTTGGTGAAAATCTAAACCCTGGAAACATTGAAGAGGCTTGAATAGACATTTGGGTTTCTCTTGAAACCCCTTCAGCTGCCATCATGATCCAACCGAACACAAACTTGTCCTTGTTCCTTGTTCTTTTTCTTCTTTATTTGGTGTAAAGAAAAAACAAGTGTTTTGTTTGTCTTGGCTTTTGGTTGGGTTTGCTTGGAGGAAAGGGATGGATGATACGTTAAAAGTTGTGCTTTGCTTTGCTTTGGCTTCTGGGTTTGGTTTTTTGAAGTTGGAAACTTGGTTATTTTTGTTTCTCAGTTTTTGCGTATGGAAGGGGTAGTGATGTGATGTGATGTGATGTGATGTCGGATTGTGGGACAAGTGAAGGACAGATTGTTTTGACAGTTGGTACGGACCTGTATCGTCACGTGGCGTTGCGTTACGTTTGAGGTTAGGGATATGATAATAGTATCGTACCATTAAAGTACTTGATTAGACCTCCATCACCGCGTTTAAGGGTTCATCAACTCAATTTGAGCTTTACTCGTAGGTTGTCACGTCTTCCACAACTCTGCTCAAGGTTCTTCCATTGCTTAATCCCTTTGTTTAGGATTTATTTTAAACACTGATAATATTTTTTCTTTTTCACTAACATCTTCTGTAGTTGCATTCAACTCTCAACTGAGGGATAACGGTTTAGGTTTGAAAAATCCAACCATAATCTGACTCAATCTCAAGAGCATCGAATTAAACCCAATTTTATTACTTCAAATCGGTTCAATTCATTATTTTTAGAAATTTTAAAATTATTTTTACTATTTTGTATAAAATATTTATTTTTGTTTTAAAATAATAAATAAATAAAAGAATTCAATTCAGTTCCTATAATAAAACCAATAACCAAATAATAACCAAACCAAACCAAAACTGAATTTATTTATTTTTTAATTTAATAAAACTAAACTAAACTAAACAGTACAATTCGAACTGACTTTTGGTTTTCTCCATTTTTTACTCAATTTAATGTCAAAACTCTCCAAAAATGATTTTTCAGAAAACTTTGTTTAAAAAGACTTCGAATTCTTTACTACCGACCCAATCATAACAACATGATTTTCACCTTCTATCAAATGCAAGTTTTACAAAGCTTGATGACAAAATTGGTTTTATATTCAAGCACATGTAAACCCTTTTTTGTTATAATTAAAAGTTAACAGGATTAATTTCTGATTCCAACATTGATAACTCTATGCCACCCCACAACCTGACGGACCGCTCTTTGCTGAGGTTTTCCAGGGTGGCGACACCTCCAACCTTAACATTGGAGCTACCGTGGTTCAAAGCTTCAGCCGTTTTCTATGACACCTCTGCTACTTCTTATAACGGTGGAGAGGAGTTGGTTGCATTTTATATGTGATTTACCTGGCCTGAGACATGAGGTTGTTCAAAGAACCCTAGATGTCTTAAAGCAAATCAATAATAAATCATTTAATCATCTTGCATTGCACATACTAATGATCAATTGTCCAACTGAGAGAAAACAATGCACAACAAAATTCAACCTAAAACTGAAGGGCAAGAGGAAAGAAGATATAAAAATAGGATTATCATGAAATGAATTTTTCCTGTTGCTCTTGAAGAATTTTTGCCGAAGACTTGGCATCTATGTATAGCTTGCTTACTTCCTCAAGATCCGCCTAAAAACAAATACATAATAACGGATTCACATTTACTCCTTGCATTGATGATAAGTAAACAATCATGAAAAACAGCTTCTTCTGAATATTTAATTACCTTGCATATGTTGTCTCGACCATTCATTTTTGCCGCAATGCTAGCAGGTGATAACAGTTGAACTGCATGCCTGAAGAAACAGTAACATGTAAGTATGCTTCAAGTTGGAAAAGTGCAACTGATAGTGGAGTAAATCTATATTTTAAACCTGACCTTAAAGATGTGCTTTGTCCAATCTCTCCGAGGAACGCCAGACTTTCTTCATCCACAACCAGTTCTTCCACCTGTGCACGGATGGCTAAAATCTGCATACACCAAATAAGTGAAAATTTTGGCTGAGTTTTCATTTGATGCTTGCCACAAATAACAAAATGCCGATGTCAAAAATTACATATAACCAGGCCCTAACCTGTATCATTTCTGAAGGACCATATATCTGTGTGCGGATGATCACCAATCTGTCCAATAAGTCAACAGGTATGCCATGAGGACTATTCATATCAGTACCCCTGCAAAATGCATATTCATTTTTCACAAACTAGAATCAAACCAATCAGGCAATGCATAAGCAATGTAGAATATATTATAAAATATAAAAATTGACATAAGTTCCATCTTCATGTCAAAAAAGAAATCATGTTGTAGAAGATATTCAACATTATGCAAGGAAAATGAACATGTAAAAACTATGCCAACCGAAAAATATAACAGCTGATATGAAATTTATCTTCAGGTATTCCCAGAAAAAAACAATCTTGCAGAAGATCACTCATTTTGATTCTTAAATTTCAAGCCTGGGACATTTATGCTAACCCTATCACTGTTCCTCAATTATGAGAGCCTAAATTCTGTGTGAACATCTCAATTTTGTATCACATTTATGTTTCAACCTACCACTGCTCCTCAATTATGAGAGCCTAAATTCTGAATATATACAAGAAAAAATTGTCCCCAATAACCAAAACCCTTTAGGGTTGATATTATTGTTGCATCAAGCTATTTCTGCATGCTATGATTTATAGAAAACAAGACTAAACCAATGACATTGTTTCACTAGGATCTGAAGTACTGAAACTAAGTCCAGATGATTAGAATAATAGCTCATCTTGTATTTGAGGTAAAGTTATATAGATGTGATTAAAAGAACAGACGATAAACCAAAAATTCATACGGCTCAGAAACAATTTTCATTACCTTACGTTACATATTCCTCTATTTGTAGCAAAAATTACTATTGGAGATAGTGAGCTCTCTAAAGCACGATTCAAGTATGAAAAACACTCCATGTCCAGCATATGAACCTGCAAATCATGACTTGGAAAGCATAAGCAAGCCCGATGTGCAAATGTGCTTAACATGTGCACAGGTCATGATAAATATCTTCGATCTAAATATGTGCATGCACATAAACAGAAAAATACATATTGTATCCTTGCATCGAAGGACATGTATCATAAGCAGGAAAGAACTCAACCTCATCAATGAATAGAACTCCTGGGACAAGCTCTGCCACACCTTCATCAATATACCGGTTAACAACCTGGCACAAATAACATTGTCATTTCAATCAAAAGGCATGCCATTTTTCTAGCAAAGAATTTAGCCTAGAGGCCAAGTTCAAAATCCAAATCATAAGCTTGAACCAACTTGAATAACCAATCCATATGACTCTTAATGTCACGTCCGTGCAGGATAGCTATAGCTTCTAGGGAGCATAAAATAAGCCACCAACTAGCTGAAGAGAGTTAAAAAGTAAGATTTAAACCATTAGGATTAGAGGATTTACTCATACAAGAAGGGATGAAAAAACATAAACCTATTATGGGAAACCATGGCAGGTAATGAAATTCAATCACATTAAATTTGCATCAATTCATCTGTTTCACTCTGGAGTTGTTCAATATTATGATTGGGGTGCAGAATGAGGTAAATCTCAATCTTTTCAATAAGGCATATTGTTTTTTCATTGCTTTTAAAATATTATGATCCTACCATTTTCTAAACCACATAAAAGATACAAGCAAAATTCTAAAAACTTAACAAGAAAAATAAGATACATATAGAGTTAAGTGAAGTTTGCAGGGCTCCTACTAATGGCTATTGCCCACAGAAATTATAGCATTGGTAAAAGACTACTCCCACAGATTGTCCACAAAAAATTCATCATATAGGTGGATGCCAAATGTGTTTGGAAAATAATACCTTATTTATTTCTTGTCGTAATTTGTCAGTGATTTCTGTCTTCCTGGGCTTCATCATCTGACCCATTAAAGACAAAATGTCTTGGCCCCCTTGAGGTCGTGCGTTAGCAGCATCCAAATCATGTAATGTTACATCCTGGTGGTGAAGAAAATAGAAAGCTTCTTTTTGTTTTTTAATGAATTTCAGCATGGGTAGAAAACCAATAAATTTAGAACCAGAGAAAGGGAAATGACACCAAGCCCACCAAAGCATATTTGTAACATATCAGGCAAATGCAGAAGGCATCAAATTCATAGATTTGTTTTCCCTTGTTTCTTCATGAAGTGGGTTGCAACTCTTAAGCAAACAAATAACAGTTTGTAATTGGCAAAATGTTGGTAAGAAAATTCATAAAAGAATCCTCACTTCTCATATGAAATCAAAGGGACGATGATAATGGTCATTAATATATACAAACAAGACTTGTTGACAAAGTAGGAAAACGTCCAAGCCCATCAGTATAAAAATATAAGCAGAAACAAGTCTTCAAGGCCAAACAGAATATATTACAGAATAAATGCCAAGGGAACTACAGGGAAAAGCATAATATCAGTAGCGTCAAACCTGCACTATCTCCTTCTTTTTGTGAACTTCTCCTTTGGGAAGCGGCACATATTCTTCAGCTTCAAGGTCAAATTCTGTGGCAAAAGCATCACTTCTGCCCACCCTTTTAACGGCTCCACTATTTGCTTCAATATATATAACATCTCCAACAGCTACCTGCCAGTCAAGTTAAAAACCTCACAAGATTTCAAATCGAAGCCAAAACTCTTAGGCAGATAAAAAACATAACCATCGAAAGGTCCCTAAGGAAAGAGACAAATATTTTTATACGCTATAGTGCCTCATACAGTTTAGAAAAAGCCAGAAAATAAAAACTTGAACAATCTTTTCCACATAATAATGCAGAGAAACTTAAAGGCTTACCTTTTCTTTAATCAAGGCATCATAAATTGTAGGGTCCAACTTCAGTTGCTTTGTTCCTTTGACAGTTTTCAATCCAATAATTACGTGGCTAATGCTCTTACCATAACCACCTGTTACGCTCTCTGTTTCTTCAGGAGAGAGTTCAGTAACCTGAAACAAGAACAGCTAGGATTCAGGGTCTATCCCAGCAGTCCAAAGAGAAAACAATCAAATAAAATCAGGGATAAAGAATTGCCATTAGGTGTAACTTACCTCTCCTTCATAGACCTCTTTATTTTCCTTGATGCGTAGACCAATAGCCCGTCGGAAATTTTCCATCAAAACTTCAGTTTTCTTTACTTCTGAAGAGTATACTTCAGATCCAACCATTGGACAGAATGGAACCTGAAAATAATGTAAGAGGAACACATATAGAAAAAAATTGCCAATCCCTCCAAAAGAACTGGCATACAATAATGCAAATTTCAAATACATTCAAAAATAAAGGGAAAAGACAACGAGAACCTTGCTCCCAAGCTCTTGGGAAATTCCTAAGGCCAAAGCTGTTTTCCCAGTACCGGGAGGCCCAGCCAGCAAAAGTGCACGGCCAGCCATCTTTTTTTGCCTTATCATATCCACCACAAGACCAGCTGCTTCCCTTGCCTCTGCTTGCCCCACAAAACCTGCAGCCAAAGGAACGGCATTTCCAGTGGGCTGGTAAACAAAGGAAAAGAAATGCTCGTAAAGTTTTGAAATTGGTCAAAAAGGTAAGCATAGATTTCAATTTTTCCAGTAAAAACAACAAGTGAATGAAAGCAAAAGATATGGTTCAGAATATATAAGCAAATTACTATGTTCTATCAATGAAACTTCATAGTGAAAATACATGAAAAAAAACCACTTATTCAACTCATATATGCATTGAAAACTCATACAATTAACAAAAATCTACGCCTCAAAAGCCATCCAATTCTTTCCATAGTCCGTAATTGAGAATTAGTTAGTTCAATATTTATTATTATCTCCATTTCTGGACATTCAATTTAAGTTAAAACTATATTTCTGTCCACTCTAAAACTGAAAAAGTATACCATTAACAACAAATCTCCAGTAATTGAATTAACAGTTGACTATTTAAGCTTAAAACCCTAAAAGCAAGAAAAGGTAAATTTCCATGGCTCAAAAAAAAAAAAAAAACTTCAAAATGCTGACAATTACAACAATATTGCAGAAATGCACTAAAATGCAAAACATTTAAGCTCAGAAAAAAAATTTTAAAAAGGGGAGGAAGGAATGAAGAGAATACATCGAGACCAAGGCCTTTGATGTGAGTATGAGTAGCGATTCTTTGCTTTTTGGCCGTTGATTGAACCTCTTCTATCTTCATTTTATCCATCTGTTTGTATTTTTTGGATTGATCGTAAAGAAGAAAAAGGAAGAAGCTTGAAAGCTTGAGGAGCGCTAGTGGCAGCAAAGAAACCTGGCTTTTTCGTCAAGAAATAAAGGCGAGGTTTTTCTTAAACCCTTCTCCATTTTCAAGTAATGAAGTGTTTAATGCGCTAAGTGGATTCCTTTCCTTTTTTCTTTCAATAGCATTTAAAATATAATATATTCTTTTTATAAATTTTAGTCACTTACTTTACAATCATCTCTCAACCAAACCCTAATTACAGGGAGACAATGTTAACATTACCAACAAAGGATTGAAGTCGGTACTTCTCTCAATTAAATTCGAGTTATTATTATTTAAATATTAAAAATATAATTTTGTGTTTCCAGATTTTAATTTTATTAATAAATATATATAAATATATTTTTATTTCTATTTTAAATAAAAATTATGAGCTAAATAATGTAACTCACTTAAAACTTTTAAAATCTTAAAATTTTGAAATTAAAGATATTTTGTAACAAAGACGAATATTTTAGAATTTGAAAAGAAAATACATGATATGTATGATTCTTTTTATAGGAATATTAATTAAGTTACAATGTAATGAATTACGTGAGAATGTGTAATAAAATAATTATTATTATTTAAAGACTAATAGTAAACCAAGTATACTGTGATTATTTATCAACCATTTGCCTATTATGTTGGAATAAATTTGAACAAGTTATAAGCCAAATTTTATATCCGATTAATGGTTTCTACAAATATCACAATGAAATCTAAGATTGCAATGAATTATACATATATCACATAAAACTCACTACAATTGAAATTAATAAAGATGTAAATGTCCAATTTATAATGTTTCCTATTTATTTAATTATTTAATTATTTTATTCTTTTCTCATTCAAATTGAAAATTTATTAGAAATTAGGGCGTTCAAATTTCGGTTAAAACTAAATTAATCGATCGAATCGATTTAAGTTGATTAATCAGTTAGTTAATCAATCTAATTCAGTTGAAGGTCAGTTAATGATTTTTTAAAAGTTTGGTTATTAGTTAATTCAATACAAAATCGGGTAATTAACTGAACTTAATAATTAATAATACAAATGATATGTAGTTTTTATTCGGTCAAATAAACATTATAAAAAAAATTGATATGTTTTATACTTGTTTTAACAAAAAAAATGGTTTGGTTAATGGTTAAACGATTAAAAACTTAAATTAATTCAATTAATACTAGTTTGATTCGATTAACTGTTCAGCTAACCGCAGTTGAAGTAAAAGTTGCCTAAGATGAGAGGGTTGGTAGTTCTTGCTCCTCCAAATTTCGGCCTCTCCTTGTGGCATCTTTCCCTACATCAAAGATAAAAGAAATAAAAATATACATCATTAAACAAATACACAAATAACTTGAAAATTTGAGCAAAATATAATGATTATTGAGACTCATCAAAATATTTACTTAGAGATTAAATAAAAACCATTGCTAAATCATAAATAATACAAATATTTATCAAGTGATTAGACCTACCTCAAGTTTAAAATTGTTAAGAGTGCTGGATTTAGAAATGCTTCAATGCAATTTTAGATAGTAAATTAAACCCTAGTCAAGAGTGCTTTCCTTAGCATCCTAGCGAGAACAGGTCTTTATGCGGCTTGGGATGAAGGAAAGTGGTGGCGAAGAGAGGTTCACAGGAGAGGAGATCTCCCTTTTGGCAGAAGAATTCATTCAGTTATCAGTTAAAAGCTCGATGGTGGCACCCAGTGATAAGCCAACCCTACTTTGCACTATATGGACAAAAAATCCTATAATCCAGATAGCTTTAGGGCACAGATGAAAAATATATGGAAGACAAGGAAAAGGTTTGAGATCCAATTGGCAGGGCAGAATTTATTATTGATAGTGTTTGAAGGTGAAGAAGATCTGGAGATAATTATGGAGGGGCAGCCTTGATTGTTTCGGAAAAATTTAATGTTGTTTGATCAGTTGACTAAATCGATAGAGAGGAGTCAAATTCGGCTTAATTCATCTCCATATTGGATTAAGATCGGCCCATGTCTACCAGAAATTGATAAAGAAGATTTAATGCATGCTATTGGGGTTACTTTTGGAGGCGTTCTGAGATCTACAATTAATTGTGATTTCTATCGACTTAGAGTTCAGTTAAATGTGCAAAAACCCTTGCGCAAGGGTATTTTCATCTCAACAGAAAATCAAAGTAAGTCTTGGATCCCATTTAAATATGAAAAATTACCAACTTCTTGTTTTGGCTGTGGAAGGATAGGGCATGGGCCCAATGAATGCCTCACGTTTACACTTGTAGAAAAAATAAAATTAGAGATGGTCCTCATTATTCTTTAGCATTAAAAGTAGAAGTCAATTTTGTTGGAAAATAGAGTTTAAAGCTTAATGCTATTTCAAAGAAAATGCAGATGCAATGTTCATATACAGGTGCTATAGAGAAAATCTCAGAGCAAATTTTTTAAGAGAGGGATAGAAGTGAGATGGGCCAAAAAATCCAGGATAACTCACAATCCACAGGAAGGAGGAAGCAATAATAATATAAGAGGAAGCGAAAGTTATGGAAGAAAACGAATGTGGGGTAAACAATAATTGCGCAGGTCTTTTAAAACCAGCAAAGAAATCGAGCTGGAAGAGAGTTGAGGCAACTAGAGAGACGGACATGGCTAATGGTGAGAGTATTTTGAGGAAAAGAAAACCGGAGAAGTTAGAAATTGAAGATGACAACAAAGGAATATACTATAAAGAGGAAGCAAAAAGAATAAAATATGATGATCAAGATTTTCATATTGTGAAAAATATAAATATGCAAGTAGAAACTCTCTAGCATGATTGTTTTACCAACCAAAATAGATCGACGGCTGCCAATGGACAAGTCAACCGGACACAATGAAAACCATTTGTTAGAACGTCCGTGAATTAGGGAGTCCACGGGCAGTGAAAAGGCTTCGGTATTTGCTGAAGCAACATAAACCCCAAATGGTCTTTCTTATGGAGACCAAAATAGATGTAAAGCGCATGGAAAAAATCAGGAGGAGATGTGGTTTTGAGAATGGAATCGGTGTAGGAACAGCAGGTTATAGAGATGGAATTTCTATGGCATGGAAAGCAGGAATTACGGTTTGCCTAAACAATTTCTCAAAAAGCCATATTGATGTGATTGTAAAAGGAGACAATGTCAATGAAGAGTAGAGATTTACAAGGTTTTATGGATCGTCTTATGCTACCAATAAGGATGATTTTTGGAACTTATTAAGGAAGTTGGGTCAGGATCATAATCACCCATGGCTGATATGTAGTGATTTTAACGAAATAATGTATTCGTTCGAAAAGAGCAGAGGTCAACCGAGAGAGGAGAAAAGAATGGAAGCTTTCCGCAGGGCTTTGGAAGAATGTCAACTAATAGATGTGGGATATTCGGGGGTTTGGTTTACTTGGGAGTGAGGGAATATGTAACGACCCAAATTTTAAGGTCATCGATTTTTTGGGTCTTCGATTTTGAAAATTAGATTCGTAAATATTTATTTGAAATATTTATGAAATTAAGTGAGAGGTTAATTAGATTTTAATTAAGTAAATTTAGCTTAAATAAGGTTAATTAGGTATAAGGACTAGATTGAATAAAGAATAAAATTCTAATTATAGACTAAAGAAAAGCTAAAGGACTAAATTAGCAATTAAACCATAAGGTGACAAGTTTGTGATAATAGTGAAATACATGTGGAATTAGAATTAAACAAATATATGTAATTATTAAGTATTTACTTATAATATAAGTAAATTATATTATATTATTATATATTAATTAAATAAAGAATGAATAAAAGAAAAAAAACAAAGAAAAAGAAAAAAAAAGAAAGGCACGAATGAGCAAGGAAAGAAATAAGGAAAAAGGGAAAGAAAAAGAAAAGGGAAAATTAGGGTTTTAAGATTTTAAGCTTGATTGGTAAGTCAATTTGATCCCTTTTCTTGTAATTTTAATGTTTTTTGAACCCTAAGACAAAGTTCTATATGAATTACGTTGAAAATTAGAAGGTTAATGAATTTTTAGATGTTGATTAAGTTGTATAAATTGAAGAATTATGGGTTTAATTAATAGGAATTCAAGTTAGAAGTGGGAGAATGGTTGAATTGTAAAAAGAGAAATAAATTTTGACATAGTAGGGATTAAATTGAAGGGATTTCAGAATTTATGTTTTAAGATGAAATTTAGAAGTTGAAACTTGTTTAAAGTAAGTATTAAATGAAAATATAAGATTTATTTGTAGAGAAAGAAAAGTTATGGTGAGAGGAATAAAATGGAATTTATGTGAAAGTTATAAGGAAAATAAAGAATGTGTTATTAAATAACATACTTTGATAATTTTAAATGTTAACTTTTATGTAGCTAACGTAGCTCCGGAAACGTCATCGAAAAAGGGAAAAGAGAAAGTGAATGTGGATATCGAGTAAACTCGAGAATTACGGTTTGTATTTCTATAAACTATGCTTAATAATTTAATAAATGTAATTGCTATTTTTAATTAGTTAATATATATGATGAATGATGTGATGAGAATTGTTACTGTTTCTGTATTAAAATGAAAGGATTTGAATACCCTATTATGTAACACCCTTTAACCCCAACCCGTCGCCGGAACAAGGTTACGAGGCATTACTGGAATTAGACGCTAATAACGAACAACACCGAGTCATAAATCTATATTTCAATTTAAAATTTCTCAAATTCCACCTTTAAGTCCCTAATATGGACCTACGAGGCCCAAAATATACTTAAGAAGTGTTTTGGGATTAAACCGGGAACTTTGGAAAGTTTTCCTTGAGAATAGGGGCACACGCCCGTGTGGCCTGGGACATGCCCGTGTGGCCTGCCTGTGGGGCTCCCATAGCCGTGGGCAAATCTGACTTTCTCACACGGCCGTGGGACTAACCTATGGCCAATTCTGACTTTGCCACACAGCCTGGGCACACGTCCATGTGACTTCGCCATGTGAAAACATGGTTTTTCACCATTTTAAAGCTATTTTCACATATCAAACACACCTAATTCATGCCCAATACATTGACTTATAAATTTTGATCAAATAACATTCATCTATTCATTTCAAATACTTCTTAAAAGTTACAAATTACTTACACCCAAAACATAAATATATTAAGGTGACTAAACAAAACCTAATACATGACACACTTTTAAAAGATAGATTCATCACCAAAAATTAAGCTGAGGTCCGGATTGACTCGGATGCTATACCGAACTTCAACTTTACCTAGCCTGCGCACGAAACAAACTATACGCTGAGTATTGGAAATACTCAGTGGTATTACCATAATTCAAATTATAGCAAATATAAAATATCATAAACATGCATAGATAATTAACAAATCATACATATAATTCATACCAAGTTATCATATTTTCATTGTATCATTTTCATTATTTGATTCAATATTTCATCAAAAAGATTACCAACTATTCATGAACCTTTGGTTCATCTCTCAGTCACATATAAATATCCATTTCACATTCTAATATGTATAATTCATGAACCTTAGTTTTATGCCTTCAATCTCATAGCTAAAATTGTATTTCTCATTTCATCTTATAATATCACTTTCTTATTTCATTCAATAATTCAATTTATCAATTTCATTTGATTTTTCTCTTCACATATATTTCCCCTATTAACATAACTCGGACTTTGGAGGATACACGGATCCAACCAACCACACCAAAGTGGCGGCCAACGCCTCATCGGATAGTTCGAAGCAAATAAGTGACGACCATGTCTCATCGGCTAAGCCGGAGCAAAGTGGCGACCAACGCCTCATCGAATCTATCCGAAGTAACTATGACACACCAAGTGTCTCATCGACTCGAGGTCGAAGAATCCTTGAATTCTTCCTATCCTATGGCATGCCAACTATATCCACCCTAGCCCGACTAGTTAATAAGGTATCGAAATCATTCGAATTCAAATCAATCACAATAACAATTTAATCACAATTTCAAATTCACCACAAATCATTATACAATTCAATTTCACACATGTATACATTCAACAATCAAATCTAATTCTCATTCAATTCAACTATCACTACTTACCTCAATTTCATTTTTCATGCACATATATTAAAATTAAACATTTAATAATAAATAACTTGAATTAAGGTAATACAAACCGATATTTTCTCGAGCTACTCCTCGATCACTTTTTCCTTTCCCTTCACATTCAACGTCTCGGTTTCCTTGTTTGCTACGAAAATTAGCATAATTATAATTAATTAATAACACACTTATTTTATAGAAAATAATAACTTTCCATGCAACTTTAACCTAAATCCCAAATTTATCCTAACTATTTTCATCTTTTCCTTTTTATAATTCATATTATTTCCTTATTCAATTTCCATCAAAACTTTAATATAACCATCAAACTTTTATCATTTTTCCATAATTTTAATTTCTATCAATTTAGTCCCTAGAACACAAAACTTATGACCTTGTTTACAATTCAATCCTTCAATCAATTTAAATCAAAATTTCTATCAATTAAACTCCTAATTTCATCATTAGTTCAACATAAACCCTACTTAAAAGTATATCATCTTTCAATATTATCACACAAATTCAAAAGTATTCAACTTTAGAACTTCAAAAACATCAAAATCACTAAGAAAGGGACTTAATTGACATACCAATTTAACTTCCAAGCTTTCAAACCCTAATTTCTCCTTTTACTTTTCTTTTTCTTTTTCTTTCTTTCTATTTCGTTTCTTCCCTGTTTCTTTTCTTGTTTTTCTTTCTTTTATTTATTCTTTATTTCATTTTATTTCTTTCATTTACTAAATTAATAATTAATTATAAAATATCTAATTAATACAAATAAAATACTACATGTGTATTTATACACACATATACACATGTAATATTTCATCACCATACATTTGCCATTATCTCAATTAATTGATGATAAATAATAATAATAATAATAATAATAATAATAATAATAATAAGTAAATATTTTTACTTAATTTATAAGTAAATTTATATATTATATACACTTGTACTAATAATTTAAATACACATGTATTTATTTTCTAACTTACACATGTCACTAATTTAGTTTAATTACTAATTTAATCCTTTATCCTTTTCTATTTTATGATTAAGCTTTTATGTTCCATTCAATTTAATCATTTCTACTAATTACTTCTAATTAAAAATAAATTCACCTAATTAAAATCTAATTCAACCCACAACTAACTTCGTAAATATTTTTTTATAAATATTTATGAACTCATTTTCCTAAGACGGAAGCCCTAAACTCACTTTTCCGGTGCCCGTAAAAAATGGGTCGTTACATATTAACAGTGTCGGGCTAATCGAATATAGTTGGCATGTCATAGGATTGGAAGTGTACAGGGATATTCCGACTATGTATCGATGAGACACTATAAGTGTCGACTCATCACATCGCTCCAGATTCGTTTCAAGAGGTACTCAGACTGATCATATCTTTATTACCCTTACGGTGTATTCCGACTTCGATCGAAGAAACACTGTATGATATCCTGGTGTGTGGGTTGGTTCCGTGTATCAGTCCAGGTCCGAGTTATGTTAATAGGGGTAAATGAAGGTACTATATACTGACTGCTATCAATTATACAATTACAACTGAATGTTGTTTGTTAGCGAATATAAAGACATACTGATATATGATTAATGAAGTATTGAATGATACGAAATGTGTAAAGAATTGTTTAACAACATTTAAAGGTTAAGAAATAAAGATGAGTAAACAAACCTTAAGATCATGAAAGTAAAGGTTTAAGGTTAATTGTATTAATAATTTATTAATGCTTAAATGTTAGTTTATAGAAATACTACTGAGTGTATACTCAGCGTACGGTCTTGTTTCCATGCGCAGGATTAGGTACTAAAGAGCTAAGGACTCAGTATCCAAGCCAATCCTGGACATCAAAGTGGTGAAGTACCTTTCTTTTTTATAAAATGGCATGTACCTAGGCTATCACGTTGTTGTTTTATACATGATAGTAAATGGGATTAAAAATGTTGAACTATGATACGGAATATATGTTTGCTACATTTAAATCTAGGTATGTTTGATTGTTGTGATGATCTAGTATATTTTACATAAATTATGGTACTAATGAGGGTACATTGGTTGAATGATTTATTGTTGAAAGTTAAAAAAATTGCTAGCTTAAAACTTGAGTTTTGCAGGGTTGGTAAGTTTGTGATTAAAGGCTCATTTTGAGTTCACACAGCCTGGCACATGGGCATGTGAACAGACCGTGTGAAACACACGGCTAGCACACAGGCATGTTGTTAGGCTGTGTGTCCCCTGCATCTAAAATGCTACAAACAGATTGCCATACGGGCTGAGCACACTGGCGTGTGACTTGGCCGTGTAAGATTAGTTAGCCATGAATAAATTGATAGAGAGTTACACGGGTAGAAAACAAGGGCATGTTAAAAAGGGCACACGGGCGTGTTCCCTAGACCACACAGGCATGTGGTATTGTTCATAAGGAAAAACTTTGAAATTTTACGAAAAATTTTCTAAGCTTCTGATCGAGCCCCGGTTTGTTTAAAATATACTTTTTAAATACATTAAAAGTATAATAAGATGTACGGTATTACATTTATTTCTGTTTTACGTGTAAATGTACTGTAATGACCTGTAATACTTCGTAGTCCTGTTCTGGCGACGGGACGGGGTTAGGAAGTGTTACAAAATCTACCGAAAATGAATATTAGAGAGCGATTGGATAGGGGAGTGGCGAATGAAAAATGGCTGGCACTTTTCCCAAAAGGAGTTGTTTAGTATTTAACACACTGGATTTTATATCATTGTCCCTTACTAATCAATAATAACAATGAGATGAGCTATAAGGGGATACCAAGTTTTAAATTCGAGGCATGGTGGATCATGGAGGAATCTATTAAACAATAGATTAAAACATCGTGGGAGTCATCAAATGGAACTATTGCTCAAAGGCTAGAAAGGCTGCAGACAAGATTGAGGAGGTGGGCAAACTCAATAAAAAAGGGTAAAGATGGGTTGAAGAGTAAGCTCACAAAGGAAATTGAAGATCTTTTGGAAGGCGACAGAAATGATGACACAATCACAAAGCTGATTGATACAAAAATTCATCTTAATATGGAGATAGATAAGGATGAAATGTATTGGGAACAAAGGGCGCGAGCCAATTGGATTCAATTGGGCAACAAAACTTATGCCTTTTTCCACAAATATGCCACAGCTCATAGACGAGCGAACATGATTACTAGGCTGGAATCTGATGATAGGAGGGAAAGTTCTGATGAATCAGCAATTAATGAGTCAGCCTCAAATTACTTCCAGAATTTATTTCGTCAAATGGTATTAGGAATCTATCCCACATTCTAAAAGGTATTTATTCTAATATCTCATCTGATATTAACACAGATTTACTAGTACCTTTTACAGCAGAAGAGGTATTTTCAGCCTTGAAAGAATTGGGGCCCACTAAAGCACCAGATTATGATGGATTTCCAGCTTTATTTTTTCAAAAATTCTGGCACATTATAGGTATAGATGTCAAAAACTTTTGTTTAGGCATACTGAATGACGGACGAGATTTTGACTCTCTAAACCTTACAGATGTTGTGCTTATCCCAAAGTTACCAAACCCCACAAGTCTTGTTAATTTTAGACCTATCAACTTATGCACAATTCTATATAAAATTGTGGCAAAAGTAATTTCAAATCATCTTCAGAAAGTCATTGGAAAATGTATTGATAAGGTTCAAAGTGCTTTTGTTCCCAGAAGGTTAATTACTGACAATGTGTTTGTAGCCTATGAACTCTTGCATACGCTAAGTCAACGACGGAATGGGAAAAAAGGGCTGATGGCAGTTAAGCTAGATATGAGCAAGGCTTACGATAGAGTTGAGTGGGCTTTTTTAAAAGAAGTTATGCTTCAAATGGGATTTGTTATAGAATGGGTAACATTAATCATGAAGTGCATCTCTATAGTCTCTTATACAGTGAACATCAATGGGAGAAGAAGAGAGGTTTTTAAGCCTACTAGAGGGCTTCGTCAAGATGACCCACTCAGCCCTTTTCTTTTTTTGATATGCTGTGATGGACTCTCGTCTTTAATAAGAATGGCCATAGATGAGGGATCGATGAAGGGAATAAGAGCTAGTAGAAGAGAACCTGAAAAATCGCACTTGCTTTTTTCAAATGACTGTATACTGTTTGGTGAGGTGACACAACGAGGGGGGAAATTTTCAAAGATATTTTGAAGGAATATGAACAGTGCTCAGGTCAATGTGTAAACTACAACAAATCAACAATTTTCTATAGCACAAATACAACAGAACAGGAGAAAGAAGAAATATCGAGTTTGCTAGATGTGAGAAGCTCCACAAATATGGAAAAATATCTAGGACTTCCTAATGTTGTAGGAAGGCGAAAGAAGGAAGCTTTTCAGAATCTCAAAGATAAAATTAAGCTGAGAATTGTAAGTTGGAGTACTAGGTTACTTTCACAAGGGGGAAATAAGACATTTATAAAATCAGTTCTTCAAGTAATTCCAACTTACGCTATGTCATGTTTCCTTCTACCAAAATCGTTATGGGGGGAGTTAGAAAATATTTTCGCTAAATTTTGGTGGCACAAAGGACAGGGTAGGAAAGGGATACACTGGTGTCAATGGAAATTCATGTGTCGATCAAAAGAAGAGGGGGGATTAGGATTTAGAAATATGGCGTAATTCAATATTTCTCTACTTGCTACAAGGGTGGAGGCTCATTACTAATCAGGACTCTTTAGTTACGTAAGTTTTTAAAGCAAAATATTTTCCGAATAATCATTTCTTAAAGTCTCGATTGGGAAAAACCAGCTCTTATATATGGAAAAGCATATGGGCAGCGAAGGGTGTTTTGGAAAAAAGAATGTGCTGAAGTGTTGGCACAGGCACAAATAGTTTTATAAATGCTGATGCTTGGATTCCAGATGCTGTCAATTTTAAGTTATCTTCAGTTGTTAATTTTATGCAAGATGCCAAGGTCAGTGAATTGATCGATAGTAATGAAAGAGCATGGAAAAGAGAATTTATAAACAATAACTTTTCAGAGGATGATGCTGGAAAAATCCTCTGGATACCTTTAGCAAGCGCACCTCATGATGATCTACTGGTCTGGAGAGGCGAGCATTCAGGCGAGTTTTCAGTCCGCAGCACCTATAAACTATTACAAACTTTTGATGAAATCCCTAGAGCTTACGCATTACAAACTGGCTACAGAAATTTCTACAAAAAACTATGGCTCTTAAATCTACCAAATAAAATCAAGATTACAATATGGAAAATCTCATGGAATTATTTGCCGACAAGGGTTAATATGCAGCATCGAAAACTTGTAAGCAATACAAGTTGCCCTTGATGTGGATAAAGAGCTGAAATGATCGACCATATCTTTCGTGAATGCCTTGTCACAGTGGATGTTTGGACACTATTAAAAATGCAGAATATTATTCGGGAGCTTTATATGGATTTTCTACAGTGGATTACCTGCATCTTTGACTAGCTTTCTTCGCATCAGAGTTGTCTTTTCTGTTGTGGATTGTGGACTATATGGGGAGAAAGAAACAAAATAATACATGAACAGAAAAACAGTACAGGGCAGCAACTAGTAGACTTCATAAACAACTATATTGCTGTACTTGATGGGTTAGAAATGAAAAATCCAGCAAAAAGGAAGATGATAGTAGGATGGAGTTACCCGCCAAAAGAGTTCGTCAAAATAAATTTTGATGGTGCGTATGATGCGAATCACTATCGATCTACCTCAGGGATTGTTGCCAGAAACAAAGAAGGGGATGCCTTACTTTCCTGCTCCGAGATCCACCATGGGGTAACGTCCGCCTTTGCAGCTGAAGCAATAGCGTGTAGAAAAGCGGTCCAAGTAGGAGGGGAACAGTAGGGGGTGTTCAGTTGGTTAACTGACCCGAAATAACATTAACCGAATTAACCGACCCTTCAAAATTTTTAACCGTTAACCGAACAGAAATTTTTTCGGTTAATTCGATCGATTAACCGAATTAACCGAAAATTATATTTTTTTTGGTTAAAATAAGTATAAAATTAACCAAATTAACCGAATTACCCGAATTAACCGAATTATTTGTATAAAATTATATGTTTTTTTATTTATTTTTAGTTTTAAATTTTTATTTTTATTTATTAAATTATTTGTAATTTTTATGAATGGATTGGATACTTGATTAGATTGGGTATTTGGGTTTATTTTGGATTGGGTTTGAGTGAATAGTGGGCTATTTATATATTATAATTTTATTTATTATTTTTTCGATTAAACCAAAAAAATTCTGTTAACCAACCGGTTTCGAACCGAATTAACTGTTAACCGAAAATTCAAAAAATTATTAACCGACTCCTGACCGAATTAATTCGGTTAACTGAACGATTAACTGAATTCAGTCGGTTAACTGAATTTTTTTGGTTTTACCCGAATTTTGCACACCCCTAGGGAACAGGAATGGCCGAAGGTTTTGATAGAAGGTGACTCCCTCACAATAATCAAAAAATGTGCAACCAAAAGTCAAGATCGTTCACAAATAGGGGCATATATACACGATATTCAGCAAAAAGTTAACAGATCTAGAAGCTTTATTTTTAAACATACACCCAGATCGACAAATGCCCTTGTGCATATATTAGCAACGGAAGCTCTATAAAGGGAAGAAGAAATGTATCTGGAAATGAGGGTCCTGGAGTATGCTGAACTTCAACGAAGGATTGACCGAAGAAGAGAACCAGATTGAGAATGAAAGGGCAAAGAGATGAGAGAGGAAAGCAAAGAATAGCAGAAGAAAGGTTTTTGAAAGAACAAACTTTCCTCAAAAAATGAATCGTTGAAAGAAAAAGCAAAAATGGTACTTAGATGACAAGACGATTCACAACATTTTCTGACTGGGCATTGATTACGCACATTTAATTAGCATTCTAGACTATTCAGAAAATATCTAGATATTTTCTTTTAGGTTTTGGGCCACTTTAGTTCCAGGCCGGTTTATTTTATCTGTTTTTATTGATTTTCTGCTATGTGTTTTGGGTTAATACTGTGTATTTTATTTATTTTTTGATAATAATCCCAGTCTGAAGACTTTCCAAAAAAAAAAAGAAAAGGAAAATACTCCAATACATAGTGAGTTTGGACATTTATTTAATTTATCTCAACTGAAGGTGCTCCCAAAGTCCACAGGTAAACTTTTTAACTTGCAGTCCTTATTCCCTAAGTATACTAAAATTGAGAAGCTTCCAGTGAAGATGCAAAATTTGAGGCATCTAAGTGCAACCTATTTGGCAAAGAGTGACTGAATAACAACCTTATGAAATTTTCGAGCTTAGTTGTACTCCTAAATATTTTTATGATAAAGGGTTTGCAAGTTGTATCCATAATCTGAACAACAAGCGTTTTGTTACTTCAAGAAATGGAACAATTCAAGGCTTGGGCTTGATGAATTGAGAGAAGCCGATGAGGACATTTTGTGCTTCTTTATTCAAAGAATGGAACGCCTTCGTCACTTATGGCCACAAGCTGCACTTAAGAAGGATGCTCTTTTATCCACTCCTCCTTACCTTGAGAGGCTTAGTCTAGGTGGGAAATTAGGAAAAGTACCAGCTTTTGCATCTTTCTCAACCTCAAATGCTTGAACCTACAGTTGTCTGAACTGGAGGAAGATGTAGTTTCTCACATCCAGGCATTGCCTAGTTTGTTGCAACTTGATATTTGGATTAATGCATTTGTGGGTGAGCGCTTATGTTTGGTTGAAGAGTCCAAAAAGCTTCAGTATTTATATTGACTCCCTCAGCTAAAAGAGATTGTGGTAAAGAATGATGCGATGCTTGACCTTAAAGAACCGGCTGCCTTGAGATGCAAGGAGTTAAAGCGATTGCCATACATCTAACCCATTTGGAGGTAGTGCGATTGTATAATGTTTCGAGTGAGTTGGTGGAGAGTATATGTGGAAATGGACTTTGTGTTAAATGTATAATTATAACCAGGATCATTCATATATATATATATATGATTTTAATCAGGCATGCACTTTGTGTTGTTTGATTGAATATTGTGTTATCAATGTGTTGTTTGATTGAATATTGTGTTATCAATGTATTTTTTAAAAGAAGAAAAATACAGTTAATATACAACTTGAAGTTTTATTAATGTTTGACTTTTTAATTAATGTTTGACTTTTTAAGGAAATTTGTTAGGATAATTTTAAAAATAAATGCGAAAATGGTATGGAAAGAAATTATTTGTGAAAATGGATTGTCTTCTACTATAAATTATAATATCACCTGACATAATGATGACGTCACCTAAAAAATACCCCTAATCAATAACACATTATTTTATTAGAAAAAATAAACAAATTTTAAAGTGGTGTCATTAACCTGTCGATATTTATCCAAAAAATATTCCAATTTTCATATTTTAAAGATATTATACGATACAAAAGGTTGAATAATCAAATTGCACAAAATACTCTTCAACAAAATTTGTTCGAACAGTTTCCATTTGAACCTAAATTTGGTATTTGTGGTAGATACACATTATGTATTTATTTCAGATTTTGCAGGCAAATGAAAAACAAAAAGCATGGAATCCATTTCCAAGGTTGAAGCAAAAAGCCAAATCCTTGATGCCACCAACCTACCGCTAGTCTTCAACGGCAGCTGCTGAGTATGATGAGAAACAAATGACCCCCTTTTTAAGATTTTAGGTTAAATCTGGATTTTGGTCCTTTTACCATTATCTAATTTGTGATTTAGTTTTTTAATTCAACCCTCTTAAATTTATAATATAATTAATCCAATTAACTATTCTAATTAAAAACAAATATTTCAATTGATGATGACGTCGACATAATTTTTTACTAGAAATGATGCTTTTAGTAAAAATAAAAGGGAGCATTTTAATTAAAATTAATAAATTTAATTATTTAAACTAAACAAAGACACTATAATAATGGACCAAATTATATTATATTATATTAAATTAAAATTAAAATTAAAATTTTATTTTAAATTTAAACAGACCAAACCAAAACTAATAATTGGTAATTTTTATCTCATAGTGTTTCTCCATTTCTCTCTCGTACTAACTGATGGAATCCTCGTTAACACTAATCTTCAGCTAAAATTTGTTTATCATTTTTGTTAACGTAATTTTTAATTAAAACTACGTTTTATTATAACAATAATAACTTATAAAAATCATAATTTAGAATCCAAATAAAAGGTAAATAATTTGTGATTTATATGAAAAGTGAAAAGATATTCAATTTAAACTTTTTTTAAATTCAAAATTTTTAACAATAATATTAAATTAAGGATATATTTCATAAATTAAAATTTAAGTGTTAAAATTATAAATGTAAAATTTTATTAAAAATTATTTGATAAATTAGTATATATTAATACCGAATATAATTATATTATTTAATAAAATAAATATTAATTTTAAAATATTATTTAATTTTAAATTTTAATTATATTAATATAATATTTTATATTGTTATAAATAATTTTAGATAAAAGATTCATATGATAATTTGATTATTTTATTTTCTTTTTATAAAAATAATAATTTATTTTAAATTTTAATAAAATAAAATCTAACTTAATATTTTCGTACAAAATTTTCCATAAATAAAAGTTGAAGTTAAATGATTTATTTATTTATAATAATGATGTGGTATTATAAATAATAAGAATTTTAAAAATCATTTGCCATGCATTTTTATGTATAATCTCACTGCTAAGCTGACAATTCAGCGACATGATGGAATCAGCTCCACTCCATTAAACAAACACCAAAAAGAAAGATAAACCCCAAATTCTCATTTTTACTCTATCCAAACCCTAGATTCAATCGTCGCCCATCTTCCCTCCGATGGCCAATTCAAAGAAACCGGGCGGTCTCCGCGAGATGCTGGAATCGATGTACTCCGTCATCGCTCTGCTCTTCATTTTAGTAGCCTGCGTCGAACTCTGCGACGCCGCCGCTGCCGTCGACGTCTACCGTCTAATCCAATACGACATGTCCGGTTCACCTTTCGGATCTCGATTCGCCGCCCTCAACCATCACGCGGCCTCCTTGCATTTCCCTCCCGGTGTCGATCTTTCCAGAACCGTTCTCATCATCCCTCTACGTGAACTGAATATCACTTTCGTTCGAGGTTCACTTTCATTTCATCAATTTAACTTCTCTCTACTTTTAGTTCTTTATTTTAATTTCCTTTATTTTTTTTATTGGCAGAATATATCAATCAAAAAAAGCCGTTGGGAGGATTGTTAGTTTTGCTTCCTGAAGTACTTAGCTTTAAAACTGGAGGGAATAACCAAGTTCATGAAAAAGAGAAAATGAAAAATTTATTGGCAGAGCTCGAGCGATTGCTTATACATTCAAATATACCTGTGAGTATATAGAGACATATTAATATCTCTATTTTGATATAAGTTTCAGATCAATTTTGCAGTAGTTACTTTGTATTGAGATTGAAGTCTCCTTGTTGCCAACCTAATTTTCAGCAAGATCTGAACTCTGTTAATCTGACAGTTCACAAGTATTGCTTTTTGTTGCTTGAGACTGAATCGTGTTTAATGTCTTTTCCTTTATGTTATAATTCATTAACTTCACAATTGGCATGTTCTAATTGTGTTGCGACATTTTTGGGCCCTTGTTTACTGATAGGAATTGTATTAATGACTTTCCCTTCATGTTGTCATCATCTTTTGACTTAATGCATTTCTTTTTCGTGTACATCATATATGTTACTGCATCGTTGTTATTTACACTGACATTTTCATCTTTATCGAATTCAATTTATACCTTGTTTGAATTATTCAGTTTTTGTTCCAAAAAACCTGCTGAGTCTAAAAGATTTAGGTTCCACATTCATGATCCATGCTTCCATCTTGAAAGAATGCCTGTAGTCTGTTATCAAGTAATTGAATGATTGGCAAATAGCATAAACCATGAAATTTCTTCTGACACATGCTTATTGATAACTTAGACACCAATAAATATTTAGGATTTGAGCCTACTTTTTTATTGCTAGCATCTTCAGTAAGACTCTTTCTTCGGAAAGTATTTATACCATGGTATATACTTAGGCCTCATCCTCATTGGTTTCCTGAAGCACGCCATCAATCTGCGTTCCACTTGTGCTTAGCTAGGGCAGACACTTTTACTACTCTATTTCTAAGTTCTCATATGATTTTTAGAATTGAAATCCAGCTAATAAGGTTTTTTTGATTCCAAACTTAGTATTTGCTACTTGTCATTTATAAGGGAAAAACTGCCAGAAAAGAGAGAAAATTTTTCTACTAGTCTCCTCTTGATTCTCTTTTGTTTACTTTATGCTTCACATTCTTAACTTTATCGTGGGATTTTTCTACTGCAGTATCCTGTCTATTTTGCTTTTGAGAACGATGAAATTGATACTGTGTTGGCTGATATCAAGAAGAATGATTTGATGGGTCAGCCTGCTACTGCAACTACTGGCGGGTCAGTTGATAGCTTTCTGTTATCATTTCAAAAATTGGGTTCTCTTCGTTCTTAAAAGCTTGTCCCATGATCTGTTCAGTTTGTTTTCTCATGAGTGGTTTTCATGACACTTTTACCTTAACTGGAAAAGCACATGCTTCTGATCTGCCAGTTATTTCTCTGGGAAGGTGGAAAGGGTTTTGCAAAATGAAATAAATGTTTTTTTGGTTTTCTCTTGTAATAAGCTTTCTTTTGAAACTGTTTCAGCAAAAGTCTACGGGGACATGACACTATCAAATTTTTCTGTAATGATGCCCATTTGGTATTAGGAAATGGGTCTAATCTGCTTTTATTGAGGGAGAGAACATATTACCCCCTGTTTTTAATTAAGTTAGAATGATCATTTTCTGAGGTGAAGGTGAGAACAAGCAATGCACTTGTGAACGAAATGGGGGTCCTACATTAATCTTTCTGCATTTTTCCTGGTTTAGTCTTTCTGTTGTTTCTTTTACCATGTTTGTGTATTTATGAATAAACATGACTCTACCTCTAATGTTTGTTTGCCCTTCGTATTCTCTGGCTCATTTCTCTGTTGAGATTGGTAAGAAAATAGCCCTGTTTTGTAGTTATTCACATCATTTTCAACTCTTATTGTGTAATAATTGCAGATACAAGTTTGTTATCCCAACAGCAGAACCTAAGAAAGTCGCATCTCCCACAATGACTAATATTCAGGTGTGTGTCAAGTTTTACTCTTCCAATTGTAGGAAACGAGTTGTAACTGGTTACACTCACATAGTTTGTTTTAAGCATATGAAAAAAACCCCTTTTATTGCATTCGAACTGTTGAGGCTGAGGTCAAGTTCAGTGTTGTTAAGGCATGTGCCTAGGTGCACCTGGGGCCTTTGTCTTAGCACCAGACAACATGAATGCCTCAGATCCTTTCAGACAAGACATATTTGATCAAGCACACGCCTATTGTGTAATTGTGTTTTTTTAAGTCAATAGTTGGTAGAAGTCTGCATGATTGTAATTCTGTCTACTATTATTTATTTTCAGATTTTTTATTAACTATACCTTTACTAGTATGAAAGGGATAATATCAAACTCTCAACTTCTTGATGTTTGAGTGTTAAACAACAAATGTGGGACCAAAAAGAAACCATGTATATTGACCAACAAAAAATAAGAAAGTTTGGTATGTTTTATAAGATTTTGATGTCACGATTACATATCTTAAGCTTATCCTTTTATTTGTATACATGGGCAAGTACAAAAACTCATACATATTGCACTTTACATCTCTCTGGTGAGCACTTTTTTTGTGCCTTGCATCTCAGCCAATGTAACGGTTCTAACCCTAGATAGTAGTAGTGATGTAAAAGATAGAACCTTATTGACTTCTTCCACCCCCCCCCCCCTTTTCTTTTCTTTTTTTTGGGGGGGAGGGAGGGGGAGGGAATCAGTGGGTCTTGCAAGTTTCATGGTTTCCTTTTCATGCATTTCATGCCCCATCTTCATGTTATGTTTTTGTTTAGGAAGTTGTTTTGATATCAGATATTGGTACGTTTAAAATTTCTTGTGCTAGATTTTACTCACTGCATGTGTTTTTGAGGAATCTTAAATATGCTATTAGTGGTGATTGCTACAGGTTTTCATTCTGATAGTTCTGCTCTGTTACAACAGGGATGGTTGTCTGGATTAAAAACTGATGGAGATGCAAATCAACTTCCAACCATTGCTATTGTGGCATCTTATGATACATTTGGGGCTGCTCCTGTATGTATATTATAAAATTTAGTAAAGAAAATCATCTTCGATTATCGAAATGAATGTGTGAATTTTTTTATACATGTAGGCATTATCGGTGGGAAGTGACAGCAATGGAAGTGGCATTGTGGCTCTTCTTGAAATATCAAGGTTATTCTCTCTTCTCTACTCAAATCCTAAGACAAGAGGAAGGTACAATTTACTTTTTGGCCTGACATCTGGCGGACCATATAACTACAATGGGACTCAGAAGGTGATTAGTCTTCCTTAGTGAGCAGACTTTTGTTATCTCTCTCAAAAGGCTTGTATATCTTTTTGGTTAGCTAGTTCTGCTATCAATTTTGGTTATCATGATCATATAAGTATCATTTATGGTGCAGTGGCTTCGGAGTTTTGATCAACGTTTACGTGAGAGTATCGACTATGCTATTTGCTTAAATAGTATTGGTTCTTGGGATAATGAATTGTGGATTCATGTGTCCAAGCCTCCAGAGAATGCCTACATCAAGCAAATTTTTGAGGTAAGCTGGTAACATCCAGCAAAATAGGTTTTTAAGGCATTAAATGATATTTTCTTTCCATGCTTAGTAGTCTAATACATAATGTTTATTGAAGGGTTTATCTAATGTAGCAGAGGAGTTGGACCTCAAAGTTGGCCTAAAGCACAAGAAAATAAACATTTCCAATCCTCGAGTAAGTTGATATATGCATGTTTCAATGTTTGATCCATCTTTGGGTACCATTTTCTGAAATGAACTTATTTTTTATGTGTTGATTGGTATATTTTATTGTCAATTTCATCTATGAGGAACCTAAGATATATAAATGAATTTAATTTTGTGGTTAGTTATCTTCCCCACCCCCCAAAAAAAAAAGGGGAAGGGAAAAGAAAAAAAGAATTTATTTTTGTGGTTTCTTCCTTGTAGCAGTAATCCCTTTGTCCTTTATAATATATATATATTTTTTTTTCAATCCTTTGTCCTTTATAATCATGTGGCCTATTTGGGCAGAATATATTTTCTGGAAAATGTTTAACTTGAAATAATTGTGTTAAATCTGTTCTTTTTCCTGTTTCTTGTAACATTAGACTTTACAACATGACACACATGAAGGTGCACTAGATATATTTATGAGGAAATTCTGTGCATAAATATAAAAATGCTCTGTGTGCTTTGCATTTCTGCTGTTTATAATAGGTAATAAAGCAGTTGAGCTGCTGTAGGTAGCATGGGAGCATGAACAGTTCTCAAGGCTGAGAGTCACTGCTGCCACTCTTTCTGAACTTTCTGTCACACCAGAACTCCTAGAAAGCACTGGTGGTCTGTTTGATACCAGGTCATATTTTCAAATCTAAGCCCTTATTAATCCAATTTTCAGTTGTGCGCGCGTGTTTGTGTGTTTGAGACTAGTTGCTGAGAGCATGATTCTTTTTGCAGACAATACGTAAATGAAACTGCTATTGTTAGAGGTGTGAAGCTAGTTGCTGAAAGTCTTGCGGTAAGATCATATGATTTGCTAGTATATTTTAATTATACAGTGTAAATTAATTACAATTATCTCAGTAGGGTAGTAATGGTATTATGTATATTTTGATTATTGTTGAGATTTTAGTCTTTTGGACTTAGGAGTTAAGGGCCAAATATACTCTTGTAAGGTAGTTGAACTGGGGGATGCTCATGTCAGAAGAGGAAGGGGAAAGACCAAAGGAAGCATGTGTGGAAAGTATGAAAAGAACCATTCTTTTACTGGTCATAATTCTATATAGAGAATCTGACCAACTAGTCAGGAAAGGCTGTGTTGGTGGCTGCTTTTTTGTTATTTCATATGTATAGTAAGAGTATGTAGATAGTTGTTAATTTGTGTGTGAAGACATTAAGCTTTAATAATTTGCTTAGCATGGCCATGTACTTTGTGTTCAAAATTGTCTTTCCTCTTTTTGCAGAGGCATATCTATGGCCATCAGGGAAAAAATATCCAAATTTTTGCAGATGAGAGCAGTTTGGCTGTCAATCCTGCTTATATACGATCTTGGCTGGATGTTTTATCACAAACACCTCGAGTAGCTCCATTTCTTTCAAAGGATGACCCTTTTGTCATGGCATTGAAAAAGGTTCATGCTCTAATCTTTTTCTTTGATTTTGTTTCTTTCTATAAGATTATGATTTGCACTTTTAAGGATTTTATGATTTTCCTTGAGAGTTGAATTTAGGTTAAAAGAATCAAAATGAAGGGAAAACAAAAATATGATAATTAAGATGCAGGGATTGTCGATGTCTTTGGTAAATACTTTTTTTTGATGGTAGGAACCCTTGCTTTATGAAGTATAGTTGCATGTGCCATTAGTCAAAAGCAGAATAAAAGAAGAAAGTATTTGTATTTCAACCTAGATCACCTTCAGAACTTTTACTCTCTTCTACCAGTTTGATAAACTTTCATGTATCTCTGTTGGTAAATATAACTGAACAAGCTTTTGGATAGGGATTTAGGGTAAATGGTGAAGACACTGGAATGACTTGCTTTGTACTTTCTATCACTTTCAGTTCTGACTGCTTTTTGTTATGCTCAATGGCAGGAGTTAGCTGGTCATGTTGATGAAGTGAATGTGCAACATGAGACTCTTGAAGGGATTTTTACTTTCTATGATTCAACTAGCGCTAGGCTTAACATATATCAGGTATTTACCATGGTTACTTTCAACTGGTGAATATTTCATTTTTTTTTCTTAGTTGTGCTACCTCTTTCTAATGATTGAATTAACTCTTATTTAATTATGTATTGGGAAAGGGGGGGGGGGGTTGTTAATACCCTGGACCACTGACAGATTCGTTGAGACTGCATAATGACCGGTTTAAATGTGTTGTTACAGGTTGCTAGTGTAACCTTTGATTTGCTGTTACTCCTTGTGTTGGGATCTTATTTGATAGTGCTCTTCAGTTTTCTTGTCATTACAACTAGGGTAAACTCTTCGCTATTAAGAAAATCTTAACATTTATGTTAATGCTATATGCATATATTCGCCTTTTTTTCTACTTGTGTTTAGAACCAAAAGGACAAGACATTTATTTTAAAATGAAATGCTAATCCGATGACAATGCTGTTCTACAGGGTCTTGATGATCTAATCAGTTTATTTCGCCGACCCCCTTCTCGAAAGCTGAAAACTGCTTGATTGCTTATAAGCAAAAATGCATGGTATGACTGGTTTTCCGATGTAGCATAAACTGAAATTTCTGAGGTTCTCAGGTTGTTCTCATTAATGATTTTGCTAGTTTAGTTATACGAGGGATTGTTTTAAATGTTGCTCCAAAACAGATGGTAGACGTTTATTTTTTCCAAAAATGAAATCAATCCAAATGTTGGAAATTTTTGGTCAGATCTATTCGAATGGTGAAATTTCAGAGAAATTAATAAGGGTTCTGCGTAAATGGTGCAATACTATCTGCAGGGTGAAGACATTTGTTGCCATGCATTTGATGGTGATTGAGATTTGGGGTTGATGACGGTATTTGAATTGGATTCTATGGTTGGTCCATGACCCTTGGACACTGAAGGTGTGCTTGGAGTGATCTCATAGTTACTACTGGGTTTATTAAAATGCTTTGCTTATGCAATTTCATCCTTTTCACATACATATTATATGGTATTTTTGGGGGGATTTTAAGGTTAGAACATGAGATGCTATTCTAAATTAGGTGTGAAAATTGGGTGGAATAATAGGTTTAGACCCTTATTAGTTTGAGACTATGGGTGCCTTGAACAAGCTCCGCTGACTTAATAAAATTGTTAGACATCTACCACCCAAGGGACAACCTTCTTCATTCAGTTGAGTCTTACATTTTCATCTATACTTAGGTGGGGCTTCCTAATCGTTGTCAAGCTCAGAGTTCGATCGCATAATTAAGTTTGGAATCAAGAATGAAAATCAAACTTGTTTTTAGTATATAAATTTGCTTAATCAAATGAATTGTTATGCTTCGATATGCAAGTTAACTTTTTTCTTTTTGTTCGAACATAATATGTCATTGAATCAAGAACTGGTCGAGTGTGGGGTTAGACTGGCGACATGTGATTTGTTTGGAATTGGTTGATTTGGGTTAAAATTGGTTGAACTTGATTGATTTTTTTTATTATTAAAAATGCTTTTAATTTTATAAAATTTGACCAATCGAATTAGAAATAAGCGGTAAAAACCACCCGTTGGATTTTGAAATCCTGTTTATTGTATCCCTTATTCAATACAAACTAAATCGACTGTCGAATAAGACTACTTATACAATCTAATACCAGAATCTGTTGTCAAATAAGACTGTTGATACAATCTAACACCAGAATTTGTTGCAAGATTAGCGAGTCAATAGTTACGTGCTTCATTCGAGTATGATCAGATTCTTACTGACATACAAAACATTTAGTGTCATTGATATATACCTCGTTCATGCTGCATGTGACCTTAGATTAGATACAACATTGACAACCGCTTTAAACTCAGCCCCGGCGGACTATTGTGCCGTTTTTTTGAAGACCAGCTGATTGGATTTAGTGTTAGGCTTTTGTGTCTTAGTCATCAATTATTGAAATGGTCAATTTGATTCACTTTATGTCGGTATGTTCTCAATAGTTTTGCATGTACAAGTAAATATGGCTAATAGATTACTTATGCTAAACTAATAAAAAGTTGCATCATAAAGACTGTTTTGTATGCGGACTTCTTCTAATAGATGATTTAGAAGTAAAGTCCATAGTCCATGGAGTCACGGCAAGCAATTGACTCGTGTTAAGATTATGATGTTATCTAAAGTCCTAGAGAGGTAGATAATTTGTATTGACTATCAAAGTAGGAGTAAATCTAAGTAGAGACACAGATGTGTCAATGTAGGGCTTTAAAGTAGGTAAACTTTAACAGATGGAAGTTAATTTTGTTTTTATAGTTTATCACTATAAATGATAAAAAAAAAGTTAATAAATTTATATTTAATGGTAAATTATATGAATAGTCATTAAACTATGAGAGTGTTTCTATTTTATATTTAACATTATGGGTAAATTACACTCAAAGTCACTAAATTATTAGTAAATTTATGTTCTGGTTATTCAACTTCAAAAAGTTACAAAATGGTCATTGAACTTTCGAAAGTTTCCATTTAAGTTATTGGGTTATTAAAATCGTTTTTGTATGCCTTTCTCTATTTGCACCACATGTACCAATCGAAAGCTCTCATTCCCTTTCTCTTATACGGTTTAATTTTTTTTCATAAAATGACTTTGAAAGTCATGAATCTACGAACAAAAATTTAAACAACTTCTTTCCCCAATTCCAACATTGACCGTCAAAGTGACTTGAATCTAATGTATATTCTTCTACTCATTGATGGGTATAGATGCATCATACCGATTGCCAAATCATTGCTTGGAGCTCACTAGCTAGACTTTTTATTTAAAAAAAAAAAACTTAATAGCTCAATGATTTAAATAACAACTTTTTAATAGTTCAATAACTTAAATGAAAACTTTCGAATAGTTTAGGGACTATTTTGTAGTCTTTTGAAATTGAATGACCAAAACGTAAACTTACTAATAGTTTAGTAACATCGGGTGTAGTTTACCCTAACATTATTCACACACTAGCAGATCCATAATGATCTAGTCAGTGTAAGCTAGTGCAACTAGTACATGTTGAAATTTTTATTAGTGCGAATAAACAATGCATTTTCAGATAATAGATATCCAGAATATCTATCTGCATCCACCTTGAATTTATAGTGGATATTAATTTTAAAATTTGAATTCGAATATTATTTGAATTTGCAGTACCTAACCCGTAAAAAGCAGTCAAATATTTTTAGGTATCCAAATACAATTTGAATTCTCATCCTTAGTACACTAGCCAATATGGTCGGAACCGGTGCGGAACTAACTGCATTGGGTGGAATGCAAATCAAATCAACACACCCAAGGAAGCTGCCGATATTTTCAAGTACGTCATTCAATGAAGCTAGATTTCAGATTTTGGTTCAAAATAAAGCAAACCGAAAAATTGAGCCTATTGGTGACCTAGGCCATGCCACCTCTAAGGTTTGTGAAAGAAAACCGATTTTATGATTTCTTACTAGATTAGATTTTGGGATTATGGCTTTGTATAAATTCTGTTCCCAGTTCAAATAAATGAGAGTCTTAATTTTTGAAGTAAAATCTAGAATTAAACGGTTTGTTGGGTTTTAGAAAAATAATGTTAATATTTGTACATACGGACGAATGATTGATGGGTAATAATTGAATAAGCATGCTCTATTTGTTTGAACATGTGATGTAGATTAGGGGCTTTATCTGCATTCCATCATAATGAACACCTAAATAAAAAAACTATGCATGTTTGTAAAGAATTGAGTAAGGAAGGGTTCTGAAACAAAACCCATGTTCTCTATCAATGGTCCTTAGGTGAAAGCATGGTAATGCCTCGACCCGATTTTCCCATGGTCAGTAGGTGCTTATTGATGCCGATGCACCAAGAAAATTTCTTGGATACAACAGCAAATTCATGTATATTTCTATTAAAGATTGCCCCGTGGTAACTTTAATAATACATAAGATGTTTTTCATTGAATTAATGTTACAAACTCAAAATTTGATTTAATTAATTACTCTCTATAGAACTTTGTTAAGTTAAATTGATGGTAGAAATAATCATTTATTAATATGTTTAGTTTCTTTATGTGATTATAGATTCATGTATTAATTAGATAAATTATAATGTTATTACTATTTGCATTATTGATGGAAAGAGTCGAACAATATTGCTTGAGCTATGTACATGCAAACATAAACAATTCTTTGCAGAAGTACCATAAAGAGCTATATGATTGTTTAGGAAAATTGAATACACGTTGAGTCATGTTGTTGGAAACACAACAGTCGCAACAAGATGAACAATAAAACTTTGCACATAAAAATTGTTATGTAATTCGTACTTAACTTACGCCTATGAAACTTTGCTCAAATAGTCAATTCATGTAGTAACTAAATTACAAAGAACAGTTATTTAAGTCTGAGTCCAATATTCTCAAGTTGTGGTCTCACATTTGTATATAAAAGATTGAAGACTTCGCTAAAATCTTATCCAATGAAGATAGTAAAACAAAAACAGAGAAGCCTACACGAAAATATTTGGACATCAAGAAATCAAGACCAAGCAAAATTGCTACCAAAAACCAAACCCAATGCGAAGATTGGATGCTTTGAGGGTAGAGCTCCATCATCGGGATCGTGAATTTAGGTAAAACCCAAATATTAAAAAAAAAAAAAGAGGGGGGGGGGGAAGCAAAGAAGTGCTCGAAAGTAAGCTTCAATCATAAGTAGAGGATAAACATTATACGAAGTAACGTGATGAGAAAGGAAGAATCCTAATCCGAAGAAGATGAGGAGAACTCCAAAGAAACAAACCTCAAAAAGAGAGTACCAAAGACCTATCAACACAATGATATATAGATTCATTTTATCAATCTAGTTAAACAGTTGGATTTGCTACTTTTGAACCTCGATCGTGAGTTTCAAGTTAATTACAATTCAAGCTTTTTACTACTCGAAAGGTAGACTCGGCCTGGATTCTGGGTGCATGAGCTATTCGAAACTACATTTGGATGTGTTGTGTAGTTTCCATTTGTTCCTTTCATTCAAGAAAACTACATCTATGATCGATTGTCTAATGATTCAGAACTGATGAACGCACTTCAAATTTCTACAAACCATGCAGATGCAGCTAGTCAACCTAATAAAATAGATGAATATACAGAAGCATATAACCAAAAAAGATGATATTGGACGCTAAGCTAATAATGCATTTTATTGACCTGGAATTTGGTTCAAACACATCTAATCGTTCGATGTTTTGTTCTCAGTAGATAAGAATTGTTCTATCTATTTTCACCAAGGCTACAACGAGGGAGAAAGAGGCCAATATTATGTTCAATTATACCACGCTCTACACAGCCAGCCTGCTACTACTGTTTGTTCTTTTTAAAGTCTTGGGGACTAGTCTATGATTAAATCTGTTGCCTTGCCTTTGCTTCTGCTGCTACTGCCGGTTTCTATGAGATAACAGACCATGGAATCTACGTCATCCCCAAATATGCTATAAGCTTCATTTGCCTGCAAATAACTGAATCCCATTGACAGTAGTAATTGCATGCCACTGCTGAGAACACTATCCTGAAAACCATGCTCTTTTGAGCCCTCCAGTTTGGTTTCACTGCCTGATGGCCCTGTCCCTGTTCCTGTCCACAAATAATTCAGAAGAATGTATGTTCATATTCATGACAGACAATCAGAGATCATCAACATGATGTTTTGAAATCTCTAGAATACTCACTAGCTCCAGACGATGATGGTTCAGCAGTTGAAGTAGACGATTCTTTATGGCCCACTTGTGGCTTAAACTTGTCACTGGCAAGGTATTCAGCTCGAGATGCTTCCATAACCATTCGCTCAATTTCCTTCTCAGTAAGTTCAAGATCAGAGTAAAATCGACCCTCAGCCAGGAGTGCCTGTTGGTATACAAAGTTGAAGCAAGATTCTGTTAGTTACAATACCATCCTAAACACGGTAAAAAACTAATCTCAAACTATCGAAAACTACTTGCATTGTCTATCTGCTGGTCTTGTTGAGATTTAATTGCGGCCTTGACTTGATCCTTGTCCACATTTGCCTGCACATCCAAACACAGTCGATACCATAAATCCAATTTGTGATTCTAATTCATTCAAACTCCATATTCAAATTGAAAATATTCTGCCATTGAAGCCTTGCATACAAATTCAGTTCCATAGCATGACCGAAAGCAATAAGCATGTTCTAAACGAGAAACAAAGAACCAAGAAAGCAGAAAAAGAAACATGTGAAAGGAATTTAGACGCACCCCTCTAAGACAGCTAAATCCAAGCCCAGCACCAACTGTCAGACGACGAGGGTCAACAAGGGAGTTGTAATGATTCCCATGATGGTAGCTCAGCCTTATGGGAGGTGTGTCGGTATTATAGCTTCCATGAAATATGTTGATAGGTTCTGCATCAAATAATATTTTTGTCCGTAGAAGGTAAGAACATGGAAGAACACAAAACTTAAAAAAAATCAATCATCAAAACCATCAGTTGAGCATCACCTATGCTGTAGGAATAGATATGGATAGGTCTGTTATACATTTCAGATAACGCTTGAATCTCCACATTGTTCCCATAGACCTGTATCCAAGATAAAAGAACAGATGCTTTCAAAACATTTAAATAGACAATGCAACTAACCCCGTAAAAGGAAAATGGATTAGACAAAGGGAAATGGATTAGCAAACAAAATGGTGATGGGAGAATCAAGATATTACTTTGGCAAAGAAGAATGCATCATCTAGAAGGTTACTTAACATTTTTGAATTCATCAAATAGAGTGCTAGTAATCTTGGATATGGACTAAAAAGTTCAAAATAAAATATCCAGATCACCATTATCAACGGAAACAAGGATGAGCCATAACCCTCATGCAAATTTCAAAAACAAATAATGATATGCTCTCAAGTATGAACATTAAGTTAGTACACAACCAATTATAATGCCTCTGCATACCTTATCTCTTCTTTTCCTCTTACAATAAGATGTAAAACCTTCTGTTATAAACTGAGAAAAGTGATCCCTCTCTCGCTCCTGGATGAACAATTAAAGATAAGCATTCATCCCAAAAAAAATCAGAATCATGCTACTCAAACACCTCAAAGTTAATGTGATTGAAGCACCAAAAATAATGCACATTGTAATCAAGAAAGCCAGGGATTATCTACACTTCAAAACAAATAAAAAATGTTAACAGTGGTCCAAAATAAAAAATATATATCATGCTCCTTTTTAGTCACATCCAAAAATTTAATCTGATTAAATATTAAAAAAGAGAGAACAAGATCATCCTTTGTTCTACAATTATCCCTAAACCAAGTTACATTATGCATCAGCATGGGGTTTACTGAAGTGGACAAAACATGCAGGCAACCAATTATCTGAGTTTTAACAGGTTACAGAGATTCAACTAACAAGCTTAACAGGAACTAGAAGGGTGCTTAGGCTTTGTTTACCATTGAGGTTGAAAAGCACTTTTCAACCCAAACCATGGTTTCAAACAAAAAAGTTTGGTAAACAAGCAGCTTTTTAAACCAAACCTTGATTTTAATCTAGGATTTTAACCCAAGCCAAAAAGTCAAAATTTTTAGCTTTTGGCTTTTGGAGAAGTGTTTTTCAATGAAATTATCAACCCCTGATTAAATCTTATACTTTACAAAATCATGTCTACAAAAATAGGCATTTTATCTTCCCAAAAGCACTGTTGACAGTAATGGTAAATACTATCAAAATTTTCAAATGCACTGTTCTAAAACACTTTTTCACAGCACTTTTCAACCTCAATGGTAAACTAGCCCTTACTAGCGCTTAGAAGAGGAATATACCAAAGACATTGCAACTGCATGTCGATAAGTCCATTTGCTTTCAATCATCCCTAAAAGCCTAAGATTTGGTCTTACTCATTGGACAAAGATAACAAAGATGGATACTAGATACAGAACTGTGTTACTGTAAATATAAAAAAAAAAATATTTGTTGCTACAACTCTACGACACCTCTGTCCCGTAATTATGCTCAAAACTCTAAGCTAACTAATGACGATAGTTCTATTTATATACTATCAGAATTTACAGCTCAGGATTTGATACTTGAGGAAAACAGGAACATTCACCCTTCATTTTACGATGTCAATTTTGGAATTCCAGATTAATGAAAGTCTATTCCTCTTTCCATATTTTAGGATTTGCTATTCATCTCCTGCATCCAGAAAATGTGAAGCGAAAATCTACTTATGTTGCAACTAACCAAACGTGAATATCACAAGTAAACAATTCATTAGAAACTCCAACTCTCTTATCAACTCTAGAGAAGGCGTCGGTAGCTAATAATTCATGGTTTTCCATTTCTAAGAGAATTTTCACCCAACTGTTTCATTCAATTTGAGATTAGCATGCCACAGAGTGACTGTCTAGCACCTATAATAAAAGTAATAGAATCTTATGGCACGTAATTTAAAAATCAAGATTCAGGTAAGAGATATACATACCATGTAATCAATGCACATTTGTCGAATTAAATCATAAGCTTCAGAGTCCCCATACACTTGATCAGCAACAGCACGGAAGAGGCAGTTCCCATCTTCTAGCATCCGTTTAACTTCTAAGCCTTTTGCTCGTCTGATATCTATTTCGAATTGGCGTTCTCTTTCCTGGACCAGATGCAATAAACCAGTTTCAAAGGTGAATCTGATGTCGAAAATCAAACCACAAAACTAGGCATTAACTTCAGCTCATATCTCTTCAAAAAGAACAGTAAGTGTACAGAACATTTCATTCAAACATAAGAAAACATCATAAATTACAAGTTCAATATACAATATAAGAAAACATGGCTTATCTATAACAAAATAGAAAAATGCACGCAGAAGTAGCAACCTATTATATACAAAACTTAGGAAACTGAAGTCAACTGGGGTAGTCTTACAAGAAAAAAAAAACATGGTACGATAGCATATAATTATATCAGATTTTCCCATGCCAGTGATATGAGAATTTCCGAAAAAGATGATATGTAGACAATCTACACGAAACACAATAAGGATTTGATTATTCAGAATAACTTACTGCATCATCGTAGGAGGATACAAAGCATGGATTCTGCTCATCAGCACTATTGTAACCCTCACTCTCACCATGAGATCTAGGAGAAGATGGACGTGACCCAGACGGTGATGTCCTTGTTGAAACAGTGGGCCAGGCAACAGCTCTTCTAGATGATCCAGCACGAACAGGATTTGAACTTCCCGAGGCAAATCTTCTTGAATTCGAATTAGCTGCTGAAGGTTTAGGAGGTGGAACAGGCGGTGGAGGCGGATATGAACTTCCATTTCCAAAAGGTAAGGGATCATTGCTTGAACCTTCAGTTTCAGCCGCAACTTTTTTTGAAATCCTCAACCCACCCAAATCATTCATTACATCGCACGGACCTGAGGCATCAAGAGTGTTCACTTGTTCAGCCTCAGCAAGTGCATCACTTGAAGTTATGTTCCAATCATTACGCAAGATTTCTGGCGAAGGATCATCACTTTCTGTGGCCTTATTTTCATTACTGTAACACTCTAAAATTTCATCCGAAGCAATTTGTTCCTGCACTTCCTCACTAACTTCATCATCTCTTGAAGCTGGTGGAACCTGAAGGGAAGAAACTTGTGGGTCTGCCCGAGAAGAAGATGGCCCAGGCAAAGAAGAAGATCGGCTTGGATTTGAAGAAGAGCTGCCAGTGGAACCTCGTTGAACCAAAATGCGAGTCATTGCTTTTGAAGAAGAGCTAGCCCTAATTCTTCCTTTCCAAAACCCCCTAAATTTAGAGACCGAGACTCATAGTTTTGTCTCGTTTTCTTGCCTTGGGCGCGGTAATGCCAATCCCTTGGCTGAAGGATTTCTTCCAGCCCAGCACGTTTGCCTCCTCACGAAACAATCTCTGCATTCCCCTGACAATTCTCATGAGACCCAGACCTCGTACTTTAAACAATAAAACCCTCAAAGTACTCGATATTTTATACCCAGAAAAAATTCCCCAAAATTCACCTTCACTAGCCCAAGCTGCAATCAACAACCACGCAAATTTCCAAGAAAAAAGAATATCAACCAAAACATGAAAACTATATCTACCAAAACCTTGTTTGATTCCAAAGAAAAGGTAGGAAACGGCTAAAAATGATCTTAATAACCACAAACCCTCTCTATTATCCTACCATATATATAATTAATAAAAAAAATTCTCTACAATTAAATTACTGATAATTTCCTACCATTTCTCAGCAATCAACCAAGCATACAAAAAAGGGTAACAAAATAACACAAAAATCAAGCAAATATCAAAACCCAAAAGAACCAATCCCCGATCAAGAAAGTCCCAGAAATAAAAACCAATCAATAAATCGAAAGCAAAATAAATAGGAAAAGAAAAAAAGAACTCACCTTTAAACAGAGAGAGAAAGGTTTTGGAAACCCAGTTTAGATCTGCAAGAGAAGTAAAAAAAAAATATGGGTATTTTATCTATTTTCTGGGTTAGGGTTTTTGTTTTGAAGAAAGGCAACAAGGCAAATAAAGGAGATAAGTCGGAAGGCAAAGAAGAGTATTTAAAGACAGAAAAAAGAAAATAAAGAAAAGAAGAAAAAAATTGAGAAAAGTCGCTTTATAAAGAGAAAATGGGAGGCTGGCTGCTTTTTAAACGTCGACGACGGGGTGGCTCGTCGCCGAGAAGCTGACACGTGGGGAGTAGGCCGGTGGAGCAGGTGCGGGATTTGTACATCAGGGGATTAAATTGAGGAGTATGACGTGGCCGTCTTTAATTGGGTGAGAAGGATAGTACTTTGTTGTTTTCTCAGTTTGCTTTATGAGACTTTATTCCTTGCTTTACTTCCCCTCAAGCTAAGACCATGCTAAGCTCCTTTGTTTGTAGCCATTTTACTTATTTTAATTATCTCAATTTATTTTACTTTTGTGGATGATAAATTTACATATTCAAATTCATTTTCATTTTATTTTATTTTCAAACTTTTTATCAAAAATATTTTTATATTTACTAAATACAAATATTTAGTTATTTAGATAATTGATATAAAATTTAATTAATCTGAATCTAAATTACGATAATAATATCATATTTAATGCGAATAATAAATTAAATTTGTAGATATTATATTGTATTATATTATAGTGTTGAATCGTGTCTAATCCTTTTAGCATGCCTTAGTTGCGACCAATAAGCTTACGCTCGGTGCTATACAAAATTATTTCTAAAGTTATTTTCAATAGGTTTCAAGGTGTGTTAGATCACCATATAGATGAAGCTCAAAAATGCTTTCATTCTAGGAAGGCTTCTTTATGATAATATTCTTATAGCATATGAAGTCTTATGCTTTCTAAAAGATAAGTATACAGAGGATAAATGTAAATGAGCCTTTGCATTGAAGTTGGATATGAGTAAGTGACACAAGATTATCGAATAATATGCAAGAGCACACAGTCATCAACATGTAATAAAGTAGTAAGTATAAAGTTATCGTCTCTACAGAGATTGTATAAGTCAGGCAAAAATTGTGAAACTATTAATTGACAAGTTGGTGATTGAAATAATTAAAAGTGAATTGAAGTAACTAATAAACCTAATTAAGATTACTAAGTATGTAAGACAAATGAGAATGTTAACACAAAAAAATAAGCAGAAAACAATTGAGCAATCCTAGAAAGCATGCTCAATATTTTCCACTTCGCCTGTACATTTTGGATAATTCACAGATCTTACCAACCTCTTTTGGTATAGATTATATTTAGTAGGAAAATAACTGTTAAATATCCTCTAATTCATAATTTTTATTTTAGAAGGTAGATCCAATAGCAGAAGTCTTTTGTAAAAAGTTTTGTAATCATGTTGTTCATTGTTGAGAGTGGTCAGTATGTTTCTTGTATTAGTATTTTGTATCCACTGCTTACCGAGTATTCACCAAAAGCCTCACATCACCATACCAACCTATCCTCGTGTGGTGCTCATGGTAGAGGAATACATAAAATCCTATCAACCTCTTCTTTATTAAATGTAGCTTTAATTAAACCCTCTTTCCAACAATTAGCAGTTTGGTTGATTAAATCCGACACATAACATATATGTTGATCGTTTGCTCGTGTTTGGATTTTGAAATCCACAGCACTCGGCACACACGCATCCTTCCAAACCAAGACTTTCGTTACGTTTGGTTCATTGTAATGGAATAGGGTTGTAATTGAATAGAGCTGTAATGGAATAGAGTCAGAATCGAGAATTCAACTGTTTGGTTGAATGGAATGGAGTAGAGCTGTAATAGAATTCTTGTGTTTGGTTGAATGGAATGATGTTGTAATAGAATAAGGAAAAAGGCTAAAATGACCAAAATACCCTTAATGAATTTTTGTTGATAGATGATTATTGTTATTAAATTTTAATAAGATTATTGTTAAATATTTTTAATAAAATAAAATAAATAATTTAATCATATTTTAACATAATTATTATTAAATATAATTTAATAAAATAATATATAATTTAATAACATTATTAATATAATTTTTAATAATAATTTTAATATAAAATTATTATTATGAATATTTCAATGCCTAATATATTTGCTTTAATCTAACCTCTCACCTATTCTCTTAAGTCACAATCGCCAATATAAAAAATAAGTTTAACATACGCTATGATAATCCTCTAATAACATTTTATTTTAATAGTCAATTTTAATAGAAAACATATTTTATATTTTATTTTATCCTTTATAATAACATGATAACAAGAAGTTTGCGTGCCGGTGACCAAAAACTTCTATTAGGCTTGACAAATGAATGATACATGAAGTGATGCCAAATAATAGCAAATTTCAGCCATAATAAAACTGTACAGAAGCTGTCCCAAATGATACAAATGCTCAAGCGATTACATTTCCCAGTTCAATATGATCCCATCATGAAACCTAAAATTCGATTTTAAGAACTTATCTGCTGATTTTTTGACCTAAATGCTCCCATCTTTCACAACCTCTTGCAAGTTTCCGATTTTTCGGGTTCAACTTCATAAATTCTGCAAATTATGAACAGATAAGGAAATCACATTCTAGGAATACCTGCAAACAGTATAGCAAAATGAGCATCTCCTGTATTCTTTAACAAGAGTGAAAAATCTATAGCAAGCTTCTAAAGTACCCGAAACGAATACTTGGAAAACAAAACAAAAGAATGCAAAATAAAGAAAAAGTACACCTCTTACGACCTGACAAAAAGCCATTTTCTTTCTTGGACAGGTAGCCGATTCGATACACCAGTCTTGTTTATGTAATTTTATATGTTTCAATAAAAGGAATTGATCCAATTTTGCATTTCCTACTGTCTTATTCAACATTTGCATCAATGCAACACGCGATAGAAACTTGCAGTATTAAAGGATTCTATTTGAACTCCAATTCTTCTCTATTATGATCAATGTGCTTCTATTTCACACTATCTAATGAACTGCTCTAACTTCAAATCCATGCCAAATTGTTCAAATCACCAACCAAATAAAGCAGTGTCAGATGATGCAAGAAAAGAGAATCTAATTTCTTCTATGGAAAATAGACATTAAACAAAGCTAACAAAAACAAAGATGGAGACAAGGCATTAAAAAGCTTAGAGAAGGATAATATTGACCAATTATTGTTGTTGTTTCACTGTGCTCGTAGATATGCATAAAGAATGTGGTTAATTCAACGGAGGACATGGATGGGATGTCACAATGAATATTAATAATCACCGATTTAATCCAAAGATGAGTTTATTAAAATGCTTGAGAGAATCAAGAGACCTTTCTTCCTTTTTAAAGCTACTTCCAACTCTTTTGTTCATACCAAATAGACCTTAATGGCATATTTAGGAACAAATTTACAAAGGCATATTTTAATGAAACAATGACAAGGAAGACAAACCATAGCAGTGCATAGATCCATGTTATATGGATCTAAGCATAAAAGTCAATTTTTTAGGTACTAAAAATCCAATAACTTGTCTATTCTGCTAAGTTCTTCATCTCTGCTCAATTCAACAAATATAATATGGCTTCATACAATTTACCTGGATATAACTAGCTCCAAAAAGCACCATTTCCCATTTGAAACCGAGACCGTAGTCTTTACCTCAGTATAAGGAAAACAAAGATGTCACAAGACAAAAACCAAGATTGTAACCATGGCAGCAAACACCAACAATACAAACATACCAGTTCTATCATCTGGATTTAACCAGTTGGTTAATGAAAAGGTCCCAATACCAAAATCTACAATTTCTAACCCTATCCACAGATCGCAGTCTTTGCAACTAAAAAATTCCATTTTCTTCAAAATTCAAGAAAATTATGGAAAATAATTGCTGAACCAAATTGTTTAATGTGATCACGGGTGGTCAATCTTAGAACCCCAAGGGGACTCATACACACAGAGAGAGAGACTTGATTATCCTCCTATCAAACCTACCAAAGAAATATCTATTCCTAAATCAATTAAAGAAACTGATGCCTAGAATAGCGTGAAATTATTAGCCAAAATGCATCCACCAAAGAAGAGGCATACCCAAGTATTTCAATCATTCGCCTTAGAAGATCAAATTTTGAAGCACACAGGAATAACGGCAATTTCTAAAAAGAGTTCGGCAACTATGCAGCCAAAGGACCACATGTCAATATCTGTTGTATATCTGAACAAGGATCAAGGTTCAAACTAAAACAATCATAACAGAAGACATTGAAATCAAAATCAATGTACTGAATCATCAAAGATAATAACAAATCGCAACCACAGAATACTTTTTAGAGTGAGTGTTTTCTAATATTACTTCCAAAGACTAAAAGATGTGATAAATAAAAAGTTATATAGGTTGCAACTTGTTAAAGAAAACAGCGATAGAAAATAAGACCAAATATTCTATATCATTATTTGAAAGATATCAACTTCACATAGAAATAGAAAGATCTTAGTTATACTGCAGATACTCAAGCAAATAAGTTATTTTGCCAATTTAGATGCAGATACTCAAGCAAATAAGTTATTTTGCCAATTTAGATAGAGTTCCATATCATCCAGGAAAAAAGAGTTAAATACCTTAAAATAATCTGAGATATTACAATGAGTGCAAACCTACCTTTATCTCGTTTCTTTCCAGTCCATCAACGGTAAAACAATGACAAAGGCAGACAAGCCTAAACCAACATTTTCAACAATCTACTTGAGGTTTAATGTTTGGTATTTTATGCACTTCCTACCTTATGTTATACTTATAATAGATCAAACAATGATACAAACCACAAACAGTTGAGATGAAAGAAAAAAGATCTCATTAAGGAAACAAAATTGCGTAGTAAGTTGTTATATCAACAGAGAACACCTTCAACAAATTCGAACTATATAAAAGGTCAGGATAAATTTTCGCACCCATAATGAACATAAGCCCTGATGATTCACATGATAAATAACCTGAACTCCAAAGGTTCATTTAAAACTTGAGGATTGGTTATGTCAAATAAGTTCTACTGATGTTCATTCCACCAAAGTTACAGTTCAGCAAGTCATTGAAGATGAGAAGAGATACTACAAGGAAAGAAACAACACCATGATCTACCAAAAGACAAAAGCGGTAAGCAAGATCAAGTGATAGAAATGAATTAATGCTATAAATCCATGTCAAAAGGATACTGATACCCAAGAAGAACTTCAAGAGACCTATAATAATAGCTCTGCAGAAGAAAAGAAAAAAACACAGCCATAAGACCCTTGTGAGCATGACAACAATGAACAGTATAAGACGCGATAGTGATAGTTGAAAAAAAAATTCAAGACTGCGCAACTAAAAAAATTCTATTTTTCTTCAAAATTCAAGAAAATTATGGAAAAATAATTACTGAACTAGATTTCTCAATAATAATTGAAAAAAATTGAAAGGAAAGAGGAAAAACGGAACCAATAATACAAACATAATTGAAATTATAAAACAAGAAGGGGAAGAAGTTGAACTTATAGAGTTCTCACCAAGGAAAGGAGGCTGCGGAGGTGGGGAACGAGTCGGAGATAAATCTACGGTTCGCAGTGACGGAATCGAGGGAGCAGCACTTTTACAATAACGACCGAATTGACGGTCGAGGGGTGAAGAAACACAGGGTAAAATTGTCTGATGGAAAATTTTTGCTATTAAATCCATCGTTGAATGGGCTATTCTTAACTCCCTTCGCCGAATGATGATTCGGTAAATTAGACGAATAATAAAGGAATAGCCATTCGCCGAATGAAGAAAACGGTGAACCAAACTATGCCATAGCTGTTCATCCAAGAATAAGGAGGGAATGGTTATTCCATTCCCTCCAACCAAACGTGCTGTTGATTTCTTGATCTAATTCTCCAGCACAACCCCTTCTTTAGCAACCCTTTTGCCGCTCACACACTTTTCCAGGTATATGAAAGTAAATTGCCTAAACTAGCACTTAAAAAAATCTGATTCTGGCTAATATTTAGCCTTTAATGATCTTGCCAATAAATAATTCGGATAATAAATTAGATGCCAACCTTGCTTTGCTAATAATGTCAAATTAAATTCTGATGGGCATTGAAATCCTAATCCCCCATCCTCTTTCAAATTGCACAAATTCCTCCACTCACGCCAATGAATACCCCGCTTGTCATGCCTTTTTTGCCACCAAAATTAGATAAATTAATTTTCTAATTAAATAATTTTCTCAGCTAAATTCTAATCCTGTTAAAGTCATGGTAACTTTAAGGTAAATGAATTTTTGAGAAAATATATTTAATTTTCATATTCAACGGACCCGTAATGACTAATTAATTTTATTTTATTTTTTGAACTTCAATTATTTGATCGAATAATAATTAAAAAAAACAAACTTAAATTAACTCTTAAGTCATTTCCATACTTAGTGAAAAAGCACGTTAATTTTTTAATGTGATTCATTTCTTTAACTTTATCGTTTTCATCTATTTATGTTCATTTGATTTTGTATGCAATTCATTTCTGGTTTCAACAAGTTAGCAGAGGGACTGATTGGACAAATATAATTAGGGCTCAAATGATTTATAATTAAGTTTTAGCTTTTTGCTTATTACTTATAAACTCATTCAATCATGAATTCATTCCACTATAGTATCGTGACTGCGCTCTCCCTAATTACATATCATTATGAAAGCTACTCAAACAATGCTCATTCAATGGCCTTGTCATAAGTGTGTTACCCTCACAAGATATTCTTAATCTCTTGGGGATAAATCTGTTCTCCCAATATGATCATATTTTATCTTATGGTAACCATTATATCTTCCTTCATGAAAAGTTAGTTACTATCAAATAATAATTAATTTATGTACCACAAAGGCAAACGACCCATGACCATGTTAATAACATATCACCACTCAACATCCTTGTGAACTTGGCCCATGTAATTTGACCCGATATGATGTATACAATACCCATAGTGTGTATGATCCCATAGGCTTCCATGTTGATCAATTGCAACTTGTATTTCGGGTGCCTTATAAAAAAATATGCATATATTGAGTTGCGGCATAACATGCCTTCTCAATTTAGTCAAGAAGAAGTCCCAAGCATCAACTGTTTCTTGTTCAACAATTGCAAAAGCTATTGGCTGGATTTTTTGGTTATCATCTTGTACAAAAACCAACGGCAATTGATGCTCATATCTTTCGTACATGAATGTGTTTTCAATTTGGACTAATGGCTTATAATACTAGAATGCTTCAATTGCTTGAATGTCTAAAAAAGGCGATGGAAAATTCTTTTCCCTTGGACCATTTGATTTCTATCATACGCAGGTTCCGTTTGTAGACCGATGACAATACTTGGGACGTACTAATTTGGTACTTTCAACCATTTCCACAAATCATTATATGGTTTATCACACCCGTTACGCATATTTTTCATAGCCTTTTATTTTGCAATCCATGCCTCGTAGTACATAACGTAATCGTACTGACTACGAATATTAGCAATCAAAATTGACATGAAAATCCTAGGACTTGTTTTCACCATAGGTAAGATAATGTCAAAGATCAGGTTAGAATCTAGTTTCAGATGATCCGTAACATACTTGCAACAACACAAGTATTTCACCATACGTAAGACAACGTCAGCAATCAGGTTAGAATCCAATTTCGGATGATCCTGTGACATACCTGTAACAACACAAGTATGTGAAGCATTATATTTCTTAATTGTCTAGAACCCCGTCTTCTTTCTCACAGATGTAATGATTTTTTACAGAAATTTATTGTCACAAATTACGCACTTCGCTTCATATTTTTTGGCTTGCAATTTTCTAACATGGAAGTTAACCCCATATTTTATGCTATACCACTTCACTGCAACAAAAAAAGTATCTTTATAGGGAAACTTCATTCCAACTTGTAAATTGTCAAAATTTGTAGAAGAACTCGCATGGTCTTATCTTTTATGAGAAAGTTTTAGAAATTCTAACTCATCTTCAGCATCAAGGTCGACATTAAGCATGTGGGGTGAAAGTGTATATGTTGTAAAATCTGGATGGGTTCCTCAGTATTGTTTGGACCTTCACCGTCAGAACCACTCATTTCTGGTTCAATAGGAATGACCTCTGGTTCAAAAAATAATACAAATTTTAAACCATCCAGCTCGGACTCCCAAATTGGATCATCATTGTTTTCAGATCCTCTTTGTTCTCAACTCCCTCTTCGTTCTCAGCTTCTTCTTTGTTATCGACCCCAATTGCAAATCTAGGGTTGGATGTCCTTTCGTTGGGTAGGTTGTAAGGAATATATCATCCGTTCTCGTAAACCCTATGTTAAAACTAATGTTACTTGCGGATTGCCCACCAGTGTAACTTGATGACATACCCGCATAAGGATTTCCAACATAGAACATCGACTTTTGAAAATTGAAATCAAAAGCACTAACCAGATGTCGTGTTGGGGTCTTCAAGTGCAGGTTACCAACTAACCTCGATTATACGCCAAAGTTGAAACGTAACAACATTATGGAAGTACTGCACAACTGTGTGGTTGGACTTTCTGCTTCCTGTTCTCGAAACAAGTTTATTGAAACTGTTCTCGAATTCAGACCACCTTCCTCAACATCGACAAAGTGGACATATAACTCCAGTATAGCATTTTCACTAGTGTAGTGCGTATATTGCATCAACATCCATATCACTTTTGAGCTCAAATATATCATATTTAACAAGGTTCAGTGACGTTAGATATCTATATTTCAAGCTTGAAATTATCCTCCATCTTGAAGTTGACACTTTCCTTCTAATTCTTAATCGAAGCTCGTTCAATTTTATGCTTCGGCTGAAAGCCAATTTTGTAGATTGGGCTGATACAAAAACAACCCCAATATCAGTATTACAAATTTGACCTTCGTAATTAATAAGGGCTATAATTCGTCTACTCATCTTTTCCCAAAAAACTCATTTCATATGTTTAAAACGAAAACATTATACAGAAGAATAAGTACTCATTATCCAAATTCAAACAACGACACATACTTAACTAATTTACTTTATTGGGTTGATTTTTGAACTATAGATTTTTAACATCAACAATTTTCTCCTTATGCAAATCTCTTTATGAAAACAATTTGCTCTGAATTTAACTATAGATACTTCTCCACAAAATGTCTTCATTTTATAGGAAATTCTACACCGAATATGAAATATAATTTCAAAATGTTGAAAAATATTAGATAGGATAAGTAAAAAAAAAAAAACCTTCTAACAAGAGGTGTTTTTCTGAAATGTTTTTAAAGAAAAAAAGACTAGATGGGAAGTGTAAATTTTATCTTGGAATTTCCAAATTTCTGAAATTTTATCTCGGGTTTCTCGATTTTAGGGTTAGTATTTAGGTTTAGTGGTGGTGAAGGTTTTAAGAAACGCATCGTAGGGATGGATTTAGCTGGGACAAAACACCTCCTCCAAAAACAATCTATTTCCTTACATTTCCAAAATAGGGCCTAAATCACTAATTTTTCTTCAAAATCAGCATTTGTCCTTAAGTTTCCCTTCAATCAGTCCTTCCTCTCTTTTGAGAACCTTAATTGTATTACGTGTATAAAAAATGCTTTCTCTGGCTTTCATTTTTATTCATTTTTCGCGTAATTTTTTGATGTAAACTTTCGTTTTCAATTTGAGTGAAAATAGATATTCAACACATGTTGAAGAAAAATATGTGGGTTACAATGGGAATAGCCTTGATAGTTTTGATGGTGATGATAATTTTGTATAAATTAAAATTTAATAACATATTCAAATTAAAAGTTATAATCAATTCATTCATAAAATTTTAGTATATTTTACATCAAAATTAAGCACTGAATGTGCTTAAAAGGTGATCCAGAGCATTCAAATAATTTCATACATTCCCCCATAAGAAAGAAAGAAAAAGAAAGCATCAAAAATGGTGCACTCATTGATCAAATCTTCCATCACTAAATGACTTGGAGAGCTAGATTTCCCAACATTCGAACCAAAGGAACAGGGCATTTTGACATAATATCAAGCCTGGAAGAATTGGAGGCATGTCCGAACAAAGACAAGCTAAAAGAAGCAAGTTCATGAAGAGACAGCCTTGAAGAGAGGAACCCATGCCAATAATATGGATCCAAATCAAAGAATGCTTCAAAGAAATTCCTTGTTCCCACTAAGTCAAGCTTCAGCAAAGTTTCCATGCCAAAACAGCAAAATTCTCTGCTAAGTCTCCTCTCAATCGGCCACAATCCGTTCCATACTTTATGGTACAGCGGTCTCCCTCGTATCATCCTTGTCGAACCAAGACATTCTGCAATAGCCTCCGCCACGAGTGGCGCTAACGCCATCGTCCGAGCCACCATGTACCCAGTCGATGGATGGACTACCCCAGAAATCCCACCTATAGCCATTACATTTTGAGGGATTCTAGGGAGAGGACCACCCATTGGAATCAAACACTTCTCATCTTCTATCACTTTCCTAACTCTAATTCCTAGATGCCTAAGCCTTGCTTCCATCCTTCTCTTGATCTCTGAATAAGATAGCACAGGTCGACTAACCAGAGAAGTCTCTTCCAAAAATATTAAGTTTGAATCGAATGGCATTGCATATAGAAACGTTGCTAACTTGGAGTTGTTAACCCGTAAATAAGGTTCGTTTCCTAAATGGGAATCTCTCCAATCCATGAGAACCATCTTATCCAAGTCAAAAGGATGACTATCAACCTCAGCAAAAATACCATGAGCAATTTGATACCCATAGTTCCTAGGTTTATCATACTCTACGAAACTGCTACTGAAACCGCTAGCATCTATGATTAAGCTCGCCTTAAGCTCACTGCCATCATCGCACTGAATGGTAGACTCGAATTCCTCATGTTTCACCTGCCAAACCTTAGCTTTATGAAATTTAACAGAATTTGAGACACAATTCTCCAACAACTTTGTCTTGAGTATCTTCCTAGAGACCCTACCATAAGGCCGGTCTAAATACTTGGTCTTATGATCATCAATATAGACACAAGTCATAGGCCATATCTTGTCTAGACATTCCACCAGTCCTAAGCTCTCAAACTCATCCACCCACACTCCATAATTATTAGGCCAAAACGAAAGCGGTGAAGGATCCACACAACATACCTTGATTCCGTATTGGGATACTTGCTCGGCGAGCCGGAGACCACCGGGTCCAGTGCCGATAATGATGACATCAAAGCACGGCCGATCCGAAGTGTTGAACCATGGAAGATCGGAATCTAAGCACCCAGGTTTCGACTCTGGTTTTAAGTGGAGGAAGTTACCAAACCTGCTGGTGTTGATCTCATGATGATGAGTCTTCCTTGATGTTGTTAAATGGGGTTTTGAAGAAGGAAGAGAAGCAGTGGGAGAACGGAAGAGTGGTCGATCCTTGCTGGTTGTAAAAGCTGATAAAACTGGCCCAACCAAGGTTCCCATGAATCGGAGGAAAAGGGAAGCGGATACAGAGAGAAATGAAATGTTTTGTAACGTGCTGGAACAAGCGATAAATTTGGCATTTAATGAAGCATGTGATATACAATAGTTTATGTTGTCATGTTTTGGCCTCCATTATAAATGCCACTTACAGATGCTTCATCTGTGAGAGGTTTTTGGTTTTGGAGCATATGGGTTGGTTAGATAGAGTTGGAAATATGCAGTTTTGTAATGGTTGAATTAGGCAAATAATGGGGCGGCCAAAATTAGGCAAAGGAGAATTACGCGGCGGTGAATGATTGGATGCAAAGCTAGTGCCTTGTCGTTTTTTCATTTTGCTATGTCAGACAGCTTGGACCCTTTTCTACTTCCCACTTGAGAAGGTCATCTTTGATAAATTTGGAAGAAAATTTAAAAGAAAGAGAAATTAAATATTGAATTTAAAGTATAAAATATATTTGATATATTACAGAAAGAAAATTAAGTACAAAAATACCTAAACAGTTTGATAAATATAAATTTCAAATTATAAAAATTATTATTCTTATTTTTTAACATTTTACTTATATTAAACAAAACCAAATTTGAAATCATTTTTAATATAAATACAAAAGAACTGACATAAAATTTATTACAAAATTTAAACAATAACCAAGTAGATGAACTTAAATATTAAAATAAAAATAAAAGAGCAGATCGATTGATTGAATCGAAAATCAATCGAGATATACATTTAGAAAAAATAATTAAATTGTTTAAACCACAGTCGATTTGTGAACTGTCACTAGACCTATCCATGGGTCAGACCCTAACAAAATTCTAGGCTCGTTTGATAGGCTCAGGTCCTGGCTAACAAACGGGCCTAATTTTTGTCCAAACTTGACCAATTATAAATACTAAATCCGGGTTTGACTTAGTTTGGCCCGTATTAAAAATTTTTATATAAAAAAATTAAAAATATAATACATCAAAAATACTAAAATTATTAAAATAAATGTTTCCCAACAAATTGAAAATATATTTTAAAAAAATCTTTATACTTAAATAACACTAAGATACATGCAACTTAACAAACAAATGCATCTAAAATAGTAACAAAATTAATAATAAGACAAGAGTTATACAATATCCAAATAATAATAACAAAATAGTTGCAGTAAAATAGTGGAAAAATAACAACAAAATAGCATGGTCTTTTTTCCAAATTCGGGCTTGGTCCGGGCCAAAAAAACCTTACTCGAGGCTTGAAAACATGTTTTATTTTTACTCAAACCTATTTTTCGTACTTATATTTTTTTTCCAAATCCTTCTACTTTTTAAACGGACCTTCATAACCCCGACTGTGGACTGGTTTAACAATGATCATGTTTTTATGTTTTTGGGCAAATTTTTTCATGGACATAAAAAAGCCGAACCATCTAAACTAAATCAACTAGTCCAAATTTTTTAAACACCACGGATCACCCAATTATTGTGTCCCTTTTTTTTTGTCACTCAATTATCAATTTTTTTAATTTGGTCACCCAACTAATTAAGAGTGTTGGTTTTTTTGTCCATTTTTGTTCAGTATCGTTAAATCTCTGATGGGAGGGTAACGTGACAGTTAAAAAATTAATATAATAAATTTAACCCTCAATTTTTACATATTCTATTGATTTAGTCATATTTTTAAAAAATAACTCTCAAAATTTACAAAAAATCTCAATTTGATTCTCAAAATTTACCTTCCTCTTCTACTTCCCCCACGGCCACTACCATCGTTGCCTCCACCTCCACCTGTCTCCAAAAAAAAAAAACTTCCTTCTTTTTTTCTATTTGAACCTAAATTATCATTAAATAGTAGCATATTTATTCTTAGATATCAATATATAATTTTATTATAAAAACAATGAATATTTCTAAGATATATCTAGCAGTTCTCACCTCTCCATAAAGATCCAATTCTATTAATGCTTCTCAAACCCTTCTGCAAAAGGGCCATAATAAACCATATAAAAAACCAACAATTTATGATGTTATATAATAAAACGGGAATATTGAGTTTCCATCTAAATTGTAGAAAAATATAGTTATCAAACAAACAAAAAATAAGAGTAAAAGAGAGATGCTTTACTTGAAGTAACAGTAGAGACAATACTGTCGCGGTTGTCGGTGGCGGTCGGGTGGCTGGTGATATTATGCTGGCAGGTGGGCTCGTTAGAAAGAGTGGGGTAATAGTCATAATTCATCGCTGTCGTCGGATTCGTTCTTCTTAAAGAGGATTTAAATGTTGATGATGCCACCATTGAAATATTCATGTTACAAATAAACAAAAAAAAAAGTGTTTTGGATCAATTATAAAGAGGTCCCTAACTTTAATAAAAAGTCAAAAAATACCACGTCTAACAATTCGTTAGTGAGTTAACAGATTTTTTAATGACAGTAACTAATTCATACAATTATTTTAATTATAGTGATTAAATTGATAAAAAAAAGCTAGAATAACTAAAATTGAAACAATGCTATTTTAGGGTGACTTGTGGTATAGGTTTACTAAACAAATTAATTTAGACATTGAGAAAACAATATTTTTTCTCCTATCCAAGCTTAATCTCTAACTCGTCAACTACTTCAAATATTATATATAATATTATGATTACGACCTGAAATAACTTTTTTATAATAAAAATATTCAAATATTATCATTCGGGTGCATATGTAAAAGATTTTAAAAGAATTAAAGTCTCAGTCCAAAAATTTCTAATTAAAATAGTGAAAATATGGATAAAATTATTTCAAAGAGTATATTTTATCAAAAACATTAATTAGTTAATGTTGTAGAACTTGGTTTCTAAATTTTTTCCATTTTAGAACTTGGTTTAATATTGTAGAATTAATTAGTTAATATTTTATCAAAAACATTAATTAATTTATAGAATCTAAATTGCTTTTACAGAAATACGTCAAGTTCTTAAGATATTACCTGATAATGTATTTATTTTAACAGTAAAGATTCTTTTTAGAAAACCCTAGCTAGCTAGGTTAACCATAAATAGGTTGTTGACAAAAGCTTTGAAGGTTCCTTTTATTGAATTTCGACATTTCGCTTTCTTACTAGTTAGCTAACAAGCATGGGTACCAAATCTTGATTTCTGTTTCATAGCATGCAGCCCCTCTTCCCTTTTGCATGGTTTTGTTGGATAGAAATCGGTAATAGGTATCATAGAGTTAGAGAAGTGTTGAACTGAATCGCTAAAAAAAATTAATTTAAAAAAATTAATTGAATTGGCTAAAAATCAGTCTTCTTTTGAAAACCTTATTAGCTTTCTTTCATTGTTGGTTTTATATTCAATGGAATCGGAAGGCAGATATTAGAGATATTGAATGTATGTTGAAAGAGTGTTGATAGGGGTGCTTCGTGATTTGGTCATATCGTGGAGAAAATCAACTGAAGCACAAGTAAAGCAGAAGCAGGAGAAACGCATGTTCATGCACCAAATGTAGAGGCTTCACTTTCTTCAACACTTTGGTTCTAAGTAAAAAAATTATAATGTTTGATTGATTGAATATAATAATGAAAAGGAATAAATCGTAAATTTATATATATTACAAACTTCTACCTAAATTTGTTTGAAAATATTTCACTAAATATTTAATTTTAAAATTATGTTTGAAATACAAAATATGATTCAAATAATAATAATTACTAATTCATGTATAATATTACTTATTAAAAACTTGTTTTTAATATTAATAAATAAAGCTATCATAAATATTGAATATCAAATGTATTTAATATTAGTTACACATTTATTTATAAATAATTGCCTTATTTATAAATATTTTTCATTATTAAATATAATAATTTCAATTCCTCTCTCCTCATTATCTTCTATCATTTCCCTCTTCGTTGCTTTTTACTTTGTTCTTATCCCTATCCATATCTTTTTCTTCTCTACTTCCACAAACCCAGTTTTCCGACGAGTTCACCACTATTTGCTGTCGTTGACCAATTTCTTTCACTCTCCAAAAACTACCACAAATAGATCTTCATCTTCTCTCTTTGATACTTTAATTATTTTCTCCTAAATCAACCTCTAAAATGGTAAATCTAATTTTAAAGAGAAAATAAAAATAAAAATATCAACATTTCACTTCTATTTCTACCGGAGATCATCAATTGTTTTTAGATAATTGTATGTTCGTGTTCGAGGAAGATGCTGGTTTTATGGTCTTTTTTAAGTTTCACTTCTATGTCTCTTCTTATTTTCTGATTACATGTTTGTGTTTGAGAAAGATGTTAATTTTATGGTCTTTTTAAGCTTCACTTCTATCTCTTCTTATTTTTTTAGATAATTGCATGCTGATTTTTATGGTCTTTTTAAGTTTTCGCTGTTATGTCTCTTCTTATTTTTTAGATGATTGCATGTTTATGTTTGAGGAAGAGGCTGATTTTTATGGTCTTTTTAAGTTTTTATTTTTAATTTTCCCAGCAAGTTGTTCTCTGGCATTACTATCTCCGGTTCCCTCTCCCTACACGGTTTTCTGTTGGGTTTGTCCACTATTTTAAGTGGGGATAAAATTGTCAATGACTAACACCCGTACTAATCATTCTCAAGTCCCTTCAAAGAATGACTATTACGTCCTTGCATATAAGAAGGGAAGGATAGCCCATTCCACGGAATGGGATTCATTCCAACCTAACCTAAACCTATGCTTCAGTATAGAGAATGGAATGAGACCTGAATAGGAATCCTATTCAGGTGAAACAAATCTATTTAATAAAAGAAATGAGTGATTTATTAAAAGTTTGTTATTATTATTATTTTTGAGTTTACTAGTACAATTATAGATACAAGTATATCTAATCACAATACAAAACACGAATCAGAACCTAAACCAAAATTTTATATCTCACACATGGTTGAATTTGGAGAAAACTCACCCTTGATGTTTGCACATGATTGAACTTATTTCTTAGAGGAATCGAATTAGAATTATAGATTTTTGAATGAGTTAAAAGGTAATTTTATCACTATAAAAGTTTTACACCTTTTGAGGGATTAAACTATAAACTTCCCATTTTAGAGGGGCCAAAATTAAATTTAAAAAAAAGGCCTAAATGCATTTTCACCATTTAACTAACTTAAAATTTTGCAATTTTAAAAGAGACTAGAACAATTTTTCAATTTGGGAGAGGGGTAAGGTCATACCTGATGCTCTGCGCTCAAAGTTCCAAAACTATTATTATGGTATGAAAACAAATAGTTTAGTGCAAAATAAAAATTAATAGAATATTCGAAGTTGCACTATATGTGCTTAAAAAGTGATCCAAAGCACGCACACAATTCTCTATACACTTTACCCCCTTCCTCGGAGGAAGCTATCTAGTGCCATGTTTAAGTTGAGCATATAATCTTCCTAGTAAAACTTCAAATGACAAATCATCAATTGAGTTGAATCAACTCAAAGTTGTAAGAACCTAAAAATTCAACTAAAGTTCAATCGAATTTCATTTCCCAAACTCGATTCAAGATTTATCTATTAAAAATGAACACGATTCCCATGCTCGATTATTTATCCTCAGGCTCAAATACAAGTTATTTATCCTCAGGCTCAAATACAAGTACAAAATTGAAAATTTCAACACTAATTAGAAATAAAAAGCTTCATTAAGATCATGAGCTACTCATTTCAAATATTAAGATACTCGAATTTGTCTTCTTTAATACCTTGAAAGCTCAGTACAACTCAATAATGACCTAGTTGAACTCAAGTGCTTTTTTTCCTGAGTCAAACCCAAATGATACGTGAGCACATATCTCTCGTTTATTCCCCATCCCCTCCCTTCAAACATTAATTAAAGCTTAGCATATGAGTAATCACATAATTTACGGTTAGAAGTTCCCACTTCATAACTTTCTTAAAACCTCAGCAGCAACATAATACAAAAAGAACATCATAAAATTCGATTCCATTTACAACCTAATTGCATTTCTACTACAAAACAACATTCTGCAAGTAAGTAAAGGAGAGGTCTTAAATAAACCAAGAACTAAGTAACATGGTCATGGATCGATAGAGAGAGAGAGAGATTGAGAGAGGTGAAAGGAAAAAGGAAAATATAAAGACACCAGAACTAAAATCATTGAACAGTTGATTGTGTGAAGAACAAAATATTATGATTGTTACAACAGGCAGTTTTTATCAAACCCCAAAAATAAATAGTAGACACAATTGAGCGGGTATAGAGACTATGTTGCCAAAAATACCTAGAAACCTCCATTGGGAAGCCAAGGAGCCTCCAAAGGTACAAACTTGCACAAAAATGTTGAAGATAAATGTGTACCTCAGCAGAAATTTAGACCAGTAAGACTGCCACTCAAGATCTGCAAGAAGGTAGAGTGATGCCTCCGCAGCAAGCAGCTATTATTATGTACAGTAACAGAACAATCAAGCATGTCAACAGTGCCCTGTACACAGACATGTAAGTTTCCTCATGTGGAACTGAATATGTTCCTAAGAAACCGAGTAGTTACAACTATAATATCAAATTAAAATGATTCATGAAATTAATTTAAGATATTAAAATGATTTCTATAGACATGCATGTATGATAACAGCTGATAATGGCAAACTAGCAATACAGTCTGACAAGTTTTTCACACAAGTTACGAGTAGCCTAAGAAGAGGGAACATCAGTTACAACTCCATTGACATTGCCCAACAGAAATTCTTCATAAGTAGTCAAATATCAAACTGATGCTTTCCTCAATTTTTCATGTCATCCCTTATAAGCAGGTTTTGTACACAGTACATGAATTAGAAGAATCAGAAACTTGAAGACTTTGCTTAAACACAATTGAGCAAAGTTTCTTAAGCTCAGTGACAGAACAAAAGGCCTATGTAAAATAACTCTAGAAAGCATATTCAAATCTAGCCAGTTATCTCTCTCTTGAATTTTCATTGTTTTGTAAAACTAGTTTTTTCCCCCTTTTGCTATGTTCTATTTATGTCTTTCATTCTCCCGTTGGTTCCCTTCCTTGGATATGGGCAGCCAAAGTCAATATTTTTGGTCCAAGATTGTAGCTAATAGGAATTAATAAAGGCTAAAATACTAAGAAGGCCCACATTTTCACTTTTCTTAAGCAAGTCCCCTATACTTTTATTTTACAGTATCCAAACAAGCCCTTATCCTTTGATTTATACCTACATAAGCCCTTATTCCAAATAGAAGGTTGATTTATGTTAGGCGTTTATTTAGATATCAATTCAAGGTTATATTTGGGTTCAAAGTACAGGTAAAGGTCTTATTTAGCTGTAAATTAAAGGTTATGAGTTTATGTAGGTATAACTTATGTATAGGGGCTTATGTAGATTAACTAGTAAAGTTTAGCTGTTTTTTCATTATTTAGCCATTAATAAATGGGCTATTTGTTTGTATTTCCATAAAACAAAATAAGATATATAAAGAATTTAAACTACTCACAAGAGTTTGGCATTTTTCATCCAAAGAGCTTGACGAAGGCGTTTAGATTGTTTCTTGAAATGGAATGCACCATCTTTCATCGTTGCAGTTTTGTCAACAAGAAGTTCAATCCTGTCGCCTCTTTCAAGTATTTTCTCAATGTTTTCCACCATAATTGTACGAATCTGAAATTTAAAAATTAATCACAAATTCAGGGCACAATAGTCACTTGATGTGCAGCCATTCAACTTACAATGTTAATGTCACAGACAATAACAAGCATAAGGATTTTTTTTCCAGAGATCCTGATCTAAAGTGTTTTCCCCCTTAAAGAACTGGCTAACACTAGTGATGAAACTGGCATATTGTTCGTAAGGTTGAAAAACCTCATTCCAACAGGGTTAGATATTTGAATTTCAAAGATATTATGCAGTGAAAACAATTGCCGAGGAACTACATGGTCAAATGCAAAGGTAAATAACTTAGCCTGAATAAGAGCAAGTAATTTTGCAACACTCTAAAGAACCCATCCACACATCATGACAGACACAAGATACAAAAAAAAAAAAAAAAGATTAGGAAAATCCAAAAGATGAATAAATAATGAAGTTCCGGCTATGGCAAGATACATGCCTCACCCACTTCACCTCTAACACGATTGAGAGTATCTGCACTAGGATTATTAGAGAAAAACTCCATTTGTTGATGTAGCACCCGCGAGAATTCATCATTCATTGCATATGCAGGTGCATAATGAGCCACTTTGCCATAGTTTTTCATGAACCTCATGTGAATATCCTCCAAGTACGAAAATGGAATTCTCCCTGCATTGAGGCAGGGTAATTAATAGTGACTCATAGAGGATATCTTCTGTTTCTTTTACTTTTATCAATGAGATAAAGCTGTATACAATTAATATCCCTATTTTAAATGATAAAATCAAGCCAAACCCCCAACCCCCCAAAAGGAAACACATTAAATTTTTTGCAAAAAACAGTAAAGTAATCCATAGTAATGAAACTGCTCATAAGCTTAAGGTACAAAGCGATTGTTATAATGATACAGAAATGATTAGAACTTCTATGAAAGGAAAATAGGATAAATAAAATAGAATAACATACCAAATTTTATCTCCATAATGGGGGAAAAATGGAATGAAAAAACTACTAATCCAAAATCAAAGCAAAGGAGAAATTTGATGATTTTGAATGGTATTGTTCAAAGCTATTTTTCGAGAATACCCCAATGTTAGATTCAAATAGAAGTTGTTAGTTGCGTCAAATGTATCTAATCTGAACCGAAGGTGTTGGAAATGGATCCCATGAGAGAATATATGAATAAGTTTAGTGTTTTAAGGGCAATAGAATTAACTATATATATATATTAAATTCATGTGATTAACTGTGATTCTCTAGCTACTGATTAAGCACCAAAAACGAACCCCTTATGCTGTTATATTTGCTAACAGAAAAATCCTATGCATTATTCTTAAATCAATGCTAAATTAAATGAAAGTAGCTGGTTAGTTCTACTATAAAGCAAGATATAAATACTAGAAAAGAAAATTAAACGAAGCATACATTTCAAGTCACAGACTTTAAATCCCTAAACTCTAAAAGAAAGAATTCAAAATCCCTTTCACTACTTCAATTGTCGACAATTAGATTTAAACTCGTAACAGAGCCCGAGAAGATGTAGAATTTTAGAAATGATGAAGTAAAAGAATCGTACTTCCGAAGTTATCGTTAGCCATACAGAGGAAACAAAGGCCATCGGATCTAAGGATATGAAAGATATAACGATCTTGCGAGAAGCATAATCTCGAATCAGCCTCCGCCGGAAGTTTCTCCAGCACCCTCCGTGCCACCGCCCCAGCGTTCCCCGTCACGGCGCTAAACTCCGCTAGAACCACCGTGCCTCGAGCCACCACCGCGTAAAGGATCGCCATCGAGAAATTTTTTTTCCTTTTTTGTTAATTTATTTTTCTTTTGCTTCAGAAAGTAAAAATTGTTTAAATATTTATGAAAACAATTAAGCTAAAATTCATACTAATTACATTTTAATAATTCTTTCTTCTCCTTTTGTCGTTTAAACCAGGTATGTATCATTATTTTGGTTTAGCTAACTTTCTTTTGGTACCTAAATTTTAGTACATTTTTTAACTTATGTTAAAAGAAATAAGGATAATATAATTTTTTACCACCAAATTTTGTAATACCTATAACATTTTGGGTAAATCTAATATAGTCACTTTTGTTTATCTTATGTTACATTTTAGTCACTGAGTCGTTAATTTCCGTTAACGGTGTAACGATAACTTCTTGCCAACGAGATGTACTAATGAATGCAATGGTTCGAGTTAAGAGGCGAAGGTTCCGAGAGGTGGGACAACCCGATAGTGAGACTAGTCGGGAAAAAGCCAAGGCGTTAAGAGATTTCAAAGGCAAATAAAATTAGTGTCATTCCGAAGACACAATGAGGGCGTTGCGAGAATGGATGGAGGGAGACTGCCAATGTGCAAAGTTCGTGACCATAGCACAAGATGCATCCAATGGAAATCTATCGATTAGATGGAGATCATTTGACCCCATGAGAACTGGCCCGATTCAAAAAGTTGTTGGACAAGCCTGTTAGACTGAAACATGGATGGCCTAGTGATGTAGATATGAAAACATAGGCTACCTTAGTAATTATTAGAACTAATATTAGAAGATTGAGGGAAATCATATCTTGTAAGATTAGATTATATTTGATATGGTAACCTTGTAAATCCCTTAGAGATAGGCTTAATCTCGTCCGTCGATGTAACTTGATTTAGACCGTTAATTTTGGGAGAGTTCGACTATAAATAGAGTCTCCCCTCACTTGTAAATCATCCATTGTATCTTAAATTCTTAAAATAAAAGAATACTTTGAGAATATTTACTCAAACACCTCTCATTCATTGTTTTTTGTGGCTATTCTATTCATTAAGACTTTTTTTGTTTTGTGTTGCTTTCGCTATATAAATTGGTGAAGGAATTCTTTTGTGAATCCTCAATTGTTTTTTAGTTAGGCTGACTTAGGTGTGCTTGCAAAGAAAGGATCACCTAAGGCCGCATGGATTACAAGACTAAAGTTCTAGCCACTGACACAAGTATGTGGAAAGTCGAAAATATTTTATTTAATTACATCTGTTGAAGGCTTGGCTCCACCAATTAAGTTAAGCGTTATAATGTTGTATAGACCAACTTTTCACTAGCATCTCATCTACTTAGACTTCCACAGACAACCCATGTGATTCTTAAAATGTGTTCATCAATCTTTGATAAATTGCTCGAATATGTTTTAGTCCAGAAAACATTATGACAAAACAACAAGTTTGAACTTCAATTACTAAAAAAAATTATCATTAAGGTCCTTGTGTTTTTTGGTCGTAGCCTAAAAAGTGTCCATGAAGCTCATAAGTTGGTACCTTTTAAAAGTATCAACCGATCTATTAATGGAGGAGAGTGAACATTAATTTTTGGGAAAAGCTTTGTTTAAGTTGGTAAAATTTATACACATTCACCACTTTCCTTTTTTTTCTAACCATAACAATGTTGACTAACCATTTAGGATATCTTATATCACGGATAAATGGCCTACTGCAAGTAGCTTGTTTGTTTTTTCTCAGATTGCAAAGATTCGCTTAGAGGCAAATCTGTGCTTATTTTGGCATATTAGTGTTATTTCAGGATTGACATTGAGTGAGTGAATAATGACATTCATGTATAATCTTGCCATATTTATTGCAAGTACCATGCAAAAATGTAAATGTTATTTAGGAGAATGGCAGACCTGGGGGTTGACTGCTTTGCTTATGTTCACTATGAGGTCGAGATTTGTCGGCTAAGTTAAAGATCTTCTATTTTGTTAGTTGATTGAGCCCTTGGTTGCACGTCTTCCTAGTGATTAAGGGTTTTTTAAAGTTAAGGGCAACATTAAATGAGGCTGCAAGTTAGGTGGAAATTGTTTGATTTTCCAAGATGTTTTCCTGCGACCTTATTCTAATTCTAGGGAACATGTTGTAGCTAATTGTAAGCAATCAACTGCCTCTGTTGGCTTCGTTGGTCTGGTGAAATTGAAAGGAACATAACATTAGTGTAGGATGGTTAACGAGGGTCGTAAGATGTCGCACTATTGCTAGAGGTGAATGGCATTGTATGGGGTTAAAGTCGTTAAGCATTGGAAGGGGATTTAGAGGGCTTTGATAATATAAACAAGTAAGGGTTATAGTCAAGCTTATAAGGGTAAGTCTTAGCACTGGGGAAAGGAATGTTAGCTTTAAGGGTGTGATCTATGGTTCTTTTCTCAGTTTCTATAGGTGGTGTTAAATATTAACGATTTGAAAATTAATACACTTACAAGATAAAAGGAATTCTGTAAATGTGTCAAAGTATATGTTATAGGATGCTTTCAGATACTTAAATTAAAAGAAATGAAATGGGCTAAGAAAAGTAATAATAAGACAAAAGAGAATATGCTTTTAAGGTTGTCATTTGCGTGAGAGTGTGTGGAAGCTAAGTTGTCCCTTACATATGATTGATTAATTAAGATATATGTCTTTGATCGATGAAACTATACCTCTAACCCTTTTGTTTGTTCATCTTATCATTTGACTTAAGGAGTTAATAAATATTTGCCAACCCTAATTGGAAATTTATAGGGTATGGGTCTTCAGGATTGTTGGTTACTTAGAGCGTGAGGCTTGCTTGATGAGCTAGTATAATAAAAGTCATATCATAAAATAGACTGCTAAATTCTTAAATCTTTTTTTTACAAATATATGTTGTATAAACTTGTTTAGATAAGTTGCAAGCTGTTTTATAAAACTGTACAAGTTACAAGAACGGGTATTCACGCAAGTTCTTAAGTTCGTGTTTTGTGTAAGTAATCTAACTATACAAGTTACAACAAAGGGAATTCATACCCATGATTATTCACAAAGGAGCTTCCTTGTTCATTGAAAAACTTGGATTGGGGGTCCATGGAATTATCATCTCCCATTTTCAAATCATGAATGCTGGACCTTTTCTTGTTTTTTTCATTGACGGAGTTGAGACGAAGAAAGTACTTCTGTGCATGGCTCGCTACTTGAGTTGGCGTTCTTGAAACGACGGCATTTCTTGATATGCTCCTCCAATCTCCTTTCCCATACTTTTGAAGTCCAATCAAAAATAATCTATACAATAATAGTAACAAAAAAAAATTTACTATTTTTCCTTTTTCTTCATAGAAGTTTTAACTTGAAAAATTTTTAATTTTGAAAAATTATAATATATCTTTAAGTTAGATTTAAAAAAAGAAAAAAGAAAACAGGATATGTGGCAAAATTTACTATGTACCTAAGAGAGTAACCCTCTATAATGTTCAACGGTTAACCGACCTAAATTATCATAAATCGAATTAATCGATCCTTTTAAACTCTTAACCATTAATCGAATCGAATTTTTTTTAAAAAATTAACCGAACTGAACTTTTTCAATTAATTCGGTTGGTTAACCGAATTAACCGAAATTCATATGTTTTTTTTTTGTTAAAACAAGTATCAAACATATAAAAAAATTAATCGAATTAACCGACCGATTAATTTACACTTCCAAAAAATTAACCGAACCGAACGACCCCGATCGAATACTTATATTATAATATTATTTATTAAGCTTAATTAATTTAGTTAACTAACCGATTTTGAACCGAATTAACCACCGTTAACAGAACTTTCAAAAAATTATTAACCGACCCCCGATCGAATTAATTCGGTTAACCAACCAATTAATCGAATTCGATCGGTTAACCAAATTAATACAATTTTACCCGAAATTTGCACACCCCTAATAGACCCAGGGACTATGGCCCCCCAAAAATGGTAAATTTTCAAATTAAGTTCTTTATAATTTATAAAATTTTAAATTAGTAATAATAAAATTACACTTTGGTCTCTCTAAAAATAATAAAATTGATTTAATCCTTTAAAAATATAAATATATAGACTATTAAAATGATGAAATTACATTTTTACTATCGTAAAAATATACAATTTAATTGTAGCCTTCCAAAAAGGATTTTCTAGCTTTGCCACTATGCTAAATCAAAGATTTAATCAATGTAAATTAATTTGATATATTTAATCTCTGTAATTTTATAGCATGTCCAAATAATTAACATATTTAACTAGTTAATTAAAATGTTGGGGTTGATTTTTCTTTTGAAAAATATCTATTTACCTATGATGTTGACTTGATTTTTTTTTGTCTTAAATGTTAACATGGACTTTTTTTTTTTGTCTTAAAGGGTGTTTTTTTTAACTAAAAGATTAATACGTAGTTGACTTTTGAAATTATTCAAAATATCTAGTTGATATTTAAACCTTTTTTGGGGCTTAGTTGATATTTGAATTTGTATTTCGTTACACATTTTGATACCTTCACACTAACATTATTAGTTTGTGCTAACATAGCACCGACAACTAATCATACAGTAACAAGTGACAATATAACTACAAAAAACTAAAAATATTTAAAAATATATAAATTAAGAAAAAAAGTAATTTTTATATAAAGAATGAACCTGGACATATGACTATCTAGGTTTAGATACTAGTTGTCCAAGTTCATTCAAGTTACATTTTATTAATTTTATATTTTTATATTATTAGTTTAAACTTAAAAATTTTAAATTTTAAAATATACAAATTAATAAAATAATATAAAATAACTTTCACATCAAATGAACCAAAACAACCATTTGTCTACATTCATTATTGATTTGTTTTAGTAATTTTATATGTTTTATTTTTTATAAAATAATAATTTTGTGTCATTGTTATTTTGAAATATATATAAATATAAAAATATAATATAAATTTATAAAAATATTTAAATATAAAAATTATAACATCATAAATATATATAATTACAAAAAAACCACATCTAGAATTACCGGACAAATGGTTGTCTTAATTTATATGAATATAGTCAAAACCAAAACATTAGTCTAGATTCATTCTCGATGTAAAACTTTTTATTATTTTTATCAAGTTATAATAATAATAATAATAATAATAATAATGATAATAATAATATTAATAAAGCACAATATTTTATAAAATTTAAAAAATATAAAATTACTAAAATCACATTTGGAATAAAGAATATCTTTTATTAATTTATATATTTTTAAAGATTTAAAAATTTATTTATTTTTGTCATGTGCATAATTAGATGTTGTTACGTGTTATCATGTGATTGGTTGATAATGTCATATCATCATAAATTGACAATATTAGTATAGAGGTATCAAAGTGTAAGACGGAATACAAATTAAAGTACTAACTAAATTCAAAAAATAGTTTAAATACTAACTAGATACTTTTAAATAAATTTAGGTAGCAAACTGCATATTAACCCGAAATACTTAAGAATGTTAACTTTTTGGCTATAAAAATAAAAGGAACAAATGACCAGAGACGATTGTATAGGGACTAAATGTCAATTTTGACCGTAGTTGAGGGAGCAAAAGCAAAAATAAACCATTTAGGTAAATAATTCTAGGTTCTAACCTGTGTTCTTCTTCGGTCCAAGGGACGCCTTTCCTTCTTTCGCTTTCCCTTTCCTTTCCTTTGGATCCAACCCAAACTTGGCTCCTACCTGACTCGTTAACCCAACTCGCTGATTCCAACTCACCCTCATAACTCGGCAACTCGACTCTTCCTGACTCAATCTCCAAAACATCATGCTCCAAATCCTCGTAATGTCTCCTAACATCCGCCGCCGACTTCCCCGGAACTTGGGCAGCAATTTTTTCCCACCGGTCGGACGATTCGTCGTTGGAGAACATAACCAAAGCTCGCTCGAACAGCTTGTCTTGGTGCCAAGACCAGGCCGAGGAAGCATCATCGTTGGTTCGGATCATAATTGTAAATTGAAATTTGTGTGTGTGTTGTCTGAGAAAATTGATGCTTGTTTGGATTGGGGGTGAGTGGGTGTTTTATAAGATCTGAATCTGATTTTGATTTTCTTTTTGTTTTTTAGTTTTGGATTACGTTAACTTTCGGCTATCTTTGACTTAAAAACAATTGATCTGATGAGATGAGATCATGTTAAACACGTTTCGCCATTCCCTTTTGATACAAAAATGATTCTCAATTAAATTTAATATAGTTTTTATTTTTATTTTTATTTTTATCTGTAAAATGTAAACTCTTTATTACTTCATCAATAACTGAAGCTGTTTTGTGTTTCCTGGCTATTTTATTTTAATTTAGCTTATTCTGTCTTGTCATGATGTCGGTGGGAAAATCTTTTTAATTAAAATTTTCCAATTGATTCCGCTATTTTCTGATTGTTAATGGCGGAAAGTTTTAAAAGGCTGCTCTCTTCGTTTTTTTTTTTTTCCATTTTTTTTTCAATTTAGCATTTCTTTAATAATCGGAATGATCCGTTAGTTCCTTAAACAACTTTTGAGATTTAATTTTTTAGTGACTGATTTAAAAAAGTAAAGTTTAATTGATAATATTATTAGTCGATTTTGTTAAACCAAAATATGTGTATCAAAACATAATATTTATATTTTCAGAATTTATTGTTTAAAAGTTACAAATATTTTTGGGTTTTATTATACTTAAAAACAAGTATCTAGGTTTAAAATTTTTCATGTGTAATTTTATACGTGAGTTTCTGAGTCTTATTGTATGCTGTTGTCATGAATAGGTTGACTTTAATTTAGATTTGTATCTTTTTTTAGTTGATGTAATAGTTTGATTTTGCGATGCGATTACTTAAACTATCAGTTTGTAATAGTTTGATATTTGTGATTATCATTAAAAAAAAAAAAACTTGACTAGAAGTGAAGTGAATTAAATTTTAATTGGACAAAGTATATTATTAGTCATTCAACTATTAATAAATTTTTTTCTGTCATCCAACTATGAAATGTTACAAAATAGCCACCCAATTATTTAATTTTTCTTCACTAGATGTTTAATCGTTGCAGCTTTTAAAATTGACATAATAGCTACTTTAACCCTCAATTTTTGTACATTGAATCAATTTAGTCTTAATTCTAAGAAATTTAATACTCAATATTTACGCATTATGTAATTTGGTCTTTTCTGCAATTTTACTTTTATTTACGGTTTTCACCTAAAAGCTAAAAAAACATATGTATTAGCTAAACTTAATTGAAATAGACAAAAATAGAAACATCAAAAATCCAAAATAATAATTTTCATATTTTCTCATTCTTTTAAAATTAACCCTCAAAATAACAAATAAAAGCAAACCTACAAAAAAAATACAATATTACACAATGCATAAATGTTGAGGATTACTTTTAGAATCAAGATTAAATAGGCATAATTTATAAATGTTGAGAGTTAAAATTATTATTATGTTGATTTTAAAAGTTGTTATAGTTAATCAACAGGTAACTCAAAAAGACAATATTAAAAATTAAATAATTAATTTGTAACTTCTTTATATTTGAATGACAAAAAAATACTACTAAATAAATAATTACTAATATAATTTATCGATTTAAATGTTATAGTATTACAAGTACATACTTTAGAACAAATTGGTGCAATGGAATATTCTGGACTGCCATGCAAAACACCACATTTTTAATGAATATGAATATTAATTAGTTAGTTGAAGTTGGTTGTTTTAAAGTTAGTAAGATATTTTATTTTGGGTGTTGTAAAATATAAGGTTAATTAGTTGTAAGTCTTAGCCACTTTTTTAGACTCTTATCTTTTTAAGATCAACTATTAAATAATTTTTTGTGGAACGGAAGAGATTCTAAATTCATTCTTATCCGATTAAGGATTATGAGAGAAGAGACAAATCAACTGATTCTGGTTGGTTGAATATTTTTATTTTTATTTTCTAAACAAAAACAATTTTTTCTTTTTATATTCTTGATTATCATTTCAACAATTTCAATTTTATTTTTTTAGAGTGCAATATGTATAAGATATCTGAATAATTTTATTTTAATGTATCCTTCCAATCGAATAAAATATTACGAACTAAATTGATCTATATTTAAAATTGGTAAGGATGAGCGGTTAGTGTAAAAACAACGGTAGTGGTAAAATTAGATGTTGTAACGTGGGACAACACCTCACTGTCTATCTAAACCCACATTTAAGTTTTGGAAAAATTAGAGTTGAATATTTAAGTTATAAAACCATTTTAATATATTACTTAAAATTAATTACAAAATATAATTAGATTGTTTGATAAATATAAATTATATATTATAAAACAATATATTCTACATTTTATCTTTAGTTTTAAAATATTTCATCTTATTCTAAACAAAAATCTTATTTTAAACATAATTTTTATAGAATAATATAATATTAAAATAATACATTGAATTAATTGAAAATAATCTCGATTAAATAATAAGTAGCTCTTATCTATCTACTTATTATTTTCTATATTTTTTAAAATTATCAAACATGTGTAAAAATTTAAATCATTTAAAATATTAATTTTAATTGATTTAATTTTCACAATGGTTTATCAAACAAATCCTTAGTTGAGTTGAATTAATCTAATTAATTTAGAACTTGTAATAATTGATTTTTATCGAAGTTATTAATATAATTAAGAGTTAATGTATACGAAAATGTTTGAATTTGATAATTTATACTTACTTAGTGCCAAAAATTTTTATCACTTAAATGATATTGAAACTTGAAAACTATAAGCGAATATGCTCCCTCTTTAAATTCAAATATATTTTTAAATACAACATATTTTATTATTAAACTCATTACTTACTAATTATAAGTGATAAAATTTTTATTCATCCATAATAACTCAAATCTCCAGGAATAAGTTTTAATTTCTAAAAATGATTGAAGCTGCTGCTACCATGTCCCATCATTTTAACACTTAATTTTATCTGTTAATAAAAGAAATGCCAATTAGAGACTTTGCTTTCGAAGATGAAAGCTGCAAAACTGCAGAGTCTGTCTGACAAAAAACTTGCTTAAGACTGAGATAATCCTACAAACCAATGTTGCTTCTTAATGTAATGTTGTTTAAACTAATCAATACAACTTTTTATTCTCAAAATTAAAACAAAATTATATAATCAATTACATTGACATTTTTGTAATATAAAATATATATAAATATTAATACGCAGCCATCACCCAGCTTAAGCAACCCAGGTAGCTCTTGTATAAACTCGATTATGAGTTCAGGACCCTCAATTTCAAAAGTTAAACTGAAAAGTGAGAGGGTTTGAATAAAATTATAGGTTAAAAAAAAGTTTTGATAAAATAAAATTGTTTTTTAAACGAGTTAAGTTTCGGGTAAAATTTTTTGACTCAAACTCAGTCCAAATCTGTCTAAATTTTTTTTGCTGTTATTTTGCTGTCATTTTATTGTTATATTATTACTATATTATTATTATTTGGATATTGTTTAATTTTTATTTTATTGATAATTTTGGTATTGTTTTAGAGACATTTGCTTGCTAAGTTGCAACTATCTTAATGTTAGTGTTATTTAAGTATAAATATTTTTAAATGTATTTTCAATTTGTTGGGAAATATTTATTTTAATGTTTTAGTGTATTTCATGTAAAGGTGCTCATGGGTCGGCTCAGACCACTTTTTTGCCCAAGCCCGACCAGATTTAAGAAAAATAAACCCGATCCCCATCCAGCCTCCTTATATTTGCTTTTTTAGATTAATTTTATTTAAAATATAATACACTAAATGTACTAAAATAGCTAAAATAAAAGTTTTCTAACAAATTAAAAGTAATTTATATTAAAAAACACCACTATAAATATAAAAATGTCTTACTATATTAAAAAATAAATATAATAAATAATTTATTATATTAAATATAAATTTTAAAATTTTATATTTTGGTTTGGGTTATTTAGTTGGGTAAGTTTTTTGAGGTCATAGGTAATGAGTTTAATTGTTATTGGAATAGTGTTTTGATATAAATATAAATATAAATATAAATTATTATTTAACATCTATAATTAATATAATATTGTTTTATAACATAAAATTCGGGTAGGGTTCAGGCCAAAAAATATTGCCTAAGGCTCGGCCTATATAGAAAACGGGTATTACATTTTACCTAAGCCCATTTTTTAGGCATCGTATTTTGTCCAAACCCTCTTATTTTTCGGGTGAGCCTTTGGGCTTGGGCAAGTAGTCCGACCCATTAGCAGGTTTAATTTGATGTGTTATATTTTTAAATTTATTTTTATATAAAAAATTTAATATGGACAAGTGAGACTCAAATTTAGCATTTTTTATTTGGGTTAGGCTTGGGCAAAATTTTAAGACTATTTTTTAAGTTGGGACCATATCTGAAAAATAAACCTAAAAATTTATATTGGTTCCCTGACCCATGATTAGTTCTACTAATGTACCATTTCTTTTTTAATTTTAATTACAAACCTTCAAAATCTAAGTGCCCATAACAATAAGAACACGGTGATTAGTAGTAAACACTTTAAGAGGAAATCACTTATTTTCAGTTATAGATAGGGGTATTCACATTTTGGTTAAAATTAAATTAATTGATCGAACTGATCTAATTCTGTTAATTGGTCGGTGGCTGAATTTAATTCGGTCAAAGGTCAATTAATAATTTTTTGAAATTTTGGTTATCGATTAATTCAGTTCGAAATCAAGTAATTAACTGAATTAACCAATTAACCGAAATATTTGTGTTTTCAAGACTTATGTAGTGTTTCTAATGCCTTATTTGTTATTTTCACTTCCATTTTAAATTTTTGAACTATTAAATAAAAGAAAATGAACATTATTTTAACCAAAAGACAAAAATATATAAATTTTGGTTAATTTAGTTAACCGATTGAATTAATCGAAATATTTCAGTTCAGTTAATATATTTAAAAAAAAATTAATTCGATAAACAATTAAAATTATGTAAATTTTAATTAATTCAATTAGAATATTAACCCACTTTTTTATCAGAAAGATGTAGAAAAAGTTTGACTTAATATGACCGTATCGATTGTTGTAATGGCACTGGACATTCATCTAGTTTTTTCCGCTCAAAAGTGTTGTATTGCGTTTTAGAAGACTTGCTACCTTCAGCTTAGAAACCACCTTTGTCACGGGATGTATTTTTTCTTTGACTTGTTTGATTGGGCTGATGACTCCCACTTCACTTGAAGGGCCTTTTTTTCATCCTTGTGTTGTGCTTGTAAAGAACCCATTAGATCATCAAAGATAAGTCAATAGCAGCTACTACATGTTCAGACATTGGAGTCAAACTCCTCAATAACTTGATTCAAAAATCTTTTGATTAGTTTCCTCTCCAAAAGACCTCATTTGATTCATAATTGTAGACATTTTAACAACAACAAAATCTTGGACGAATTAACCGTCACTCATAAAATTATGTTGTAGTGATAGCATGGAAAAGCAATAATAAATTAAAGAAACAATGGAACCATTTTTTTTCATATAAATGATGGGTATAACCAACACAACAAAATCTAAAAAATTATAATAATAAAAAAAACAAATCCATTTTACACAAGCTTCAGTGACAGATATCTCGACAAAAAAACTATGGGATTTCTCCGAAAGAGAAAAACAAAAGCCTATTCTGCACAAAATGATCTCCTTAGAACTTGCTTATTAGTTGTATTGTTCCTTTGGTCTACAAGTATGAACAAGCAAATCTGCTACTTACCAAGTTCGTTTGTTCATGCTCTTAGGTTAAATGTGCCGAAAGGGGCTGATTGCCTACTTATATTTCATTAAGTTGTTCCCATCCTATGGCATGTTCTTCAAGATTGTTAACCAATTCCCAAAACTCATCTTCACTAGCCTCGGCTGGATTATAGTGGTCTCCTCCAGCATGTGAAGTTCCTGAGGCTCCCCCGGAAGTTGTTGCAGCATTGTTGTGTGCTTCTAGTGGGCGTCTATCGAATGCTCGAGAGCTGCTCGATGCAACATAGACTCGACACAAACTGAAATCATGTCTCAACTACATTAAAAAATGGTAAACAAGCAAAAGATGATTAGAAAATAAAGTCAAGTGAATTTAGTTTTAAAATATAAATCTTCATATGTTCACCTTTGGAGGAGCAGCCACATATGGGTCGGACAGTGCTTCGATGGCTCTATATTCATTCATCTTCCATTTGGTTTTCCTCCCATTTGGGGCTTTTCCCTTGTAAAAGACCATTGTTTTCTTCATCCCGATCACTCGATCGTCCGACGAGTAGACAAAGCCGGGAGACCCCGTCGCCTTCCAATATCCCGAAGCTGTAGTTCGGCTAGCTCTTCCCCCACGAGCCTCCCTCTCTTGTCTTGGTATAAAGTAAAACCATTGCTCCACGTCTCCTTTACAAAGCTCCCCAGCAAGCTCTGCAACCATAAACAAAAAAAGGTTACCTACTTACAGTGGGATTCATCATGTTGGTGTGATCAGTGAAGAAAGTGTATATATATATCTATACTTGGAAGGTCCCATGGCTCAAGGTCGTAAAAAATGTTGAGGACTGGAATAACAAGGTGCATATCTTGTCTCGTGCCTTGTAACTGGTTACGTAGGTAGAAGGAAACCAACTCTTCTTCCGTCGGAAAGAAGCGAAAACCGATGGCCACCGCCATCTCTGACCGGTACTTAGCTGATCTATATGTGTTGTGTGTTGGAATTAATGAGTTTTCCATGTAAATGAAATTGGTTTAAATAGCTTGCTAGCCGAGTAACTTTGGAAAAAGTAGCTGCTGATTCCACACGGTTACAGCCAACATATTGTTCTTTTATATCCTAGGATAAAACTTCACTCGTCTTGTACGGATCCAAATTATCCTATGAAAATCTGATGTTGAAGCAGTCAAAGGTCAATTTAAGACAGATTAATCCATTAGTTTCTAATAATTAAACGTCAACTGCTAGGAGTCTTATGCAGTTCATCTAGTATAGAAATAAAAAAAATTAAAAAATTAACAATCCCTATTGGCCATGACCCACAATCCATGAGTTCAAATTGGACTGTGTGCAGTGATTTAAGTAATAAAAAAGAATTTAATTAAAGACAAAATTAAAATTAACTACTAATTTTTCTAAAATCAGTACAAAAATTAGTAATTATGTGTAGAAAAACTAAAATAAGATAATAAAATTTGTGAAAATCAAATTTAAAAATTTAGCTTAAAAGAGATGAAATTAAATATTGAATTTGTTTCATTAAAAAATATAGGAAAGGTCAAAATAATTTTTAATTAACCAAAGGCTAAATGCACAATTTAACGTTTTGAAAAATAAAATTTGAAGTACCAAAATAGATATTTTCAAAATATATGTAACTTATTAGAAGATATGATAAAATACGTAGGCTAAATATGATGTTATCTTTTGTATGCTTTCCTTTCTTCTTTCTTAATTTCAGGTGCCAAATCATAAAAAAAAATTCAAACATTGAGGGCCAAATATCTAAAATGCTCTCAATGTATGTTATTTTTATATATGTTATTTGATTATATAAATATAATTTTTTGTGTTTATATAATTACACAATTTAAAATAAACAAGTTGTAAAATTTATGAATAAGTTTTATGATAAATTATAAATTAGCAAGAGACTTTTAATAACTAATGTAAAGTTCTGGGTTTTTTCCATGTATGTCAGTTGCATGGTATCTTAGCTACACCCTTCCAAGTGATCAATCTACTTTGTCTCGTGTATCTTGATATGGATATTAATGGTTATTAGAATAAATATGAAGGAGGACGTCGAAACCATTTTTTTTGAAATCAACTTTTTATTTTAAAAAATAAAATTAGAGTCGCCACCAATCTTTTTTTTATGAGGTGTGATCAGATCACTTCGTAATTTGATTGTTTTAATAAAATGTTTGATTTAAAACAACGATTTTTGGTCTACAAAGTTTAGAAAATAGGTTTGGGAGTCGGTTACGCACGAGGAAGGGTTAGACCCTCGTTACGCCTAAAATTGGTACCTAATTGATTACTTGATGTCTTTAGTGTCGAAAATTGAAAATTTTGAAAAGAGTTAAAAATACGATCCCTCTTTGTATTAATGTATATATTTTTAGTGAAATCCCTTAAATAGATCAAAACGTATGTAAAAGGCTTTCATATCTCGAGGTAACAAAAGATCGTATCCCGTAAGTTAGGACACGACGCCTTGAATTCTCGAAAATAAGTTTGCCTTTTATTTTTTTATATTGAATCTCACGTATTTTATTTTTAAAAGGATATTCGGCCACCTAGGTTCAACGAGAAAGTCTAAACCCCGTAAGTTTGGGCACGACTTCTTGAATATCCAAATACAGAACATTGCCTTATTTTTAAAAAAATTTCTTTTTTGAATAATAACAAGTGTAATATTTAAAACGATAGGTATTTATCTTGTTTTGGGGTATAATATAAAAGTGACCAATTATATTTAAACATAATGCATGATGTAGTGATTATAAATGGCTATCTGAGTAGAATATTAGAATGATATATAATAAGTGAATAAGGAAATGCCATGATAATATCAATATAACTATAACAATAGTAAGAATATTAATCCATGGTATAAAATAAATAAAGTGATAAAATAAAAATAAAAATAAAAATGTTAGATGCCTTATGACAATTATAAACATCAATAATGTGAGAATGATAAAAGAAATGACAAAATAGTAAAAATAAGATAAAAAATAATATAATAACAATAATAATAAATGAATAAAATGTACAAATAGACAAATGTAACAATCTTGTTTTTAAATATGTAAAAAATAAGCAAGTAAATAAATAAATGGAAAAATAACTAAACAATAGTAATAAGAATGATGATAAGAATAAAATAATACGGGCAACAAGTGCATAAATAAAGAAAATGTAAACATTATAATCTTTAAATGTTTAAAAAGATAAAAATAATAAATAGATAAATAAATAAACAAAATAATATATATGAAATCTATAAAGGGTTGAAAATAAATAAATAAAGGTTAAACAACATTTTAAATGAAATTAAGGGATAGATTGTAAAAATAAAAAAAAGGGTAGAATGAAGGGCTGAAATAAAATGCGCGTAAAAGAGGAAGGACTAATTGGAAAATTATTCCATGTCCACAAAACGATGTCGTTCCCCAAGGGACTAAAATGAAATAAAATAAAATTGTAGGGTAAAATTAAAAAGAAAAGAAAAAAACAAAATAGGACTAAATTGCAACCGGCCATAAAAGCGGAAGGGTCGAAAGCGCAAATATCCCCTTCAACGAAAACACGCGGATCCTAGGGGGCGGATCGGGTCAGACACGGGTCAAGGCCAAAATGGTGCCGTTTTGAGGCTACTGGAATCAGCCTTAAACGGCATCGTTTTACATGGCTTATAAAAAGTCAAATTTTTTTAAAAAAACCTCATTCTGTTCGGTTTTAAAATTTTTTTTTTGAGAAGCTCTAATTTCTCTCTAGCCTCTCCAATTTTTAGCCATCAGGCCACCATGACGGTTGCCGATCACCGGCGACAGCGCTGCCTGCCAAGGTGGCCAGAGAATACAAAAAGAGGCCTTTTTGATCGTTTTGCTACCCCGACCCCAATCTGAGATCAAAACGCCCAAAAGCCTTCCAAAAATCGAAAAAAAGTCAAAGGAACTCATCGGTTCCGTCTTCTCCGATTGCAAGAAAGGTAAAATATTTTGTATTTTTTAATATATATGTATGTATGTATGCTATATTTGAAATAAACATGCGACGATAAAATAAAAATATATCTCTATAAAAAACTATAGTTTTTTAATATTTCTTTCTCTTTTGATTTTTTTCATCTCTACTTCTCTTTTTTTAATTGCTTTTTTCGTGTGTAAAAAATAATACAATCCGGTTTCTGGCTTTTATAGCCAAAACTTATTACAAGATATTAGTTTTTGTTTTTTTTTTCTTTTCGCCTTTTCTGCTTCTGCTGCTCTCTACTTAGTTTTCTTTCTTTGTTCTTTTTTTGCAGGCCTTAGCAAGGTCAATGGAGTAGTGTCTTGCCATTCTGGTGCAAGGGAGGCAGTCCTCGGGCTATGGGCGCACTGGCACGGTACGTGGAGGGCGGCGCGACTATGTGTTAGGGTTTAGGTTTTTTTCTGAATTAGTTTAGGTTTTTGGGCTAATGGGTCTTTTTTGTATTTGGGTTTATAATTTTTTGGGGTCTGTAATTTTGGAACTGGACTGTTTAATTATTTTGGAAATTTTATTTATTTTTGTATTTGGTTTTTTGGTTTGGGCCAGGGCAAAAATGGCCTGTTATAGAGGATATTAATGGTTTCTCTTTCCTGGCATTTCACAGGCTCCTTTTTCATTCGTTGATACTCGTGATTTTTCTACTCTTGGGCCAACTCGAGATATTCTACCATCTTTGATACAGGACATACTCCTTTGGTCGATAATCTTGTCAATCCAAATTCTAGTGTGGGTGCTGTTGGAGAAAACAAAGGATAGAAGACCAAAGATTATATTTAACTAAGGAATTGATTTGATATTAAGGAGGCATTGTGGGACTTGATGGAGCAAGAATATGAAGTCGAGTTTGAATCGGGTGTAGAAGAAGAACTGAAGAAGCAACTGAAGGAGAATACAAAGAAGAATGCGACAACTTTGCGATTTATTCTACAAGGGGCGAGTAAATCCATCTACCACATGCCCCTTTAATTTGTAATTTTCATTAAGTCTTTAAACTTCTCGAGCTTCTCCAACAACACAGGCTTCATAAGAACATTCGTAGGCTGCTCGTTGGTCCCGACAAACTTCAAGCAAATTTCTCTTTTGTTCACCAAATCTCGAATGAAATGATTGATGATGGAGCTTAATGTGCTTACTTCAGGCATTAAGAATTGGATTCTTTATCATCGCGATTGTCAACATATTATCACAAAATATGGTAGTTAGAACCTCTTCTTTCTGCTGTAGATTAGTTCTCATCAGCCATCTCTCCACCATCTTCTTGCTGCAACTTCTCATTAAATGTTATTGGCGTAGGCACCATTTTACAAGTAGACATCTAAAACTTATTCAATAGGTCCTCTACATACTTTTCTTGCAAAATAAAAATCTCGCCACTTGGTTGCTTGACTTGAAAATTGAGAAAATACTTCATAAGGTCGAGATCAGACATCTCGATCTCTTCCATCATGGCCCTTTTAAAATCTTAAACCATCTTCATATCGATTCCTGCATAGATCACATCATCAACATAAAGAAAAACTATTTGAAAGTTTCGGTTTACTCCAATCTTCACATAGAGGGATGGCTCGCTCGAGCATGACAGCTTGGAGAGCTTGAAACCCCTTAGAGCTTGTCCATGCTGATATATGTGCTTTGATACTCACAGTGTTCTTATATGTGCTTATCCAATGCGGCGTAGCCCTTTTCTAGAAGGCCTTATGAGTAGATAGGCCTTACAGGTAGAATATCAGTGTATCCACCGCAATTATGTCATTGGTAAGCCAGAATGAAACTAAAAGGATGTTTATGATAGGAGGTGTGTAAGGAAAAATGAGACTCCGCAAGGATGGTGTTTGTCTTGAATCCACCAAAATTAGTGGAATGGTCATAAGTTAGCCAAGTAACAATCACTCAATGATCAATCCTCCATTAAAGAAAGGTGGAAGTCAAATAAGGAGTAGTGCATTTGATTCTTTTCTGTTTAACACCCCATGCAAGATATGGTCTATTTTCGAGTTTTGTGGTAAAAAAATTATGTTCGTTTGAATTTACAAGGGTTTTGACCTATGGTTGCAGGATTTGCAAGATAAGGAACTTGAGGAAGGACCTAGTTAGCTTATGATAGATCAAGGATCGAGGACCCAGTTAGCCCATGATAGATTAAGGATCATCGTCAGGGAGTGTCATGCACATAGGAATAGGGGTACCTTAGAGGCTTCGTTTTGAGGGTCAAATATGTTGTAACTAAACGGTTTCCCCAAAGCCCAAAAATTTTGTGATAGTAAACTTTTAATTTAATTTATTATTTTTTGTTGTAAGAGTATTCATTTATGAGTATCAAAGTTAATCCTTTAAATAGTTAAGTTTAAAATTTATGGATAAGTCCAAACCAGGTCTAATTGTTACACTCTATACCCAAATTTGGTAAGTGGGTCCGGTGAGGGTGTTACGTGAAAGATTAGAGTCATAATTACAAAAGAAACAAGAGACAAGTAAGGTAAAAAGTAGGTATATTAAGGGGTCTGTCAATTTCTTCTTGGTTTTTTTTTAAATTTTTTTCTTAATTCTCATTCATCCTCTTTTTTTTTTTTGGTTTCCTTGTCTTTCTTGTATTTATCTTCTCATATCAAACCTTCCTTAATAGACACATTTCCTTAATAGCCAAATACAAAAAAAGTACCATAGAGGCCTTTGTATTAGGAGCCAAATTGTATTTTACCGTTTACTTAAAAAATGGGAAAATTAGTCTTTGTACGTTAACTCAAAGAGCATCTATTAAAAATTTCATCAATTTGTATTGTTAAAAATTGACATGATTATCGAAATAACCAAATAGTTACACATGTCATCCCACATATACCTTATGTTGATGTACAATGACCAATTTTTAATAATAGAAACGAATTAAATTTTTAACAAATGACTAGTTTGCTATTTTAATCTAATGTACATGAATTAATTTACCCATTCTTTTTAGTAGAGGGGGCAAAATGTAATCTGGCTCCTAGTACAAGAGTAGTACAAGAGCATCCATGGTACTTTTACTCGCTAAACACTTATGTGTAGTAGACTTATTTTCTTATTATTTATTTATATATTTGCTTTTGTTTATCATAAAATAGGGCAAAACATAATAATAAAGGGAAGAAGAAGAAATTTTATAACTTTTTCTTTATCTATTGTAATAACTTCATTAAAACTTTAATTGTCATTATATTATCCAATTAACTCATAATAGAAATATTAATTAACATAATTTATTCTTTATATCTTATTGGAGTCCCAGGCTTTAAAAAGAGTAAATGAATTATTTAAACCAAAACTAAGATTCATTACAATTGTACTATAATCAATGAGGTTGTATTATCTAATTAACTTATAATTGAAAATTTTAAGTAACATTATTTGCCATGTTGGAGTCTTATATTTTAATATGAGTGAGTGAATTATTTAAATTCAATTTAGGATTCATATAGTATATGTTTTTATCTTTTCAATTTTATTAGAATTTATACTATCATAAAGAGGTTGTGGTATTCAATTAACTCATAATCGAAATATTAACTAACATTGTTTACCTTATTGGAGTCTTAGATTTTAAAATGAGTGAATGAATCATTTAAATTAAATCCAAGATTCATATAATATATATTCTTATTCTTACAATTTCAATTTCAATTTGTATAATCCTTAATGAGGTCGTCTTATCTTGTTAACTCATAATTGAAATATTAATTAATTGTTGTTTACCATTAATCATTTTAATAATATCAATTTTAAATTAATGATGAATGCTAATATACAAAGATTATTTTTTGAGCACGTCGAGTAAAGTTTACAAATTAGTAGAATAAAATTTAAAGAGTGTGTAATCAAAGAAGAATATCAAAGCAAACCTTGAAAAACAACTAAGATTTCTAACACATACTCTGAGACTATATTGAACAATTTCTAACTTATATCCCCATCTGTCTGAAGTAGTTTCTAACTCATATTTCGATATCAAGCTTTTAGTGTTTTTCCCTCCATGGTGGGATCTTAAGAGATGTTTGATTGTAACCAAATTCTATGACTCTCAAACATTCCGTGACCTTTCACCAAATTTGGCAGAGGATGTAGTATGGTAAACCTTACGGACATAATCTAAGCCCTTCTAAAATTACATATGTTGTGTTGATTTTTTTAGCAAATGGTAATTCATTTCGAAGACATGCCAAACATCACCATCGATAAATGTAAGATCGCATAGTACTTACAAAAAAAAAAAAAAGAGCCCAATAATGACCTAGACAAAATGAAACAAATGCCAATCCAAAAAAAAAAAAACAGCCCTAGAGTAGTCCCAAAATCAATGGCCCAACAATATTAAAAGAACAATCATCCAACCGCACAAAGTACCAACTTTTGCACCTCCTATCTACCACTTCTATGTAAAATAGAGATGCATGGTTTGTTTTCCATCGATCTTCTATTGAAAGTTGTACTATGAATTGAGCTAAACCACCAAGAGCCTTTCGATGTGTTGGTAGTGCTAAGAAGTTGGGGAACAAATAGATGCATCTTCATTGGCTACCTAATAGTAAGAGATAGAACAACATTATCAATTTTAGCACCAACAACGATAGGTATAGTGCCTTACCAACACTACAATTACCCCAAAGTGGCAGGATGATAGTATTGTCCCCATTTATAGAGAGGTAAAAAGAGTTTCAAAATCTTACAACAACAATGGTAATGCCAGAGACTGTCCCACTCAAAGGCTCAACTAGAATAACATTTCCTAGCTCATAAGCATAGACGGGTTCTAGATCCCTTTAGAATTCAAAGATATTATTGCTAGGTAAATTCTTCTCAAGTAAAACTTTCTCACTTCAGATTAGACTAAAAGAACTTTTAAAATCCTCCCTATCCTCTTTCCTCTCCCATTTAGTTCAACCTCTCATACTAGTGAAATATGCTATTTTTTTAATCTGAAGGAAACTTTTACAATGCTTGTATTGTGCTCATTCTTCTATGTATAGAAGGAGAAGAGAAAATGAGAAGAATGTGATGGCGATGATAGGAAAGGAGAAGAATCTTGGTTCCTTCATGCACCTAAGCTTATATAGTAGGTCATCCCTTGTCTAGTAGTGTTGCATGGCGATCTATGTAGAGCCTTATGTAGGTGTGTGGTTAGTCAAGTGTCAATGTCATTACAAGTAATTTGTTGCCCTGGTACATGTTACATAATCTCGCTTGTGTTGTAGGTTGTCCTGCTCTAACACTTTTGCCCTTGAAGCTATATGAGACAATTAAGCGAGGTGGTTCCACAAGAGGTGGGTTACGAGGATATGCAAAAAAATCAATAATTTACATCGGAGTGCCACTTTTATTTGCAGGGGTGTGCTATTGTCACTACACCGAAGTGCCACTATTACTTACATCATAGTGTCACTATCACTTGTGCGAACAAAAATTTCCTAATGTCATACCATTTATATCCTACTAGTTCTCATTTTGTCTACATGGACATTTAAATATTTATTTTCACTACATTTTCTCAACAAATAAAAGCAATTCAAACTTTACTCTTTTACGATTTAGTTCTTATCTATATAGAAACCAACAATCATCAAATTTCATTTAACATTTATTTTTAATAGTTTATCTTATTATCTATTTTACTTATCAAATTTTATACACTTTACAATTTAGTCCTTTTTTCTCTAAATTCACTAGAAAAAGCTGTAACAACCTAATTTTCAGTGGTATCGGAAATGGTGATTTGAGATCACTAAACCCGAAAAATAAGATTGAACAAGATGGAAATTTAACATTTATGAGTCAAGTAAGAATTTAGAAGAATTGGTGAATTCAGTGAATTAAAAGAATTTATTAGGTCAAACGGGTCAAAAAAGAGGTATCGAGACCTCGAATTTGAAAACCAAGCCATAAATATTTTTATAAATATTTATCGAGTGTCAATTAGTTAGTATTAAATTTTGGTTGAGAAATTTTAACGTTTGGGTAGTCAATTAAATAAAAAGGACTAAATTGTAACAAATGTAAAATTTGCTAGAAGAATTAAATAGCTCAAGTGTTAAAATAAAGAGGATTTAAAGGGCATTTAAGCCTAAAAGTGAATAGGCTGGACGGCAAGGGCAAGAAAATCAACAGAAAAATAAGGGAAATAAGGGAAAAATTGGAAATTTTACAATTTTAACATATAAAATAAGGACAAAATTGAAAAATCTAGAGATCTCTTCATATTTTCTCAGCCAAAACGCCATAGAAGGTTTGGATAAAGCTGGTTTTTCATATTTTTACATCATGTGAGTTTAATTCTTGCTTTTTCTTGATAATTTTTATGTTTTTATGACTTTTACAATTAGGTCCACTTATAGAATTCATTAGTTTTTTATATTATGGGTGAAATTGGAAGTTACCCTGGATGGGTAAGGGAATTTTATGATGAATTATTATGAAATTTAAGTTCTAGTTTCATATTAAGGTGGTTTTATTAAGTGATTTTGATAGAAAATGGTATTTAGGACCTAATTGTGAAAAAGTTGTGAATTGAAGGTTGGTGTTGAAATTTAGAATATCAAAGGTTTTTAAATAGTTTATAATGATGGCTAAATTGAGCAGTGACTAAATTGTAAAAACTATAAATTTTGGGGTAAAAGTGCAATTTTAAAAATTGAAGATCATAAATTGTGAAGTGAAATAGAAATCAAATACATGCTAATGAGTGGAAATATTTTATATTATAGATTAAGAATCCAAAGAAGAATGAGGAAAAGAAAAAGTTACGGAATAGTCCCTAAATTTCAATATCTTCTACAAATCAGCCGGGTAAGTTCATATGGTTGAATTTAGATGTTTATTTGTGAATGGTTGAATGATATAATGTGTTATTATATATGAATTTGTTGTGGAATTGTGAAAATTTTGTTAATGAAAGAATAAATGTGGAAAATGCAAATTAGGAAAAAACGCAGGAATTGAGTACGTTCGTATCGTGACATGTGATAAATTGACAGATAAGACCATGGTTGTTCCATGGCAAAGTGTGAAATGTAGGTATGGTATCATCCATACTGAGTTGTGAAATGTAGGTATGGTATTATCAAATCCATACTCAGTTAAGAAATGTAGGTATGGCATTTCCCAAACCGAGTTGTAAAATGTAGGTATGGTATTTCAATGAGGAAAACCATACTGAGTTTATGAATCGTGGCACTGAACAACGACGTACTCAATTTCGTAAGCCGTTTCCTAATTTGATAATAAGAAATACAAGAGAAGTGAACCAAATGAAAGAGATTGAGTAATTGTTAATGTTGAGCTCAACTATGTGAAGTATTATAATAGTAGTTGTGAATGGCAGGAAACTTAGTAAATGTTTTGGTATTGTTTGGAAATATTATGTTTGGTAAGCATTACCTTTAAACCTATGAACTTACTAAGCTTCAATAAGCTTACTTGTGTGTGTTTGATATTTTTATGTAGATTGAATTGAAGTGAAGTTGGTAGATCGGATCAACACAACAAGGCACACTATCCAGATTAATTCCAGTAGCTTTTGTTTTATGTTTAAAGATTTATATGGCATGTATAGAGTTTAAATGAATTGAAGTAAAGATGTTATAAACTAGTTAACAATATTTTGTACTAAAACAGTTTTTGGTTAGTAGCAGTAGTTTGACTTTGAAAATTCACCATAAATTATGAAAATCTAATTAGAGGTTGAATAAGATATGAAATTAAAGCCTATTGAATCTAGCTTCACATAGAAGAAACGGTGTAAACAAAAGACTTTCATATCAGGAGATATTTGAATTTTTGTGAGATAAGGTCAGAGTGATTTCGAGCTCCCCTGTTCTGACTTGTAAAAATCATTAAAAATTGTAAAAAAATAATTATGGGACATAATTTATATGGTTAGATTCCTTAATGAGTCTATTTTTAGTAGAAACAACCCATAACATTATTTGAATTCTGTAAAAAGTGATAATTAAATTTTAGTGAAGAGTGGTCAGAACTGTCAAGCAGTGAAACATGAGAGACTTTAAAGAATAAACTGTACTTATTGGCTAAACCAAAAATTCTGAAAATTTTATGGTAAGAAGATACATGAGTCTAGTTTCATGAAAAATTAGAATATCTTAATTTGGAGTTTCGTAGCTCCAGATATAAATAATTTAGTGACTATGACTCGAGTGGACAGTTTTGATGTGAATATAGGTAAATAATGGGATTTTTGTATAATTATTCCGTAAACTTCGGTAACATCTTATAACCTTGTTCCGATGACGGATGTGGGTTAGGGGTGTTACAAAAGCTATTTAATTTATTATAATAATTCATCTTCACATTCAAAAAAATTTCATAATACACATAAACATTTTCTTATATCAATAAATCCTATAAATGTTACTAAACTAAATAAAGAAATTTTCACTTAGATTTTTAATTAGGTAAAGTAAAATTTTTGAAGTACTTGCTATTTAATTCTTGGATGGGTTTCTTCATTCTTCCTTCACTCTTTTGTCACTTTTTTGCCTTTCATCTTCAACTTGTTGCTCGCTTTTTTTCTCTTTATCTTCATTAACATAACACACATACACAATATTTAATATCAAACAACAAACAATAATCACATACTATTTCCATGAGTTTTTTTTATGAACTAAACATAAAATCCTTAAGAAAACTTCATCATCCTTACCTTGAATCCATATTCAAATCCCTAACTTGTCTTTTCTTTTTTCTCAAATAAATACTCAAGCTAACTTAACAAGAAACGTAGCTTGCGATCGTGTTGTTCTTTTGATTTCAATAAAAATCTATGGAAGAAATTTAAAATTTTGAGCTTGAAATGGTTGATAACAGTGGAAAAAGGACCAAAATAAAATGAAATGAATGTTGGCTAAAATGAGCATGAGAGAGACGTGGGAGAGAAGATGAAGATGATGATGAAAGACTTTTTCTACATCTTTCTATTTAATTTTGTATTTTAATTTATAAATAATATTTAATTAAAAAGAATCTAATCATCAACATGCCAAACAAGTAAACCACATACCATTTCAATCTCATCCACAACCTATTGTACCTTCTTGATTAAATTACACTTCTAGTCCTTTCTTTTTTTTTTCTCATCCATCTAATCTAATCATTTCTTATATATATATATATATATATATATATATATATAGATAGATAGATAGATAGATAGATATATCTTTTAATTTTCACACTTTTGCTTAACACTTCTCACATATTTATGATTTTCCTACTTCAAAAATTCTAACATGTATACAATCTTATACAACCTCATCTCAGGGAGTGTTAGGGATGTTACACATTCACCCAATAATAACACATTTCATGTTTATTCATATAACAAATATCATATTTGTTACCCTATTTTCATAGTAATAACTTCAATTCATTACTTACCTTAATGGATGCTCTATAACACTTAATTATGTCTCCATAAGCTCTAATCCATCATTAATCAAGCTTGAAAATCTCATTCTCATCATTCAACATTTTCCATACATAAAAACTAATCAAAATATTAACATATAATCTTTCCATGCTTTCTCAAAGCAACCCATAACAAAAATCAAACTAAAGGTGTAAGAAGCCTTTTCTTACCTTATTAAACCTTTCTCCTTCAATCTTCATTTTCTCATACAAAAACCCATGAAACCTTATTTTGAAAATTGAGAGATCGATGGTGGAAATGGATTTAGGTGGGTAATGAAAATTTTGGCAGAAGATGGAGAAATGAGAGAGGAAATGAATGAGAGAAAAATGGCAGCAATGGCTACTACTAGTGGCGGTAAAAGAAGGAAAATAAGGTTGATGGGGTTCTCATGATTCACTTGTAGCCTTCATTATAAAACCATGGATGATGAAAATTACATTTTACCCCTTTTTGATAAAATTGGGAAATTTACGATTAAGTCTCTCAACTTTCTAATATTTCCAATTTGGTCTCAAAAGTAATTTCCACCATACTAATTCATATTCTCATGTCAAATAGGAAGTAAAAACCCTTATTTTCCTTTTTGGCCAAATTTACACTTTAGTCTTCAGACTTTTTAAAATTTGTGATTTAATCATTTCATCACATTTTCACCTCTAAAATTCTTTTCATTAAATCCCATATCTAAAATCCAAAATCATTTTATCTTCATGATTTTTTGTTTTGACAAATTTTTCAGTTTTCTCAATAATTCATTATATCTGCTACTGGAATAGTGCCACATGTCAAATAAAAAATTTGAGACGTTACATATCTAATGCATTTTCAAATATGGATAAAGAATATAGCTTAGGTTAGGATTTTCCATTATTAGTAAGTGCATTATACGAAATTGAGACACTCAGAGGTGAAAATTAAATAAAATTAAAAATGATTTATTATTATAAAAATACGAAAGAAGTAAAATTTTTATAGTTACAAAATTAGTGCTTAAAAATAAGATTAAAAAATAGTGTTGTAAAAAGAGGTAATTTTAATTTTGGATAACCGAAAAAATTAGTTTAATTTGTTTTCCTTAGAACCTCAATTTTGAGGCTTTATTATGAAGTAGAAATAAAGTAGTTATTTTATATCATTTCTCAAACAAATCAATTACATAAGTACTTTTAAATTCATTTAATGTCATTTTCCGGTATATCTAAGAAAATCGTATATTAAATTTTAATTTTTTTATATTTACATAATTTTACACGTAGCTAACATCAACTCAATCATCTCCATAGAATAATATGGTGTAGTAGTTAATGTATTACCAAAATGGTTGAGGAATTGTTGTTGGCCATGGTGAGAAGACAAAAGCCAGCAATTGATGAGAGTAAAAGTTCCTATGAACTACATCTAGTTTCCTTGTCCCCAGGTTATAGGAAACCAAGCAACCTCCATATCCCAGATACACAATATCAAATTCATGAGGGTGGAGTGCCAATGGAAAGATATAGAAATTATCTTTGGGTATAAATTCGTTTACTTCATCAATCCAAGAACCACTGAACTTAATCCTGTACTCCAAACACCATCGTTGAGCATTATTATCCGACAGCACCCACACACGTAGATCACGTGGTCCGAAACAAGTATCCGTCACTTCGAAGTACCGGAAACGACCGCGAGACACCCCTAGGAGGGAGAGATGCTCGCTTTGTCTGTCATCGGGCAAGTTCATTAAATGGAGTCGAGTGTTGGTTCCATTGTGGGGATCGTATGTAATAATTTTGCTATGGCGGAACTCAAGCCAATGTAAACTCCCATTGTAGTGCACAACGGGGGAATCTGTTTTGATATAATAGTCCATAACAGGGCAATTTACAATCGAGCAATGCCATTCCCCGGTCTCGGAGGAGAAAGTTTCCAATCGTAAAGTACTGGACGGTCCGTAATTGGCAGTCGGAAACCTTATCACTTCATAGTGGTCATCTTTGCAAATGAAACCAACTGCAACTGATTTTATTGCTTTAGGAGGTTTCGGAAGAGCAATCCATTGTTGAATAAGTGGGTTGCAGATGTAGTAATTTTTTTGCCAGTAAAAGGTTTCACAACATAGTAATAAACCATTGCTTGATGCCAGGATCTTTATTGGGCTATCATGTTTAGAATACGGAAGGAAGTTTAATGAAAAGCCTGGGGATGAGAAATCCTGGGATTGTTTCAGGGCGATTCGGGTATCGATCATACTCGATGGAACGATGCGTACTTCGTATAAGTAACGGAAAAGAAGGTTCCATGGTTGAGATGTGGATAAAGATGTGTTGATTCTGGTGGAATAAAGACGAGCAAAAAAGGGGTCAGAAATGAGGAGGAACCATCTCTTGGAGACGCATTTGAACTTGAAGATATGTTTAACCGGTAGCCGTTGAAGGATCTCGGTTAAAAGCCAATCGGGAATGTTGGAATCATCGATTAAAATTTGCTGTTGTAATGCTTTTTGGGAAGTTTCTGCCATGGTGATCATCACAAAGAATCAGTTTGAAAATGTGTGATTACCCAGCAGCGAAAAGAGCTTCATTTGAAGTCTGACATATGATCATCGTCATCAACATTTATTTCTTGAGAATCTAGTTTAAGAATAGAAGCAAAGAATGGCTGTTGATGGTTACCAGGTTAGAGGTTGATGTTTGATGAAATGACTGCTACAGAATGGTATCCTTCTCATCCTTTGAACTAAAATTTTAATGGTCTTATCAATCACACTCCTCCCGTCCCTAGTCTCTAATTCTAGCTTCCTTAAATATAGGGTTCCCTGAACTACGGGGTAAGAAGATACCCAAATAAACAAACAATTAAAAATGCTACTAATACACGATATTTTATGTGGACCATTCATATTAGAATTTCCAGTGTTATTAGAATTAAATCCATAGATCATTTGAACCCAAAATCAAAGAAAATTTTCAACTAATTATAATTTGTGTTCAAAATTTTTTATTTATATTGACCAATGATTTAACTAAAAATTAATCATATGATCAGTTCCATCACTATTTCAGTTCTTACAACATTGAAATTTTCAACTAAAAAGTGGAGAGAGTTCAAAATGGCCTTTGCTTGCTGTCCAAGTCATTAGGTAAGACTTGAAAAAATTGAAAACCGAGTCCCAAAAATACCAAGTAAACTTCATTTTAAGGTGGTGGTTTTAGGATCTGAATTAAGGTTGAAACGAAACAACTCATTCATGATCGTCCTCTAAAGTTTTAGTAGTTGCCCTTCTGACCAAGATGTTATCGACCCAAGCAAGCAAACAGATCAAACTAAAATATTTTACGTAAATTCCTGCAATTGAATATCACAGTACTGTTATACAAAGGAAAGAAGGGCATTAGACTACCAAAACAGCCTTCATCCGAGTACCTCGGGTTATATTTAGTTTGTCGTTGCGGTTCCTTTCTAGATGAATGCATTGATAAGCCCACAGGCCATTTATCCATATAAGTACAACTTAGATGACTAAAATCCAATTGTATAGATGAAATAGGGATTCTGAGAATTGTTAGAACGTCCATGGTCATATTCAAGTATTTAAATTATCTTAATCCTCGCATTTTGTTTACTGTGATTGCAGATTTGACGGATGTTATTCCCATAATTGTAGTTGTAAATTGTCTTTTCATTTTTGCACAACTCATTGCAAAATTTAATAATTATACTTCTCTTTTTTTAACAATTGTAGATGAATTATATTATTTTTAAATGGATTTAATATTTTAACAAATTTTATATTTAAAAATAATTTTATTTATTTATTTATAAGTTAAATTGATGTATTTATATAATAATAATAATGTAGAATCAATTTATATATATAAGGTTTTGTTAACATAAATACTTGAAATACATAATTTTCTTTAAAATTTTATATTATTTAAATTATTCACAAATATATATATATTTTGAAGCTAAAAATATATTTTATTTTATTTATATAAATATAAATCTAGGTAATGAAATTTAAATATACAAACAAATATATAAAACCAACTTATTTAAATGATTAATTATGTTATTAGTCTTTGTATTTTAAGAAAATTATAAGTTTAATCCATGTACTTTTATTTGATCAATTTTATCCTTAGTCACTTTCAATCTTTATACTTTTCAAAATTTTAAAATTTTTATTCTTAATCAAACAATAATAATTAAATTTGTTTAGCAAATTTAATTATTAATCTTGTACTATCGCATAGTTACATCATTAGTCCATTCTCTCCAAGTGGATCATTCTACATCGATTAGTAAGTAATATATAAAAATAATAAGCTGACATAATATTACACATATGATAATATGTTTGGCACATTAAATTTTAAAAATAATATAACTTAACTATTTAGTGAGGACTGAAATTTTAACATTTCAAGCCACCAAATAAAAATCCATATGACATTTGCAAAGTACATGGACTGATGGCAGAATTTAAACCTTTGTTTTCTTATCTAGACTACAGAATCTCCCCCTCAAACTAAACGTGTAGCAATAGGTATAGCCTTTATTATAGCATTTTTCATTTTATTTGTCTCTATCTTCTCTAGTAACAGATTAACATCATTTTCCTCATCCATTCCTCTCTTTCATCTCTGAAAACAAAAAATTTCACAGAAACAGTAAGAAATCAAAGGTCTGGGTTAGTAAAAAGGGTAATAGCGGGCCGGTTTTGCCGCTTTTCTCCGTTATGACGCTATTTGAATCCCTGGCCACACCCTAATCACAGATTCCAGAAAAATATGAAGGTATCAATACAACTTTAAACAATTAAATTGAAAATAATTAATGATGTCTTGTTGTATGTATCTAATAATAGGATAATCACCTTAGAGCCAAAGGACTATACTTCACAAATCCTTAATCCTTTGTCTTCCATTGAGGATCAAGTAACATAAGCATAGTTTTATTGATGAGCCATCAATGGAAACAACATTCTTTTCATCAAATCTATTAGCTTTCGAATGTCAATTCTTGCAGTCAAACACTTACTAAAGTGAACAGTATTAGTCCAACATAAAAGTTAAATTGAGTTGCACCTGTAAATTTCAACTTCTATAGAACTTGATGAGCAATCTTGTGAGATGAATTAACACGCCAACTTGGCATATTTTAAGCAAGGAATTAAACAAACAAGGGATACTAGAGAGTTCAGAAGTTGATGACCGATACACAGACTGGCACCTTACTTTCTTAAAATGAATACATCTATTCAAATGACTTTAACCATTTACTCCATGGCTACGGCCAAAGCACTATCCTACATGAAGAAGCTACTCCTAATGCAACTAAAAAGTGCTGATGCATGACCAATAATATAGTGCCAATCATGACCAGTGGAAGTCCACATGAAAATATCTTCAAGTTTGGCACCTGTATTGATTTCAGCCAAGCTCCATAGTACATAATCATGACATGAACAGCTATAAATTATTCTATCCTCTTCATTATCCATTCTTACAAGTTTACTTCAGTTTTGTTACCAAGGTTAAGACCTATACAAGTTCCATTCAATAGTTAACAGAAATGAGTTCTTAGCCAGCAACTCAAAAGCTTAGCCACCAGCTTTTCAATTTTTCCTTAATAGATAATAATAAAATGGTGGCTTCCTATTTCAGTTTCAGTTAACACTGGCATCAAAATAGACCAAAATTTAATCATGCACAACTAAGCCAACCTACCATCATCATCCCAGCGTCCTTCACACTAGCAACTTATGAACAATAAAACCTTCTAACAGCTTACAACCAACAAGCTAAGTCAAAGCTATCAAGCCACCAATAAAAACCAAGCATTCCACAATAATACCTCACCACATTCAACCAAAAAAGATAGAACGCAAACTCCCTGGCTCCAAGCGTGCATCATCCCGGGCGGTATAGAACCTTTTACACTAGCAAGTAGCAACATATCGTGAACAACAAATCTTCCAACATTGTAAACCCAATTAGAGAAGTTCAAAACTATCAGTCCATCAACGAAAGAGAAAACCAAGCATTCGACAATAATACATCAATGCATTCAACCCGAAACTAAACCACAAATTCCCAGCTCGCAATCATCATCCAACAAGAGAAGTTTAAAGCTATCATGCCACCATGGAAGCCAAAACCAAGCGTTCTACAATAACACGTTGCAGCATTCAAATGAACACTGGACCACTACTTGCTTAGCACCAGAAGGTGCTATTATGCTTAAAGCAATTTACTTGGACACAATGTGGAACGACGTAGTAGAATGTAGACCACCCTCGATAGCAATAAAATTAGTGAAGAACTTCCATTCTTTAATTTAGCAAAGATTAATTAGACGAATTTACAGTATGCATAAAGCAATTTACTTTCAAGTTTCTAAGTTCCAACACTATTAGCACCTCTAAATTTCTTTATTCTATTTGCTTAATATATTTTCTTTTTCATATAACCAGAAAAAACTAAGCCACATAACAAAGAGTTAAATTACATAACAAAATAATCAAATTTTGATTACATTAATCGAATACTTAATACTTTGCCATATCCAACAGTCAATAATCAAACCCCCAAAATGAATCTTCAAAGAAAAACCAAAACACAAGTTTCTTCCTCAATTAATCAAGAAACCCAGTTTGTCTCCAAACAGCATTCCTTACCTGCCTTAGATCCCTTCCTTTTAGGGTTCTCCCCACGCCTTCGAGCACTGAACAAGCCAACATAGGGGACTGGGCTAAGCTCTTGGCCACAATCTCATGCGGTGGCAACATTTCCCCTTCTTCCTCCAGCTCCATGTCGTAATCGTCGTCAAAATCTTGCTTTTTCCTCATCGGTTTCGCCAGCATGGGCACATTAACCGGTGCCGATTGATGAAACCTTCCTAAAGAAGAAGATGAAGACGAAATGACGGGGATTCGTTCTTGCGGCGGTTTCGGAATCGACGGAATTGAACGAGCAGAGGAAGATGCTGAAGCGACAGAGGAGGAAGAGGAGGCCGAAGTAGAAATCGAGGGCTTTTGGTAGAAATGGGATTGCGGACGTGAAGGGTCGCGGATGGCGGCGAGGATTCCGAAGTTTTCGGAGTGAGGGAAGGATTTATGGTTAAAGGGAGTGGAGGAAGGAGATGTTTTTTGGTGGTGGAAATGGGAGAGGCCACCGGCAGAACTGGAGCCATTGGAGTTGTCGGAGAAGTCACCAGATGAGAAGATATCATCTTCATTGAGCTCTTCAATGACGGCGGAAGAGTGGGAAAGGTGGTTGGACGGAGGTGCATGGGGGTAAACGCCGAGGAAACGATCGGTTGATTGGGATTTGGGGTTGCGGAAGCGGGAAGGTCCATTGATTTCCATCGTGGGTCGGGTCCGGTGGTTTCTCGTAGATTCGTGGCGGCGGTTGCGTTTACATTTAAAAGAGAGTTTCTATTTTTTTTTAAAAAAATTGTTATTTTTAGCTTGTGATATGAAAGCGAGAGTGACATGAAAAACAATAATTACCATTATGCATTTTTTCAATAAGTATTAGGTAATTTTAAGCGATAAATACGACGCTCACTTTTAATATACGACACGCACTTTAATTTGAGATAAATCAGATGACTTAAGCATATTGTGACGTGGATTTTTGAAAATCTAAAATAGATTATAGAGTATTAGTTTATGACTTGTAAAAATTAATATATTACGGCAATATCATGTTACAAATAAAATAAAATTTATGATAATAACGGTAATTAATAGGTTTTATCAAAGAAAATCTTTTATGATATTTATTTCCATATTGGAATAAAAAATTTTAATCAAAGATAATTAAATATTATAATATTTATTGAATAAAAGATGAAAGAAATCGAAAAATTAAACTCAAACAAATCAAAAAGAATTAATTGTATGAAATCTGTGATTCTATGTCATTTTATCCGAATGATAAATTAGACTTTTTTTCTCAATTTTCAACTTTTAAGTTAGATTTAAAATTTTTCATCCTTATTTGAATTTTTTAGTTACAAAGATTTTCATATATTCTGTAATGTTTATTTAACTTACTTTCTTTATTTAAAATAAAGGAAAAATAAATATAATATTATAAAAATTAAATTTTAACAATTTTAATATTAAAATAAATTAATTTAATAATATATAATAAATAATGTATAAAAAGTATTGATAATGTTATTTAAATTATAATAAATTAAGATTCAAGCCAAGATGATTTTTGTATTGTTTTAATATTAAATATTTTTAAGATTAAATAAAATTAATATAACTAATCCTTATATAATTTCAAAAATATTTTGAATTGTATTATTTTTTTATTATTTTGAAGAAATACATTAATGTTATAAAACAATTATAAAGATATGCCTAATTAATATGTGTATGTACAAAATACAAAGAGTTAAAATTTATGGTGTTTTAAGTTTGAATCCCACAAAATGTATTTTTAAATATCATATGATTTGATATGAGAAAAAATCTGATATAAACTTAATAACCTCGTATAGTTTTGAAAAAAATTTGAATTAGTTAACGTAAAATATCAAAAATCAATTAAATTGCATGCTAAAATTAACTAAATTGATCATATATATATATATATATATATATGTGTGTGTGTAAATTGAAGTAATCAAATCCAGCTTCTTAAGACAATAAACATCCACAATAACTGAAGGAAGGAGTTTCATACGAGGGTGTGCGGCGAGAGCTTAACAAGTATTGATAGGTGCTAGAAGAGATGTTCAAAGTTGATTGATAGTTTTAATATTAGAGTTTAGCTATTTATATACTTTCTTGGTGGATCCCTTAAGTGCAATTGTTGAGCTAGTCATGCATTGGGAAGTGATTAGGATGTGACTGTTGCAAAAGGATCTTGCATTGTTTGGAATGTGAAAGGTGAAGGTCCACATATTGCATGCAAACTTGTGTTGTCTTTTTAGAGGTCATATGATTAGCCTTTGATTTAATACACCAGGGATCTTTTATGTTAGGTTTTTCCTTTGGATATGGGTGAACCTACATAATTGAGAATATCTCTTAAGCAAATTAGTATATACTTTGTGTTAGGTTTTTGCTTTGGATGTAGCAGTTAGATGAACTTACATAGAGCATCTTTTAGGTAAAATTATCAAGTGAAGCAAGGTTGATTCCAAGCTTTCTTAGTGTTAGACTCAACAATTACTATCTAGACAAGGGAAAGATCATAAACTGACATTCATCGAGACTAGAATTATTTTAAGTTATATGTGAAGTGTTTGTTATTTTACATGTTGAAGTATCATTCTCCATTAAAAATGCTAAAATTGAAATAATCAAATTGAATTTGTTAATAACATTTCACAGCAAATAGCATTAAAAGGCAATGAAAACTCTTATATAATTTGAGTGATAGAGGGTAAGTGATCGAAGAATGTTGATAGAATGTTTGCTGATGGAGGTTGGAGAAGGCTTACGTTTATAGTGCTAAGAGCCATAGGTTATTCTAAGGTTGAGATCAAAGAAATATTTGGAAATGTTTAACTAGAGAAAAAAATGTAATCCTCCTTTTGATGATGATAGAAGGGACATGAAGCATGGCATGGGCATTCCTAATATGCTACGGTTGGATGTGATATGATTAGACTAAACATAATTGTGTTTTGTCTGGAAGAATTGGCATTAGGACTTCGAGGAGTATCATGATTTGACATGAGCTTGTCATGGATGGATCTCTTTGAAATTTGGCAGCGATCACATAACCTCCAAGTTGGGTGAACACCTTAGTCAAGCCTTTTTGTTTGGGTAATTGCCTTGGTCATCTCTTTTTGGGTCAAGTGAGTTGAGAGGACACAAGTGAGGTGAACGATCTATTGGCAACCTCCTATTCTAGGTGAGGCAAAGTTTTTATGTATAACAAGAAGCATTTATGAATTATTGATCAAAGTTAGATTGAGTAGTAAAAAAACATGATACCTTTTTAAATAAGGTATTGGTTTTCGAATATTATGAATTAAAAATAAATTTATTAGAATTTTTATCGTTGATGATTTAATTTAGATCAACCTCAAAATAAGTAAAATGTTAGGGTAATGACAAATCGATAAAAGAAGTTTATATAAAATAACAAGTCATTTATAGAGTTTATATTTGGCTTAATTCTTAGGTTCGCCTTAGATTTATATTTGTTTTTTACATTGGTGTCTAAATTTATTTTTTATCTCACTCTAGTATTTAAACAATTATTTCGTCACTCAATTTAGTCCAATTTTATAATGATATTAGAAAATCCGATTAGTACGTGACATCAATTAAAATGTGTCATGTGACAATCCAATTATTTAGAAGACCAACGTTGCATTCATGTTTTATTTAAATTAAAATATAAAAATAAAAATATAAAAAAACTTAAACTTTTAGAAAATGCACCATCAACTTTGACCAATGTTAGACATTTATTGATTAGTGTTATTTATAAAATTTTATTTTTTATAAAATTATATATATTTAAAATTATTTTTAAAAACTATTACAATTTTTCTAGAACTTATATTTTTGGAATACTTTTTCAATTTCTAAGTTAAAATTTTTCAAAATTTTATTTCCTACCATTTATATCGTGCTGAGTTAAAATTTTCAATTTTTGTTAAAAATTTTAAAATTTTATATATTCCGGTTGTTTTATAAAAAAAATTTATTGTAATTTTTCTAAAATATATATTTAATTTTTTACTTTTATAATTTCCAAATTTTAGTTAATTTTTCCTTTTAATATTTTTTAATCTTTTATATATTATTTTGAAATTTTAGAATTTACATTTGTAATTTTTAGTTTTTTTAATTTAATTTTCTTTTGAATTATTTATATGTTATTATAATGTTTAATTTTCTAATTAATTAATTTACATAATATAAAAATAAAAGAAGACGACGTGACATGTTCTAATAGTAGAAATGTTAGTTTTTTTTTTAATATCGTGGATTAAAATGTGTAATAGAATAAAATATTTAAAAAATGTTTAAATGATCAAAATGAGAAATTTGGTATAGTTGAAGGAAAATCAAGCTTTAAGCTTTTATTTTTCTTCTTAAAAACAATTGTTTATTTTTTATATGGGTTAAATGTAGTTTACCTTGTAAACTCTTCTAAACTTATTAAGACGTACTTAGTTGGTACCTAATTTTTTTGTCATTAGTTGATATTTTAACTTATATTCCGTTCACATATATTATCTCAATTTGTTAACAATGTTAATTTTGTTAAGAGTTGAACTTATCCACAAATTTATATTTTTAAAATATTTTTAGATTTTTAATTTATATATACTACGTATCATACTAAAAGGTTGCCATCAGGGGCAGAGTCAAGGGGGCTAACAAGGGCTCTGACCTCTTAAAATGAAAAGTTTCACCTTTAGTCCTTTTATAATTTAAAAAAAAATTGTATATAATAAAATTAAACTTTGATCCCTAAGAATGAGAAAAATTGATTTAGTTCTATAAACTATTAAAATGGTAAAATTTCACTTTTATTATCATAAAAATATATAACTTTATTTCGGCCCCTTCAAAAAATTTTCTAACTCCACCCTTGGTTGCCATGTGTTACTATAGAATTGATTACCAGTGCCACGTTAGCACAAACTAACCGTGTTAATGCGGAAATATCAATTTGAATAATAGAATAAAAATTTAGCTACCAACTAAGTAAAAGAAATTCAAGTATCAATTAGATAATTTTGAACAAGTTCAGGACAAACAACATATTAATCCTTTTTATATCATGTAACAGGGGATGATCTTTCCTTGGCCCAATTTAAAATCCCCTACAAACCCTTCTTCCTTCGCACAACAAATTTTCGACTCATTGGTTTCAGTTCAGCTGCTCCGTAAGCAATTTCTCTCTTACCCCGTTGTCACTCGGTCTTTTTTTCTCTCTTAGATCATTTATCCAAGATATGGGCATTTTTTTTTGCGACATATTTTTTTTTTGTCTATTTATAATTTAATCAGATAAATTGTGTAATCTCGGTTTAATCCTTGCGGGACTTCGCTATGTAGGATTAGTGAAATGAAAGCAAAAAGTAGAAATGAAATGGAATTAAAACCTGGGTTTTAGTTTAAAATGCTTAGAAATGAAGTTTCCGTGGTTATCTAGAACGTTTTTAGCTTTAACTTTTACATGGTTAAGTCCTTTAGGTTTCCATACCCTGGAGGTTTGATTTGATTGAGGACATTATTTGATACCTTTGTTTGAAGCTTATGTGATTTTTTAAGTTCTATGAATACATGGTTATATTGTTTTAATTTGACCATAACCTCCTTGCTTTGAGAAAATTTGGCTCTATGGTGGTAATGCGAGATTTTTGGTTCTATACCCTTTGTTTACCTGATTGTCTATGGTATGCTGATTGTAGGTATTATATAGTCAACTACTATGGCAACCAGAATGGCTGTTAGATACGTTTCTCGTAGGTTCTCGAGTGGGAGTGGGAAGATACTCAGTGAGGAAGAAAAGGCTGCTGAAAATATTTACATCCAGGTATTCATTCTTTTCTGCCTGTTTTCTTCGTTTACCATTTTCTTATAAATACCGTTGTTTTGGTGTGAGCTCAGAGTTCAGAGGTTGTGTTAACATTATGATTAATCATTTTTGTTAAACCACTTTCATTTTGTTCATTTCCTATTTTCCTAGTTCCTACTAGATTGTTTTTAGGCCTGTGAAGTGTCAAGTTGTTTATTCCCTAACAGTATTTTATTCAACTTGGGATTATCAATAAGTTGATGATGGTCATAATATTCTCTAGGAGATAGGTACAGGGAGGTTCAAAGGTCTTGAAATGGGGTCGTCCATTTTTGGCCAAGCAGTGAGAAGAGATATCTAAGGTCTTGACTCTTGAGTCTTGACACCAAAACTTGCTGGCCTAGTATATGTAAAATGTGGCGATGGTTATCTTTGTTGTTCTCTTCTTTTTCTCACATCAGAACTAGATAACTTTCCATTTTAGAGGGCATGGATTACTACCTTGGATTGTAAATAATATCTTTGAAAGGGTCTAATATTGGTTTCTGAGTTCACATTCTAGCACTTAAAATGGAAAATATTATAGATTTCATAGTAATCAATGATGCTCAAGGTTTGTACTTCATAATGGTATATATATGTATATATTTATGTTATGCATCATTGAGGTTTGTGATTAAACGTTGCAAGTTGATCTGTTAAGTGTTTCTCTCTCTCTTCTGCTTCCTTTCCACTCTATTGCCCCCTTCCTTTTGATCCGTTCTGCTAAATGTCCTTAACCAGTGTATTTAATTATTTCTTCTCTGTTATGACTTGATAATGTATTAAAAAAGCTGTGTTGTTGCAGAAAACTGAGCGAGAGAAATTGGAGAAACTTGCACGCAAGGTATGTTCTTATCATTGCTATGTTGATCTATCTTGACCTGAAATCTATGGGGTGTGGATTAGATGCTTAAAACAGTTTTTAGATTTTTTTTTCTTTTCAATCCTTATTCAGCCTACATTTTTGTTCCCACAAGATATTATCCAACAGTTAATGATACTTGCACAAACACTTGTTACTTTGCATGCCCATGCATTGTCTTATACACTCGTACATGTTTGGTGAGTAACTAGGACGCACAATGGTTTAATGATTAGGGTCATTACTCATTAGTTATTTGCTTCCCTTCTTCAAGTTGTGATGATCATGTGTAGACAGAAAATTTGAGTTTGTGTAAGAAATAGTGGTCAAGCATTCAAAGAACTGTTGAAACATTTCAGGGACCCAAGCCAGAGGAGAAACCGGATGCTGGTTCAGGGGGTGCTGCGACCGATGGTAGCACTACCTCTACATCGGGAACATCTGCTGAGAAAGTATCAACCGATAAGTACCGAAACTACGGGGTTCTCGCTGGTGTTGCAACCCTTGGTGCTGCTGTGGGATGGTATCTCAACTCTAAAGACAAGAAGCAAGAGGCCTGAAATGGGGGTTAATGCGATTGGATTCTCTAGGTGGAACATGGCATGAATGGTTTACCCCAATGCCCTGTTCGTGTGCAAAGTAACTGAAAAATAAAACAAACTTTGTAAAGCAGCTTATCATGTTTTCTGATAACGTCTGTGTTTGAATCAGTAGTGTTCTTATGTACCTCGATGCCAATCATGGTTTTCTGCATTGTCTTTTAAAGAATCTTTGATGCCAACTGATGTTTTTTTCTTTTCTAAATAAAGGTGTTTGAGACTTCATACCATCAAAAAAGTTGCCAAACATGCTGTCTTTGTTATTTTTGAAAATTGATATACTCTGGCTGCTTCCACCATAAAGCTCCCCTTGATGGTTGCTCATATTTTATCTGCTCCGGCACAGTGGATAATATCTTCGGCAAGAGGTGACCCTACCCTTTCTTGACACGTGGGGATAGGTTACGTTCTCGGTGATAAGGGGTCATTTTATGTAATACCTCGTGATGGTCTGCATTTTGGTTGAAGTGGTGGTGGGAGAGGTAACACAATCCAAAATGAAGGATATCCAAGGCTTATGGAAATTGAAATAATAGAGCACTTTTTTCCCCTGAAAAACCTCCCTTTGCTTTTTCAAGGTCTAATTTTATCACCATTAAACCAAAATTTTCTTTCTTTTGCTGGAATGGTGATAGTGATATAAGATGTTTGTCACCATTAGGTCATATTCTCCCTATAATTTGAGAATTAGGCGTTAGTACTTAATATTTTCAATTTTTTTACTTTTTAATTTAAAATGCTAATTTAATTATTATCTAATATTTTTTGCCAAATTTTGTCAATTTTATATGTTTATTTTTATCAATTATATATCTTTTCAACAATCTAATCAACATGTTATTGTTGCATTTTGAATTTTAAATTGAAAAAAAATATTATCTTGTTTTTCTTGTTAACTTTAAATTTTAATTTTTATATATAAAGATTAAATCTTAAATTTTATCAAAATATATATTTTATTTTATTATATATATATATGTGAACTTCAAAGGTAACCGTGAAAAGTGATTGACATAAACATTATTTAAAATTTTAAAATTAACAAAATTATGCAATTTAAATAGGTAATTTTATTATTTTATTTGAACTTACAATTATAAATATTTTAAAATAAAGTTCACACTATATTTATCTACTTTAAAATTAATGATTTAAATATGAAATTTTATAATTTATTTATTTAAATTTCAAATTAATATATCTATTTAATTATGTTAAAAATAAATTTAATTAAAATATAGTTGGTTTACTTAAAATTTAAGTTTTCAAATTCTAAAGTTTTAAATTAATTTTTTTGGGTAAATTTTGTCAAAAAAAAAATTAACAATTGCGGTGCATACTGCACACTACACTGGAAAAAGTTAGCGGGACCCAAAATAAGAGCTGGATGGTTGAACTTTTGTGTTGCTCTGTCTGCTTAAGTTTTACTCTACTCGGCGGCTGTGGTTTGAGGATTGAGAATCGAGATAAAAGAAATGGAGAAGGGAAACAGGCAAGTAGTTGTTTCAGCATTGCAATTCGCTTGCAGCGACGATGTGCCCACCAATCTCGCCACTGCGGAAAGGTTTCTTTTCTTTTTTACTCCTCCTATTACTTCCCATTTGATTAGATTTTCTGGGTCTTTCATTAATTTCGAATTGTATTCTCTGATCAAACCTATATTCTGGATTTGCTTTGCCACTCTTCCACTTTCATCTGTTAAAAAGTCTCTTCATATTGGTTTTGTGGTTTCTTTTAGTTAATTCTTCCTTTAGTCTCTATTTGATTGAGATTTGGAACTGTGGTGTAAATTGTTTGTTTGATTCTTATATGAGATTGAGTATTTACTATGTGGTGAAGAACCGATAAAAGAAAAACAAAGGATATAGAGACTGTTCATGGTTATAAATTGTTTTCAAATTTATTTTGGTTTCATTGGAACTGTCCAAGTTCGAACTTTGTTGGGTTTTTAAGCTAATGTTATTACCTTGGTGTTTTTTCATGCATAGTTACTCTCATGATTCATTTTGAGCAACAGTGAATGCCTCAATTTACTTATAAGCATAAGGCTATATGCTTTTATCTACACAGCTTTGGTGGGAAAACTCTAATTAAATTTCATTAGCTTATTGGTTTAAAGGTAATCATTTTTTGGCATCTGTTTTCCGATACATGCTTCTTTTTTTTTTCCTGTTTTAAAAGAAGAGATTTTGGATGGGACATTTCACTTTAGCTCTTCGTATTTCTTCACCAAATTTGGGATATTTGGTATTCACAATCTACAAATTTTAATATTAGCCTTAATTAGCAATAACTATCACGGTTCTTAGTGCTACATTTCCCCTAACCAGTATCTCATCTTTTCTTAGGATACATGTCCATTTTGCCTTATTGTTGTGTTTGATTCATTCCATTTTGGAGTTTGCACTTGAACTAAGGAAACTGTTAGCAATCTTGATGCTTATTTTCCTCGGTTCTAGGTCTTTCCGTATTTGGTATGTATTTAGAAATTCTTGAATGCCCCAATTGCTTGCATATACTAATCCCATAGATATTGTCTGCTTGCAGTGTCTAACACACACTGTGTGTGTATGTCCTGAGCAGCTTCAGAAGCATATGTATGAGGTCAATGTGTTATTAGGATTTTTTTCCCTACTTCCTTGGAGTTTCAAAACCCCTTTTTGTTAAACCATAGTCATATAAAGCAAATACTTGAACTGTATTGATCTGACTTTCATCTTTGTATAAGTCACTACTTGTAATTAAGTTGTTTTGTGGCTCCTTTTTTTATTGAATCTGTGCTTTATGCGTGGTGCAAATTTGAGGTTAGTGGAGATGAAAATGTAAAGAAATATTGGCTTATATCCATCAAGAGCTAATTGATGATAACACATTTGAGGAAGTTCAGATGTGAGAGGCAAAGACCTCTTAAGTGTTGAATAAGAGAAGTCACTTAGTAGAGGATGCCATGTTGGACAGGGAGGGAAAGAAACAAATGGAGCATGATCATGAAATATTATCCATGCAGCTTTCCTCATGTAGTGGGGCATCGTTTGTTTGGCTGTGGTTGTCTTTTTTTTTTTTTTTTGTGTGTGTGTGTGTAACATACTCTACTTTTACTCTCTAATTTATTGTGATATTTTGCATCATTTCCCCATGCTTTTTGGTAACCTTCTCTTTAGTAACTTAAAATGACTCTCCTCTACACAGACTGGTTAGGGCTGCTCATGCAAAGGGAGCAAATATCATTCTTATTCAGGTATGTGCTGTTCAATTTTATAAAATTGGGCACTCATAATGTTTTCAGCCTTTTCTTAGAGATGATCTCTCTCTCTCTCTTTTCTATTTTTGGGAGGTATTTCAATTATATTGTGTCTAGTAAATGCTTTTTTAGTCTAAACCAAAATTTCTTTTCTTTTCTATTTTTTGGCTTTGTTTATTGCTGATGAAATTATTACCACTCCTCAACTCTAATACACTATCTATCTTGCAAATGCTGAACAATATGCTTGAACAGTTAAAAGAAACAATTGAATGCATGCCATAACTAAATGATGCTAAGTGGCTGGAAAATAAATTGATAACAGAAAAGAAAAATGGAAGGAAAAATTCATACCTCTCAACAGTTAGAACATAGGAACCAGAAACAGATTGTGATGTTAAATGAAAATCAAGATAAATTTGTACATTAACTGCTTTTAACGAAGAACATGGTAAACTATAGGAGAATTATTTGCACCCAGTAAATTGATGTAGACAGGGATTTTGAAATTAGTTTGGAAAACAGCTTTTGTTAAGGTAGTGTTGCTATTGAGTCTTCTTAATGGACCAGCGATAGCTCCTTAATGCTGCAGTTGCGAAATACTGGCTTTCCAAAATGGAAATTTGAATAGTTCATGACTCTAATTTTAATGTCACTATCTAATTTCTCTCATTTTCTCCAATACATCTGAGGTTCTGTAATTGGTAGTATAATAGAAGTAAGCTATCCAAATGATTCAATTTTTTTCTACTGATTAATTCCTTCGTATTTGATTTAGTTTAGCTTCTATTCTTGTGTATTTATGTGTCTTCAGGAACTGTTTGAGGGTTATTACTTTTGTCAAGCACAAAGGGATGATTTCTTTCAGCGTGCTAAGCCTTATAATGACCACCCTACCATTAAAAGGTAAAATCACTGCCTACTGACTGACTTCTAAAGTGAAATTGATTGGTTGCTCCAATGCCTTGTTTTCTCTTAATAAGAACAACTAAACTTGCTTTGAATTGCAGATTCTAGTTATTTACTCAATTCGACTTGTTTTTGTCTACTATACGCTTTCAGGATGCAGGAACTTGCAAAAGAGTTGGGTGTGGTGCTGCCAGTTAGTTTCTTTGAAGAGGCAAACAATGCCCATTACAATTCTGTAGCTATCATTGATGCTGATGGTACTGATCTTGGACTGTACAGGAAATCTCATATACCTGATGGACCAGGTCTCTAGAAAACTTAATGCTTTACACCTTCAATATGATATAATTCATTTTGATTTTGGCTTTGATTATTAAAATCGAGTTTCCACCCTCTTCTTTTAGGATACCAGGAAAAGTTCTACTTTAATCCGGGAGATACGGGCTTTAAGGTAGGTACTTAGTAAAACCTCAGTTCCTCTGATGCTAACATTTTTCATAAACTTTGAGTTTTTATGTCAATTGTCTTTATTACTTAACATATGGATGCCATTGATAACAGGTTTTTCAGACCAAATTTGCAAAGATTGGAGTTGGTTAGAGCTTCCTTTCCTTTTCCTTTTAGACAATTCTTCTCTTGATATTGTGAAGCCTGCAAATTTTTTACAAAATGTTTCGTCTGTCACTTGAATGAACCAATGTATGGTTACCTTATATTGTTGCCATTACAGTCTCGGTTCTGGGGCTAGAATGTGTTGGCAACATAAATTACTTGCAGAAATGTGTGTTTGTTTCATCAATTTACCTGCAAAACCAACATGCGGAAGACAACATAAAGTTATTGCTTGATTTTGCATGTCAGCAATATGTTGGGATCAGTGGTATCCAGAGGCTGCCCGTGCTATGGCATTGCAAGGTGCTGAGATATTGTTTTACCCTACGGCTATTGGCTCTGAACCACAAGATGAAGGACTTGATTCTCGTGAGCATTGGCAGCGAGTGATGCAAGGGCATGCTGGTGCAAATGTGGTAAGTGAGAAGACTGGTGAACTAAAGGTTCCTTTTCAATGTTACTAACTTTTTTGTTGCTTTCGTGGTATATTATGGTGTGATCTTTGAAATCCAAATTTCCTGCTTACATTTTGATTGCCCTTTCATTTCCTGTGATCTGATAATTATGTTGGCTAGAGACATTATGTATCTGTTGATTGTAATCAAGGGCTTAACCAGCCCGATTATTATTCTGTTATGAAATTTAGGGAGGAAGGGTTAACGGATATCATGCTTATATAGGTACCTCTGGTAGCTTCTAACCGCATTGGAAAGGAAATAATTGAGACAGAGCATGGGAAGAGTCAGATTACGTTCTACGGCAATTCCTTCATAGCAGGTATGAATTTGATGATTCTTTTCTCTTCAGCGATTAGTCATATTATATTCATCAACTTTATTTTGTCCAGAATAAGTCTAAATATCAATGTTTCCATTCCAGGACCAACTGGGGAAATCGTTGCAGCTGCTAATGACAAAGATGAAGCAGTTCTCATAGCACAGTTTGATCTTGACAAAATCAAATCCAAAAGAAGTTGCTGGGGTGTGTTTCGTGATCGACGTCCCGATTTATACAAGGTGCTTCTGACATCAGATGGAAGCAAAACTTCATCGTGATTCAGAGCTCCCCTTTTGTTTATCATCACTATGTTGTTGTGGAGATAATCAGTGAGTTCCCTTCCATGCCATGTATTTGTTTTGACTGCAAAGAACGAAATGACATATATGTAGGCAAACTTCCATGAATACAAAATTAAGAATATCAATAAGAAGAACCGAAATTCTAACATTTATCAATTATAGGATGCTAACTGGTAAGCGTTTTGCATCCTGAACCATTTATCTTAGGTCGAACCGGGTGATCCATATGTGTTATAAGCTTGATCCTTCTGCTCTTTTATGATTCTTGGGTTTTCCCAAGTCATTTTGCCATGGAAGAGGATTTCATGGACGTCACATATTATAGTTTTTACCTTACATTTAATGGATAATGAATCCCCTTATTTGATATGTTGTTCTACTTTTCTCTTTTTGAACGTCCAAACATTTCCTTGAAAAAAATCAGACTGGATCAGTGGGTTGAATCTGCTGAACTTGAATAACTTGATTTAGCGGTTTAAAATTGTAAAATATTAAAGAAAATCAAACTGGATTGTTTTGATTTTTACGGTATTGGTTTTATACTTTTTAACAGAAAAATAGGTTTTTTTAAAAATATATTTTGCATTATTTCCATCTTTAGTTTTTTAATATAAATTTTTAAAATTATTTTTAGGGTAAAGTACAGTAATAGTCACTAAACTTAGGTTAAAATAACAAAACAGTTACTAAATTTTGAAAAGTTACAATTCAGTCACTGAATTTTAGAAAAATAGCAAACCAGCCACAAACAACCATTTTCCATTACATCTGTAATGGAAAGCTGACCTGTCATTCAACTGGCCACGTTGGCATCCTAGTTGTCATGTTAAATGGCCTCAATTTAAGAAAGAAAAGAAAAAGAAGGAAAAGACCATGGGGAAGATTTGCAGCGAAGGTTAGAGATCCCTTGAAAAAAACTAGGGTTTGGCTAGGGACCTTCAATTCGGCTGAAGAAGCTGCTCGAGCCTACGATGTGGTGGCGATTACCCTCTGTGGAGACAAAGCGAAAATGAATTCCCTTTTAATTCCTCCGATTTCCCTGCTTTGGGAATGGACCGTGATCATCGTCGAAACAACGAAGGCTTTGTCGCCAACGACCACCGGTTACATAAGACGGGCGACAATTATGAAGATTCGGAAGTGAACTCGCGGAGACGGCGAGGAGTAGCATGAGTAGCACGGTGGAGTCATTTAGTGGTCCGAGACCAACCCAATCATCGCGAAACGCATCAGATTTTGAGGCGGTTTTGATACAACAGGTTATTTCAAAGGTTGAAAGATTATCAATACAAAAGGTTAAAATAACTTTTTTTTTTTGCCAAAAATAGTGTTAAATGGTTAAACAGTCTTCTTCTATTCTTCTACTGCCCAGCCCAGCCCAGCCCAGCCCAAATTTCCCTTTTTCTTTTTTTTTTTCTACTCATCCTTCCCTTCTCCCTTCAAATTATGACCTTTGCTGCTCATATTCAATATAGCAAGCAACTAAAAATATTAGTGAGCGAGTGATTTATTATTTTTTTTTAAAATTTAGTTATTGAGTTGAAAGTTTAATAATTATTTCGTCATTTTATCAAAATTGAGTGATTATTGGCATAGTTTATTTTATTTTATTTTTTCTAAATTATTACTAACATGTTTTATAATTATTCAACATTGTTGAATAATCCAATGTACCTAGTCAAACCAGAGGTTCAGCAAATTTTTTAATTCGATTTTTCAACCAAAAAAATCATTGCACTCCACCTTATATTATTTCGGATATTCAACAATGATTAACCAGAGTGGCATGAGCCACATATGTTTGTCACAACTTGACCATAAAAATTTTCGTATTGATTGGAGCTAAAACATTCGCATATTAAATTTATATAACATAAGGATAAATTATGGATTTAGTGATTTATGTATGATTTAAATTATGTTTTACCTATTAAATATTATAAAATAATTATTCATTAACAATTTAATTACTAAACTGTTTAGTGCCATTAACAAACTGTTAACAACATTTTTTTATTATTGTTTCCTTCTCCCTTTCATGTAAACATTTTTTTTTTCTTTCTATTTTTTTACCTGTTATTTTTCTCTCTTGTTCTTTCTCCATTCTCGGCTTCCAAAGGGAGCTTGGCCAACTAAAACTTTAGAAGCCACAAAGATGCTAAAGACAATTAAATGTCGAATGATTAAAATATTATAAATCAATAATATTAATGAGTATTTTGTTATAAATTAAAGTTAAGTTACTAAAATATAATTAAAATCAAACATAAGTGATTATTTTTATAGTTTACCTAATTAATAAATAATAATATTTTTATAAATATAATATGTTAAAGTTTTAAATATATATATATATAATATATTAGTTTAAAATTATGTATTTTTTAAAAGAAAATAACTTTTTTTTTTCTGCTTTCAATTCTACCAAGCACATCTATGAAATCATTCTATTTTTCTACTCTTATAACTTTCAATCTTTTCAATTTTCTTTACATTTTACTAAGTTAAGCCGGTAAGATCGCCACCAGTGCAATTGGGAGATAATAGAATAGATGCCTTAATGACAATTGGATTGCACTTGGGATATATGAATTAATAAAGCAAAATCGCATCCTAACAAGTAGTATTGTAAGGGTTTTCTTTTGTGTTAGTACGAATAACAAACAAGTTGTTCAAATTGTATACACTTAGAATGAGCTTGGCCCGAACCTAATTCGGCCCAGCCTACAAACAAGTTTGACTAGAGACTAACATATGTCAGGCCTTCATGCATTGGTTGTATGCGACCAATTTTATTGGTTCAAGTATCCGAGATACATGAGGATAACAATGGATGTATGTTTTGAAAACAAGTTCACCAAACATGACTCGCTATGAGGACTTCACTCGATAGAACCACTTAAGTGTCTTGGAATAAGCTTTCACATGGCCACTGTACAAAAATTAGCCCTTTGACTTGAGATACCAAGTCATCTTATATGAGGAAAGGTATGTTTTAAATTAACCTTTAGATCTAAATACAATTAATTTCAACCATTGAATCAAAAAAAAAAAAAACATAAGGTTGAAATATGCTATTAGTCCCTATACTTTACAATAGTTGTGGATTCAGTCCTTATACTTTAATTTGATCAATTTTAGTTCCCACACTTTTTGAATATTTGATCAATTTTAGCCTCTTTTAATTTTCGAATTTTGAAATTTTAGACCAAAACCAAACAGTAGTAATTAAATCATTTTGGTTAAATTTAATTACTAGTCATGTACTATGCACACAATTGTAGATTTGGTTTATATTCTCTTTGTAACACCCCTTACCTAGATTAAATAGATAACCTGAGCAATGGATGTCACATCTAGGCACTAATTCATTGTTTGAGAGAAGTGGAGTAGTGCCATCATTGTCACAACCACAAGTTGGGTGTGTCTTGACAACACCTTTGCAATTTCCAAATTCAATTCTAAACATCTCCAAACACATTCCAATCATTTCCATACATAAACCCATCATTCGAGTCCATGAAAACACCTCAAAAACCATGTAATTCATCGTATCCTCAAAGCATAATTCAATTAAATCCATTAGGCCATCAAAATATTTAAACTATACAAAATGCATTCACTAGCATCATTCTACATAGACTTAAAAATACCTATGTACATGCCATAAAATAACACCAAAAGTTTGATTTCATACTCTTTTCCAGGACTTGTGAAGTGGTGATATGTGTAAATGTCAAACCCTCGATGAAAAGCTTTTAGACAATCCTCTACCTACACGTTGGAAAAATAACGTGTTAAGCTTGTGATAGTTAAGTACATCAAGAATTAAACTTACTTTTGTAATATTAAATTTATACATGTATGTACAATAAATGTAACATATTAAGTTAGAACTAAATAAACTTCAAAAATTAGGTAACTCAAATGTTCATACCTTATATCACTTACCAATTCACCATTAGATTCACTTACCACTTATGTTTTGCCCACTATAGACTCAACAAAACTAGTAGGATATGTGAAACTAATACTAAAATCACTAGAAGGAATGTGCTTATCACTGTAATGCATCGAAGTGCATAGTTGTTTATGTAATACCCCTTAGCTCGATCTGATCATTAGGTTCGAGTCACCAAGTGTTATGATCGTTGTCGGAGCAACTACGGGCATTAATATGCTTTCCGACCAATTAAACATGTAATTCAACGTTAAAATTTATTCACAACATGATACGCAAACATATCTGGATCTCAAAAGAGCTTAAGAAAGCTCTTTTGCTAACCCTAATATAAAAATGACCAAATTGTAAAGTTTTTAAAACTTCTGGATCGAAGTTAAGACCTTAAGTTTCCTTGTCGTGGCGATGTCATCATAGTGAGCCACATCACGACATCACTCATTGTTGATCGACATCACAACGTTAAAGACTTCTTGTCGCGATGTTTTCCCTATTTTTTTCAAAATGCATATTCAGTACTTACATTAAGCAATTCTTATTCATTCCAAACATGTTTTCATCCACATTCAGCAAAAATAAGGTCATTCAACTAAACCAATTAACAACCAATTGATGTATAACTAGTCAATCAACCTTATCATCTAAGTATTCACCTTTTGCTATATATATGACCATTACACCTAATCCTACTAAAATGCCTTCAATTTTCAACACGACACAGTCATCTTACCAAGTGAAAGCCACCAATTCAAGAGGATAACATGAATAAGTTAAAACATAACATACTTATCATAAACATTATCATTTTCAAAACATTTTATTCAACATAACCAATTCAAATGGTTCAATTGATGGCTTAACATGCCAAATTAATCAAAAGCATAATCATCATTCAAACATCATTTAATCATGATAAGGGACCAAAATGGGAGATTTTTGAAATATTTGGCACTATGGTATCGATATCCTGATATAGGTATTAATACCTAGCATTTTTCAAATCGTTTTTCAACAAACAGATTGCCAAAATAGAATCGATACCTAACTAAAGTATCGATACTCTATTCATGGTACCGATACTTTACAAAGGCATCGATACTCTAAACATTTTTATGGTTTTACAAAAAGAAACAGAATTGCAAATTAGTATCAGTACTAAAATTAGTATCAATAATTTATATAAGAAGTATCAGTACCATATGCTAGGTACTGATACCAATGATACATAAATGATTTTTCTAAAATTGAAGTTTAAAAGGGGTATCAATACCTTTTCAAAAGTATCGATACCTGATCTAAAATTTTGAAAACTTTACAATTTGGTTCTTTTTCATGATAAAGTCTACAAAAGAGCTTTCGTAAGCTCGATTAAGCTCGAATTTAATTATGTATCATAATGTGAATGTGTTTATGATATGATTGAATGTTTGATTAATTTATTTATGATGTATTTGATTGTAGTTACTTTAGCAACAAATGTGGCATCCTGTTGCTCGGACCCGATGATCAAGTCAGACAAGGGGTGTTACATACACTTAGGTTAAATTAGATAAAGTAAAATTATTGAGGTATTTACACAAAAAAAGTTTGGATGAGCTTTCTTCTTCTTCCGTTCACTCTTTTGCTATCTCCTTCCCTTTGTCAACACCTGGATGATCACTTACTTTCTCTTTCTCTTCATTAACATATCACATATACACAAGATTTAATATCAAAACTATGACTAAATATCATTTCCATGCATTTTTACTTAAAATAAACATGATCATTTCACTAATTCATGAAAATATTACCTTAAATTCTTAGAATTTCACTTGAACTTAAATTTCTTTCTCCTACATGAGCGCCAGTTGCCTCAACATGAAACTAAGCTTATTATGGGATTATTCTATTGATTTTACTAAAAATATATGAAAAAAATTGAAAAACTCAAACTTGAGATGGTTGAAAATGGTGGGAAAAAAAGACTAAAATGAAAGGAAATAAATGTTTCCTTTATACATATGGTGAGTGGCATGAGAATGAGAGAATGATGATGATAATTCTACAAGTTTCCATAATAAAATCTACTTAAATAAATAATTAAAATATTAAAATATAATATAAAAATCTATCCATCGTCATTTTAATCTAACGGTCCTATTTCATTCTCAATTTCCAATACCATCTAATGGTTTATATTTCACAAACAAGGATTTCTATCATAATTATCTATTTATGGAATGATCATTCCACCCTTGAATTTTCTCTACAATTCCATCCATGGTTCATGATACTCTCTTGGTATAATTACACTTCTAATCTTTTCCTTTTCCCTTCAATTTAGTTTAATCATTTCTACTTTTAATTTTCACAGTTTTACCCCAAAATTTTTCACACTCTTACGATTTAGTCTATACTCCGAATTTATTTCTCTCAACACACAAGTCTTTTTAATTCCCTCTAGTATTCAATTATCTTCTCTATTAACACTAATAATTCTTATTTTATTTACTTTGAAAATTCTTATTTGTTTCTCCCTTTGGTTAAACTCAATAATCTACTTACATAGTTTAAATGACAAAATTACTTAATATATGAAGCACTACTTAAACACTAAAAGATTTATTAGAAATTTAGTAAATAATTTGTAAAAATTGAAGAATTACTTAATACATAAAATGTTACTTAAAACATAGAAAGGTTTCTTAAAATTCGTCAAAAATACTTAATACATAGATTGTAAAAATAAAAATAAAAACATTGAAGGAATACTTAACACATGAAATATTACTTAAAATACGAAAAGATTTTTAAAAAATAATTAATTTAACCATTAAAGAGGTTGCACCTCATTATAAGCATATTAAGGAGCTAATGGTATAAACTCCGTTAAATAATTAAATAGCTAACGAGGTCTTGACTCAATTGACAAAGATGAAAGTCTTGAATCTTGAATATCAAATTTGAAACTCACCATGTGCAATATGTGTAGGTCTCTGAATCTCATGATACTGCGGCGATGGACGTCGAAACTACCAAATATAAATTCCTACGACAAAATAACACTAAATAATAGTATAGAACAGTAGGGTTGAATCCACAATGACTGGTTATTCAATTTTGCTTTTTTCTCGTGACCAGAATTATTGTCACGGTACAATCATGCCCACGACCTATGCGTTACAAGCTGAAAAAAATAAAAAATGGGGTTTAAGTTGATAGAGTAAATAAAATTAATAAATATGTAATGTAATAAAATGAAAACAGATTTGAAATTGTAAAAATAAACTTAAGCAAATAAAATAAATAGATAAATAAAATATTTTAAAGCTTAACCTTAGTCTCGGTACACCCTGAACTTGAACCAATCCTTGAAAGAAGATTTTTCCTTTCAACCGATAAGTTGGTTATAACGATTAAGGACACCTCAACCCACTAGCTTTTTCTCTTGTAGTTGGTTCCGATATGACCTGCAAATCGACCCTTGTTGAGTTTCTAACCACGTGACATGTGCTCGTAATTTAAGACTTCGATAGCTTTGCGATCTAAAAAGCCCAACTCAAATTAACAGCCTCAACCGTGTGGGTCGTTTAAATCCAATCATTATCTCCCTTGACGGAATCCAACTTACTTTTCCTACCTGAACACGCCAATTTGTTAGCGGAATTTTGAAGACAACACAGCCGACTCAACTTCCCAATTGTACGCCAAACGATTCCAACCCAACGCGTGCTTTTTGAGTTGAAATCAAATCAATTTTAAGGGACGAATTTGTACTATCCCATATACCGGAGAGATAGCAAATATCGACTTGTGAAGTATTTAGTATGAGTTCATATCTCACAATTACTTTCTTGGAGAGATAACCGGACTAAGGCTAAAAGGGAAATTAGTTAAACATGAAATAAATCATTCTAGATGGTGAATGGAAATGAATTTAATGGGAATTATGGAAGTTGGAGAGGGGAAAGGGCTTGAAAGGGAAATAAGCCAAAATATTGAAAAAATTAAAAGGAAAAGGAGTAGCAAAATGAAAAGCAACTGACGCGGAAAGCGAAAGGGAAAACAAAGAATTGATTAAGTCAAGTTTGTTCAATAGGTTATACCCTATTTGTATGATTTTAAATTTCAGTAGACCCGCTTCATATAATAAAAATTTAAATTTAATAATATTTTATTCAATAATCAACTAAAAATAAATACATTAAAAACACAAATTTATCTTGTTATGAGTGAGTTTTAATTTATTGATTTTGCAATAATTTAAAATATCTAAAATACAGCAAGATTCTGTCAAAAAAAAAATTACATCAAGAAAAGTAGGTTCTTTTCATATTTATTACATGAAGCAAAATCAACCTTACAAAGTAATTATTCCTCCTTTTATAATGCAATTTGGCTAAATAAACTTGAGTAACCTCTGATAGTTAGGAGGCTTGGCATTGCTCTTTAGCTTCACCAATTACATCATTGATTAATAATCCTTCTTCCTCAAATCCTTGTTGTTGCATAGATTCATCACTTTGCTGCATAAACTGCAGCTTCAACCGCCCATCTTCCCTACATGCATGTAACATTTCTTGTGTAGGAATTCTCACCTGTTTCAGCACAAACCTGCCATCTTGCCTGTATGATTTGAATGATACCCAAGGCTTTCCACAGTTCCCAATACTAGGAATGGGTGGTGGAAATTCTCCTATACTTTTTGATCTTCTTGACCTAATCATCCTCAGTTCTCCCTGCCTTTTATCTATTATGCTGCTTCCTGTATCTATCTCCCCTTTGCTGCTTTGCCGCTCTTGTTTCATCTCACCACAGCTCTCCAAATCCATTCCTTCAGTGCACAGTTGCAGGCTCTCAGTGTTTAATGAGTAGCTCTTTTTATGGCCCATGGTCTTTGGGGTGCTTGAGCTTCTAGTGTTTTCACCCTCCCTGGAGTGCTTCAATATTGCGGAAGGAAAGGGTAATTCAGAGTTTTCTTTGAAATGGAGTTCACCAAAGATTTCAGCGACTGAAGATTGCTCAGTAGGTCGAATAGCAGCAGCTGCAGGCATGATTTGTTTACAGGAAGAGAGGGTTCCAAGCAGTGTTGGGCTTTCTGGTTGTAATGTGTGTTCAAATATGTGCTGAAGGCTTCTACAGGCAGCCATGGGCTGGCTCTCCACTGCTAATTGTTTCTCCAAAAAGAAAGAGAGAGAAAAAAAAAAGAAAAAAAAAGAGGAAGCACGTTAGAAAAGAAGGAAATATAAAGAGATTATGAGTTGGTCCTTTGAGAAAGAGTGTTAAACATTAGAATAATGAGTTGAAAAAATCAAGGGGGAAGATGCTATTAATTTGGAGAAAGTTTGTACCTCTTCTAGTGGAGTATAATATGGATGGTTTGTTTATAAGTTGACTCAAATTAGGGGTCGTTATTGTTTTGCAACATGTTGACAGCTATCACAGCATTATTTATTAACTAAAAAACATTTTTTTATACAAAAGAGACGGTAATCAGAAAATAAAAGATGTTGGGATTCATTGAACTCTAGAGGTAACTGCATATCAAAATAGAAATGTTAGGGTTATTTAGAAGGTTAAGCAAACAAGTCAATCACACTGAAAAGATACACGAACAACTCAATTTTTTTTTCTCCTTCACAACTTGCAAAATGAACAAACATTCACAGCAATCATGTCAAAGTATCAGTTTAGGGTCCAACAGCTGTTGAGTACCCCTCAACGCCATGCCTCAATACGTTCTATCCTTGAATCTACACGGCTCAAATTGCTTATTACTTTGGTCTTCTCAACACTGTTTGTAATCTGAAGTATCGATTGCAGGCCCCTAATTTTGTTGGATTCTTTGAGACTTGAATTACTTGATTGACCAACATTATTGTTCATTCCAGCATTCACTGGAGCTCCAGGTTTCAGGTGGTTAGCTACAATGGCATCTGTTTCAGTGATGGAAGTTTCAACCTCAGCTGAAATGTCATCAGAATGATCAGCAGCGTCAGTGGTTTGCTTCTTGATGGTTGGTATCGGACTGTGATCTTCGGTATTTGGCATCTCGTTGTTTTGACTGTAATTCCTGAAACTTTCATTTAAAGGTTCTTCAGCAAGAAAGGCCAGCTCTTTCTCTTCATTATCCTTTTCAGTATCTTGAATGCAGGAGAATGAAGCGGTTTGATCTCCATTCTCATCGAAAGGTTCCAGATGGAGTGCCGGAGTTGGTTCTATCACTGAATCCTCTCTTTCCCGCAGGGTCCTTAAGATAAGTGTCTTGAGGAAGTTCATCACTTGGACTGCATACATCAATGCAGTCAAAGGATCTGCCATCTGATATTTTAACACAAAATTCAGCAGCACCGGATTGTAAGATGCGGACCATGAATATTAATGTGAAAAATGAAGGCTTTGTTCAAGATGTACTAAGTTTGGATACCCAATGTGGATGCAAACTTTTTCAAATGTAGATTAGATCCATTTTGCTGTATTTAACCAGAGCGGCATATGTAGTGGTGAAATAAACATGTGAAAACTCAAATAAACTCACCTGAGTCATGTTTGGAGCAAAAACCATAGCGATATTACGTGCATTCATCTTGTTTAGATGTTCTTGCTGAACAATATCAGCCATGAGATTGATAGCCCAATCCAGTAGAGCAGATTCTGTTGGGGGTAGAAGTCTTGCGAGCTCAGCACACTGCTCTTCAGTCTGGCATTGCATTACTTGCTCCGAAGATAATGAATCCAAAACTCCAGTGGGAAGTTCTCTGAACCAAGCCTAAGAATAACTAACATCAAATTAGTATATCAGAGTTTCATAAGAGAACAAAAAATGGGTAAATTTAGAAGAAGATACAGCTGAAGCCGCTTCCCCCCAGATATAACTGGATATTCAAGCATAAGATGTATGCTTAAAATTACAAGATAAAATTTACATTTGGGATACATTTTAAAAAATTATGTGCAGTAAGTTCATCTTTTTCATTCAACTTCATATACATCTTCAGGTATAAGTAAAAGAAAGATAAAGTAAGATTAAAATGGCATTTTTGTACCTTGATTAGTCCTGCCAAACAATGTACGTCAATCCCTTCAGGAACAACTCCGCCGTTTAACTGTTCTCTAACATACTCTTCCTGGCTGTTTTCAGCATTTATTCTGAATATTCCTTCTGCCTGCATGTGTTGAAGTCAATGGTAACAACTCATGGCATAAAACTTAAAAACCTTCAAGAAATCTGTATGACTTAAAACAAAACTAGGAACATGTAAGACAATAAGTTTTGGTCATAATATAATAGAAAATACTGCAAGACTTCTATGTTCTCCAATTTTCATAGATACAGCATATGGAAGAGGGAGGATCGAAAAAAAAAAGAAAGAAAGACAACCTGCAAGCCTCCTTGAGCATACAAACGCCTTTGCATTAGCAGGAGTATTGTTGGCACACTGTTACCCCTGGAGTCATAGGATAACTGCATGGATTCTGTGGAAACTCCAAAGACAGTTGCGCTGCCAAAAATGAAATAACAAATTATGACACATAATAATCGAAAGAGATTGTTTTCAGGTGTTAGCCTTCTATACATGCCATGAATATCTTACAACACAATAATTTACATGAAGAAATAAAACACCGGTGATGCTGAGTGTTGGCACTATGGAAATTAAGAAGACTACTGAATACAATTGCAGAAGTTCCGGTTTCTATAATCAAAAGCACATATTTCAACATTTAGCATGTATGTTTATGGGTGTACATAGCAAATCCAACTTGAACTTTAAAGTTTGCCGCACTAAAGGAATTCCAAGCACTAGAGAACCCACACTGAGCGTGTCTTTAATCTTTTTCCAATGAATTGCTTTTTTTAATCCTCATAAATCCTGATGTTAAACATATAACCTACAAAGAAGGTAAAAAAGGATAGAACTAACCCTGTATTTCTTTCAACAAACAATAAAGACAGATGCCATATAAGCTCACTGTCCTCTTAATTTGTTAACTTTTCTGAAGGAATAAACCCAACATTAGAAGCATTAGTACTTGTCTATAACAGATATGGAAGAAGTAGAGTGAGAAAAGATCTCAAACATTCGTCAGCAATTAAGTTCTGCAGCAATCTAGAACAGTAAACTAAACTGCCCAATTACATTAGCTCGTTAAGATGGTTGTACTAAGAAACTATACCCTACATGTTTACCTCCCAGTTCAGACCATTAACTCCATATGGTAAGAAGACAATGAAAAACTGGCTACTCTAATCATTTTGTCGCATCATACAAACAATTTTAAACTTAGACAGAGGCCTTTTCCCCCAAATATATCGGCCTCTGTGAAATTTCCCCTTGCCCGTTCTTGAATTTACCTAAATTTTGGCTACAGATTTCCTGCTAGCTCAATTACTAGATGGATGCATCTCAGTCTTGATGAAACTTGAGGGAAGAGAAATCATCCAGATCTTTGAAATGATTCACCAGAAAACTTAGGAAAAAACAACGACTCAGCCAGATAAGCTACTAGCCAGCCAACCATGAAAAGTCGGAAAACGAGTAGAGAAAATTTGGTTCCTGCATGTCTCATCTAGACAGTCGACCTTTTTAATGCCAGATAATGAAGACTTATTGCTATAGGAACTTGAGGAGTTGAAAGAGAAGCTTCTGATTAGTTAAATTTGAAAGAGAAGCTTCTGATTTGTTAACTTTCAAGAAATTTAACAAAGTGATCCAATTACTCAAAAATCCTCCTCAAAGACATTCCAAGTCAAGTCATACCTGGTATATGTCTATCTAAACCAGGAATAAACTACTTTAAGATTCTCAATGACATATAACTGATTGATATATATATGCATATCATAACATGTATGTGTGTGTATTCACCCCATCAAAAGGATGGAATACCCTTTGTCCATCCTTAGTGCCAACATTTTCCTCCAAGGAAAGCATTTTGGTCAAACAGAACAAGCTAATAAGCAAATGTGGTAAAGAACATGTTATCTCACATTCTTCTTCCGAAAACATACAATCAGTTATAGCATTTCTAAGAGATAAGGCAATACAACTCCCCAAAGGAAACGTGAAGTTCAAATAGTTGAGATTTTCAGGAACCATTTCTTTTAATTTAAAAATGGCTTAAATCAAGACAAAAATTTTCCTTCTCTTTTTGTTCTTTTTTCAAATTGTCTAAACCATATTTTATATATATAATCACAGAGCAGCTAGTGGCATTAACCGAAGTTCAACTATTGAAATTCACCATCTTCCGGTGAAACAACTCCACATGCCAGACAAATAGTATCATAGAGAAAACCCCATAATGCAGCAAATGTTGAGACTACAAAGCTAATAGACCCCAAACAAAGCGAAAAGAAAACCAAAACCAGAAGGAACATTTAATAATTTTTTTGGAAAGAAGAAAGGAAAAGGCGAAACCTTGCACTAGGAGCTCTCCTGGGGACTTCAGGCTCAAACTCGACAGGCAAACCCAAGAAGCCATTGAACCTATCGAAGGTAACATGTGCAACGTGGCGGACATTGGTTGGCGAACCGATCTCCATAGCACAAAGCTCCCTTCTATCAGTACTCTTACAAGCGACTAAAGATTTCCTAAAAAGGGTGACAAGCAAAGCCAACAAAGGCAACTGATCTGTGTCCTCTTTCTGTCTTTCCTTCACCTCTCCCTCTGGGTCACCACCACAGCTTGTTTCATTAACAAACCCATCTCTGTCATGAGTGCAGGCTAAGGATGTTTGGGGACCACACGACAAGGCAGGCTCGGAAGAAGAGGAAGGAGAGGAAGTATTAGTGCTTTGAGGTGAAGGAAAATGGAGCACCTCGGTCATGGCTGGCAATGACAGCAACGTTTCCTGGATTTTTTTATAATATTTTGAAGAAGCCCCAAAAAAGAAGAGATTTTTCTATTGCATTATGAGATTTGAGAAAGAAGGTGGAGTTGGATTGAAGGAAAAGGGAGTCTTCTCAAACAATGTGGGACGTGAGAAACATTAACTGAATTCACAAATAAAATATACAACAAGTGAGACTGATTTTTCTTTTATGGGATTTTAACTTTGCAGAAGCAAAATTTGGTGGGAAATTAAGAGAGGGTAATTGATGGGAGTATAAATTGAGGCAACTAAAAGTAGAACAAAATTTGACTTTAGTTGTCCTTCTCTCTTATCATTACTTGGGTCTATACATAGATTAGCCTTATATGGAGATTGATGGCATTTAACCTGATTTCTTGGCTTTTTTATTTGGATCATCTTCTTTCTTGGTTGGTGGGGATTAAACAGGAAAATTAAAGTTTCTCTTAATTTCTTCATAAGTATTCACATTTTCATGTCAGCAACAGTGATATTGAAACCAAAGTGCTTGCTTTCCCTTTCTTTTTTGCATTTAATTTTAAATTTTAGCCAATATAATAAGTACACCAATGCTTATAATTTAACCCAAATATTTTAAATCTACTCCAATTACATCCGAACTTGCATGTAAAAAAAATCTAATTGACACTATAGTACTTAATTAAAACACTCAAAAACTGAGGGTTGAGTTTAAAATCTAAGTGATAATTTGAGAGGTTTGATAAAATTATAATTGTATTTAAATATAAGGATTTCCAATCATTTGATCATAACCATAAGATATTGTTGTTATTACTATGCATATGTTGCTAAGATACTGTGTGTGTGTGTTTTTTTTTTTTTTTTTAATTATGTTCAGAAAAAGGAAATGGATTGAGTTTGAGTGTCTTTTCCTTTTTCTTCCATACATCAAGCTTTCGGTAAAGAAGGATATCATGTGCATGCATTAAAAATATAAAAAGACAGAGGAAATTCAAATCGTTCTAAAATATGTTTAGAAATTGAGTAATTGAGGATAATATTAATTATATGTAATTTTATTTGGTATAATAATAAATTTAATTTTTGATATTTATATATTTTGTGTATATGTTGTAATTTAAATTTATTAAATCATGATCAAATCAGGGGCGTAGTTAGGAGGGGCTGACAAGGGTCTCAGCCCCCTAAAATGAATTTTATTTATTTATTTAGGTCTTTTAAATTTTTAAAATTTTAAATTAGTAAAAATAAAATTGTACTTTAATCCCCTAAAAATGATAAAATTTACATAAAAATTACAATTTAATTTCGGTCTCCCGTAAAAAAAATTAGCTTTTCCCTTCAATCAAACTAATGGAATTTATAAATGTTACGGGCTAAATTTTTTAAATTAAGACCAAATTGATAGAATGTGTAAACTTTCAAGGTTGAATTTGTTATTATACCAATAACAAATAGTTACAATTGCCAAAAATATTAATGTTGTGATTATTTCTCATTGGTTACACACTTTCGAAATTCTTTGATTTTTTTAAAAAAAATCAATTTACTCAATATCAAAATTGAGAAGGATCAAAATTTTTTTACCAAAATTAACCTATAAAAAACTCAAAAAAATACAAAAAAAAAATTCACTTAAAATGAGTCAAAGCCCAACTTTAACAAAACCACCAAACATCGAAGCTATGATCATCAAAGGATAGTGCTTAAAAAGATCAAAAAATCAATGGTAAAGAATTAAATCAAATTGATTGATCAAATTAGTTAAATAGAGAATGGATTGTTCAACTTGTTCAATAGGTACCAAAAAATTAGAGGAAGATTGAACCAATATAAAACCAGTCGAATCATATTTAAATTAATTTAAATATTACATTTAATTTTTTTTATATAATATTAGGGGTAAGGGATGGAAATAACACGATTCGAACCATATCAAATGGGTTGTTTAACAATAGCTTTAATTAATTTTGAACCAATTGAAATAAGTTTGACCATTGGTCTAATTCTTCAAACATTAATCAAAACAACCATATCTCGTTTGTTTAAATCTACTTGTGGCGTTTAAAAACGATAAAATTACAACCCAAAATATTGTATTTAATAGTTAATTGCACCAAACATCTCCAAGCTATGACCTTCATTCTAAATTGTCCCCTAAGCTTCAAATCATTTTAATTACATCCCAAACTATTGAGGTTGTATCAATTAGGTCATTTCTTTACTAAATTAATTAATTTAACTATTAAATGACAAATAAGATCTTATGTGACATAATTTAAAATGAAAATTTTAAATGAATATTGTAAAAGTAGATTTTAAAAAATTTTATTAAGTTTTATTGTTCACTCTTTTTTTCCTCTCAACAGGGCAAAGACCAAACAACTAACACGACCAGCATGACTCGAACCTAGGCCACCCTTGGAGCGGTAAACACCTTTAATCATCAGGCCATCACATGGGGTTCTTTTAAATATTTGTGGTAATATTTTATTTTTAAAAATTTTCTTTTTAAAATTAACTACATAATATTTGACGTGTCAATTAACGGTTAAATGAACAATTTTAATAATGAAAGAACTTAATTAATATAAAATTAATAATTTAGAAATATAACTAGAACATCTTAAAGTTTAAAGATCAATTTAGAATAAAATTTATAGTTTAAAAATATTTGGCATAATTAACTCTATACTTAAATTATTAATTTGAATTAAAATTCGAAATCTATCCATTTTATCGTAAAGTCAACCCATTAATTTCTTAAAGGCAAATTACACTCAATATCAAGTCATTATGATTTTAAAAAATGCTTTCTGGATTAAAAATGCTTTTAAAAAGGTTGTAAAAATATTTTTGAAAAGTAAGCTTTAAAATTTTAAATATTTAACATTATTGTAAAAATATGCTATGAGGAAATTAAAATGCCATTTTTAGTACAGTTAAATGTTAAAAATGTTATTATTTTTATTTTCAAAAACATTAATTTAAATTCATTAATGTTATGATATATGGAATATTAACGTTAATCAAATAACCCATCATTCCTTTTCAATTAAATTTTACACACATTGCAGTATTGTATTGTTTTCAATGTTAAACAAATCCTCTCAATTTACATTATTAAACTAAAATTCTCGTATACAATCAATAAAATTAAAATTAAATTAAATAATGTCATGATTATTTGAATTGGATTAAATTAGTTGGTCGAATCAAGAATCAATTGAAGTATTAGTTCAAAGAAATGTTTTAGATTAATTGAGCTATCAATCAATATAGACTGATAAATTAAGTTAAAAATGATTAAACCGAATTTTAATTTTTATCAATATTTAATAATTTATTTAATCGAACTAATCAAATAAAATAAATAGATAACAAATGATCTAATCGACTTAACTACCGATCCGAGCTATCAGTATGTAAATAACTTTGACCAAACTGATTTTCTCAGATGATTGATTCATAGGGGTTTGAGAAACAAGGTGAAGTTGCAGTTCACCTAGTTCTTGGGGGTTGATTAACATTTGGTGACAGATTCAAAGAAATTCATCTATTTGAAAGCATTAATTAATAAAAAGGTAATTATAAATATGGAATATTATGAAGATACGGTATAAATTTAGTGATAAAGTTAGATTATATATGAATTTTAATTTAATAAATAATATTATAAATGAATTATATAATTTTTAATAAAATATTGATTTAACTCAATTTTCACAAATGATTAACATCTTTATTAATATATTATTATTTTACATCAATATATTACATACCCAAATAATTATATTTATCCAATATAAAAATAAAATTATATATTTATTTCTTTAAAATAAAAATTAAATTTTTATGTATACATTTGAACTACAATCAGAGTTTAATATGTATAATTGCACCACATCAAATACATATAACCAAACTTTATGTATAATTTTAATATTTATTTATATAAATTTAGGTTTAAATTTTTATAAAAGAAATACACATATTTTAGGAAAAATTATTAAAAAAAGTACATGGCATATTTGAAAATAGCTTGTGAAATAAAAAGTTTTCACTAATGTATTAAATATTAACTTTATTAATAATTAGTAAAGTTTTTATTTTTATCAAAATATATATTTTTTAAAATTACTTTTCAAAAAATATATTTTTGAAGGTGTACTTCGATTCCTGGTTGAATTAAAAAAAAATATCAAATCATCATAGGAGCATGTGTTTGTATGTTAGAAGGAAATGACTGCAAAGTACAATTAACGGTACTTTGACTCTGATGATTGTTAAATTCAAGATTATAAAGTTTGATTAGGGTATTTGTTTGTCTATTTGCTCAAGTAACCCATTTAATGCAAAGAAGTCAACAACCATGGGAGTTGGCTTTTTTTTCCTATATATACTTTGATCCATTCGCTTAGATTGTTAGATATTTGTCCACTAGAAGTCCCTTAACAATGCTACATTTTTTAATGCTATTGCCGCTTCTTTGCACAGGAGAACATACGAGTCTCGAGCCTCTATTGCTTAATGAGAATGGATATAAATGACAACATGAAAGTAACTTTTCCAAATTGACTAGTGTGATAGAATTATCTTGTATTAATTAAGGAATTATTCTGTCACTTTAAGATTTATTACGTTCAAGCCACAACAAATATTCTAATGTCGATGTCTTCTCAACTTGTCTTGTTCAAATCTCACTAAACGAATAGTCATTAGGCATGATTAAAAACTATACTTTGGAATAATTAGTTATGTAGGTTAGTATAGTTAATATAGAAAAGGATTTGTTTTTGTTTTTAGTGTAAAATTAATAAGCTGGAATCCTATTTATAAGGTTTATGATTTCTACAGGGTTTTTGATAGAATCTTGACACTCATTACTGGCGAGTTGAATTTAAATTTTTATTTAAAAATTTTCATATTACAAATATATATTTTTTTAATTTTTTTTTTAGTGGAACTCGATATTTAATAGTGTCAAGTTATGTCTAAATATTTTCCTCAATTGTTAGAAAATTAAATTATATTTTACATTTTAAAAAGAACATGACACCTACAAATTTTAAGATATTACAATCATTTCAAAATAGTTATCTTATTTCTAATGAGGTGTGAAGAGCTCGACAATAAAATAAACCTTCCTAAACTAGACATTAGTTTGAGATAACTCTAAAAATATTTTTGAAAAAACTATATTTTATTATAATAATAAAGTAAAATACCTAATTAGTAATTAATTAAAGAGATAAATATTTATTTGTGAACTTTGTTTTATTGTGCAACTTGATACATGAACTTTGATTTGGTGTAATTATACACAATAACTATGAGTTGTGGTTCATATGTATACGTGGAGTTTTGATTTTGATTCAATTGTTCTCATTTAAAGAAATAAATATCTAGATTTATTTTTTATTAAATTAATATAATAGTTTATGTATGCAGTATATAATTGTAAAATGATATTAATTTGATAATATTATTAGTGAACAAATTAAAATTTAATATATAAAATTATATAATATCAAAATTCATTAAAAACCATGCATTTAACAAAAAAAAAAAAAGCTTTTTAGTATAAATTTTGTAGATGCGTTTGGTGAGCTATGGTCCTACTGTATATGAGTATATCTACCAAACCAAACTCTTACTCATGGGGCCCTTCTAAGCCGTCCACTTGGATGCAAAATCTAAGGAAAAAATGGTATCTTTTTTAGACGAATTAAGTGTTTGTTAAGCAATAAAATCCAACAAACCCCAACATTGCTCTTAAATTAGATTGTTTCTTTATGTCAACGAAGATTTAGCTGTGTTGATTAATGATTGGTGTGAGTTTTTAGGATTTTGAAGATTTAGATTTAAGTTTTATGGTGTGTAATTTATATGGAGGTGTTTTTATTATGTTTATTAAGACTAATTAATTTGAGTTGAGTTGATTATTTAGTTAATTATTGTTGAATTAGATATTTATAATAATTTATTTTAATTGATTAAAAAATATGATTATTTGTTATATTGTCAGCAATCGGTAGAGTGTTTTAGATTCTATAAATAGGTTGAAAGTGTAACAAGTGTTATATTTATATAATTTTTTTACTATACCTTATAATACACTTGTCAAAACTTTTATTTTTTTATAGTGTATCAAATAATTTTTTTAAATTATATATATTGTAGTATTCTTTTGTTTTTGATGTTAAGCAAATTAACTTTGTATAATTATATAAAATTAAAATTTACATCAATATGCTGATTCATAAGTTCAATCCAATAATTTTTCTACTGCTTTTAACCTATAATAAGAATGCTTCGTTTGGTTATTAATTTAATAATATGAGGAAAATGTTTATTTATTATATATATATTACAATCGTTAGATAGAAAATAAATAATAATTATTACAATTTGAAACTTAAAATTAAAAAGATGAATAAAAACTCTTATATAAAAAATACCTCTTCAATTTAAAAAATAATGTTCCTTCTTTTTGTTAAAAGTAAGTCATGAAAATGACTAAATATTATCAATTGAAATAATCTATTGTCCACTCATATATTAAAATATACATAAAAATAATACTTCTACGAAAGGTAGAATAAAACTTAAAAGAGTTTAAGCAAATATTAAGTTGAAAAACAATAGATTTGAATAAAAAATTAATTTCCTTCAAAATATAGATTGAATTAGAGCTCTACATTTAAGACCAAAACTAAACATATTTTTAAATATTATATAATTTATATCACATGAAAATTATATCTATAATAATAGAATATATTATAATATGAATACTAAAAACATGTGATTTGTATTTAAAATATCAATAAAAATAAAAATTATTAGATATGAAATAAAAAAATAAAATAAAAATTAAGTAATTATTTAGAAATATAAACAAATTTAAATAAAATTTTAAACTCAATTTTGAAATCAACATAATTATAATAAATATTATATAAACTCTACCCAAATTTAATCCCATAAACACTACTGCCTAACCTATGGCTATAACATTGTGGAAGTCATTTTCAGCCTTCTGCGTGAACTCTCTTTGATTGGGTAAATGTTGGAATAATTACTTTGAAACCTTTTTGTTCGAAAGTTGTCTCTAAAGTTTGAGGAACAGAATGAATCACTGTTTTAGAAGAACTTTTGACATTTGATTCCTTAGATCACTCCCATAAATTCACGTCAATTGTTTTATAGATGACACTTCCTCGCTGCTAAACAGTTTATTTTACTATGATCTCAAACAAGAAGAATAAACTCTACATTAACTATTCACTAGAGTTGATTTTAAAATATTATCATCTTAACCTTGTGAGGCATTAGACATAACTAAGATACCCAATAAACCAAAATAGAGAATAACTTGAAAGTTAGAATGGACCATGATATTTGGCATTGGAGTTGGCTCCAAAGCAGTGACGATGTGCCATTAAGAATAACATTTCCTTATTGAAGTGAGGAATATGTCATGGTCCTAAAGAGGAATCATAAATCTCATATTGACTTTATACTCTATAATTTGGGAATAAACATTAACTTGATGTTGCTTTAAAACTCAAAAGTTAAGTTTAGGGGATCTTATGCCTATATCGGTCATTGTAGATGGTTGATAAAATTGTGTTACCCTAAGAGGGTCGTTGTAGAGGTGCTAGTTAAAGTGGACAATTTATTCTTTTGACAAATTTCATTATTTTGAATATGGAGGAAAATAGAATGGTATCACTTATTCTTGATAGATCATTTCTTGTAACTGGAAGATCATTAATTGATATTTACAAAGGTAAGATCATTATAAGGATTAATGATGAACACAAATTTTGAAATTTTATCTTCTTTGAAACATAAAAAATAATGCTTCTTAATTAGTAATTATAAAAGAAAAACCTAAAAGCATGTTTGGTTGGGAGGAATGGCCATTCCATATAAAATCTTTAAGATTTAAATATTATGCAGATCAAATCTCTAATATTGTATTGTAAAAAATAGAATGTTGATAATGAAAATATATCGCAAAGAAAAGAGAAATAAAAATAAAGAACACGCAGATTTTTAAGTGGAAACTCTTTTGGGAAAAAAACCACCAGTAGAAGAGAAGAAAATTCACTATATTGAATTCGAATAAATACAAGAGGAGTAGACTATGTCTATTTATAGGCTTGCAAAACCATATTCTAATAGGAGTGTAGTAACACTTTATTCTAATCAATATCAAATAGATGGAGTTTAATAAGGTTTAAAAAACCTTATTCTAAAATAAAATAAAAGAAGTGTAGTTCTATATGGATTTTAATTTTACTTTATTTTGTCACTGTATTTTATTTAAATAAGGATTTGGGTCACTTAATTCTAACAATCTCCATCTTGACACGAATTATCAATAAATAAGTTCTTTATCGCAGACTCTCAACGAACAAGTTCTCCACCTCTTCCATAAAACCCCTTAAGGGTTTAACTTCAACAATGAACACTAACCAAGTTTAAGCAATACTCAAACTTGGTTATAGGAAGTGACTTAGTCATCATATCTGCAGGATTTTCATGAGTAGTAATTTTGCTCACACAATATCACCACGAGCAATAATATCACGAACAAAATGATACCAAACATCAATGTATTTTGTTCTCTCGTGAAACATTTGATCTTTTGTAAGGAAGATGACACTCTGACCGTCACAAAATACTGTATTGATTTGAAGGTCTTCATTAATTCACTAAAGAGTCCCTTAAACCAAATAGCTTCTTTACAAGCCTCAGTAATCACCATGTACTCAGCTTCAGTGGTAGACAAAGCGACTGTAGTTTGCAAAGTGGCTTTCCAACTGATTGCACAACCTCCGATTATAAAGACATAATCTGTGAGAGATCTTCTTTTATCAAAGTCTCTAGCAAAATCGGTATCAACATACCAATGACTCCATCTTTAGTTCTTCCAAACTATAAGCAAACATCAGTAGTACCTTGTAAGTATCTTAAAATCTACTGAACTACTTTCCAATGTTTTTTACCGGGATTCGCTATGTATCTTGTAACACCCTTTACTCGTATCCAACGTCGGAATAGGGTTCGAGGCATTACCGGACTTACATCAAAACATTCATACAAAACCATGCCATAAAATTTCATCCAAATTAAAACTTTTCATACACATGCATAACATCCCTTACACGGGCCGACGAGGCCCAAAACATACATCGGGGGTGGTTCAGGACTAAACTGAGAACTTTGGAAACTTTTGGAAAACTTAGAAAATTTCATCTTGAAACAAGGTCACACACCCGTGTGGCTCGGGACACGCCCGTGTCCTCAACCCATGTAACTCTCTGTTTATGATGTCATTACAAAAATAAGGGCATATGGCCAAGGCACACGCCCGTGTCTCTAGGCCGTGTCCCTCACACAGTTGAGACATATCACACAGCTGAGGCATATGGCTGTGTCACAGCCCGTGTGGCCAATTCGAAACTAAAGTACATGATGCAGGGGACACACGGCCAGTGTGGATAATTTTTAGGCTATTTTCCAAGCTAATTGCCACCCTCAATAACAAACTCACATGCTTACTTTTATTGACATTAACATGGCACATTTGAACATTCAATCATCCATAAACATTACAAGATCATGATAACCTCGTATCATATTTTACATACTTAAAACATCATGCTTAGTCAAGCTCAAATTTACTAATTCTCATGCATCAAAGTTTATAAGATTACTCACATATCATACATTTAAGCCTTAGTTAAACCATCAAGAATTCACCACCAAAAATATAACTCATTACATACACACAATCACAAGCCTCATCTCCATGACATAGGCACATGCATAATCATATAATCAACATAAGCCACCATTCATGGCTATACACAAATTGAACTATAACCATTATAGGAAACACATTTGGCCATATTAGTAATGACATAATTACAAAAGATAAAACCCCTATACATGCCATAGACTTAAGTGTTTGAATACTTATACCCAAAATGGTAGCTTGATAGTATGATTGAATCTCCGGCGATCTCCAACCCGAGCTAGCTAAATAATCCTATAAGAGATGAAAAGGAAGGGGAGTAAACTATAAAGCTTAGTAATTTCATATGAAAATAATAAGCAATTTGTTAACTTCCTTCTCAAGGTAATACAACCATATTTGCATTTTTACTTATGTTCAGGTCAAGCTATTTTCTCGAGTCACAGTCACTAATTTATTTATATCTGGAGATACGGAAATCCAAATTAAGTTCCAATAATTTTAATTGAAACTAGACTTACATATATTCCTACCATAAAATTTTTAGAATTTTTGGTTTAGCCAATAAGTACAGTTTATTCTTTAAAATCACCCCTGTTTCGCTGCACGACAGCTTCGACCTTTCTTCATTAAAAATTAATTATCTCATAGTACGGGACTCGAATAATGTTCCTGTATATTTTTATTGAAAATATACTCATTAATAATTATAGGCATATAAATTATAACCCATAAATATTTTTGTACAATTTTAATGATTTTCTCAAATCAGAGCAGGGGATTTCAAAATTATTCTGACTCTGTCTCACACAATTTCAAATATCTCATAATATGAAATTATTTTGCTTACATCATTTATTTTATAAAAAACTAGACTCAACAAGATTCAATTCCATATTTTATTGAATCTCTAACTTACTTTCTACTATTTTTGGTGTATTTTCAAAGTCGGACTGCTGCTGCTGTCCAAAACTATTTTAGTAAGAAATGATAATAACTAAATTTACCACACCTTCCTTTCTTTCAATTAGAAATCCATACATTTATAAAAATATATCATTATTCAAGAAATTAACACAACATCATTTCATAATGCTCATGGACTTACCATTCATGGATTTCATATTAAGTTGAGTTTCTGTACATACCTATACTGATCCTTACCATTTCATACATATACATAATGCTGTTGCATCTTCGATGTCTCGCACACTATGTACCATACTCGATACCTCGCATGCTAAGTGCTATTCTGGATGTTTCGCACACTAAGTGCCATCCTCAATACTTTGCACACTAAGTGCCATTTATATATATATAGCCAAAGCTATCTCAAATTGCACACTAAGTGCCACTTTTAGCCGAAGCTATTTCGAACTACACACTGAGTGCCATTTTAGCCGATAAGTCGTTAATCATAACAATAATCACGTATAGATAATTTATACAATATCAAGCATTAAGATTATAAATTTAACAATGCTTAATACATATGAACTTACCTCGATTGTCAAAACGTTGAAATGAATCGACTAGTTCGAAACTCTATTTTTCCCTCGATATAGACTCGTATGAGGCTTAACTTGATCTAATCAATCAAATTCAGCTATTTCAATTCATATTCTATTCATTTTAACTCAATTTCATATTTTGGTAAAATTACCCCTACACTTTTGACCTTTTTACAAATTAGTCCCTAAGCTCGTAAAATGCAAATTTAGTCAATTTCATCATAGCCCAAGCTATCTAAATTTCATACATGCTCATATCAGCCCATATTTTTCATTTATTCACACTTACCACACAATTTATTATATTTCACAATTTAGTCCAAAATTGACATTTTTACTAAAATTCACTTAACAAAACTCAATAATCTACCATCAAAGTTTTATTTTCTATCATTAAACATCAAGATACTCAAATATTCAACAATGGCATCATCCAAATACTTTAACAATTTTGAAATCGGAGTTATGGGCTATCTAGAATACAAAGCAACGATCTCAAAAACGTAAAAATTATTAAAAACCGAGACAAAATGGACTTACATGCATGAACAACTATGGCCTAACCTTCAAAGCTTTGAGAACATTATTTTCTTTCTCACATTCGGCTATTGATGAAGATGATAGCATGTAATTTGGCTTTTGTTTTATTTTATTTTATTATAATTACCAAATACCATATTTAACCTTAATATACATTAATAATTTCCATTATACCAAGCCATGAAATTCCACTATAAAAAATTATGAAATAATTACCACTTAAGGACTCTCACTATTTAATTCCATAGCCATTTAATTTCTTTAACTTATAGAACACAACTTTTACGCTTTGCGCGATTTAGTCCTTTTTGCTTAATTAACTATCAAAACGATAAAATTTTTCAACGAAACTTTAATACCATCTTATTGCCACTCCGTAAATATTTATAAAAATATTTATGACTCAGTTTATAGAAACGAGGTCTCGATACCTCATTTTCTAAACCCACTTGACCTTAAGGTCATACCACTTGAACTTAATAAATCGCTTATAAAACAAAAATCACAATATAAAAAACCTTTTTAAACTCACAATTAACTCGTAAATATTAAATATAATATTTACAAACCTACTCGTTGGATTTGGTGACCTCAAAACCACTGTTTTGATTAACCCTAAAAACGAACTGTTACATATCTGTTAACTGCACTAACTATATGTGATAAATTTGGGCGTGAACAAACCATAGCATACATGAGAGATCCCACTGCACCAGAGTATGGAACATGTGATGTGTACTCAATCTCATCATCTGGTTTTGGAAACAAAGTCAATGAAAGTCTGAAATGGGCTGGTAAAAGAGTACTAACAGGCTTAGCACTCTGCATATTGAACCTGCAAAGAACTTTCTCAATGTACCCCTTCTGACTTAGGTACAATTTACTTGTTTTTCTATATCTAAGAATCTCCATACCAAGTATCTTCTTTGCTGGTCCCAAATCTTTCATCTCAAATTCTTCACTTAGTTGGGCTTTCACATTACTTATCTTTCTTTTATCTTTCGCTGCTATAAACATGTCATCAACACAAAGGAGTAGATACACAAAAGAACCATCACTAAAGTAAACACAACTATCAAAGCTACTTTTTTTGAAATCATGAGAAGTCATAAAGGAATCAAACCTCTTGTACCACTGTCTTGGTGACTGTTTCAAACCGTAAAGGGACTTTTTCAACAAGCAAACATAGTCCTCTTTTTCCGAGACTGTAAAACCCTCTGGTTGTTGTATGTAATTATCCTCCTCAAGTTCTCCATATAAAAATGTCGTTTTTACATCTAACTGCTCGAGCTCCAAATCATGCATAACGACAATACCAAGCAAAGGTCGAATCGAACTATGCTTCACAACTAGGGAGAACACATCCATTCTTGGAATTTGACAGTAACCCTTTGCAACAAGCCTTATTTTATATTCGAGTTCTTCAAATCCTGGAGTCCCTTCTTTCTTTTTAAACACCCAATTAGAACAAACAACCTTTTTACCTTTAGGAAGTTTTACAAGATCCCATGTTTTGTTTTTGTGGAGTGATTCCATCTCTTATTGCATAACAAACATCCACTTTTCTGAGTCTTCACAGCTAACCTCTTCAGAATAATTGGCTCTTGGTTTGCATTTATATCTTCAGCCACATTTAAAGTATAAGCAACTAGATCAGCCTCGGCATACTTCTTTGGAGGTTTAATTTCTCTTCTAGTTCTGTTTTTGGCGATAGAGTATTGTGGTGTAGAAGAAACTCTATTTTGAATTTTTGTACTGGATTGAGGAGTCGACTCTGTTGTAGATTTTAGATTAATTTGATGCTCCACCTCCTTTTGATTTTCTTTATTAGAAGAGTCTTTAAAAGATAAGTTAGGTAGCATAGCAGTTTCATCAAAAACAACATCTCTGCTAATCATAACTTTTCTGTTTTCAGGACACTAGAACTTATACCCTTTTACACCAGCTTTATAACCAAGAAAAACACATTTAATGGATCTCGGTTTCAATTTTTTCATTATCAACATGAGCATACGCAGGACACCCAAAGATCTTTAAATTAGAATAGTCAGCAGGATTACTAGATCATACCTCTTGTGGAGTCTTTTTCTCAATGGCAACGGATGGAGATCAGTTGATAAAAAAAATGCAGTAGAAGCTGCTTCGACCCAAAATGACTTCAGTAAGTTAGCATTCGACAACATACATCAAACTTTCTCCATGATCGTTTTGTTCATTCGTTCTGCAACGCTGTTTTGTTATGGAGTATGATGAACTGTCAAGTGTCTCACAATCCCTTCTGACTTGCATAGTTCATTAAACTCATCAGAACTAAACTTTAAGCCATTGTGTAACACCCCCTAACCCCAAATCGTCACCAAAATAGGGTTACGAGGTATTACCGAACTTATACACTAGCATTTACACAAAACTGAGTCATAAATTTGCATATTAAATTGAAACTTCTCAAATTACACTATAAAGTCCCTAATATGGGTCTACGGGGCCTAATACATGCTTTAGAAGTAATTCGGGTTTAAACCGGTAACTTTAGAAAATTTACCTTGAAGATAGGGGCACACGCCCATGTGGCTTGAGACATGGCCGTGTGGCTTGGGACATGGCCGTGTGGCTAGCCCGTGGGGTTCCCATGGCCGTGGGGCCAGGCCGTGGGCAGATCTGACTTGCACACACGACCGTGGGGACAGCCTGTGTGACATAAATAGAGAGCCACACGGTTTGAGCACATGCCCATGTGACTTGGCCATGTGAAAACATGATTTTTGACCATTTTTAAGCTATTTTTACATGCTAAACACATCTAATTCACGCCCAAACATTTACTAATAGTTCTTAAATCAAATATAATTCATTATGCTATTCAAACTTAGCAAATATTCATTCATTCACTTCAATACCTCTTAAGGATTATGTACCACAATTCATATCAAAATTATACTACATTATCATAATAGTCAAACTCATGTAAGTTTAACTTCCAAGATATGCATATTTCATACCATGTTTCAACATCTTTCATGCCCATTCTTATCATTTACAAAATAAAATCTTATCAGCCTAGGTACATGCCAATTTACCAAAAGAAAGGTATTTCACCACTTTGAGTTCAAGATTGAATTGGATGCTGAGTCCTTAACTTTCTTTCGTACCTAATCCTGCGTACGAAAAAACAAACCGTATGCTGAGTATACATTCAGTGGTATCTCTATAAACCAATACTTAACATGCATTTAAAACATAACTATAAATTCTAACAATAAGAACTTTATAAATTACCATTCAATTATTCTTAAATTACAATAACACTTATTAATAAAATCGTATTCAATAAGATCATACAGTAACAACAGTATCTTTTAGTGTTCAGTACAGTAGTTTATCCCTTACATTCATTTTACATCTCTTCCTTATAGTTAAGCAATTCATATATATTTATATTTCATGTCTTTCGATAACTTAAACATTTGTAAATCAATCACAGTCACTTAATCGATATCAGACAGTCTTCAGTACTTTCATTTACCTCTATTAACATCACTTGGACTTAAACGGATACGCGGATCCAACCCACACACCGGGGATAATATACAATATTTTATCGGCCGAAACCGGAATACACCGTAGGGTAACAGTATCAGTAACAGTAACAGTCATAATCAGGTATCCTCTTCGGAACGAATCCGGAATAGTCACAGTATTCGACACATATAGTGTCTCATCGACACATATAGTGTCTCATCGACACACAGTCAGAATATCCCTGAACACTTCCAATCCTATGGCATGCCAATTGTATTCGACTAGCTCGACACTGTTAATGGGGTATTCAAATTGTTTCATTTCAATACAGAAGTAGTAACAATTTCCATCATGTCATTCATTATACATTCTAACTATTAAAAATAACAATTACATTGTATTAAATCATTAAGCATAGTTTATAGAAATACAAACCGAAATTCTCGAGTTTATTCGATATCCTCGTTCACTTTTTCCTTTCCCTTTTTCGATGACGTTTCCGGTGCTACATTGTCTACATAAAATTTAACATTTAAAATTATCAATATATGTTATTTAATAACACACTCTTTAATTTCCATGTAACTTTTACTATATTTCCAATTAGGTCCTACCACCATAACCATTCTTTTTCTTCAAATAACCTTATAAATTTCATTTTATACCTACTTTAAACAAGTTTCAACTCTTAATATTCAATATAAAACATCAATTCTACAATTTAAACAATTTAATCCCTACTATAACAAAACTTATATTTATCTTTACAATTCAATCCTTCTCTCACTTCTAACTTGAATTTATATCAATTAAACCAATAATTCTTTCATTCACTCAACTTAATCAACACCTAAAAATTCAATAACTTTCTAAATTTCTATAAAATTCAAATAGCATTTCTTCCTAAGATTCCATAGACACCAAAATTACAAGAAAAGGGATTAAATTAACTTACCACTTAAAGCTTGAACCTTAAAACCCTATTTTTCCTTTCTTTTTCTTTCCCTTTTTCTCTCTTTCTTTCCCTGTTCTGTTTTGTCCTTCTTTCTTTCCTTTTTCTTTATTTTATTTCTTTTTTCTTTTATTATTTCTTTTATTATATTATTAACTATTATATTATTATAATTATTAATTCCTTAAATAATAAGTAAATACATTTATTTACATACATTTGTACCAATTATAATAATACAAATGTATTTATACTTACCACACACTTGTCACATAAGGCTTATTTGCTAATTTAGTCCTTTGACTTTTCTATAGTTAATAATTAAACCTTCACACTTTATTCAATTTAGTCTATATACTTAATTAACCCTAATTAAGCTAAATTTACTTAATTAAAATCTAATTAACCCCTCATTTAACTTCATAAATATTTCTAATAAATATTTACGAATCTAATTTTCAGAATCGAAGACCCAAAAACTCACTTTTCCAATGACTTTAAAATTTAGGTCGTTACACATTGTCTGTGCCGATATGTTTTATTTATTTTCTCGTCTGTTTTTCAATCATAGTTTTCCAAGACTTAAATGTAAAAAACACATCGCTTTTCTTCTTTAAGAAGAACGCCTAAATTTTTCTGAAAAAATCATCAATAAAAGTTAGCATATAATTAGCTCCACCTCTCGAAGGCACTCTGAATGGCCGTCACAGACATAATGAATATACTCCAACGTTCTCTTCGTGCTATGGATTCCTCTGGTGAATCGAACTCTCTTTTGCTTTCCAAAAACACAGTGCTCACAGAATTTTAATTTGCAAATTCCTTGCCATCAAGAAGTCCTCTTTTGCTCAATTCTGTCATGCCATTCTCACTCATATACCTTAGGTGCATATGCCAAAGTTTACTAATATCATCATCTGACAAGGAAGAGGAAGCAACAACTGCATCACCAGTAACAGTAAAACTCTGCAAAACATATAATTTAGTAGTATTTCTCTGCCCTTTCATCACAACGAGGGAACCTTTGAAAATTTTTAAAACCCCACTTTTAGTTGTGTATCTGTATCCTTCTGAATCAAGAGTGCTCAACGAAATTAAATTTCTCTTCAATTCTGGAACATGTCACACGTTACTAAGTGTTCTGAAAACTTCGTCAAACATATTAGCTTTAATCATTCCAACACCTGTAATTTTACACGAAGTATTATTTCCCATCAAAACAACACCTTCAGACACTGTTTTGTAAATTGTAAACTAATCCCGATTGGGTCTCATATGAAAGGTGCTGCCCGAATCAAGAATCCACTTCTCGTTCACTTTAGAATTGTTGATAGAAGTGATTAGAAGTTCACCATCATTGTAGTCTTCTACAACATCAGCTTCACCGGATTTTTCTGATTATTTTTTCTTTTGATTCACAACCTCCCTTTTGATATTGTTCTACAGCTTATAACACCCAGATTTAATGTGCCATTTTTTCTTGCAGAAATTACAAGTTTTACCTCTGTTTGAAGACTTTGATCTACCTTTAGATTTACAGCGAGGATTTTGTTCCTGTGTCCTTCCACGATCATCATCAGCATTTTGATCTTGTCTCTCATGAACAATGAGACCTTCTCCTGAGAGTCAAATTTAACCACAAGATGCTTCATCTTATCATACGAGGTCAAAGAATCATAAACCTCATCAATTGTGAGAGACTCGCGGCTATATAAAATCGTGTTTCTAAAGGTTGAATAAGACAGAGACAATGAATGAAGTAGAATCAACCCTAGATCTTCCTTATCATACTAAACCTCCATGGCCTTTAAGTTTGAGAGAATTTCTTTAAACACTGTTAAGTGTTAGTGTACAGACGCACCTTCCTCCAAACGACGAGCATAAAGACACTGCTTCATATGCAACTTGCTGGTTAGAGTTTTTGACATACATATTTGTTCTAGCTTCTTCCATAATGCAGCGGCAGTTTTCTCCTTCATCATATCCTACAATTTTTTGTTAGAAAAATGCAGATATAATTGTGTTAACACCTTTTGATCCTTACGCTTCTTCTCTTCATCCGTTAATGTCGATGGCATCTTATCTATCCTTAGCAGAGCATCTTCTAGATCCATCTGCGCAAAACTGCTTGCATCTTAATTTGCCACAACGTAAATCCGGTGTTGCGATCCAACAACAGAATTTCATACTTCAAAGACGCCATTACCGTGATCAAGATGAACAATCCAAAAGCTCTAATACCAATTTGTAAAAATAGAATGTCGGTAATGACAATATATCACAAAGCAAAGAGAAATAAAAATAAAGAACACACAAATTTTACGTGAAAACCCTTTCGGGAAAAAAACCACGGGCAGAGGAAAAGAAAATTCATTATGTTGAATTCGAATAAATATAAGAAGAGTAGACTATGTCTATTTATAGGCTTGTAAAACCATATTCTAATAGGAATGTAGTAAGATTGAAATATCTTATTCTAATCAAATATCAAATAGATGGAGTTTAATAAGGTTTAAAAATCTTATTCTAAAATAAAATAAAAGAAGTATAATTCTATATAGATTTTACTTTTATTTTATTTTACCACTTTATTTTATTTAAATAAGGCTTTGGGTCATTTGATTTTAACATGTATAAATGTTGGTTTTAAATCTTTAGAATAATATGATTTTCACAACTTTAAGACATACCTGATACGGAATTGAAGTTCGCAATTAGCCTTTATTATTAAACTTAAGAAAAGTAAAAGGAATGAATTTCAGTAATGTCTATTGTTATACAAGTGCTAGGTATTTATACCAGTACTTAGGCGGCCGGAAGAAAAATGAACCAGTTGATTGTTCTCGCAGATCCACGATCACATGTGCAAAGTCTACTAGAGGAGGACATAAACATTTCGCTGCATGAAGCCTCGCTTGGACATTAATCTTGCTGGAAATTTAGTCACGTACTAATTTTATTTTCTACTATAAAAGAAATGATACGGGAGTCAAGCCAAGACAATCCATTGGCCTTTAATCACCATGGGATTTCATCGCTCTATATTTGAACCGTCTGATGAATATGTCATCCAAATAAAAACCATGTCTTGGTTCTATGCTGCCATCATTGCCCCGCTCTGCTGACTGACTTTTCAGCTGCTTATTCACTTTTGTTTCATTTCATCCTCCATTTTTCTTTTCCCTTTCCATCAATGCATGAATATGAACTTTACACAGGCAAAATGTAGCAGACCTTTGCTGGTAAGTGATGCTTACATTGTTTTCTTTTGAAAATAATAAAGTTGGGTTTTTCTTTTTTCTTTCTTTCTTTTGCTTGATTCATAAACATAGAATGTAATATCTGGCATTCTTCTTTTTAAAATCCGAGCTTTATACTCTTTAGTTCTCAAAGGTAAAGGGATGTTCATGTTGTTGTCCAAAGTTGTCTCTCTTATTTTGTTTGATTTGATTTAGAATGTTATGTTTGGTCTGTTCACTGTTTCATTTAAGTGGCGTGAACTGTTTGTAATGTTGCTCCAAAGAAGTGTCACTATTTGTTTCAGAGAGGAACATTATTACTCATAAGGTTCAATGTTTTGAAATGAATTTTTTTGTTCTAGGAAATGGGTAATGTAGGAGAGCAAAACAGTGACATTCCTTTTGATGTGCTGTCTCGGTTGCCAACAAAGTATATGCCAAGATTAAAATGTGTTTGTAAAGGGTGGAATCGTCTTATCTCAGACCCCATTTTCATGAAGGTTCAATCCCGAAAGAAAGAACCAGTATCAGGCTTCTTCTGCCAACAACGATTTAGATTGGGCAATGAGGACATCACTACTGTAACCTACATCCCTGTTGGAAAGCAAGAAGCTAAACTTTTTCAGACAGTATTTGACTTCCTTCCTGAACATGTTGTGTTGCTCGCTTCATGCAACGGGTTGGTCTGTGGTCGCAGTTGCTTCCCTAGAATAGACCCTTCCCTCTACATATGCAACCCCTTGAACCATGAATGGATGAGGCTTACATGGGATGAACCTAACAGAGAAGACACCTTTGCTTTGGCATTTGATCCATGTAGAGATCTTCTAGGCACATCAACCAAATTCAAATTGATCAGGGTGAAGCAAATTGAAACTGAATCAAAGGCCTTATGCTTCTCATTCGACATATACTCTTCGGATACAAAGGCCTGGAAGAAATCAGAAGAAATATGCAAGTGCAATAGCAATCTGTACAAGAACAAAGGGTTTTATGTGGAAGGGGTTTTGCATTGGTTGACTGATGGTGATGAAATGCTTACCTTCGGCGTGGAGAATGAACTATCATGGTTGGTATCTGTTCCACTTCCAGCCATCGAATTCCGCAGCATCCCTGAAGCATGCATAGGAGACTCCGATGGCAGGCTGCATTACGTCCTGGTTTCTCAATACGGACTTCAAGTTTGGTTCCTCGAGGATTACTTCGAATCTAAATGGTCCCTGAAACTCTCTAAAACGTTAGAGGAAATGGAAGAACAACACATGATGTTCCTTTACAATTTGCGCGAGAGAGTAACACAAAGGCTGGCAGTTGACATGGAAGCATGGGTTGATCTTTTAGCCTTCAAAGATGGCTATTTGCTAATGAGAGTTTCACGAAATATCATGCTATATAATATCGTGACAAACAGGATGCACCTACTTTGTTCTCTTTCCAATTTCGGTACCCATTCCACCTTTTGCACAGTCCTTCCCTATTCATTGAGTTTGGTTCCCTTAGATCAGGCTTAAGACCCTCTTTTCTCTCTTTTTGTTGCAAGTAAATAGAATCTAAAGTCCAGGAAGTAAACTTATAACATTTTAGAACTGTCATTGAAGAAGTTTGGGTTTGCATGAGGCTGCCAGAACTTTATTTTTGTCCTTTTTTTTCTTTTATCTTTTGCTGAAATGATGATGTTTTATGCACGATATCAGATTCATCCCACAACATTAGATACCAATTTATGAAATTAGATTTGCTAACGGATATGCTATGCTCTATGTTATGAATCTATAAGTTTAATCCTCCAACTTGCATTTGTTATTCTATCCTTTTTTTAATATTTTAGGGAAGAGTTTAACTTTTCATTCAAATATCCGATTCAACAACTCTAAATTTAGTTAGAAATCAAATAAACATTTAAAACTAAATAAATTACACTTAGAAAAAATTGGGACTATTTCCAAAATCCATTATTTCCATGTATAAACGCTTTAACTTCTTATCATATTATTTTGTAGATTGAATAAAAAATCTGCTTTCAAGTCTTTAGATGATTTTAATATTTGAAAGACTCCTATCTCTTATAAAAAGAAAATAATATTATTATGTATTATTGATTTCAAGTTGTTAAAATTTATTTATTTTAATTAAAAGCAAGCTTTTGATCTGTTTTAGATAAGATTATTATATATTGATTTCAAATTTTCAACCAATTTCAGCTTGTTAATATCATTTTTTTAATTAAGAAAAAGCTTTTTGTCTGTCTTAGATGTTTGGTCTCAAACAAATGTTACCATCTTAGCATCAAGTTCATAAATAAAACCCAAAACCAATGATAGCAAACAAATGCATCGCCTAGCTGTATTTCAATCTGCCAGGCCACTCTTTTATTCTACCATTGCTAATTCTTATACTCATTTCTCAACCTCAGAAGAAAACTTTTGCACCAAATTCTTAACTTCATGCGCCCAAACATCAAACTTACTTCATGGAAAGGTAATCCATGCCAAATTCATCAAAGGGTTATTTCCAAATTCCCTTTACCTCCAAAACCACATCCTAAACATGTACTCCAAGTGTGGAGACCTAATCAGCGGTCACAAGCTGTTCGATGAAATGCCTCAACGCAACGTCGTTTCATGGTCTGCCATGCTTTCTGGCTTTACCCAACATGGGTTTTTCAACCAAGCTTTATCTTTGTTCGTTTACATGTTAAGGGATGGAACTTCAAATCCTAATGAGTTCACATTTGTTAGTGTTCTTCAAGCTTGTTCTTTGCACGAAAATTTAGATTTAGCTTACCAAGTTTACGCTATGGTTTTACGTTTGGGGTTTGAATCAAACGTGTTTTTAGTCAATGCTTTTTTGACAGCTTTGATGAGACATGGGAAAAAAGAGGAAGCTTTGGAGGTTTTCGACAAGTGTTCAAACAAAGATATCGTGACTTGGAATGTTATGTTAAGTGGGTACTTGGAAAATTCTTGTTTAGATTTGCCTAAATTTTGGGTTCAAATGAATCATGAGGGGCTGAAACCTGATTGCTTTACTTTTGCAAGTGTTTTAACTGGGTTGGCTTCTGTTGGTCATTTAAACATGGGTTTACAAGTGCATGGTCAACTTGTCAAGTCTGGCCATGGTACTGAAATTTGTGTCCAGAACTCTGTGGTTGATATGTATATAAAGAATCAAAGACTTTTCGATGGGCTGAAAGCTTTCAATGAAATGGGTGAAAAAGATGTTTGTTCTTGGACACAAATTGCTGCTGGGTGGTTAGAGTATGGGGAACCTACAAAGGCTTTGGAAGCTATTGCAGAAATGAGGATGATGGGGGTAATACCCAACAAGTTTACACTTGCTACCGCTTTCAATGCTTGTGCTAATTTGTCCTTCTTGGAAGAGGGGAAGAAAGCTCATGGGTTGAGAATTAAACTTGGGGTTGATATTGATGTTTGTGTGGATAATGCATTGATTGACATGTATGCAAAATGCGGTTCCATGGATGGTGCTTGGGGTGTTTTTAAGGTAATGGACGATCGTTCCATTGTTTCATGGACAACAATGATAATGGGGTGTGCACAAAATGGTCAAGCTAGAGAAGCTCTTAAGATTTTCAATGAGATGATTATGAAAGGTATAAAACCGAATTACATAACCTTTGTTTGCGTTCTTTATGCATGCAGCCAGGGAATGTTTACTGATGAAGCCTGGAAATATTTCTCTTCCATGACCATTGACCATGGAATCTCTCCTGGTGAAGATCATTATATATATATGGTACATCTTCTTGGCCGTGCAGGGCATATTAAAGAAGCCGAAGAACTAATCTTGTCAATGCCATTTCAGCCTAGTGCATCAGTTTGGCAAACTTTGCTTAATGCTTGTCAAGTTCATGGGGATATTGAAACAGGGAAGCGAGCAGCAGAACATGCAATAAACCTAGACAGAAAGGACCCTGCAAGTTATGTGCTGTTATCAAACATGTTTGCTGGCTTCAACAATTGGGACGATGTGGGAAAGTTGAGAGAACTAATGGATACCAGGGATGTAAAGAAAGTACCTGGAACCAGTTGGATCAAACTAGAAAAAGACTGCTCAGTAACTTCAGGACCCAAGTTTTCAAGTATGGGATCTAAAATTAGTTGATAATAGGTGATCATCAAGCTCATTAAACTTTTAACTGATGGAAGATGAGAAACTCTAGAGAGATTCAGGCAGTAAAAAACTTGGGAGTGATTTAACTTCAAAATCAAAATTCTTCTGAGATGGATCAAGGACTTCTCGCATAATATGAACAAGAATTTGTATTCTATGTTTTCTTTTCTGGGGTGAAGCAATCTTTTCATTTTTGTGCAAGTAATTAGATTAAAATAATGCAGACTTTCAGTGAGTATTATGTGGAAATAAAAAGCTCACATATGTGACAATAGCATATTGTTTAGATCAAAATTAAAATTTTAAATGTCGAAAAGTAAATAATGGTATAATCTATTTGACCACTAATCCGATTTTTTATTTTTATAAGATTAAATTAGTGGTTCAATTGGTTAAACCGATAATTGATAGTGTGTTCTATTTAACCACTAATACAGAATTTTCAACATTAAAACACATCCTAATTAGATATTAATTAAATACTTTTAAAAGAAGTTTTTATAAATACAAATAGTTTAAAATTAACGCAATACAACAAAGCATAATAAATTAAAAATTAGAATTACATCCAAATCTAAATCTGTCGAAATAAGTTTTTACATTATTCTTTGAAAGCCCAAATTGTTGTCGAAGAAGATTAGAGCAAAGGTCCATATGCAGCCCAACACAATCTTGCCCTGCAGCTCCGCTCGGCATTCGCTTGCGGCTTGTCGAAGATTTGATTTTCAAGTGTTTCCAATCTACCACTCAAAAACCTCTGCATAAACCTTTGCTTCTCTTCGTTTCTTTTCTTTGTTCAGTGCTTCAAGGTACGTTCTTATCTTCTTTTTTTTCTTCCTTTTTAGCTTATTTTTGTCTTCTCTTTGTAGATTCACACATTTTGCTATTTTTATTTTTATCAACATATATTTTGTTTCGACTTAACCATGTTGAAAAAAAGCTTTATTTTGAGTTGTTTTCTTACTTTTGTTTTAAAAGAGGAGCTTCTTAAACGAACCCAGAAATGGAATTAAATATTAAGAGTTTGTGAGATCTCTATTTAGTTCTGGGTTTGGCTATATGAACCGTCTATATAGATTGACTATATATATTTTTTTGTTTCTCATTTGTGGGTTTTGATGTTGACGCCTGGCAATAATTTAGGTTATTTAGTCTTAATCTTTGGGTCCATTTTTGTATCCAAATAGCAAAATTCACTTGGGATTTGTTTAACATTCATTTGTTTTTCTTGTGGGCAGATTTAGGCATTTAAGCTATGGATGATAACTTGTATGATGAATTTGGGAACTATATTGGACCTGAGATTGAGTCCGACCAGGAGAGTGAAGGTGAGGAAGAAGAAGATGAAGATCTCCTCGACAGGCATGCTCAAGAGGAAAGAGAAGAATCTGATGGTGAGGCTCCACCTGGTGCGTCTAATGGATGGATTACTGCAGCCAATGACGTCGATATGGACAATCAGATTGTTCTTGCTGAGGACAAGAAATATTACCCCACGGCTGAAGAGGTTTATGGTGAGGATGTTGAGACATTGGTTATGGATGAAGATGAGCAGCCTCTTGAACAACCTATTATTAAGCCTGTTAAGAATATCAAGTTTGAGGTTGGAGTTAAGGATTCTTCAACTTATGTATCGACCCAGTTTCTTATCGGTTTGATGTCAAATCCAGGTTTGGTTCGGAATGTTGCCCTTGTTGGGCACTTGCAGCATGGAAAGACGGTGTTTATGGACATGTTGGTTGAGCAAACCCACCATATGAAAACATTTGATGAAAATAGTGAGAAGCACATGAGATACACTGATACAAGAATTGATGAGCAAGAGAGAAGGATATCTATCAAGGCAATTCCAATGTCACTTGTTCTGGAGGACAGTAATGCAAAATCCTATCTTTGTAACATCATGGACACTCCTGGTCATGTGAACTTTTCTGATGAAATGACCGCTGCTCTTAGGCTTGCTGACGGTGCTGTGTTGATTGTTGATGCTGCTGAAGGAGTGATGGTAAGTACATCTTTGCATGCATATTATAGTATTTAATACTTGTTCTTCTGCTTATGATTATGCTTGTGGCCCACTTAATTTACACCTACAAACAAGAAATGTTTTCATTCATATGAAAGAACTTGGGAAAAAAATGAGTATTCTGAGGTTTATCACAATTAAATTATGCATTGCTTGATCAAATCTTTTCAAATCCACTGCCTTACTAATTATCGAGCTTGGGCTTCTGCATGATGTAGCTGCTGTCTGTAGAATGTTTAAACTATGAAAATGAGCAATATGGAGTGTTCTAAATGATACCATTTCTTTCCTGTTTTAAACAGGTAAACACTGAGAGGGCTATACGCCATGCAATACAGGAGCGCCTACCTATTGTAGTTGTTATAAACAAGGTAATACTTTTCACCTTATGATTTATCTCTATAAGTTGTCTGATGAAAATGATGTTCCAGATCTTGCTCCTACTCAAATGCTTTTTACTTATTTTAGGTTGACCGGCTGATAACAGAACTTAAGTTGCCCCCAAAAGATGCTTATCATAAATTAAGGCATACACTGGAAGTAATCAATAACCACATATCTGCCGCCTCTACAACTGCTGGTAATGTTCCTGTTATTGATCCTGCTGCTGGAAATGTTTGTTTTGCTGATGCAAGTGCGGGATGGTCCTTCACTTTGCAGTCATTTGCAAAATTATATGTCAAACTTCATGGAATTCCTTTTGATGCTGAGAAGTTTGCATCTCGTCTTTGGGGAGATATTTATTATCATCCTGATACAAGGGCTTTTAAAAGAAAACCTCCTGCTGGTGGAGGAGAACGATCATTTGTTGAATTCGTGCTTGAACCCCTGTATAAGATATATAGCCAGGTGATTGGTGAACATAGGAAGAGTGTAGAATCGACTCTTGCAGAGTTGGGTGTCACTCTTAGCAATGCTGCTTACAAGTTAAATGTTAGGCCTTTGTTAAGGCTGGCTTGCAGTACAGTTTTTGGTTCAGCTTCAGGCTTCACTGATATGCTGGTTCAGCACATACCATCTCCTAAGGATGTCGCAGCTAAGAAGGTTGATCACATATACACTGGACCTAAACATTCTATTATTTACAAGGCAATGGTAGATTGTGATCCTTCTGGCCCTCTTATGGTTAATGTGACCAAACTATACCCCAAGTCCGATTGTAGTGTTTTTGATGCTTTTGGTAGAGTTTACAGTGGTAGAATTCAAACAGGACAAACATTGAGAGTACTCGGAGAAGGCTATTCACCAGATGACGAGGAGGACATGACAGTGAAAGAAGTAACCAAATTATGGATCTACCAAGCTCGGTATAGAATACCCATTAGCAGTGCCCCTCCTGGTTCTTGGGTTCTCATTGAAGGTGTTGATGCTTCAATTATGAAAACTGCCACGCTTTGTAATGTGGATCTTGACGAAGATGTATACATATTGCGGCCTTTACAGTTTAATACTCTTCCTGTTGTAAAAACAGCAACTGAGCCTTTAAATCCCAGTGAGTTGCCCAAAATGGTAGAGGGGCTTCGGAAGATTAGCAAAAGCTATCCTCTGGCTATTACTAAAGTTGAGGAATCTGGTGAGCACACCATATTAGGTACTGGAGAATTGTACTTGGACTCAATCATGAAAGACCTTAGGGAGCTGTATTCTGAGGTGGAAGTTAAGGTATTGAGTTTCTCGTACTCCTTGTACTACTTTTTCATTTATATCTTTCTGGAATTTGTTTCTCTATTATACGGGCTATGCTTAAGCTAATATGTGTGCTTTCACTTCTTATGCTTCTCCTAATAGGTGGCGGATCCTGTTGTTTCATTCTGTGAAACAGTGGTGGAGTCTTCTTCCATGAAATGCTTTGCTGAAACACCCAACAAGAAGAATAAAATAACCATGGTAAGACAGCCATCTAAGCGCTTTTTTTTTTTTTTTTCTTTCTTTAATCTAGATGCTTTTAGGAATAATTACTGGTAGTAGTTACTTTCAGGCTGTATGATCATATACCTTCCCATGATTTTAAGATTGCAGAGCCATTGGAAAGAGGGCTTGCAGAAGACATTGAGAACAGTGCTGTAAATGTTGATTGGAGTCGGAAGCAACTTGGCGACTTCTTCAAGACAAAATATGACTGGGATTTGCTTGCTGCACGTTCCATCTGGGCATTTGGCCCTGATAAGCAGGTGAAAGAAGTGCAATTATGTTGTTTCTAACTTCATCCCTGACTTGGTGATTTTATCTTGTTCCTTCATGTTTCTAAAGAGCAGAACAATGAAATTCAAGTTGTAATAATTGGCATCTGTGGCTGTTACGAATCTTGTTTTGCAGGGACCTAATATTTTATTGGATGATACACTCCCAACTGAGGTTGACAAGTCTTTGTTGGGTTCCGTCAGGGATTCTATTGTCCAAGGGTAAGAATATATCTTCTTTTCCCAATCTTTTAAGTTGTTAATCACTTAAACCTCCTGCTTGTGACTAAAAATTTCATGTTTTGCTGTGCAGGTTTCAGTGGGGTGCAAGAGAAGGACCCCTCTGTGATGAACCAATAAGAAATGTAAAGTTCAAAATAGTGGACGCAAGGATTGCGTCTGAATCATTGCACCGGGGATCTGGACAGATCATCCCCACAGCTCGACGTGTGGCCTATTCAGCTTTCCTTATGGCAACCCCACGGCTTATGGAACCTGTATATTATGTGGAGGTATGTTCCTTCAATTACATTTCCCACTGCCTAACAGCCTTCCACCTATGGGTTTATCTGCATTAAATATGCAGGAGGAACCAAACAAGATAATATTGAAATCAAGATAGACTGCATGTCAGTCTTTTAATGGAAAAGGAATAGTAACCATAATGTAATGGCCTTGGCATAGCTAAGCTGAAAATATTCTCAATCTTTAAATTTTCATTTTGCCTTGGTTGCTATGGCTCTTAAGCACATGGCATTCTCTTCGTGCTAGAATGAGGGTTAACTATCCAGAGCTATCAGTCCTACCTTGAAGGAAGTTAAATAAAATCCTGTCTTTTTGCTCTCTTTTAATCTCAAGCAATTAGCTCAAATGAGTCTTCTACTTACAATATGTGCTTAAAGTCGTCATTGTTGTTTCAGATACAAACACCAATTGACTGTGTCTCTGCTATCTATACTGTTTTGTCCCGTAGACGTGGTCATGTTACAGCTGATGTGCCGCAGCCAGGAACCCCTGCTTATATTGTCAAGGTTTGGAAGCAAAGTTTTATTTTCCTTAGAAATATTTGTCTTACTGTTTTTTTTTTTTAAATTTATTACTGACAGTAGTGTTTATATGAATTACATAATTTGCTTTGCCTAATTTCATTGACCAGAAGGTTATATTGTGGCCTGTTTAATCATTCACACAATTGCCCAATAGCTACCCCCCATTTATATGCTTACAAATTCATGTGATTGATCCCCTTTTCCATTTAGGCATTTTTACCTGTGATAGAGTCATTTGGATTCGAGACTGATCTAAGGTACCACACGCAAGGGCAAGCCTTTTGTCTCTCAGTATTCGACCACTGGGCCATAGTTCCTGGAGATCCCTTAGACAAGACCATAGTTTTGCGGCCTCTTGAACCTGCACCAATACAGCACCTTGCTCGGGAGTTCATGGTGAAGACGAGGCGTAGAAAGGTACAGCTGCTTCTATCCACGCATGCACACACACACAAATAGGGATTTGCTTTCTGAAAATGGACAAAAGAACCTTAAAAAGAAAATCCAATCAGGAATGATTTGAGTGAAATTTGTGTTGAACTTTCCAGGGAATGAGTGAAGATGTGAGCATCAACAAGTTCTTTGACGAGGCTATGGTGGTGGAGTTGGCTCAGCAGGCAGCTGATCTTCATCAGCAGATGATATAACAGAAGCAATGTGACATGAAGTAAGACATCATACACGATTAATCGCCATGTTTTCCTGAACTGCCTGGACAGAACGGATATACTTTAGGATAGTCTAATGTTTAGCTGCCAATGGCATCTACACCTTTTTAAAGGATAGCAATATTGATTTTTGCTTACTCTCTAATTTTTGAATCAAGTGGAACTCGATGAATTAAATGTTTAAATTTCTAGGTATATCGCTGTCTTCACGTATACATGTACACGTGTAGTATAATCGGGTAATCGCCGCCTGCAATTAGTAGATTCATTGGAATTAGTGTAATTGAAGCATCTTAATTATTTATAAGATAAATTACACGTCATTAAATGGGTAAATTTTTATTTTGGTTACTCAACTAAAAAGTTATAATTTAGTCATTGAATTATATAAGTTATTGAATTATTTAAAAGTTATTATCTAAGCTATTGGATTGTTAAGTTTTTTTTAAAATAAAAAATTGTTAGTAAACTCTACGTGACGATTCGATGACTAGTACGATAGATCAATATCTATTGACAAATAGAAAAATATATTTTAAATTTAAGTTGATTTGACGATTAGTGTCAAAGATTGAAAGAAAAAATTATTTGAAATTTGATTCGTAAATTTGTGACATCTAAAGCTATTTTATGGAGAAAAAAGAAACTTAATCTGTAAAAGAGAAGAGGAAAGGAAGAGAGAGTTTTAGATTAGTGCAAACAGTACGAATAAATTTTTTTTTAAATAATTCAATAACTAAATTATAAACTAAAAAAAAGAGTTAATTATATAATTCACCCGGTTGATAGTTAGACAAATAATTAGAAGCTAATCTAATGAACTTTTGAAACATGTTAATCCAAAAGTCGTTTGCTATTGGCCATAGAAATGATTAGATTTGCGGTCAGATCGAAATTTTGAGGCACATTTTTGTAATTTCGGACCCATGCATCCGTCTCTAAATTAGCTAGTACTTTATAATACAGCAACTACAAATTTTTAGCAGCGCCGTGAGCTCGTGAGAGGAAGAGAGGAAATGTGATTAGTATCAACAAAAGTTCCACTAATAATGATTATGTTTTAGTTAACTGCGTTCCCAAGGATAATAGTAATGTTAACCTTGAAATAAGTAGTAGCGTTGTTTCTTTGAAAGAATAATTTGTTTAAATTAATCATTATTTAAAAATAGTTAAGTTCTGAACAACTTTATTTAAAATAGGATTCTAGTTTAGAACAATTACCATCTAATTTAGTTAATGTTCGAAATAATTACGTTTCAAGAATAACTATATTCAAAACAACTATTGTTCAGAATAATTTCTATTCAGAACAATTGTATTTTTTTAGAAGAACCATTATTTGGAACAAACTCTTTTTAAAAAAAATATCACCGCAAAATAACTCTTGTTTAAAACAATCTCTATTAAACACAACTATTTTGAGAACAATTAACGCTTGGAACATGTCAGAATAACCCTTATTTAAGAACAACTCTTGTTCAATAATAACTCTATTTAACAATAGCTTGCATCCTAATAGATGTTCCATAAAAGATGTATATTGTAAGTTTGTGTATAGCTTATAAGAATCAACTAAATAGTTGCCGGCCACTATCATCAATTCCTCACTACCTAGTTAGTATATATCTTATAAGTAGCCTCGCAATTTGTGTATATCTTAGTGACTTGGGTAGCTATTCAATTAGATCATTAAGTTTAAGACAACATCTCGTCGCACTCTCCCTCAGTTTATTTCTTAACTTATCTATCACCTAGATTAATTATAAAAAAATAAAATAAACAATTAATCTAGTCACAAGCTACGACCATCTTTTAACCTATTTTAATTAATTAATCCATTAACATCCAATTCCTTCACAAATACTTGGACAATTAGTTGAAGCAAGTTACAATAACTTGCGAGAGATTCTTTAAATTGCAACTGACGTTGATTCTGATAGTTGTAACTAACATTAGCATCAAGTATTTAAATTTTGCATCTTATGTTTTAGGCATGTTTGTTTTATGGCATGGCATGAAAGGGTTTGAAGCAATGTAGTCGGTTCCACGTTGGTTTCTATTGTTTCGATCGGTGCATACCATTCTAGTAATAAATTGATGGAATCGGTCCCCCTTTTCCACACCAATTAAAGTTTTGGTTTTTATTAGTCACACTAGTCAAAATATTGTGCATTAGCTAGTGCATGAATAATTTTAAAATATATATAAAAGTTTTAACTTTCTACTATTATGATAATAAATAATAGGGTCAATTATGAAAATAGTAACTGAACTATTAACGTGTTTCTGTTTTGGTCACCAAAGTTTCAAATTTTCTATTTTAATCACTAACATTATCAAAATTTAATATTTTTGTAATGACCTGGTTTCCAATGGTATTAGAAATTATGGTTTCAAAATGTCATTTTCGTAAATCATGTTCATAAATATTAATATTTAATGTTTATGAGGCTAGAATAGAAATATATTAAAATTTGGTCCAGTATTTTTTGTTTAATTGATATTTAATTAAGGTTTTGGAACCTCACTTCCAATGTTTGAGACCATAAATATCGTTATTTGATATTTATGAGGTTAGTATAAAGTTTAATTGAAGTTTGGCTCCTCAATTTTGTCAATCAAGTAGTTAATTAAGGTACAAAAAATAAATGGTGAAAGTTAATTGCTATAAATTTTAATTGCTAAATGATTAAGATGGTAATCAAACTAAAGTCTAAAAAGGTAAATAGATCATTTTAGCCTAAAGTGGACGGTTAGGTGTTGTTTATGTTTATAAATTATGTTAAATTTTAGTTAAAATACCAAAAAAAAGTATAATATAAATAAATATATTAAACAAATAAGAATGTGGGGAAAAGAAACATGGTTTCATCTTCTTCTTCTCCTTTACGAAGCAATAAGGGAAACAAAATAGATTTTTAAGCTTGAAGCATTTGGCCTTGCATGATGAGTGATTTTAAGTTTGTTCTTTGTAAATTTTATGTTTTTGAGATTATTGCAGTTCGATTTAGTTAACCCGAGTGTTATTTTTCAAAATTGTTAAAGTTTCTAAAAGATATCATTGATGAATGCTTGAAGCTTTTGGTGATAAAATGTTAGAATTTAAGCTTAGAAGTGAAAAATGACTAGTTCATAAAGTTTAATTGCTAGTTTTTGAACATGGGACTAAAGTTTAAAATTCGAAATTGACATTAAATTTCTGTAATTATAGATAATAGAGGACTGTAGAAGAATGTAATTGAAATCAGATTGTAAATCGAAACTCAAATTTGAAAGATATGGCTATTTGGCTTTTAGGGACCAAATTGAATAAAATACAAAAGTGTATGAAGCTTTCAAAAAATGAAATTGAATTAATATATGATTACAATAGGCTGTTATAAGATATTTGGAATTTGTATGTAACACCACCAACCCCGAACCGTTGTCGGAATAGGGTTACAAGACATTACCGGACATATCAGACAACTTACGAATAATTCATAAATAAAATAATATTCCTAGTATAATTTAATAACTAAGTCCCTATAATGAACTCTCGAAGTCTAAAACATGTATTAAAAGTGAAACGGGACTCGTTCAAATACTTCAGAATTTTTTTATTTATAAATTTCGACAGCATTTCTGCTTGTCTTCGACAGCATTTCTTCTTGTTTTTACATAAAACCCCTGTAATTAAAACCGTGTCTATTTCGAACATAACCAATTCAACCGACTCATTTCACATACTCATTTTCTATTCTAAATACCTTCTAATCAAACTCAATCAATATAATATCAATTTAAATTTATCAATGTACTAATTTAAATTGAAATGGATAAACTTCTTTCATTATAATTCTTAGACTTGTAATACTAACATTTTTAACCATTTATATTCAAAATATAATATCCTTTATACACATCCTATGTACATGCCACATTGCCAAAAGAAAATATGCATCACCAAAAGTTTGCTGAAGTCGGGTCTGGCTTTGGATGCTGGTTCAATACTTGACTTCTACAACCTACGCACGGAAACAACCGTACGCTGAGTATACATATACTTAGTGGTATCACTATAATTCAATTTATAATTAAATACATTAAATCACACACATACTTTTACATTACAATTATCATCACTTAATGAACAATTCTGTAATATCCCGAAAATTTTTACAGTAAAATATTATCCATGATATAGTAAAATAAGGAAATAAAGTGACAAAAAGGGAAATTTTGAGTTATGCTAATATTGGGAAGTATATTATGATATATTAATTCAAGAAAGGACTAAATTGTAAAAGTGAGAAAAGTTTTGTTGCACAAGAGTAAATACTCAAAATTTGAGGGGTTAAAGTGTAAATATGAAAAAGTTGAAGGACCAATAGTGTAAATATTTTAAGGGTGGAATGATCTAGAAACTAAGGAAAATGGATGAATTAGGACCAAATTGAATAGATGAAGAACTATGAGGGACTAAATTGAAATTTTATCAAATTAAATGATGACTCAAGGATAGAATTTTAAAAGATAATGAAGGGCAAAATGGTCAATTGGAGGAGAGAGAAATCTAGAAAGTAATAATGATGCTAGAGATATTTTGATATTTTATAATTATTTAATTAGATAAATATTATTTTATTAATATTTTAATAAGATATTTTATTATTATTTTATTAGTATATAAAGAAAGAAAGATGAGAAATTCTCATCCATCTTTCCCATGCAAAACCAACGTGAGAAGAAGAAGAAGAAAAGAAGTTTTCATTTCTTTACAATTTGGTCCTTCTACCAAAAATTCACCATTTTCACCCAAAAATCAAAAGAATTTCCATAGCTACCAAGAGAGAAAAATGTTAAGGAGACTATGGGAAGTTAGAATATCAAGTTGGATTCAAGAAATGGAAACTGAATTAGAGAGAAAATCAAGATGAAGATTGAAATCAATAGAACAAGGTAAGAACATCATGATTTCAATATATTTTTAAGTTTGATATTATTGAAAAAGCATGGGATTAATGTTAATGTAGAGTTTCCTTACATATGATCCTATGTTCTTGATATGTTAATGAAGAGAAAACAAGAGAAAGTGAAGAGAAATAGTGTAGAGAAAGAAAATAAGGGTGTTATAAACATGGTAAATAATATCTTGCACTAAAACAGTTTTGAACAGTAGCAGTAGTCTAATTTTGAAAAATCACTAAAAATTGTATAAATCGAATTATAGGATGAATAAATTATGAAATTAAATCTTATTGAGTATAGTTTCTTATAGAAAAAATTATGTAAGCAATGGAATTGTAAATCATGAGATATAATAAATTTTGTGAGACAAGGTCAGAATGATTTCGGGTTCCCCTGTTCTGACTTTGGAAAATCATAAAAAATTGGAGAAAAATAATTATGGATTTAAATTTATATGTTTATAATTCTGAATGAGTCTATTTTCAATATAAACAAACAAAAATATCATTCAAATTCTGTAAGAGGACCTAATTAATTTTTAGTGAAGAAGGGTCAGAACTGTGAGACAATAGAATAGGGGTAACTTTAAAGAATAAACTGTACTTATTGGCTAAACTAAAAATTCTTAAAATTTTATGGTAAGAATATATATGAGTCTAGTTTCAGGGAAAATTATCGGATCTTAATTTAGAGTTCTATAGCTCCAGATATGAATAATTTAGTGACTATGACACATATGGACAGCTTGAATATTCATAAAAGTAAATAATAAAAAATATAGATAATGTTACGTACAAGTGTGTTATATACATTAAGGATGTGGAATGGAGAGGAGGAGGAGAAAAATATTTATGAATATTCAGCTAGCATGACTAATTTGCATGTTTTAGGCTTAAAGACTAAATTGAATAAAGCAAAACTTCAGGGGTAATTTTGCAAAAATGTCAAAAATGACCAAATTGAAGGGAATGAATTGTTTTATTATATAAATTAATAAATTTAATGAAATTATGAATTTAAGATCGGGTGGAAATTGGGAAAATGGTAAATTACCAAAATGCCCCTGAATCTTGATATTTCTGTAATTTCGCCAGGTAAGTTCGTATAACTTTAATTATATTCTTAAATACTTGAAATGTATGTTATTGATGTGACTATGATTTAAATATCCCTCATATGAAAATTGATGAAACATTGATATATTTGATAAAAATGGGAAGAAATCCCGGTTGAACGAAAAGGAATTGACGGTAAAAAGGATCTAGCCCGGACGAGTGATCCTATCCTGATATAGCCCTCTTGAAGAATATGTGTAAAATAGATTTAGCCCGGACGGGTAATCCGAATCAGGGTCTGAATTTAGTCTGGATTGGTAATTCAGATCCAAGCTCATTAGAGTAATTGTCGTTGCAGGGGATTTAGCCTGGACTGGTAATCCCGATAATACTCTATGAGTTTATATTACAAGGGATTTAGCATGGACTGGTAATCCCGCTATAAGGATGAGGTTCGCGGGAATGTGCTTTCTAAAATGAAATGTGTAAGACCATGGTTGAAAGATACCATGGCAACATGAAATGAAATGTGTAAGACCATGGTTGAAAGATACCATGGCTACATGATATGAAATGTGTAAGACCATGGTTGAAAGATGCCATGGTAGCATGACATGAAATGAATAAGACCAACGTGACATGAAAAGAATAAGACCATGGTTGAAAGATACCATGGCAACATGACATGAAAAGAATAAGACAATGGTTGAAAGATACCATGGCAACATGATAGAAAATGAGTAAGACCATAGTTGAAAGACACTATGGCATCATGTCAAAGATAAATAAGACCGTGGATAGGAGACGCTATGACATTTATTGAACAATTGATCTTCAGTAATATGTATCAGATGACAAATGGTTATATGAAATGGTTGTGTGAATGTTTACAAGAACTGGTCATATGGAAATATATGTACAAAATAGTTGTATGAAATAATTATGAAGATAGATAAACGAAATAAGAATAAGTACATGGAATATAATTTATGTTAAGTTTGATATAAACTTTACCGAATAATTATACATAAAATATATGGAAATGATGGAACATGAAATATTGATATAATGAAATGATTGATATATACTTATGAAGAAATGGTAAGAGAATGATATGTTTCATGACATGTACATATATGATTATCTTTGATATGTTGATACAAGAAAATTATGTAAGTAAAGACAATTATTAAACTCAAGTGTGACATGTCAAGAAAATAAGTATATCAATGTTGAATTTAGATGAAATATGTGCAAGTATACTAACAATGATGTTGTTTAACGCTTAGACAAGTGCCAAGCTATTGATTGAATGGTAACATGTTTAATTATAAGGAGCATTGAAATGGTAAGTGCTTAGATGAAAATAAAATTTAAGATTTTGCGAAATTTTTTTTTCTATGATCCCGATTTAATTCCGACTGGTTTCTAATGTATGTTTGGGGCTTCGAGGGCCCAATAGAAAGGCGTTGTGATTATTTTCAAAATATGAATAATAAATGACTCAGAATTATCTGAAAATGTTCAGTAAACTCCGGTAATGCCTCGTACCCTATTTCGGCAATGGATACGGGTAGGGGGTGTTACAAATTCAATCTTTTTATGTCATTTGATTATATATATATATATATCATTCTTATTTCTTTATTTCAATTCTCACATTTCACATATGCCATATCATTCAAATTTATTTTATCAGTAAATTTATTTCATTTGTCCCTATTAACTTGACTCGAACTCAGCGGATACACGGATTCCAACCAACACACCAGTACGATACATTGTGCATTAACGGTTTACGATGACCTAAACAAGAATCGAGAACGGTAGCGATAAAGATAAAGATAAAGATTCAACTCACAAAGTGCTGAATCAGAATAAGATATGATAATGATTCGACACACAAAGTGTCGAATCGAATATAACGATGAGTCGGCACATAAGTGCCTGATCAGTAAGTCGGCAAAAACTCGTACTCTTCCATATCCTATGGCATGCCAACTATATCCGACTAGCCCGACTAGTTAATAGGGTATTTAATTCACTTTTCAGTACAATTTCCATCTCAGTTCAGTATCAAATATAATTCCCTATTTCAATTAGTTTCACTGTATTGCAGTAATTCATTACTTCAGTTATTTCACAGTTCAATGCAGTACACATAACAATATTCAGTAACTTCACAATTCAATTCAGTATTCCAAACAATATTCAAGATTCTATAATTGATTCGATGATCGGTCTCAATTTCATACCCAATCATAAATTTATCATTTTACTAAACACTTATCTTAAAATACTTACCACACATAATTAGTAAATTAAACACATAATAATGATAAAGTTTGAATTATAGTGATAGAAACCAGAATTCTCTTCAGATTTAATCCTCGACGATCTTTTCTTTTCCTTTTTAGGCCGATGTTTCAGGCTTGATATTAGCTACAAACAATTAAAATAATTTCACAATCATTAACACAATACAATTTAATTGCTAAAATTTTTATCTAACTTTTACTTTAATTTCAAATTTAATCCTAACTAAACCTATATATTTTTCTTTCTCAATTCATACCTTTTTGCTACTCAATTTCTTGCCAAACTCACATTTAACTATTTAATTTTTATCATATTTTCATAATTTCGAATTTATTTCAATTTAATCCCTAAAACTCAAAACTTATAGCTTAGTTTACAATTCAATCATTTATTCAATTCCAATCAAAATTTCTATCAAATAAACCCTCAATTCCATCATTTGTTCAACATAAACCCTACTCAAAAATCTATTAACTTTCAAATTTACAACTTTAAATCCAACAAAACTTTATTCTAGAGCTTCTGAAACATCAAAATTAAAGAAAATGGCTTAATTGACTTACCTATTAAAACTTCAAAAATTAAAACTCTAGTTTTTCCTTTTTTTTTTCTTTCTTTTCTTTTTCTCCTTTCCCTGCTCCGTTTTCGAATAGCTATTCTGTTTCTTCTTTACTTTGTTTTGTTTCTTTATTTTATTTCATTTATTTTATTCTTTTATTTTATTAACTTAATAATAATAATTATAATTATAATAAATATCTTATTTAATAACAAATATATATTACAATTGGACACACATATATTTTACACTTGTCTATTATATCACTATCCAATTGTCCTTATTTTATTTATTTTATATAATTTAATATTTTAATATAATAAAATCTTTTACTTAAATAAAAATAATTAAATAAATATATTACAAATGTATAAATATATGCATCACACTTGTATAAATTAATCACCATACATTTGTCTTTATTTTAATTTATTTTAATAATAATAATCATAATTTAATAATATAAATTATAATTTGATAGAATAATAATAATGATAAATAATAAATATCTATTTACTTAAATAAAAGTAATTAAATAAATATCTTATAAATATATGCATACTATTATTACATTTGTATAAATATATATATATATATATATATATATCATCATACACTTGACTTTAATTTAATTTAATTCATAATATGATATTTATAATTAATTAATTTAATAATTTATTTTTAATTAAATTATATATATGTACATAATTAAAATCTAAAATATCTTAGATTTTAACATGTTTGCCGCCTCAAATTATGCTAAATGGCTTAATTGTCATTTTGCCCTTTTACTTTCTTTTAATCTATAATTAGTCTTTCACTCTTTATTCAATTTAATCCTTTTTTCCTAATTACTTTAAATTAAGCTAAATTCACTTAATTAAAGCATATTTAGACACATAACTAGACTAAAAAATATTCCTAATAAATATTTACGGACTTCGTTTACTAAGACGAAGGCTTGATAATGTACTTTTCTGATGCCCACAGATTTTGGGTCGCTACATTATAAATTGAAATGAATTATTATATATCAAGATTTGAATCAACCGAAAGATAATTGAAAAAAAAAATTGCGGAATAGTCCCCAATGCTTTGTTGGTTGATGTTTTCCCAAGTAAGTTCATATGGAACTTACTATATAACTTTTGTGATATGTTTGATTATATTTAGTGTTTATTAGTTTAGATTAATTATAATTTTGATGAACTTACTTAAAAGGGACTAAATTGTAACCTATGAATTGTATGGTAAATATGGATAGGTACTTGGAAGTTGGTATAACTTGATTATATGCTTTATTGTTGATAGATCATATGCTATAATTATATAAGTTGAAATGACAATATGGCATAAATGATTAGTGACCTGTTGGTATAGGTATGTTTTGACCATGTTTAAAATACTTAGATAGGTGAATTGGTAAATTTGACAAGTGAAATGGTATGATAAATGCTAAATAGTGTCTTGTGTAGTTTTGGATGGATAACATTTATAAGAAAGTATGAACTTGTTGGTGAATTGTTAGATGATACATGTATTATTGGTATGACAAATTAGTGATCTTAGGATATGACTTAAATGTTGTGCCATCTTGGTATAACTTTTTTCTACATGATTTATATACTATGATAATGGTGTAAGTATTTGGTTAAGTATAAGTAAGTTATAAATAAGCTTGAATATGGTATGAAGTGTTATAATGGTAGTTGAATTTAGTAGTCTTTTTATTGTTCCAGACTCGGTTATGTGGCGTGTATTTAGGGGATGTATTGCACATATAATTATTTTGAAAGTTTACAACTTGAATTTTTGAAACTTGCACATAATGCTTTTTTTTTTTTTTGAACAAACTTGCACATAATGCTTATAAGTATGTATAAGGGGCAAATGTTGAATGTGGCCTGTTTGAGCTAATGTGGTGTAAATGGCAATAATGAATTGGCATGAAAACATGATCAATGTGGTAGGTTAAGCGTGAATTGTTTAAGTAGTTAAATTGATTTTATTGATAAATGATACCTTGATTTGTATTAGTGTCTGTCGAAACTATTTTTTTCAAAATTGGGGATCGACTTTTTGAAAATAAAATATGGAGTCGCCACCGATCTTTTTGTTTTGGTGTGATCGGGTCACCTAAGAATTTGGTTATTTTAATAAAACATTTTTGGTTTACTAAAACAATGATTTTGGTCTACGAATTTTTGAGAAAACGGGTTCGAGAGTCGGTTACACATGAGGAAGGATTAGCACCCTCACTACGCCCAAAATTGGTACCAAATCGATTCAATACTGTCCTATGTCTAAGATTTAAAAATGTTTTTGAAATGTGGTTCCCTTTTTGATAATATTTGAATAACCCGAGTTGGTCATCAAAGTTCTCTTGCTTAAGAGGAATATAGCACCACATCCAGTACAATAGGACATGATCCTTTGTGCCCTAAAAAACATGACAAAGTTTGACTTCCAAAAATTTATACGTTGAACACCGCAAAAGGATGCCCAATTATTTAGTCCAACGAGAAAATCGAAACCCAGCACAGTAGGGCACGACTCCTCAAATTTCTAGATGTCAGACATTGCCTTATTTTAGAATTTAGAGAGTATGAGTGAAATTCTAAAGGAATCTTCGATCATTTTGGCCAAGCAGGAAATCGCTACCCAGCACGATAGGGCACGATTCCCCGAATTGCCAAACATCGAATATTACCTTCGTTTTGAAGAGTTTTTAGAAAACATAAGTGAATTTCAAAAGGGACCTTCGATTATTTTGAACAAACGAGAAATTACAACCCAGCACGTTAGGGCACGATTCTGCAAATTGTCAAATATCGAACATTGCCTTCGTTTAAAGGATTTTAAAAGACATGGGTGAAATTCTAAAGGGACCTTCGATTACTTTGAGCAAACGAGAAATTGCAACCCAACACGTTAGGGCACAATTCCGCGAATTGCCAAATATCGAACATTGCCTTCGTTTTAAAGGATTTTTAGAAGAATAATTATAAAAATAGCTTAAAACATATTAATGTGACTCGCAATAAGACGAATTTAATCATAAAAATTTGGATTTTATAAAACCACATTTCATAAACCAAGTGAAAAAAGATGATATGGGGTAATATGTGTACGCATAAAATACAACAATGGAAGAGTGGAGGCAATACAATTTATTTAACCCACTAACAAACACTTACAACTAAGTATAACTAACTTGGAAATATAGCTCAATTTCAATTATGCATGGAGAATAATTAACATGACAATATAAAACAAAAATTATAATAACAATGCATCGCACAAAACAAAATAAAACAATACACGATAGTATGTCACAATAATATACAAAACCTAATATGGTATGATCAATGCAAGATATACGAGATAAGATAAGAATAAAGAAAGTGTGGTATACAACTAGTTTGAAATACTAATAAACACACAATGTGTAATACATGAATGAATGGATTAAAAAAAACTAGAGATATATACTTGATTATTAAAATATACGTAGGGAGATGAATATTTTGATCGAACAATATACTAAATATTAAAGAATATTGGTTTAAAATTGACAATTTATAAAAAAATTAAATTATGTGTAAAGTATATAATAATAATAATAATGTATAATAAGATGTAATCTTTAAAACATAACAAATTTACATATTATGTATATATATGTATATATATAAATAAACTTAGAAATGATTATCTGTAAAAATATCATAGAAACGTATACACGATTAAATTATTTTACTACATACGTACGAATATATATATATATATATATATATATATATATAATAATAAAATACTTAGATGAAATACTAATTAATGTACCAAAAGAATACAACATCAAAAATTTTAGAACAATAATTTTATGAGAAAAAATGAGTTTTAAAATAATGATTTAACCATTAAGATAGTATACATAAAAGAATTTAAATGAGACAATATATAATAACTAAAATAATACAAATACGAATCTCAAGATAATGATTTTATAAAGTAATGTATTAAAATAATTTGACACATATGTAGAAACTAAATGGACCCTCAAAATCTATAACAAGTATAGAATACCAAAATAATACGAATATATGAGTATATAAAATTTGAATCAATTACTACGAAAAAAATTCGATATAATCATATAAAATAAAAGAATTAACATACGAACAAAATGTTAAATAAACGTTAAAATAATAAGGTATACTAATACAAACCTAATTAAAATCAAATTAAAAAGGGGGAAATTTACAAATGAAACAGGTTACTTAAAAGTAAAAGGGCCAATAGGTAAATCGTGCAAAATCACAGGGACTCAAACTGGAAATATTCCAGGCTCCCAAAACGCAGCACACAAGCACGGATTAAAATGAAAACGCACGCAGATTACAGGTCGGATTTAAGAAAATAAAGGAATCTGGACTAGACCTAATTGAGCACCAACGCGAAAGGAAGGGACTAAATGTGAAATTTTCCCTTTACCGCAGCAAACGCGCGGATCCTGAGGGTTAGGAGCCGGATCGGGTCGGAACTTGGCTACACGGCACCGTTTCAGAGCCATTGAAGCATGCTCAAACGGCGCCGTTTTTGATTCGCTATAGAGGCTCACTTAAGCCTGCTCGGCCGAACCCTAGCCACCTTCTCCCACTCTTTGCTATCCCTTTCCTTTAGCCAAACCCTAAAGTGCCTCCTTAAACACCAAATCGCCATCGAGAACGACGTTTTATGTTTCGGGTTTTGGCGTATTGTTCTTCGACCTCAAAACCCCCTAGCTTCGATTTCGACGAAACGACACAGGATCGAAGACGGATTCGCAAGGTAAATACTGATAGAAAGAAAGATTTCTTTCGCTTTTCCTTCTCTTTTGTTTATTTTTTTTTTGAAATATATCGATGAAAGATGTGAGCAAATACTAGTAAAAGGAAAGAAAAGACCATAGGAAAGTGGATAGCGGAAATCACCTCCTCTGCTTTTGATTGCTTTGTATTGCTACTATTTTTGTGCGTTCCTTTTTTGCAACCCATTACAAGGATTAAAAATCCTGGCTTTATAGCCGAAAAAAAGAAAAAAGAATAAAAGGAAATAAAAAGAAAGAAATACAATTTTTGTTTGTATTTGCTGCTGTCGTTTTTCTGTATTTGCAGGTACGGGGTGGTGTTGGCGTGTGTACGAGAGCATGGCGCTGCTGAGGGTACGGAGGCGGTACGGAGGCCGGGGCTGCTGCGGTGCAAGCAGGAACTGCTAGGGTTTCTGTCTTGGTTTCAGTATTTGGGGCCGTTTGGGCTCATTTTTGGGTGTTGGACCATTGTCTTTGGACCGTGGGGTTTATTTGGGGATTGGGTATTGATTTGGGCTTGTATAGGGTTCGGTTTGGGGTATTAGTTTGGGTCAAAGTCTGTAAAAGGACATATGATGGACTGTTATAATTTTATTTGGGTTTTTGTTTATTTATTTATTTTGGGTTTCAAAGGGGCCGGGCAAATTGGCCTGTTACAGTGTCAATGTGGCATATTGGTTAGATGTTTAAGAGAATTATATATAACATGTTTTGGCTTGGTTTTGAGATGCTTTGTGCAGGTTTTTAGTTTACAAAAATGTATGTTTTGAGGTTTTGGAATTTTTGACTTGAATAAGGATCAAAGTGGTACATTTTTGTACCACACGAGCTGACACACGAGCTGGTGACACAATTGTGTAATGATTGGAATGTAGGAGACTTCGGAACCACATGGTTTGACCACATAGCTGTGTGTGTGTGACACATGGGTTGGTGACACAACTGTGTGACTACTGGAAGAATTAATCGATTTTGGTTCACACGGCCATAGTGACTTACATGTTTGTGTGATCTTTATTTTGTAAAATTTGTATTATTTTTTAAATAGTTTCCAGTTTAGTTCTTATTTGTTCTTGGGTCAACCTAAGAGCTTTCGTAAACTCGTTTGAGACTCAGTTTTGGTTGTATTTCATATTATTCATGGAATTATGACACGATTTGATGTTTAAATGAAATTAATTTCTATAAATGGTAAGCGTTTTATTCTGTTATCTGTGGTAATATTTTGTAGCTTGGGTTCCGTGATCAGACTTGAAGATTGGGTTGAATTATGAAGTGTTACAGATTAGTTTTAAATTATTATTACAAGTATAATGATTTGTCTCTTGAATTGTATTGAAGCAGGAAGAAGTGTTAGCTTTGTTCACATAACAAGTTTATTATCAAGAATGTTAAGCTTGGTAACTTTAAGTTATAAGTATATGGTAAATATAAGCATATAGATATACACGTTTATTTATGTAGAATTGTTAATGTTAATAGTATCTATTTAAATTATAGAAAACCCAATGAATGTTTTACTCAGCATACAGATTGCTTTCTCTATGCACAGGTTAGATCTAATTTAGGATTTCTATGCATCGACCAAAGCATCTGATCCATAATCCCGGCCTTAGTCATATTTGTTAGTTTTCAACATTACTTATATTTGGCATGTACCTAATAGGTTAGGTTTTGTGGTAGTTGAATGATGTTATAATCAAATGTTATGTCTTATACTCTAGTAATAATATATATATGGTGGATTTGTTGTATGTGATTAGGTGCATATATAAATGAAATATAGGTCTACTTTAGTTTGAATAAGGAATGTATACTTGTTGATAATTATCATGCCAATTGTATAAATTTAATTATGAATTGACTGTAGTTGCTTCGGCAATGAATGTGATACATTGTAGCTCAGACCTGGCTACCAAGTCGAGTACAAGGTGTTACAATTTTGGTCACTCCTCTATTAAATCACTAACAATGGCCTTCTCTTATTGGAAAAATAACAAATTTAATTCTAAAACTATAAAGTTTCAACAAACTTAGTCCTCAACTTTACGCATTCCGTCAATTTAGTCTTGATTGTTAAAATTTTAAAAAAATTGAAAAATAAAAAAAGTATTCAAATGCTCATTTTTCGACAAAAAGCATAATATTTTATAAAAATATATACAAAATTATAAATAAGCATAAGATATTTTTATAGTTTACCCTAAATAATAAATTTTTTGTAGTTATCAATTTATCTTGGGCAAAGGGTGTTATAATGCCTACTTTTACAAATAATCTCTCCCCAACTTTTAAATTAGAGAAAAATAACTTAAGTATGCTCGAACATGCATCCTACTCATTGCTGCAATATCAATAATGCAAATTGAGCTAAAGCTCAATCGACTTTTTTTTTTAATCATTTGAGATAGTTTTTCAACTTTATAAATATTTGGCTCAATATATTATTCAGTGCCCAAGTTCAGTGTGGTATTTATGGTACTTATGGTTTTTCAATGTGATGGTCTTTATTTTTTTTCATGGTACTTATGGCACTTATAATCTTGCTTAATTTTAGTTTCTAACAGTGTTAACTTTTTAGTGTTTACCAAATATGAGTATAATATTGGATAAAAAAACACACGTATCATATTGAAAAAAAAGTGTCAAAATTGGGTATCAAATGATATATTAAGTCCTAATATTTAATGGTAGAATTATAAATGATTAATATATCATTGGTACCTAAGTTTGGCTTCAATGCTCAACTTGGTACCTGAATTTTTTTTTCAACTTGTCACCTGAGTTTCTTGTTTTTCAATGTTCAATTTGGTACCTAGATTAAATGGTATCATATAGCCCAATAAATATTTAACACTTGTGCTCTAGTTTAAAAAACCACAAGTATATAATTGGGACTAAAACACTCAAATACCAATTTGAACATTAAAGCTAAACTTTTAATTGGAACCAAAAATATTTGAAGTATCAAAACGAATATTGAAATCAAACATATGTACCAAATTGATAATAATAAAAAGAGACCTGGTTGCTAAATTGAACATTGAAGCAAAATTACGATATCAAAGAGTATATTAACCCAATTATAAAAGTATAGTTAAAAAAGGTTCTGACCTGCTGGATTCGAACCAGCGACCTAACGATTGCTCTGACATTTACCACTACAGTCCTCCGCTCTACCAAACATATGTACCAAATTGATAAAAAAAAAAAAAAGACCCGGTTGCTAAATTGAACATTGAAGCAAAATTAAGATATCAAAGCGCATATTAACCCAATTATAAAAGTATAGTTTAAAAAAATTCCGACCTGCCGGATTCGAACCAGCGACCTAAGGATTGCTCTGACTTTTACCACTACAGTCCTCCGCTCTACCAACTGAGCTAAGGTCGGGTACGAGAAACTTCTCAAATTTATTTTTGAGATTCTGTTTTAGGTTTCTAAATTTTGCAAGGGAAAAATATATAAAATACGGAGATTTTTAATCACTTACAGAATTAAAAAACTAGTTGTAGAAAAGAATATATAATTAATTTACATACTACAATGATATCAGAGGAAGTTAGTTTTGAAATATACTTCTACAAAGACGATTAGAAAATGGTATTTTATTTTGGAATTTTCTACAGTAGTTGTTAAAATTCATATTTTTTTATAAAGCAGTAATTATTAATACTCTTAATTGTCATATTAGATTCGACAAATTTTGATTAAATTTTTAAATTTCTATTTAACTACAACTCTTCAAATAACTCATTGGTTGAATAATTAACTACAATTATACCTATCCCTTGTGCAAAATTTTGTTGAAATTAGTGAGCAGAAAGTCTTCCATTTTCAATACTAGTATTAAAATATCCTTTTCTTTTCTTCTACAATTATTTTTATATTTTTAATGATAACTTTAATTTTATAAAAATATAAAGTTACATTTTAATATTTAAAATTATATAATATATGTTTTGACGTCTTGTTACCATCCCTAGCTAGCTAGAATTCCGAGATGATATTTCTAAATGATTATCAGCGGTCATGGTGTAATGAATGTAGTTCATTAAAACTCTACTATGCAGAACAACATTTTCCAGCAAAACCACAGCCATAACCATTCCCAAATAACTATTTTCCGCCATCCAATGAGCCAATCCAATATGCCACCATTCATTAAAAAAAAGATGGAAATTGACATTTTATGTTGATATGCAAAACAAAACTTCCAATGTCTCAAAATCACAACTCTAAGATTCCAACGACGAAACATAGCAGAAAATTTGTCCACATACAAAACTCTTAACACATGGGTAACTACCAATTCAAAAGATCCTGTTTGATGGGCCCATGGTACTCTTCAAGTAGAGGCACCTCACCTGCAATTAACACAAATTCATTAAGAAAGATGAACTTTGTATCGAAGGAGTAACCAGGCAACCTAAACAAACAAAAGCCAAGAAAACCTACGTTTTGCCAGTTTTTCTTCAACAATGAAACCAGGAAATTGACGCTCATTTGCACATTTTGGAAGATCTGCTTCTCCTCCATCGCAACATTCCCAACGGCAACTCCCATGCAAAGAACCTTCTTCAGCTGGAACTTAACCATCGCCTTGGTCTCATTCACTTTGGACTCTAGCGATTCCTGGTGAGTAACAAGGGTTGGGAATTTCCCTGCATTCATGCATAAAATCAGCTATGTAACATCTCAGCTCAAAAATCACAACAGACACAGGCAAATCCCATTAACTTAGCCTCCCCAGCATCACCTAAAATTTGCTAAAAACAGATGCAATACTTGCCTGCTTTGTTGAGACCAGGACCCAGGAGACGAGGGATCTGCTTGATAACAGATTCAGAAGCCAAAAAAGCATGATACTTCTTGGCAAGCTTTTTGACCAACTTCTTGTTCTTGTTTAGCTTCTTCAGTGCTTCAACATCCATATAATCCAAACCTATCTTCTCTGCCTGCAGTACAAATTAAACCATTTAAACAACTAATCTCATTGCACAAATCAGAACTCAAAGGTAGAGACTTTCACATAACTCCTATGCTTGAGTCCAAAAGACAAAGGACAGTTTCAAGCAATGTAAGCAAACAAAGCTTCATCAGAGAATACTGCAAAATCACCTCTTCAACATGCTGGGCATCTCCAAGCATGCAGATCTTCATTTTAGGTCGAGGAATGTGTGGCAACTTCACGGAACCACTGAAACGCTTGTCTTTTTGGGGATCATAGTTTTTCAACCCAATCTGGAGTTCAATAGTCTCAGTAAACTTACGCTGCTTCTCCTTGGACTGAGCTACAATGGTTGAAATAGCTTCTCTAAGGGCATCACTCTGAAGCTTACTGTAAATGACAAAACCAAAAATCTTTTAGGAAATAAAACTCTAAACAAGTCAATACAAGCAACATAAACAACTCTTAATCATACAATGAACACCCGAATACTATGCTTTGTTCGACGCAGTTCTCCAGACAATAACATAAACACTAACCATCACTGTAATCCAAATTCACAACTAACAAGGTTTACAGAGCCTAAGTTAAAATTTTCCAACATAAAGACATTGAATGGCATAAAACCAGTCTAATCAATTAGCCAAAACATAAAGTGTCGTCTAAGAGTGAAAACCACTACCACTTAGCAACAAGACCATTTCCTATTTTCAGAGATGAAAGTACGAAACAGGTCATCCTATAAAACAGAAACGACTAAAAGGAGCTAAAACTCGTCTAGTTCAAGTCCATTAAATATAAAACAAGATTAAAATCCTAATAAACAACTTAATAATGAAGAGGAATTTATCAGAAAAACAAACATCTATAAAATTGGGTAACTTAGATTCAACTTGCTACAAAGAAAACAAAGCATGAGCAGATAACCCCAAAAGATAAAAATGAAAGAAAAATAAAACGACAGAATTTAAAAATTACCTCATCTCTGAATCTCTGTTCTTTCCACGAACAAAACTATAACATTTACCTGTAAAAAAAAGTTATCAAGTCATCCAGAAATTAACAAAAAAAAGGACGTATCAGAACTAGATCTAACAAGAAAAATGAAGTTGTTCAGGGATATAGAGAAACTACCAGAGAAGAGAAAACCCTAGCCGCACTATGAAATTTGCGGTTGAGGAGAAATATATAATATCAGCAAAAGTAATAAACCCTAGCTAAGTATTGAAATTATATTGAATTGGGCCAACGGAAAGTTTAAACCCAATTCATTCGGGCTGAGGCTTTGGTTTGGATTCGGTCTACCCAAATTACTTTCTTCAGCCCAAAATAGTGAATAACATTTATTTATGCTTTTTCGGATTTTCTGCCCAGATTCATCAGACTTTGTATTTCGAGATGTTGTATGCTACTTAAGTTAGGGAAAGAGTGTATTGCAATGGTGAAAGTAAGTAGGCTTTTTTGAAGACTAATAATAAAGAAGGTGAAGATGAAGAAGAGGAAGACACGTGATAATTTATACTTGGGTTTGGGGCTACCCAGGATGTTGCTTGTTGCCTGCATGTGTATGGGAATGGTTGATGCTTTTGTCCTAGCTCGATATGATTGGTGAAACTATGTGTATGGGAACGGTAGTCTTTGTCGATATGATTGGCAAATCTACCCCCAAAGTTATATAAAACCCTCTATGTTCCCACTTCAAAACATATAAGGAGTTTTAGGCAAGAAAAAAAAAAATGAAGATAGCCACATTTTCGAGTCTACAATTTCACTCCACCTTACTATGACAACCTTTAATTTTGTTTTAAGCATTTATTTAATTTTGAGAATATTAAGTAAGTATTTCTAATTTTTTATATTTATATTAAGTATTGTTAATTTATATTAATTTATTGCTATTAATTTTTTACAAGTCTAAGGTTCAAAAATAGCCAACAAATTCTTTGTAACAATCTATTATAATGGAGAAATTTGTAACATTGAAGTTGACATTGTTTTTCAATCGAGACATCAAATAAGTAAGTGTTCCGATACAACTGTCAAACTTGATGAACTAGCGTCAAAGATCAATTCAAAAATCGCAGGTCAATGACGGGGGATGTTGCCTATATTGGTGTATAGATTTAAAACATTGTTAAATCCACTCATCTATGGCACACTTGAGCTTGATGATGATTATGATGTCGCGACTATGATATCAGCCCATTTTTCAATCGAAGATGATGCAATACGTTGAGTTGTATGATGCCGAGCAAGGTTGCGTAGTAGGTGATATTTCAAGTCCATCCATGCTTGTCTTTAATATTTCTCTAACTATATGTGAACTATACAAGGTTGAGGCCCCATATGCAAAGCTGCCATATGCACTAATAGGAAGACGATTGTCTATATGTAGGTTAGATCTTGACTCGAACGAATCATTAAACAATCTGTACTAGTATGTTGCACTATCAACATCGTTGATTCCTATTAATTTGAACATTGACTACGAGTGATACGAACTTTTAGATGAAGACAAAGATATTAATGAATCTAGTGATCCCTAGATCAAAGGTGTTCCTAATGCCAACGTCGACGACGACGACAACGATGATGATGACAATTATGCCAATGACAACATTGTTGTAAACTTCTCAAAAATTGAAGGAGGTTGTATCATTCTTTGTCTCCACGAATCTCCATCTCACATGCATAACATTGACATAAATGAAATTGAGGTATTATAAATTTTGAAATATCCTAATATAGAGCCAAGCTATATGATAAGTTTAGTTGCAAAATTCGAAAATATATATCTAAGGGCATGATTTCTATCAAATGATGTAGTTGTAGTAGCCATCAAACACTATAACATCAAAGCTGGTGTTAATTATAAAACTACAATATCTTTACTGACTTTGTAAGTTGGCGAGTGCTGGAAGTATACGAGAATGGGTGTAATTGGAGAGTGAGGGCTAGGCTAAAGAAGATGACAAAAGTTTGGAAAATCTAAAAATAGAACATACCCCACACATACATTTTAGCTCGGCTTTCATAGGATCATCAAAAATTAGATTCAAACTTAATTTGTCATCGGTGAAGGTAAGCCTGACTAATCTAGTTGTTGTTCTGATCGTCGACATGCAATCTCGGTATAAATACATTGTCAGTTATCAGAAAGCTTGGTATGTGAAACAAAATGTCATTTCCCGATTATATGAAGATTGAGACAACTCGTACAATGAGTTGTTGTCATGGTTAGTGGCAATGAAACAGTTTGCACCAAGTACTGTAGTCAAATTACAAACCCTCGTTGCATGCGATCCATTTGATCAACTAGTGGAGGGCATGAAAATATTCCATCGATTAAGGCATGGCCTATTTCTAAGCCGATTGTCCAAATAAATGGGACTTGGATGTATAGTAATTATACGCAAATCCTTCTAATTGTTGTTGCTTAAGACAAGAACCGAAACACCATTTTGATAGCATTTGTGATTGTGGAGAAAGAAAACATGGAGTCTTGGCATTTTTTTTTTTGACAAACTTATGATGATGATATGTTATTAACACTACAACATATGTATCAATTAGCGACAAATTTTCTATGTGGCACTTAAAACAGCATCACAGAACATACCACAAATGTGATGGAAACAATTAATCATCACATTTAATGGTTGATAGTATATCTTATATCATAATATCAACAAATGTCATAAATTTACATTATTATATGTTTGGCACAAAAATTTACCTCTAAAAAATTTTGGTGGGAAATATTTTTGTGACATCTAAAAAAAATTGTGGCGATTTTTCATCATACCAATATAAATTCTTTTGTAATAAAATATTATTTATCTTTAAAAAAGAAATATATTTATGTTACTAGTTATTAATAAGCATTATTTGTAATAGTTTGATTTGTCATATTTAAATACACAAAAGGTGACGTGTTATTTTTTCATGGAAAGTAGGTTTAATGTGTTATTAATACGCTAATGTTTTTATCTGAATTGAATTACCAACACGTCAGATATTAGAATAAATGAAAACAATGGATGCCTAAACCATGTTAGATTAATTGGTTCAAAAAAGCACGCAATAAATCAAAATGGTCATATAATTTTGGTAAGTGCTCTAGAAGAGATTCACGAAATAATTAATCATTAGAATTCTAGAAGGGAATTAAGTACATGAAAGCAAAAATTGTGAAAATGAAGAGATCTCAATAAGCTATATTATCATGAAAAAATATGGAATGAAACGAAAAATTGTCAATAGTGGTTTTACATATAATATTATTGTTAAAATAATTAAAGAAATAAGAAACTTGAATATAAACTTGTCAAGTAGAATTAAATCACTTCTAAATTATGAAGTTTTTGAACTAGTAGTCCAAATATCTAAATGTGTAAAGTCATTGAGGGTACAATTTGATAATCTTGCGAAAACAAAATAAGAATATTGAAATTTTAAGATATAAGCCACGAATTGTAATATGATGATTTTTGCAAAGTCCTGGCATTGATTATGAAAGGATACAATGTTGTTTTTGTGGTAAATGCAATAAACTTTAAATATATTTTTAGTCTTATAGTTCATGAAAATTTTAACATATGTCTAATGGTTGTTGTTATAACCTTTTATATAAATCACTATATAGTTGAGTAGATATTGAAATCTCTAAAGAACCTAGAATCCTAAAAGCATATAGAAAATTTCAAGAAATCGTTTAATGCGTTCCTATAAGTATTTATACTAATTGAAATGATTTGGGCATATATGGTAAATGTGAATAATAGTTAAAAGAATATTATAAAATGATATAATTTACTCATATATATTTTTATAAATGATCATGATTAAAGTTTGTTATGATTTACGAAATAATAAATTATTTAAAGAAATGATTTAAGATAAAAAACGTGGAAAATAAAATTTGTCTCAACTTGCATATCGAGCACTTACTATATAGAAACATTCCCATAAATCGACAACTACAAATATGATATTAAAAAATGTTATATAGATAAAGCACATCTATTGAGTCCCCCAGTGGTTATAAGATTGAGATATGTGAATAAAGGAAATATATAATTTTTAATAGGATGATAAAGAAATCCTTGGTCTGAAAGTCACACATCTAAGTTGATCTCAAAGTACTATATCTTAGTGCTAGAAAAGTATTGTCGTATCTTGGTAATAGCACATATTCTATTAAATGTGTGGCCTATTTTTAGATAAAAAGTCCAACAAAAGTGTATGAATATAATGTTATATGCATAGTTTAGTTGAAAGGATGGTATATATTAAAGAATGATCAAACCATTTTTTCCCAAAATTCTTCACCACTCATATCCTCCAAAAAAATGATGATATAAACATTTAACAAATTTGTTTGAGTGATTATTTGAAAAGTTTATGCAAGATTCAAACACATAGGTTTTAAGATACTAAGTGGTGTTATCATAAGGAGGAATAAATATGCATTGTACTTTTTTTCTGGTAAGGTTTAAGGTTTAGGTTTTTTTTTTTGTTCCAATTAGGTACTTATTTTTTGTTTCCGTTAAAAATATAAGTATCTAGGTTTAACATCATTAAGTATACAAATTTTATCCAATCAACACTTGATAAGTGTTTTTCTTTTCAATGGCTTTTAATTGGGTTAATTTTAATGAAGATTTTTATTATACTTATAATATAATAAAAGAAAAAAAATTGGAAATGAAAAACCCATTTCTCCCTTTTCACTGTAATACCTCATACCCGATCTGGTCATCGAGTCTGAGTTATAGGATGTCATATTTGTTGCTACAGCAACTACGATCAATTACTACACACTTTAACCATTTACACATATTGGCAAGTAGATTACCCATTCACGATATTCTATATAATCATTTATGGGTCTTATACGAGCTTACGAAAGCGTTTTTTGCTAACTCAGGGTCAAATTAGAATTAAATTGTAAAGTTTGCAAACTATCAGGTTGACGTCGTGACTTCTGGGGTTCCTCGTCGCGACACAACTTATTGACTTGATCTCGTCGTGACGTTAAGGTCCCAACATCACAACGTGACCATTTATTTTCAAAAGGTCCAAATGGTACCATTTTTATAACACTTGTACAAACAATCCATACTTCAAATCAACCATTTCAACAAGATACATGTTTCCAATTAAGACCATTTCATCATCATTTTCATTCAAAAACATCTAACTAACCATTTCAACTTAAAACCAAGTCATCATATGCTCTATTGCAACATTTCAAACATCAAATCCTTTTCAAATACTTAAGCTAAACTTTTATATGTATTTAACAAGTTATAACATTAAACTCACATTACATTAACAATTTCAGACTCAAAATGACCATTTGATACAAAACCGACTCAAACCTAGGTAGTACCATTTACCGAAACAAAGGAAACTATATGAACATTGCTAAGTCAAATGTCACTATCCGGATGTTGGATCGCTTCTCGTAACCTTGAGATTCACCTAGACCTAAGCACAAAATAAACAAACCGTACGATAAGCGATAAAGCTCAGTGACATTTCCATGATTCAAGCCAATAATAAGGTAACATTACCATATGAACACAAGTAATACATGTTACATTTCTATTTCAACAAGTTTATATATACATATCAATTAATACAATATTCATGCCAAATACCAATTATATGCATGATTCCATTTAGCCCAATTTATACACATCTACATAATCAATTCAAGTTTTGCATTCAATCAAATTCATATACCATTTATACCAAGTACCATAATTTATGCAAAGTTCCTAATTGATCAAGTTACATACACATAGTATCTCATACATTACTAGAATGTAACATCTTTATCTTATTGCTTCTCATTTTAGCTATTCGTTCTTTTATTCACACTTCCTCAAATCATTTGATTCGTTTCATTTTTTTGTCGGCCCTCAAGGCTCATAATATCTAAATCGCATGATTTTCAACATGCATTCCATATTCAGTTTTACATATATGCACATATGATATCATTTCATACTATCATAATATCTGAATCGCATGATCTTCAACATATATTCTATATTCATGTTTTACATATATGCACATATGCATCAATCATCCATATTTCATACTCTCATTTCATTTCGTTATCAATTCATATACATATACATATATCCAATATCATAATTCATATAATATATCATATATCAATAATATCACACTTTTTATACTATATTTAGTTTAGTCTAAATTCTCGATATTCAATATCATTCAAGATTATCAACACAAATCAATTCATTTAACTTATAATTATCAAACTCATATCATCACATATTTAACACCATTGTTCACACACACACACATATTGTACTCGAATAATAAAAGCACAAACTAATAATTCAGCTACTCGTCAACAACTCTCGTCTTTCTTTTCTCTTAGGACGGTTTAGCGTCGCCTTTCATTACGATTGATAATTCAATAAATACAATAATATCATATTTCATTCAATCTACATCTAAATACAAAGCCACACATATTTTATATTTTATTCAATTTAGTCTCTATACTCAGGATATGCATATTTTTCGATATTTAGTTTCGAACCAAAATCTGATTTTACATTCTTTCATTAGGAACCCTATATTTCCTATTCATAGCATAATCTCATGACATGTTTTCAATTTTATTCAATTTGGTCCCTAATATTATAAAAGTTAATTATCAAGATTATCTAGCTATACAATTTAGTCTTTATTATGATCTAAACTTGATATCAATCAAATTCAGGTCTAATTCATTAGTTTTTCATTAGTGGCAACTTTTTTTAAAAATTTAACAATTGAATAAATTGATATATAGGCTAGCTAGATTAAACTCCCATGATTCAATTTCTATAAAAATCAAAGAAAAATAGCTTATGAACCTACTTGAATAGGTGATCGTATGTTTAAAGCTTCAATAATTGTGGATTTTCTCTGTTTCCTAAAGTGGACGGTAAAGAAGATGATGAAAATCATCTTTTCTCCACTTGATTCAGTATTTAAACCACGGTTAAATATTAATTAACCTTAATTAGTTAATTTAATTAAGTTATTATTATAATTAGTGAAACATTAATTAATTAAATTGAAATCAACATCATCATCCATTAATTATAAGAAAACAATGGTTAAATATTTATTTTAGTTCTTTGGATAGTTACCATATAAGTCCCTAAGCTTTTTCTTAATTAAAACTCAATAGCAATTGAATATTTACCATTTAGTCTCTAAGCTTTAATTAACTATTTTTTCAATTAAATTATTTTCAATATATTTTATATTAACTTCATAAATATTCTTATTTTATATTTATAAACTCAATTTACGAAAATAAAATTTCAAAACTATATTTTTCGACCCCATTAAAAATAGATTTATTACACTCTCCCTTCTCATTTATCCCCTTCTCCCTTTCTCTCCCCCTTTCCATTTCTCCCTCACCATTCTCTCTATAGGTGTAGGAAAACCCATTAAACTTTAAAAGCTCCCGTAGCTCTCAACTCTTCACTTCTCACTTTTTTGCCCTTCATGAAGGAACTTTATCATTCTCTTTCACTTTTTTAAACACTTTTTTTTTTCAATCCCTTTGTTTCTTCATCTTCGAATCAACGAAATAAGTTCTCTTTTTGGTGAAAAATCTGATTAGAGATGGTGAGATGGACATGTAGAGGGAGGAGGAGAGGGAAAGGATAGGAAGAGATGAGTTTTTTCATTTTCAATTTTTTTTAGTTTATTAATATTATATTGTGTATAATAAAAAACAATACAAAATATATTAAAAATTAACTTTGTAAGGCCCAAATTTTGCCCGGGACCCAATAAACCAAATAAATAAATACAATACCCAATTACAGCCCAAATATTAAAACCCTAAAAGCCCAATTAGCCCACAACCTTAACTAATTTTCAGTAAAAAAAAAGAAACCTAGCCACCTCCACTTGCTCCACTTACACCTGCAAAAGTCAAAAGAAGAAAAACACAAAAAAGGGGCAGAAAAGAAGCAAGAAAACAAGGAAATAGGTAGCAAATCCATGGTATTTCGGCTACAAAGCCTGAAATCTCGGATTTTTTTGGGTACAAAAACAAGAATATTGTAAAAAGGAAGAGAGGGTTTTTTTTTATAAAAAAAAAAGAGATTGAAAAAAAAAGTGTAATCTCTCTGAAGATTTTTCTTAAAAAAAAACAGCAAGCAATACAAAAAAAAGATAATAACAAAGCCAAAAAAAAAAGAAGTGCAAACCGGCTTAAGGTTTTTTTCTTTTCTTTTTTATTTTATTATTCGAATCCATCTCTTCTCATTCATGTATTAAAATATATCAAGGGATATATATAAGAAATATATAAAAAAAAAAAACTTTTTGAAATTTCCGGCCACCGTGCGCGGTGGCCGACGATGGTGGCCGGTGGCGGCGGATGGCGGCGGACGGAGCCGGAGTTTGGTCGGAGGGAGAAGGCCTTGAGAGAGTTTGAGAGAAAGAGGTTAGTTTTTTTTTATAAAATGGGAAAGATGAGTTTTTTTTTAGGAATTTTGACTTATATAGCCCCATCAAAACGACGTCGTTTTGGGTTTAAGCCACTAATGCCAAAACGACGTCGTTTTGGCTCTTAACCCATGGCCGACCCACCCACCCGACCAGCTTCAACTTCAGGATTCACGTGTTTTCATTGGAGGGCTATTTATGCGCTTAGCCCTCCGCTTTTATTACTTTGCAATTAAATTATTTTTATTTTTAATTTGGCACCAAAATTTGTCGCAATTTTCAATTTAATCCTAGTGATGATGTGCATTTTATAAAGGGGCTTATTGCACTTTAGGCCCTCTGTTGTTTCACGCACATTTAAATAGGCCCTTGTCTTTTATTTTTATTTTTAAATTTGCCCCAAAACTTCGTTTTTAATTCGAATTTAGTCTCTTTTTTAATTTAAGTTGATTTGTATATTATCTTTGCTACTTTAATTTTTAATATTAGTTCCAATAATATTATATATATGATTTTAAATACACTCTTTTATTTTTTTATTATAAATATTATTATTTTATTTTCTTTACGTTATTATTATATCGTATCGCTTTTTTATCATATCATTATTATTTTTCATGTACACATTATTTTCATGATTATTATTGTGTTTATTTTTACTACTATTATTGTATTTATTATTAGTATTAGTATTATAATTACTATTATCATACTTATATATTTATATGTAAAGTTATTAATGGTTATTTTAATATTATCATCATCTTAATATTAATATGTACTTATTTTTAACATAATATATATCTATATATATATATATATATGTATGTATGTATATATTTATGAAGTATTATTAATAATTGTTTTGTAACATTATTATTATTATTTCTAGTGTGTATGTATTATATATATTTTTAATGCTATATTATATATATATATATATATTATATTTTATGTATATATTTTAATATCACATTATTCATATTTTTTTATACATTATCCCATGTAAATACTTTCAATACTACATTGTGCATATATTTTTGTCTCTATTATATATATACTTTTAATATTCAATACTATTATTATGAATGTGTCTTTGGTATACGTATGTATATATATATATATATATATATATATATATATTTTTAATTCATATATTATTATCATTATTTTCTACGTTATATTATTATTATTATTATTATTATCATTGTCATTGCCATTTTGTTGTTCCATGTTTTATTCATTTTCATTTATTCGTTAATTTGCTTATGTCTTCGATCATTTCATTTTCCTCATGCATTTGTTTATATTTACATATTACTAGTCTTGCTATTACTTCATCTTTTATAATTACTCATATTATCGTCTTTGACACTGTCGCACCTATTATGTTATTATTCACATTAATATTATAATTTGCTTTTATGTTTTACTATAAATCATGTTATTTTTCTTATTCAATATATTAAAACAATTCTTTCATAAAAGTAATATTCCGTATTAGGTAATTCGAGATAATCGTACCCTAACTTACTGGGTTTCGATTCTTCTTATTTAACCTAAATAATGGAATATTCCTTTTAATCACAATGTGAGTTAAAAAAAATGTTTATTTTTGGAGATATGAGGTGTGGTGCCCTAACTTACCGGGTATGACATGTTGTTACCTCGAAATAAGATTTTTCGCAAATAAAGGCAATACTCGGTGTTTGATGATTCAAGAATCATACCTTATCGTGCTGGGTTGTGATTTCTCGTTTGCTCAAAAACAATCGAATATTCCTTTAGGTTTTCACCCATGCTTATTAAAAACCTTTCAAAACAAAGGATGTTCGATGATTGGATATTTGAGAATCGTGCCCTATCGTATTGGGTTGTGCTTTTTCATTTATTCTAAGCAATCGAAGATCCTTTTGAAGTTTTATCCACGTTTTCTAAAAACCCTTTAAAACGAAAGAAGTGTTTGATGTTTGGGCAGTTCAGGGAATAGTGCCCTATCGTGCTGGGTTGCAATCTCCCGTCTGACCGAAATAATCAAATATCTCTCCGGGATTTCACTTGTATTTTCCAAAGTGAGGCAATGATCAATGTTTGGGAATTCGAAGAATCGTGCCCTACTGTGCTGGGTTTCAATTTTTTGTTGGACTAAATAGTTGAGCATCCTTTCGTGATTTTCAAATTATAAATTTCCGGACATCGAAACAAGAAAATTTTTGACGATTAACTCGGGTTATTCAACTTTTATAAAAAAAGCCACATTTCAAAAACATTTTTAAGTTTAGACATAAGGACAATATTTAATCGATTTGGTACCAATTTTGGGCGTAGTGAGGGTGCTAATCCTTCCTCATGCGTAACCGACTCCCGAGCCCGTTTTCTAAAATTTTTGTAGACCAAAATTGTTGTTTTAGTAAATCATAAATGTTTTATTAAAATAACCAAAGTTTTAGGTGATCCGATCACACCAAAACAAAAGATCGGTGGCGACTCCATACATTTGTTTTTCAAAAGTCGATTACCCTTTTTTTTTTAAAAAATTTTAAAATTTTTAAATCAAGGAATGGTTTCGATAGCTTGGCGACTCCACTGGGGATTTTGAGAGTCGAGCCATAAAAATCAATTATTTGCTGTCCTTTTGTCGAAAATCGAAAATTCATTTTAAAAAAAAAATGTGTCTTTCGATTGCATTTGATTGTGTGATTGTTTTAGTCTGGGTCTTGTAAAAAAGCACTGCATTTCATTGCATGACCACCGTGGTCACACCTTCTAAGTGGGAGTAAGAAACTACGTTTTCGTGAGGTTTTCACCTCCGCATGAGATAGTGGATTGCTTCCGGGGTACATCCGTACCTATGATTTCGTGAGATTTTTATCTCCGCATGGTCATAGGGAAATGTATCCCCCCGAACCGAACTCGATCTATATGAGCCTATAATGGGTGAGGATTGAGGAATCTGCTGGTTCGGGTACCTTATCTCTAGAACTAAACCACATATAGTAAACCTTAGGAACCATCCTTGGATGAAGCCGCGTCTAGCATTAGTACTTACCCCTATATGCGTCATAATTATCGTTTATGTGCTTGCATCTATCGCTATTATTTGACACTAACCGGTGTTTTGTTTGGTTTTGTCTTCTTTGCATAACATTGCATACTAAAGGAGGCGTTAATCCGTATTCAATTACTAAGTTAGAAAATTTGACATGGTGAATGAATTTCTTAGTAAAGTCGAGGATAATGCGGCTGTTCGTGCATGGTCGGAGAGGCTGCAATCGGAGAGAGGGGATAGCTTGGCAGAAGGGTATGTATCGGAGTTGCAAGATTTCACTCGCGTCAATGTAGTACAGAACGAGCTGCAAGAGTTGAGAGACATTTGGGCTAGTTGGAATGAATGAATCAAGCAATTGTTTTACCAAAATTATGGTGACGTATCCTACCTGCTAGACATTAGAGTGGATAAGAATTTGTTTCGAGCCTTGGTGCAGTTTTGGAATTCTGCGTACAAGTGTTTCACTTTTGGAGAAGTGGATTTGGTACCTACCATGGAGTAATACACTACTTTGCTCAGGTGTCCCAAAATTCAAGTTTGGAAGACTTATACTCAGGTTTTTAGTAGTCAGACTTTCATGAAAAAATTGATGAGCATTTCTGGGATGAGCGAGCCTTGGGTCATTACTCGGATTCAGGAAAAAGGAGATAGCAAATGTATCCCTTGGGAAAATTTGCGAGATTTGATCTTGACACATCCAGATGAAAGAAAGAGGGTTGATATATTTGCCTTAAGCATCTACGGATTAGTGATATTTCCTAAGGCTTTGAGGCACGTGGACGAGGCGGTTATTGACTTGTTTAATCGCCTTGAAAAGGGAATCACCCCGGTACTGGCAATATTGGCAGAAACGTTCAGATCTTTGAGCTCATGTAGGAAGACAGGCAAGGGGCGATTCATTAGATGTGCACAATTATTGATGGCATGGTTTCACGAGCACTTTTGGAAGGTAGACAAAGTTTTCTATTGAGTCTTCTCCGAGGGTTATTTCCCATTGAAAGAAGAAGCAGCTATACAGAGGAGAGAGGATATCTCAGATGAGAAGTAGATGGACATTCTTCATAACCTCAAGGAGGGGGATATCGAGTGGAGAGCTTATTGGATGGTTCCTGACGAGATCATGTACCGATGCGGTAACTTCGATTGGGTGCCATTGTTAGGAATTTGGGGAGCTACCGGGTATACTCCACTGTTAGCCTTGAGGCAATATAAGTCGAGGCAGTTTGTACCCACGACCTATGGGCTTGCTCAAAGTGAATTCTCATTTAAAGGTGCTCATTATAAGAAAAGAGTTCGGGAGTTATCGGATGCTTGGAAGCAAACTTGTTGGATGAAGAGGTTAGTCGTCGGTTCCATAGTAACGCCCGAGTATAGCGAGTGGTTTAGGAAGAGGATTAATGATAATATTCCTAGGCCAAGCTTGGAGAATGCTCGACCTATCGGGAAACAATTACAAATCGCCCCATCAGAATTGGAAATTATAAGGCAAGATTTCGAGAAGAAGAGTTCGGAGCTCAGGAAGAAGATCGAACAGTTAGAAGAAGAGAAGATGCATCTAAGGTTAGACGCTGATGTTCAGAGGTCAGAGGCTGAGAAATGGAGAAAAGGAAAAACTAAGGCCGAAGAAGACCTAAACAGTTTGAAAACAGACTACAAGAAGCTGCATCTATCTATGAGGACTGCGGGTTTAGGTAAGACTTCTGAACAATGGCGCCACGGAATTCGAGAAGAAAAAGCCAATACTGACCTGTGGGAAAGTAAATTTCGAGAAGCTCAGGCATGAAACGAAGATTTGGAGAAGAGTCATCAAAAGCGAAACGAAGCGAGGTGAACTAAGGGCTAGAGTGGCGAAACTCGAGAAGTCTCTGATCGATCAAACCGCAACACCGTAATAGAGCTGAGGGCAAGCTTGAGCCAGATAGGAGAGATGAAAGGAAGAATAGGAGAGTTAGAGGCATCACTGCAGAACTGTGAGATGCGGATCCAATTTTTCGAAGCAAACGATGATCGTTGGAAAGAGCAGCTTCACCATGTGCAAGACCAAGTCAGAAACAGAGATTACCTTATGGGAGAAGCCATAACCCAAATTCGGGAGGTAGCAGACTACTTGCAAACTTTAGCGGTTCAAGCGGACATACTGAGCGTGAAGTATGAGTTGGAGTCGGATCGCGGACAAGAGCTGGCCTCGTTGCTTAGAAAAATTAGGACTTTAAGTGTTAGAGCGAAATTTTATTTGTAATTCGACTTTATGTAAAAGATTTTATTTTCGAGTGAAATTTTCTAAGGGCAGTTGAATCAAAATTGATGCATCCTTTACATTCATGCATTTGCATTACATCATATCATTATGCATTAAAGGCCATAAGAGTTTTCTAATTAATTAATTAAAATTATTTCAAGAACACGAAACTAACGAAAACCAACCAACTACGCACTCCTACGGTACAAGAAAAAAATCAATGGATAAGAGACTCGAGAAATTGGAGCAAATGCAAAAGGACATGCAAGAACAAATGCAGTCTCAGATGGAAGAGCAGCTAGCCAAGATTCAACGAGAGATGAAGAAGCAAATGATGGAGTCCCAGAGAGAAATGATGTCCCAGTTATCCAAATTGCTGTTAGGAGGAATGGATAAGGGAAAGGGCCCCATGGACCAAGTTGAGGAAACGAATGAAGATCTCCAATATCCCCCTGGCTTTACTCCGACGCATGTATCAATAAAGCCCAAGATTAACCTACAAAAACCATCGGTCACAATCATACCCCAGCAAGTTCAGGCCGGAGCTTCAATTCCGATGAACTTTCAAGCCGGCTCAGGCTCTAACTTTGTCAACAACCCGAACTATCTGCCCGTTCCCGACTTGGATGAAACTGCTGAAGAGGAAAAGGTAAGGATGGATTCACAAAAAAAATTGGAAGAACGTTGTAGATGGCTCGAGAAAAAATTCAAAGCCATGGAGAGCGCGGATCATCATCAAGGGATTGATGCCAAGGATCCGAGTCCGGTCCCGATTTAGTCCTCCCCTAAATTTAAAATGCCTGAATTCGAGAAATACAATGGAACAAGTTGCCCTGAAGCCCACATCACCATGTTCTGCAGACGAATGACGGGATATGTTAACAATGACCAGCTACTAATCCACTGCGTTCAAGATAGTCTGGTTGGAGCGGCGTCTAAGTGGTATAATCAACTGAGTCGAGCCAAGATTAACTCATGGAAGAACCTGGCTCAGGCCTTTATGAAGCAATACAATCATGTGACGGACATGACCCCTGACAGAATCACTCTCCAGAATATGGAAAAAAAGTCAAATGAAAGCTTCAGACAGTATGCACAAAGGTGGACATACAAGTTCAGCCGCAACTTCTAGAAAAGGAGACGACAATGCTCTTTATCAATACCTTGAAAGCCCATTTTATCACCCATATGCTAGGAAGCGCCACAAAAAGCTTCTCCGACATAGTAATGACGGGGGAAATGATCGAGAATGCTGTGAGGAGCGGCAAAATAGAGTCAGGAGAGAGTGCCAGAAAGTCAGCCCCAAGGAAAAGGGATAATAAGCACATTCAACAAGGGGCAGTCCAAGTCAATTACCGTGAATCAACCCAAAACGGTGACTACCAATCAACAAAGCTCTGTAAGACAAGAATCCAATTCGAGAAAGAACACAGAAAGGCCACAATTCACCCCTATACCCATGACATATAGGGAGTTGTACCAGAACCTGTTCAACGCTCATGTAGTATCCCCTTTTTACCTAGAGCCACTGCAGCCCCCGTATCCCAAATGGTATGACACAAACGCCCAATGTGAATACCACGCGGGAATTACCGGGCACTCAATTGAGAATTGCACTGCATTTAAGAAAGTAATTAAAAGACTCATTAAGGTGGGGATTGTGAGATTTGATGACCCAGCCACGCCCAATGTAGCAGGAAATCCACTCCCCAATCATACCGACCAAGGAGTGAATGGGATAAGTGAAGGCTTGAACAGGAAGACCAAATATGAGATGGCAGAAGTCAGGACCCCATTGAGGCGGGTATGGAAGGAGATGGCCAAGAGAGGATTGATTGTGTTGGACTCGAGGGAAGAATCCAAAGAAGAGAGAAACTACTGTGAGTTTCACGACAAGGTGGGGTATGAAATCCAAGATTGCGTGGAGTTCAGAGCCCTAGTACAAAACATGATGAACAATAAAGAAATTGAATTCTATGAAGAGACCGAAAACCCCGTAGAAGGGGATATATGTGCATCGGAGGGAGAATTGACGGCACAAAATCGAATGCCTAACTATCCCGTGGTGATTATTTCGAGACCCAAAAATAATGAAGCCGGAGTACAAATACCACCGAGGGTCATAATCCAAAGACCTGCAATTTTCCCTTACAAAGACAGCAAAAAGGTCCCATGGAATTATGATTGCAGTGTGATGATGCCGGGAAAGGAGAGCCTGGTTGACGCTTCAAGAGGAGACCAAGGTAAGGGTTTCTATACACGTAGCGGGAGGCGTTACGATACGGCGAATGAGGAGGTGCAGCCCACAAAAGGAAAAGCCCAGGTGGTTGAGGAAATGAAAGGAAAAGTAACCAAACCTATTAATGAGCCAGTTAACGAAGAGGAGGCCAAGGAGTTTTTAAAATTCCTAAAGCATAGCGAATACAACGTGGTGGAACAGCTACGTAAACAACCAGCCCGTATTTCGGTGTTGGCCTTACTTCTAAGCTCAGAAGTTCATCGTAGCGCGCTAATAAAGGTCTTAAACGAGACATACATAGCCAATGACATCTCCGCTAACAAACTGGACCGTTTGGTGAACAACATAAGTGCCGACAATTTTATCTTCTTTAATGACGACGAGATACCACCCAGGGGCATGGGGTCAACTAAAGCTTTGCATATCACCACGCGCTGTAAAGGGTACACGCTGCCAGGCGTACTGATTGACAATGGGTCGGCTTTGAACGTCTTGCCTTTGACCATGCTAAATAGATTACCTATAGACAGCTCTCACATGAAGGAGTGCCAGAATATCGTAAAAGTATTTGATTGCACGAAGAGAAAGGTGATGGGCAGAATCGAGGTACCTCTTCAGATTGGGCCAAACACATATGAGGTGAATTTCCTCGTAATGGACATTAAGCCCTCATACAATTGCTTATTGGGAAAGCCCTGGATACATTCGGCTGGGGCAGTGCCTTCCTTGTTGCATCAGAAATTGAAGCTAGTATCGGAAAGGAGATTGATAACGATCAAGGCTGAGGAGGATATTATTGCAACTGTGAGCAATAATGCACCCTATTTGGAGATAGATGACGAAGCAATCGAATGCTCATTTCGATCTTTGGAATTTGTTAATGCGATGTTCATCAGCGAGGGAAGCAAAATTCTGGTGCCAAAATTGTCCAAAGCCACGAGGATGAGCCTCCAACTGACGATCAGAAGAGGGGCCCTACCCGGAAAGGGACTTGGGAGACATCTGCAAGGAAGGGTTAAAGCGTCAATGCCGAAACACAAGAGAGACCGCTTCGATTTAGGATTTAAGCCGGATGCAAAACAAAAGAGAAAGGAGCTGGAAAAGAAGCAAGAAAGAAGAAGAGCTCGATTAACGGGGAAAGAAATCAAGTGAGAACCAATGACATTCCCCCATATATTGAAAACATTTGTGTCTGGGGGAATTATTCATCCCAAGAGAGACACACCAATGACGGGAGCTATAGAAGAAAGGCTAGAAAGCTTGGACATCAGCGTTATATGCGAAGAGGAGACGGGAAGAGAGAATTTGTCGGGCATTTACCTCTGCAAGCCTGGAAGTGTTCTGGACAACTGGACTGCGGAAGAGATTCCTGTAACTTTTAGAATGGATTTAGAGTAATGTCCAAAACACACTTATTGCTCTAGGCCTAGGAGTAATAAGAATCTTTTATGAAATAGGCCGATATTTAAAAACGATATTTCAATAAAATACACGGTTATTATCATTTTTGAGCAAATGTTATCTTATCCTTTCAATTCCATTCATAACCATACAAATGATTACTTTTGAATTCTTTTATTCTTGAAACATTCTTCTAAATATTCTTTCATTCGTCATTCATAATCATATCACGTAAATAAATGTTTCAAATTCTTTTGATTCTTTGTATCTGCCTTCGTCCTCATAACAGGTCCCCAGATATTAATGATACGAGTGACACTGCTAGCGACTCAGAATTTCTTTTCGAGCAAGATGTGTGTATGGATGATTCTCAGGATTTTGAAGATGACCAAGGATGTAACCTATCTCATGATTTGTTGAAGATGGTAGAACAAGACAAGAAACAAATCCTACCTCATAAAGAATAAGTCGAAATTGTGAGTTTAGGAGAAGGACAAGAGGTGAAGATCGGAACATGTATCACCGCGAAGATGAAGCGAGACCTCATTAAATTACTTCAAGAATTCAAAGATGTCTTTGCATGGTCATACCAAGATATGCCCGGGTTGGACACTGACATCATGGTGCACCGACTCCCCATTAAAGAAGAGTGTAAGCCTGTTCAGCAAAAACTCCGAAGAACGAGGCCCGACGTCTTGCTAAAAATAAAGGAAGAAGTTCAAAGCGGTTTGATCTTTGGATTCTCAAGGTGGTAAAATACTCGATTGGGTAGCCAACATCGTCCCTGTCCTTAAGAAAGATGGAAAAGTGCGAATGTGTGTGGACTACAGAGATTTGAATAAAGCCAGCCCAAAAGACAATTTCCCACTACCTCATATCGACACCCTAGTGGACAACACGGCGAGACACTCACTGTTTTCATTCATGGACGGTTTTTCGGGATATAACCAGATTAAGATGCATCCTGAAGATATGGAGAAAACCATATTTGTAACTATATGGGGCACGTTCTGCTACAAGGTGATGCCGTTTGGACTGAAGAATGCAGGGGCAACTTATCAAAGAGCCATGGTAACCCTTTTTCACGACATGATGCATAAAGAAATCGAGGTCTATGTTGATGACATGATAACTAAGTCTCGAACAGAGAAGGAGCACATACAAGTCCTGGGGAAATTGGTCTTGAGGTTGAGGAAGTTTCAGCTAAAACTCAACCCCGCCAAATGTACTTTTGGAGCCAAGTTTGGAAAGTTGCTCGGATTTGTGGTTAGTGAGAAAGGGATCGAGATTGATCTAGACAAAGTTAAAGCCATACAAGAGCTATCCCCGCCGCGTACTCAGAAAGAAGTTTGAGGCTTTCTAGGAAGATTAAATTACATTGCTCGGTTCATTTCACAACTGACCGAGAAATGTGACCCTGTCTTTCTCCTCCTCAAGAAACATAACCCAGGTGAATGGAATGAAGAATGCCAAAGGGCTTTCGACAAGGTCAAACAGTATTTATCCAACGCCCCGGTGCTGATGCCATCTAACCCCGATAAGCCGTTGATACTATATTTGGCAGTATTCGAGAACTTCATGGGATGCGTATTGGGTTAGCATGACGAGTCGGGGAGGAAAGAAAAAGCTATTTACTATCTCAGTAAAAAGTTCACGGAATGTGAAGTAAGGTACTCGCCGATAGAGAAGTTGTGTTGTGCCCTAATTTGGACAACCCGAAGACTGAGGCAGTATATGTTATATCACACCACCTAGCTTATCTCAAAATTGGACCCCTTAAAGTACATGATGGAGTCAACAGCTTTGAATGGAAGGATGGCCCGATGGCAGATTCTACTTTCTGAATTCGATATAGTCTATGTGAACCAGAAAACAGTAAAAGGAAGTGCAATAGCAGATTTTCCGCCGAGAGAGCACAGGAAGACTACGAGCCTTTGAACTTTGACTTCCTGAATGAAGACCTAATGTGTGTTGCTACCATTGAAGAAGGTGCCCTGGAAGAACTTCCTTGGAAATTGAACTTCGATGGGGCGTCAAATGCTGTGGGCAATAGAATCGGGGCCGTCTTGGTATCTCCAAATGGAGATCATTATCCATTCACTAGTAAATTGGATTTTGATTATACGAATAACATGGCAGAATACGATGCGTGTATCATGGGAGTCCGTACAGCTATAGAATGCAAGATTAAAGTGCTAGAGGTGTATGGAGATTCTGCGCTAGTGATTTATCAACTCAAGGGAGAATGGGAGACCAGAGACCCCAAGTTAATCGATTATCAGAAGCTAGTCCTGGAATTGGTTAAAGAGTTTGATGACATTACCTTCCACTACCTTCCACGAGATGAAAATCAGATGGCTGATGCTTTGGCTACCTTAACCTCCATGATCAAGGTGAACAAACAAGAAGATGTCAAACCCATCCGGATGAGCATTTATGAAACTTCGGCCTACTGTTATAATATTGAAGAAGATGAAGAGAAAGATGATCACTCTTGGTATCACGATATATTGCAATACATGAAGAATCGTGAATACCCGGACCAGGCAAGCGAGAATGACAAAAGAACGCTAAGAAGATTGGCCATCGACTATGTCTTAGATGGAGATATCCTATACAAAAGAAGAAATGATCAAGTACTACTAAGATGTGTGGATGTTGTAGAGGCTAAGAAAATCTTGGAAGAAGTCCATGAAGGCGTCTATGGGACACATGCTAATGGCTTTACAATGGCCAGGCAAATTATGAGATTCGGGTACTATTGGTCTACCATGGAAGGAGACTGTGTCAATTACGCTAAGAGATGTCATCAGTGTCAAATCTACGGAGACAAAATTCATGTGCCTCCTTCACTGCTGCATGTCATGGTTTCTCCATGGCCATTCTCTATGTGGGGCATGGATGTGATTGGACCAATATCGCTGAAAGCTTTCAATGGGCATCGATTCATCTTCGCGGTTATCGACTACTTCACTAAATGGGTAGAAGCCGCTTCGTATGCTAGTGTGACCAAGTTGGCAGTGAGCAAGTTTCTGAAAAAGGAGATTATATATCGATATGGAATGCCAGAGAGGATTATATCTGACAATGCATTAAACTTGAACAATAGTACGATAGCGGAAGTCTGCAGTCAATTCAAGATCAGACATCACAATTCGTCACCATATCGCCCAAAGATGAATGGGGCAGTGGAAGCGGCCAATAAAAACATTAAGAAAATTGTGGGGAAGATGACCGAAACCTACAGAGACTGGCATGAGAAGTTACCATTTGCCCTCTTTGCTTATCGAACGTCAGTCAGAACTTCAACTGGGGCAACCCCTTTCTCTTTGGTCTACGGAATGGAAGCGGTGTTGCCAATCGAAGTCGAGATCCCGTCTCTTCGAGTGTTGTCAGAGTTAAAGTTAGAAGAAGCTGAATGGATCCAGTCTCGATATGATCAATTGAACCTAATTGAGGAAAAGAGGTTAAGAGCTATCCGTCATGGTCGATGTACCAAAAGCGAATGATGCGGGCTTATGACAAAAGGTTCGCCTAGAGAATTCCACGAGGGAGACCTGGTTTTGAAAAAGATCCTTCCCATACAGAAGGACTTTCGAGGGAAATGGATGCCTAATTGGGAAGGGCCTTACGTGGTGAAGAAAGCTTTCTCTGGAAGAGCATTGATTTTAACCGAGATGGACGGTAGAAACTTGCCCAATCCTGTAAACTCGGATTCGGTCAAGAAGTATTTCACCTGAAGAAAGGACGGCCAGAGTGAAAACCCGCAAAGGGCGCTCTGAATTCGCAAAAAAAAAAAAGAGGCAAATGTGAAAACCCGCAAAGAGCACTTTGGAACCAAAAGGGCCTTTGAGTTGAAAACCCGAAAACGGGCAGCTCAAATTTTGAATATGGGGCATATGACAGTCTTGTCCTCCCGAAATTAACAATATAGAAGAATGTTACACCTTGGAGCATCAACAAAAGACGCGGGATCTCCTGAACACACATTTGGTTCGAATGAGCCTTTGAGAAACTAGAATAGTGAAGCTCATGCTGCGATATTTGAGGCACCTTTTCCTCATTTTATTTTAAGCCTTACCAGATTTGTTGTCCTGTTTAATGTATTCACTTTAAGTTTTGCTCAATCAAATTCCATCTTGTCCATTATGATAATCTTTTTCGAGCATTTTTTTTGTTGAAATCACGATTTTTGCACTTATAACATTTACATAAAAGAGGTTACGCATATTACTCTGGAAAGTTTCTAAACAGTACAAGAACTTGAAGTAGGGCCACTAGGCAGAATTAACCAGACTCAAAAGCGGGAAACATTGGAGAAAGAATAGTCCAAGTTGTGACTATTTCTTTGAATCTTCTATCAAAGATAACGACAAAGCAGGAAGACACGATAGTGCATCGATGATAGAACCCGGATGAACTATTAGCAACGATACCTTAAACATTTAAAAAGAAACCACTCTCATGATATATACATTCGTAATCATTCATTTAGTTAGGAGCATTTGGTTCATTCGAGTCATGGCATCCTAATCATTAGGCATGAACTCATATGCATTATATAAGTTAAGTCCTTCAAGGGACAATGAAGATCGATGTGCCTTTATCCCCTAAAGAGTAGGGTAACATGCTAAAGCATAGTAGATCTGACCTTCCTTGAAAAAGATAACAGATTTGGCATCTCTGTAGCGGCGGAGAGCATATCGAAGATAACAGATTTGGCGTCTCTGTAGCGGCGGAGAGCAGATCGAAGATGATTTGGCATCTCTGTAGCGGCGGAGAGCAGATCAAAGATAACAGATTTGGCTTCTTTGTAGCGGCGGAGAGCAGATCGAAGATAGCAGATTTAGCGTCTCTGTAGCGGCGGAGAGCAGATCGAAGATGATTTGGTATCTCTGTAGCGGCAGAGAGCAGATTAAAGATATCAGATTTGGCGTCTCAGTGGCGGAGAAGCGATTGAAGATAGCTGATTTGGCGTCTCGATGGCGGCGGAGAGCGGATCGAAGATGATTTGGCATCTCAGGCGGAGAGAGTAGATCGAAGATAACATTTGGCGTCTCAGGCGGCGGAGAGCGATCGAAGATAATGATTTGGCGTCTCAGAAGGCGGAGAGCGGATAAAAATAACAGATCGGTGTTCCTGAGTTTTCAAGAAGTAAGTTGAAGATAGCAAATTTGACACTCCTGAAGACATCAAAATACCTTTAGGGAAGATGAGGAGCAAGATCCTGAGATTTAACCAGATCTGGCAAATTTGGTCCTTTTTATAGTCTTTGCTCCATTCTCGTTACACGACAATCAGCAAAGAGGGGCAGCCGTAAGGCCCAAATTTTGCCCAGGACCCAATAAACCAAATAAATAAATACAATACCCAATTACAGCCCAAATATTAAAATCCTAAAAGCCTAATTAGCCCACAACCTTAACTAATTTTCAGTAAAAAAAAAAAGAAAAAAAACCTAGCCACCTCCACTTACTCCACTTACACTTGCAAAAGTCAAAAGAAGAAAAAAACAAAAAAATGGGCAGAAAAGAAGCAAGAAAACAAGGAAATATGTAGCAAATCCATGGTATTTCGGCTACAAAGCCTGAAATCCCGGATTTTTTTGGGCACAAAAACAAGAATATTGTAAAAAGGAAGAGGGAGGTTTTTTTGATAAAAAAAAAAGAGATTGAAAAAAAAGTGTAATCTCTCTGAAGATTTTTCTTAAAAAAAAAAACAGCAAGCAATACAAAAAGAAAAGATAATAACAAAGCAAAAAAAAAAAAGAAGTGCAAACCAGCTTAAGGTTTTTTTCTTTTCTTTTTTATTTTATTATTCGAACCTATCTCTTCTCATTCATGTATTAAAATATATCAAGGTATATATATAAGAAATATATAAAAAAAACCTTTTTGAAATTTCCGGCCACCGTGCGCGGTGGCCGGTGACGGTGGCCGGTGGCGGCGGATGGCGGCGGAGGAGCCGGAGTTTGGTCGGAGGGAGAAGGCCTTGAGAGAGTTTGAGAGAAAGAGGTTAGTTTTTTTTTTATGAAATGGGAAAAATGAGTTTTTTTTTAAGAATTTTAACTTATATAGCCCCATCAAAACGACGTCGTTTTGGGTTTAAGCCACTAATACCAAAACGACGTCGTTTTGGCTCTTAACTCATGACCGACCCGCGACTCGACCCGCTCCAACTTCAGGATCCGCGTGTTTTCATTGGAGGGGCTATTTGCGCGTTTAGCCCCTCTGCTTTTTATTACTTTGCAATTAAATTGTTTTTATTTTTAATTTGGCACCAAAATTTGTCGCAATTTTCAATTTAATCCTAGCTGATGATGTGCATTTTATAAAGGGGGTTATTGCACTTTAGGCCCTCTGTTGTTTCACGCACATTTAAATAGGCCCTTTTTTTTATTTTTAAATTTGCCCCAGAACTTCATTTTTAATTCGAATTTAGTCTCTTTTTTTAATTTAAGTTGATTTGTATATTATCTTTGCTACTTTAATTTTTAATATTAGTTCAATAATATTATATATATGATTTTAAATACACTCTTTTATTTTTTTATTATAAATATTATTATTTTATTTTCTTTATGTTATTATTATATCGCATCGCTTTTTTTATCATATCATTATTATTTTCATGTACACATTATTTTCATGATTATTATTGTGTTTATTTTTACTACTATTATTGTATTTATTATTAGTATTAGTATTATAATTACTATTATCATACTTATATATTTATATGTAAAGTTATTAATGGTTATTTTAATATTATCATCATCTTAATATTAATATGTACTTATTTTTAACATAATATATATATATATATATGTATGTATATATTTATGAAGTATTATTAATAATTGTTTTGTAACATTATTATTATTATTTCTAGTGTGTATGTATTATATATATTTTAATACTATATTATGTATATATTATATTATATTTATATATATATTATATTTTATGTATATATTTTTAATATCACATTATTCATATATTTTTATTATTATTTATCCCATGTAAATACTTTCAATACTACATTGTGCATATATTTTTGTCTCTATTATATATATACTTTTAATATTCAATACTATTATTATGAATGTGTCTTTGGTATACGCATGTATATATATATATATATATATATATTTTAATTCATATATTATTATCATTATTTTCTACGTTATATTATTATTATTATTATTATTATTATTATTATTATTATTATCATTATCATTGTCATTGCCATTTTGTTGTTCCATGTTTTATTCATTTTCATTTATTCGTTAATTTGCTTATGTCTTGATCATTTCATTTTCCTCATGCATTTGTTTATATTTACATATTACTAGTCTTGCTATTACTTCATCTTTTATAATTACTCATATTATCGCTCTTTGACACTTATCGCACCTATTATGTTATTATTCACATTAATATTATAATTTGCTTTTATGTTTTACTATAAATCATGTTATTTTTCTTACTCAATATATTAAAACAATTCTTTCATAAAAGTAATATTCCGTATTAGGTAATTCGAGATAATCGTACCCTAACTTACTGGGTTTCGATTCTTCTTATTTAACCTAAATAATGGAATATTCCTTTTAATCACAATGTGAGTTAAAAAAAATGTTTATTTTTGGAGATACGAGGTGTGGTGCCCTAACTTACCGGGTAAGACATGTTGTTACCTCGAAATAAGATTTTTCGCAAATAAAGGCAATACTCGGTGTTTGATGATTCAAGAATCATACCTTATCGTGCTGGGTTGTGATTTCTCGTTTGCTCAAAAACAATCAAATATTCTTTTAGGTTTTCACCCATGCTTATTAAAAACCTTTCAAAACAAAGGATGTTCGATGATTGGATATTTGAGAATCGTGCCCTATCGTGTTGGGTTGCGCTTTTTCATTTATTCTAAGCAATCAAGATCCCTTTGAAGTTTCATCCACGTTTTCTAAAACCCTTTAAAATGAAAGAAGTGTTTGATGTTTGGGCGATTCAGAATAGTGCCCTATCGTCTTTGGGTTGCAATCTCCGTCGGATCAAATAATCAAATATCTCTCCGGGATTTCACTTGTATTTTCCAAAGTGAGGCAATGATCAATGTTTGGGAATTCGAAGAATCGTGCCCTACTGTGCTGGGTTTCGATTTTTTGTTGGACTAAATAGTTGAGCATCCTTTCGTGATTTTCGAATTATAAATTTCCGGACATCGAAACAAGAAAATTTTTGACGATTAACTCGGGTTATTCAACTTTTATAAAAAAAAGCCACATTTAAAAAACATTTTTAATTTTAGACATAAGGACAATATTTAATCGATTTGGTACCAATTTTGGGCGTAGTGAGGGTGCTAATCCTTCCTCATGCGTAACCGACTCTCGTGCCCGTTTTCTAAAATTTTTGTAGACCAAAATTGTTGTTTTAGTAAATCATAAATGTTTTATTAAAATAACCAAATTTTTAGGTGATCCGATCACACCAAAACAAAAGATCGGTGGCGACTCCATGCATTTGTTTTTCAAAAGTCGATTACCTTTTTTTTTAAATTTTTTTTAAAATTTTTAAATCAAGGAATAGTTTCGACAAACTTAATTAGAAAACACTGAAAAAACACTTGTCAAGTGTTGATTGGATAAAAATTTTATACTTAATAGTGTTAAAACTTAATTACTAATATTTTTAAAATAAATACCTAATTGGAAAAAAATATAAATACCGAATTAACTTTCATACCAATCTCATTGGTACTTAACCCAGTAAATATATATATTTATACAAGCGTGACAGAGGAAAAAGCAAGAGAGAGGACCCACGTTGGCGTGAAATTAAACCGCTACTGCGGCCAAGCCAGGGTTGCATAAAGAGAGGAGAACGAAAGGCACGTAATCGTGTGACTTGCTTTTTCAAATAAATTTCAAAAATCCAATGAGAAAAAGCATTGAAATACTTTGAATCTAACTCTTCACCAAAACCTTATCCCTCACTTCAAATCATTTGTTACTGCCAAAGTTTTTTCCCCCCCTGATTTCTGGTAAGTTCTTTATCTCTTTTGGCTGATTTATTTTGCTTTTGATTGATTTGTTTCTATATATTTCAAAATTTTCTTTCGTACATTTTTCGACTTATTTTGTTATATGTCCAGATGCTAAAATTTATTTTTTGATGTTTTTTTTTTCTCTTTGAATCATTATTTGTCTTTATCTGGTTTGATAGGTATTTTGAGTTCTTGGATAATTCTGTATTAAACCATATTTTTGTTATCTTGTCTGAGTTATTGAAGTGATTTTAGATTATAAAAATCAAACTTTAAAGTACTCAGATACATGATTTTGGCCTTGATCCTTATCTTATGGTCAATTTTGGTCCTTTATTTAATTGGATTCTTGCTGATATTATGATACTCCGAATTCCTCTTGAAATCCAACAAGTTTTTTTTTTTTTTTTTATATGCTAGAATTTGTTTTATTTGGATATGGAATATGTTTGGAGATCTAACTAAAAATCTGATAGGAGCCTAAATCTTGAGTGCAGAATTTATTTAAAAAAAAAAAAAAGAAAAAGAGAAAAAGAGAGAGAGAATAGAAGAAGAGAGGAGAATATGTTTAGGAATTTCTGAATATTTTTCTTACCCTGTAACTATACCAATATGTCATAATATAGCTAGTCTAGATAATTATTTACAATACTGCCACAAAATCATGTTTTTGAGTAGCTTTTATTTTTGTTTTATTGTACAGACCAATTTTCAGTGCCGGGAAACAAGATTTTGGTGACGATTTCTCAACCCTTCAACTTTGTTTCTTGAGTAGTGAAGAATATGTGTTGTTTGCTTATATCTAGTTGAGTATCTTTAGAAATCCAAATAGCGGATTTAAGGCTTTTGATCTTTGCTGGAAATGGAGCATCTACCTGTTGAAGTAATTGGAAATATTTTATCTCGCCTTGAAGGTGCCCGGGATGTGGTGATAGCCTCTGCAACATGTCGAAAATGGCGTGAAGCTTATCGGAAACACCTTCACACCTTAGCATTTAATTCTAATGATTGGCCTGCTTATTGTGATATTTCACCTATACTATTAGAGATCTTGATTACTCGAACAATCTTCCAAACAACAGGACTGCAAGGCTTGTCTATTTTGATGGATGATGCTGGTGAGTTCACGGCTTCAACTGTTATTGCTTGGCTCATGTATACCAGAGAAACCTTGCGCCGGTTGTTTTATAATGTCCCGACTAGCCCAAATGTTAACATTCTTGCAATATGTGGGAGGCAGAAGCTGGAAATATTGGCAGTAGCCCACAATTCTGTAACAGGTGTTGAACCTAATTTTCAGAGATTCCCTTGTTTGAAGTCCCTCTCTCTGAGTCATGTTTCTATTTCAGCTTTGGATTTGAGCCTATTGCTCACTGCATGTCCAAAGCTTGAGAGCTTGGAACTTGTTGACCCAGAGATAGCAATATCAGATGCACAGGTGACGGTTGAACTGAGTAGCCCGACACTAAAGAATATTTATGTTGAAGCTATTAGTTTGGATAAATTTATCCTGGAGACTGATAGTATTGAGCGTTTGCACTTGAGGGATTGTGCCCTTGAGGTTTTTGAATTGATTGGGAAAGGCACTTTGAAATATTTTAAGATTGATGATGTTAGTGTGATACATCTTGACATTGCTGAGACTGTTGATAATCTTGAGGTTATTGATGTAAGTAGCTTCACAATAATCTGGACAAAGTTCTACCAGATGATTTCAAGATCCTCAAAATTGAGGAAGCTCCGGCTTTGGGACGTCACTTTTGATGATTATGATGAGGGTATCGACTTGGAAACAATTGCTGTTTGTTTTCCACAATTGAACCATCTTTCATTATGCTACGAATTGAGAGATGGTCTCATGCATTATGGTCTCCAAGGATCTTCTAATTTGGAGAATGTGACAGTGCTGGAGCTTGGATGGACTGTAATCAATGACTTCTTCTCGCATTGGGTTGAGGAGCTGCTAAAACGATGCCCAAATCTTAAGAAAATTATTATTTTTGGGGTTATTTCAGAAGCCAAGTCACACGAGGAATGCCAGATATTGGCCAAATTCACCTCATCTATTGTTCGGCTTATGAGGAAATACATGCATGTAGAGGTGCAATTTGAATATGAGTAAAGTTCTCTCAATTGAATTTCTAAAGTCAAGTCCTGTATCAGTTGTGAATTATATGAGCAGATATGCAGGTAGAATTTACAAAATGTAAATCCCAAACATCTTGCCTTTTTGTGTCTTACAATTCATTGATGTCATTTTTTCAGTTTGATAGGAAAATATATGCAATCAAAAGAATAAGTTGTTTTTTTCACTCAATTGTCATTTTGCTCCTTTGCTATTATTGAATATTGACCATGTTGTTCTCTTCCAGAATTGAAGATCTCTCTCATTTTTTTGCCTGCATTCATATGGAATGTCCTTTATGTATTATTTGCCTTATATTAACACCTTTGATGAAGCTAAAGTTTCAAAGAGCTTTATCCAAAATTAATATTTTGTTTTGTGTGTATACACATTATACCCATATTAGTATGTTCTGCTTATAAAATGGATGAGAATCATTGATAAAATAGCAGTCCATGATTAGAACATTCCAAGACAAAATGGTGAGTGCTTGTCTCTTGCTGATCAAGATAAAACTACCCCATCAAAGCATTTCTACAGTTTTGGGACTTGTACAATTTGTACATTTATTTCGTTGTCATTTTATGACTTTGCTTCTGGTTGAACCAATTACTAGCAGTGTTTGTATCTTTGGTTCTTTAACTGTGATTGATTCTCTTATCATGAAACAGGGTGAATGTTCCTTTTGAATTTTCTGTTCAGTTATCATGTGGAGGCATATTGTAGGGTGCACGGGCCACTAACAGAGATCATAAAGTACTAAAAGAGTTGTGATTTTCTTTTGTATTTCCTTTTGCACTGCAATTGTTAATTACCTTTTCAGAATCCACCTTAGAAACTTGAATAACCAATCTCTGTCGTTGGATGTGTTCCCTTGGCCATTTTAATATGGTAAGCATAGCTTCCCTCTGACTTCATAGTATTACTCTGGCATAGAGGTGCTCATGGGTCGGGTTGGGTTCAGGCCGGGTTTAACTAATAATTTAGGCCTATTTATTGGGCTCAGGTTGGGCTGGGCCTAAAAAAATAGGCTTAAATTATTAGTTGAGCCCGACCCAAATAAAAATACTAAAACCTGGACCTGACCCGGCCCATCTGTATTTATTTTTATATAATTTTAAATATATATAATACATCAAAAATATTAAAATAAATCAAAATAAATATTTTTCAACAAATTAAAAATAAATTTTAAAAAATATGTAGACTTAAATAGCACTAAGATAGATGCAACTTAACAAGCAAATACCTCTAAAATAATAACAAAATTAACAAATGCCTTTAAAATAATAACAAAATTAATAATAAAATAAGTTTTACACAATATCCAAACAATAATAACAAAATAATAGCAACTAATAGTAATATGGTAGCAAAATAGGGAGAAAACAACAAGAAAATAATATTCAAAAAAAAAATAGTAGATTTTTTTGTCATTTAGTGAATTCGGGCCGGGCCTCGGGTAAGGCCAAAAATACCTTATCCGAGGCCCGGCCTATTTTTTAAACGGGCCTTATTTTTTGCCCAAGCCCATTTTTCGGGCCTATATTTTTGCCCAAACCCTCCTACATTTCTGCAAGCTTTCGGGTCGGGCCGGGTAACCTGACCCATCAGCAGGTCTACTCTGGCATCATTTTTTCTGACTTCAAGAAATGCTTAGTTGCTTTCTGACTTCACAAGCTAAGCTGCCGTAATTGATCTTCACACCTTAGTGTTAGAAGTTATTATACATCATATAGTTTTTATTAGCCAGCCTGCCACTTATTCTGACATTCATCTGCAACTTTATTTATTTTTTGATTAGAGGATAAGGGTAGGAGTTGGCCATGGATCGGACCCAGAACTAATATGTTGTAAATCAGCACGAGCTTTCCGTTTCCTGCGTTCTTGAACGATGAACACTATTAGGCTTTTTTTGTTGTTTACTTGGGGTTCTTTATCTTTTTATTGTTTGCCTACTTATTTGGAGCAGGATGGTCCAATGATACTGAGTTGAAATTCACAGCAACAGGGTATGTAAGGAATGCACTCACCTGCATGCGTGAATGTGAATTAAGAAGAGGAAAGTGATGGGGTCTATGATGAGGGGCGTGCGGCATTGTTGCTAAATTTTACCTTTGGTTGCCTCTTTAATACTGCAATGGAAGGAAACTCCCTAACTCCATTGCTTCCTCACTTTTCTTTTACTCGAAAGGAATTGCAGATGCTGAAATCCGAATTTAGGTAGTTGCACGAACCAACTAGAATAAGGTCCGATTCATGGCCGACTTTATTCGAAGTACATGGTAGGCATATGACTACTGAATAGTGGTATTCCTAAGTTGAAAATACGGTTCAACATTTGAACAGTGATCCATTTTGTTGGGCTATTGATTCTTTATTAATTCTAGCCAGATTTGGTGAGATCTTTGTAAGGAAGTGCTTAGCTTGTCTTTAAATGTCTCGACTTATTTCATTAATTATATATTTATGTATATAAAATTTTATATAGCTGCCTTGCCTTGTAAGGTTACGAACATGTCAATTTGTTGAAAATACTTTCCTTCTTCACATGGTATTCAATGTAATATTGTTGAAACACAACTATAATGGTAATTGATTTCTTTTAACTTTAAATTTCTTTTGAATAATTTAGTCATTAAATTTATTATGATATAAACCTTTTTTTCCAATTTTGATAATTGTTTTCTTTTACTGATTTTCGGATTAATTCCATCGAATATGCTCAAACTATTGTTTAAAACAAATTAATTGAGTGTAAGTATCAATATTATATACACTAGAAAGTCTATCACACACATGCGTGTGGAAATCACTTATTTAAAATATAGATATGTGTTTAAAAACAACCTATAATAAAGCTATGGTTTGAAACTAATTAATTATAATAACATATGTACAATATTAAAATAAAAAAATTAGATTAAATTATGAGTAAAACGAAATTTAAACACATAAAACATCAAATAAACAATACTAAATACATTACAATTATTTATTATGGTTTTGTCATCAATTGTGAGTTAGTATTGAGTTGACTTGTGACATTAACTTAGTTAGGGGCTTTATTAATAGTATAGATGTGCAACTGATGGAGATAATAAATTGTGCATATTAAAATAAAAATGTATGAAATACGTCAAGATGAAGCTTTGGTTTAATGGTAAATTTAAGATTTTACTAATCTATTTGATGCACATTTAAATCACACAACATGTATATTTTTATTAGTTTTTTGTTAAAATGAATAGTCTAAAATGCCTTCGAGTAATGTAACTTATTTTAATTACTGAAAGATATTTCTGTAATTTTTTTGATTGAGTTGGTGCTCGATTGACTTGTGACACTAACTCAATCAGGGGCTTTATTAATAGTAAGTATAAACATACAACTCGTAGAAATAATAAATTTTGCAAATTAAAAAATGTATAAACGAATCAAAATAAACCTTTGATTGAGTAGTAAATTTAAGGTTTTACTACTCTAATTGGCGCAAGTTTAAGTCTCGCCATCTCAGGGATGGCAAAACTTGAACCGCCTTATGGGTTCCAAATCAATCCGCTTCAAATGGGGTGATTCTTTTCTTTTAAAAAGTGAACGTGGAGTTGGGCGGGATGAATTTTTATTTTAGAAAATGGGTATGGAGCAATTATGGTAATTGTTTACTCTGCCTTGCTCTACTATATAAAATTACGATTTTATCCTTCTATATATAATATTATTGAAATGGTAAAATGTAATAATGTGTTATAGAAAAAGTATATATGTTTTATGTTTAAATATTTTTTTGAAGAAATATATTTAAATATTTACTTGCATTTAAAAAGATTAAAAATATTAAAAAATAAATACCAAAAGTTAAATTGAAGTGAAGCAAGGGTGGTGTAAGATGGGGATGGATGCATCCAATATCCATGGGGTGGTAGTGGTTTTTAAGTTTTTTACATCTATAGCAGAGTGACGCATATGGTGGAGCAGAGGGTGCCAACGATAGAATGGTGGTGAATTTAGCAACATCTGCTCTCGCCTCGCTTCATTGCCATTCCTACACCATATGCATATTTTTCTTGATTTTTGTTTAAATGAAAAGACTAAAATACCCTCAATTAATATGATTTGTTTTAATTATGAAAGAATATTTCGTAATTTCATAACTTAGTTGTCATGGGTTGTATTAATATATATATATATATATATATATATATAAAAATATCAGATATTTTTATTAGCTTAGCTGCCAATTTAATGCCCCTATAGATAAAAGTGTAAATATATGTGTACCTATTGCATGAATAATGCGGAATTGGCATAATGACTTATTTTGCCTTCTAATTTTTTAAAAAAAATTAGCTATCTATTTAATTTTTCGCCTTTTTTAGCCCTTAAACTTGCATTGTTTGCCAAATCATCACAAAATGAATAGAAAAATTAACGATTGATAACTTTGCTAAAGTGGCATACAGATGGATTGCCACGTTAGCAATTAATTAAACTTTTAAATTTTTAAAAATTATAAAAATATTTTTAAAAAATATTAAAAAAATAAAAAATTAATTAATTGCTAACATGGAATACACGAGCAAAGTTAACAAACATTCACTTTTCCATCTATTTTAGAGGAATTTGACAAACAACAGAAGTTTAAAGGCTAAAAGCGATGAAAATAAACAGAAGACTAAAAAAAAATATTTTTAGGTAAGGTTTGATGACCAAAAAAAGAGTCATAATGCATACAAAATTAATAAAATAGATAAGAATTATTTCTATTATAATAACACAGTGATATCCAAGATATAGACATGGTGAATAGGGAGGTAATAGTAAAAATATTTTAAAAATTGAATCATAACGTCGTATATGGAGATAGAAATAATAGTTAGGTACTTTCCTGTGTCTCATGCAGTGTGTTTGTTTTTGTTGGGAGAAAGGGAAATCCTTGCATGTGTTCATTTTAGGGCATGCCATAATTTATGGTTACATTTTTTAAGAAAACAAAAAGGTGTTTTTCTTTTAGACTCACAAATACCAAATCAAACTTGTTACCAGTATGTTCAATTTTATACACCCGGCCCCTTACTGCCAACCAAATTCTTCCCCTATTTTTTTTTTATTAAATATTTTTCGAAAAAGGTTTTATTTCAGCATAATATAAATTTATTAATTATTTTTTCTAAATTATTCACAATTACATAAATTTATTTAAAAAATAGGAATATATGGAAATATACAAAATTAAATATTAAAGCACCAACCTGGACCCTTCTATAGCTGCCTTCGGAAAATTGTTTCAACCAATTCTTAACTACCAAAGTTGGGGTTAGGACAACGGAAGCTACATTTGACCGTCTAATCATTTTCTATTTTCGGCCATTAAAATGAGTTTAGACAGGGAAAGTCAAAATTTTAAAATGGATTAAATTTTTGTTTTAATTTTATTAAAAAAAAAGGAATTTAGAGATTTACGTGTGAAAATTTTCTATTTGAAATGATATTGTGTTAGATTTATTGTGAATTTGTTCTATATAGTTCATGTGAAGGAATAATTTTTAAGAAAGAATAGATTATGAAAAAGATAATCTTAATGAATTATTTTGTGGAACATCTCGTCGGATACTATATAATTATTGTTTTTAGGCTACTCATCTCAAATATAGATAATAATCCAAGCCACATTGAATCGACATATGTGCAAGAGGGTTTATCACCACTCATTTACCTGTCCTTCTCAATAAGACACTCATTTGATGGACTCAAATTAGTCTTTGTAAACTCTCATCATTAACTAAATCACCGCAACACATTGCTTTTATGCCCAATTCTCTACCAACATTATCACAAAACTTTCTATTCTTATCTCAAATCACCTGAGCCTCTTAAAATGAATTTCAATACCCTCGTGTGAATTGTCTCCAAACACTTTTTTTTTTTTTTATTTATTTTATAATTATTTAGGTTGATTCTAATTTGGGTATCAAATCTCAATTTATGTCTAAGTGTTGTTATACATGCAAATGACTATTGAAACTCAAAAATGTCTTCCAGTATTTTAAGAGGGATCATCCTTATTTTTTGAAAAATTCATGAAATTAGGTTAATTAAATTTTAAACTTTGTTATGATATGTCAAAATTAGAGATATTTATTGATGGAGTCAAAATAAACTGAATCATGTCTTGATCTCTATTCGATGTAGTCTGTTTAATTAATCTAAACCACTATTTAAAAATATAATTTTATATTAATATGAATATCAATATATTTATTTATAATTAAATTTAGGTTAGATAAGATTAGATGAATGTCTAATCATTTATTGATAATGTATAAAATTATACCATGTGAATACATCAACCATATATTCAAAATAGATGAAAAACTTTCTAAAAATTATACTTGGATTATTTAAATTAGTTGTCTTTGGACCTTTATCCAAGAATTAGCTTCCTTCCCCATTACTATTTTAATAATTAACAAAGTTGTTAGCTTAAACTAAATGATAAAAAATATTTAAAAGAAGATTTTGAAGTAATAACAACTAGATTTGGTGCTGCTTGCTAGGCCTTATTCATATTAGTTATATAGATAATGAAGTCTTTGTCTAAATTACAGTTAGAAAAAAGAAAAGACATCATAATTTAAGCTATAAAGTTATTCAATATTACTTCCTAAATATAATTCTATAAACTAATTATCAATAATTAACTAATTAATTTTTCATTATAATTTCAAGTTTTCAATTGGCATGGTAAAAGTAATATCGAGGTCTGTGTACTAAGAATCAAATTGTATTTTGTTTTTTTTACTAAAAAAATAGGTACAATAGTTCTTATATATTAAATTAAAGAGAAAACTGATTTTTTTGCTAAAAACTAATATGGTTGACAGAATAACGTAACAGTTACACGTGATGTGCGATGTGTACTTCGTTCTAGCATAAATGGATAAAATTTTTAATAAAATGTTAATTTATTTTTTGATCTAACATATAAAAATTAATTTATCAATTTTTTTAAGTAAAAAAACAATTATTGAAGCAGTTTATGTGAAATAAAAATAATCAAAATATTCTTTCCGCCATAAATGACCAAAGTTTTTATTTTAATTTAGTGGTGATAGGTTACAATCCAATGCTAATCATTGGCAAACATGATATTATTCCCTTGTGATGGAAGGTCATAATCATGATAATCCCATCCATAGCTCTAAAAACTTGTCACCTCTTGGACACATCCATGGCATGGCAGCTTCAGTATATATATATATATATATATATATATATAATAGATACACTGTGTGAAGCAACTCCTTTAAGTAATGATTCCAATCGAAGAGCCTGAAGCAAGTTGAGGGTTTAGTTTAAAGCCATTATTATATCTTATACAAATTAAATAAGCAATACAGTTTCCATGCTTAAATGACAAGCAATGACTTAATCTTCTATTTCTATATATACAAAATCCACTAATGCTATAATTGAGGGTAGGATTTGATCTGGACCAATCACCCTTTTCTATATAGTAAAAAAATAAAAAATAAAAATCCCTAGAGGTTTAGTTTTGTTGAAGGAACCAATGGCAATGCCTAGATCCAGGGGAATCTAAAAGGCTGTTCAAAATTCTTCCTTATGAAAAACATGTTGTAAGGTTCATTGGGAACAAAATTATCATCTTAATTAAATATATTTATGCTTAACTAATCCATCAACTCTTTCTTTATTTCATCCAAACCCTCCTTTCTTTTTTAGACCAATAATTGGTATCATTAAGGGAATAATTGGCATATTTACCTATAAAAGTAGCAGATCACCATATGCACCTCTTTCATATTGTAATAGTATGTAAATTTTGACACATTTATATACTTTAATCATATTCATATCATTTCCTCTTATCTAAAATATATCATAACTTGCATTAATAAAATAGTAATGTCCTCAATAATGCTGGTCATAGATATCTAAAATGCTTTATATATAACAACCTAATTTCTTAAAAAAAATACTAATATTTAAATCTGTAGCTTTCTTTATTTTATTTTATTTGGGTTAAACATTTTGCAATTTTAGGGTAGCTTTTAGGATACATAAAACAGGCATTGATTTGTATGTCTAGATACAAAGTTTGGGACATTGCCAACAGAGAAACCTCACCTAATATAGGGGATTAAGCCCTTAAACATGAGCTATACTGTGCAATTCTTTTACCAGTTTAGAGTTACGTTTTTATAATTTTAAAAATTAAATTAAATTTTTATTTTTAAATTTTTAATATTAAAGTATAATTTTATCATGCACCCAACTTTAAAATTTTATAAATAATAAAGGGTGAAAATATAATTGAAAGTAGGAAATCGTAACAAAGGAAAAAGAATAAGAAATGAGGGCATGGGGGGTTTAGGTGATGACAGGGAAATGGATGTTGACCTATCAACAAAAGGGGATAATTCCAAACAAATCCATCTCAGGGAGTAAAAATTATACAAGTGGGTTTTGGCTTGTTGATCATTATTTTATTAATGTTTTAGTTGGGATGGTATGAGGCAGAAGATTAAAGAAATGAAGGCCATTATTTGTGAAAAGTAAACTCACATCTCACCTCACAATTTGAGATCTATATTACTATAATAATCAACAAAACCACCCACTTTTTTTTTTTTCTTTATTACCTTTCTCCTTTTCCCCTTTTTATTATGAAACAAAACCTTGTGTTATCTAATTTTCAATTCTTGAATTAAGTGCTGCTATCCATTTGTTTTTCATAAAACAACTCCCATTCTATATCAATAAATTATTCTACATCAACTTAATCATTCATCTATTATTCACCATTTAATTCCATCCCTAAATTTTATAATATTTTCTTTGAGTCCTTAAAGCATATGATTCAAGTCTTTCCATCAGTTTAGCCGTTAATCTAAGCATTAATGTTAACCTTGATCGAATTATAAATACGTGTGTAATTATTGCACAAACAGTTTAGATTTAACATGTTGAAAAAAATAAAAAAAAAATATTAATAAAATTTGAGAAGACTAATTTTTAACACATTATATCTAAACTATCTATACAGTAGGTACACGTATGCCTAGAATTTGATTCACGTGCTTTAAATATACTTCATGTTATATCTGAGTTGGCATTTTATTGATGGTTAGATTGGCAAAAGGAGCTAAATTGACACGATACCCATACTTTAAGAACCCAATTAAAATATGTTAAAGTTTAGAAACCAATTTAGAACCTGAACAGTGGTTTGGGGCTATATTGTGAAAATAACCCAATTGTATGATATGCATCCATTTATTATTAAGAGTACTTTGCAGGGGCTGAAGAGGTCCATAAAAAGGACCAATGAGAAAGAACAGGCGGTTAAAGAGAGAGAGTGGAGTAGGAGTCAGTGATTCTAGTGGGTTCCTCTAGACAATAATTTTTTAGATTGTTTTTATTTTATTTTATTTGAAATTTGAAATTTGTTTTTAAACTCAAAACCATCTCACACTAAAAGAAAAAAAAATAACAGAGGGGTCAGGCCCTGAGGTCTGCAAGGACAAGATTTTGTGTAGTACCATGATAAAAAAGAAGAGTTCCAAAATCTGATACAAGTTCTTACAACTCTTCCAACACAAGGTGTTGTAATAAAGCAAAAGAAAAGATCCACACACACCCATCAAAGGATCAAAAGTTGCAGAGATAAGAGAAACAAATACTGGAGCTTTTTTCATCTTTTGTCTCTCATCAAAAGAAAAGAAAAACCTTCCTTTCTTATTTTCTTTTGTCTTCCTTAAAGCTCATAAACCAAGTTGAGGTAAACAAACAAAACCAATGGCAACTTTGGTTTTTTTTTTTTTTTAAAGCCTGAGGTATTTGAGTTTATTCATTGTGCTGCAACATGTTTTCATATAGCTGCTTCTGGTTTGGAGAATGGTGTAAAGAACAAGTCTTGCATGGCGAACCATAGAGTTGGAGAGACAGGTTTGACAGACTCGGGACCTTCTTCCAATCACCACCACCACCACCATAATATTCCTTATGCTGTTCTTCATGGAATGAATGTCCCCCAAAGTTTCATGTATGTCTTTTTAATTTTTTTTTTTTTTTTTTTGCTGTTATATTTGTTCTTGCTTATGGACTATGGGCTGCCAATTCTGGTCTCACAGGCATCAAGAAGGGCCTGCTTTTGATTTTGGAGAGCTTGAAGAAGCAATTGTGCTGCAAGGAGTTAAAATTAGAAACGATGAAGCTAAACCACGTATGCCCTTCACTCCTCCTATTATTAACTTATTTATTTTTTAGTCCCGACGTAGCTTAGCTCAAAGAGAGAGAAAGAGAGAGGAACGAGAGGGAAAAAGTAGGGGTTACTATTTCCAACACTGTAATCATACTAAAGCAAGACACTTGAATAGCATGAGGATACAAACATAGAAAATATGACCTGTTTAGCATAGTTTTATTACTGACTCCATAACTGTAAAAAAAAAAAAAAAGAAAAGAAGAAGCAGGCAGGCTGTATGGGTTTGAATATATGATATATGGATATGGTTGAAAAATGTTGCTTTTGGTGATTCTGTGCAGCTTTATTCACAGCAGGCAGACCAGCAGCTACCCTGGAGATGTTCCCTTCTTGGCCAATGAGATTTCAGCAAACCCCAAGAGTAGTTTCTTAACCCTTTTTTTTCACCTCCTTTGACCAGTACTTGAGAGAGTTGACAAATTATATGTTTTGGGATTATGTATGTAGGGAAGTTCAAAATCAGGAGGGGAAAGCACTGATTCAGGATCAGGAGTGAATACAATCTCAAGCAAAACTGAGAACCAGGTTGAGCCAGAATCACCCATCAGTAAGAAGACATCTTCTTTGGATCAACAACAACAGGTAGATATGGCAAGTGATATCTCAAGAACAGGGACATCACATAATCAATCAGCTGCTGCAAAAACACCCCAAGAAAAGGTCCTTTAATCATTAATAATCTCTCCCCCTAACCCAACTTCTCTCTCTCTCTTCCTTCTCATATCCCCAACAACTCAGGAAAAAAGTTGGTATCATTTTTTGTTATTATTACTGTATTGATTTTGATCCTTTCTCTCTGTGGGCCTATCTTTTATTCACAGATCCCAACAAACCCACAGAAAATCAAAGAATTCAGAGTTTTTCTCTTTTCTTTTCTGATCCCTGAACGATTTTCTGATGAATGTCTGACATGAAAATAGAGAGAGAAACACACAAATTACACACTGGAAAGCTAAGAAAGAATCTCTAGTACCTTTTTTTTCATTATAAAACCATGACCCCACTTTCCTCAATCCCTATAAATATAACCTCCTGTAGAAATCAGTTTTGGAATTAGGAAAAAACACACACCCAAAGATCTACAACCATTAAGCCTGAGAGAAAACCTAAATATAATGGCGGATTTTGATGATTTTTGTTACCCTTACCATGTTCATGATTACATGTTGCAAGAACAAGAGTCACATCGCCTTCAGCAATCACCAACTCTTCCCAGAAACTTTGTGAGACCATTCTTAATCATTTTATTTCTATTTTTTTATTTCTTAGTTTCATAGCCTACCAAACAGCCAAATGCTCTCATTTTCCTGACCAACTTCTTGTCTGTGCTTGATAAGAATCTTTTAAATCACCAACCACTCCTTCTTCTTCTTCTTCTTCTTTTTATCATTTATTATAATTATGTATTAAATGAGTATTATTTCCTCTTATTATACACCTGTTAATACATACGCTTTTCTATAATGTTTCAGAGAAGGGGTTCAACTTCTGAGAAACAGCTTGATGCTAAGGTACAAAAGCAAAAAAAAAAAAAAAAACCATTTTTTGTTTCTTGTTATTCTCTTACTTTTATTTTAGTTAAATCTGTTCAAAATGTTTTTTTCTTTTCAGACACTGAGACGTTTAGCTCAAAACAGAGAAGCTGCAAGGAAAAGTCGTCTTAGAAAAAAGGTTGTTACATGAATACTTTAAAAAAAACATTACATGCAAAACACTTGCATGGAGTTGCTTTGTTACCTGTCTTAGAAACTGAAAAATTTTTTTCTTCCTTTTTGTATGTCTAAAACAGGCTTATGTTCAACAACTAGAATCAAGTAGAATAAAGTTAACTCAACTTGAACAAGATCTTCAGAGAGCACGATCTCAGGTTTTCTTTCCCTTTACAGAAAAATCATTTTTTTCCCAGAAAAAGAAACTATTTCTTTTGTTTATTATTTCTTTTGAGTTTTGTACAATAGGGATTTTTCTTGGGAGGTTGTGCCGGTACTGTTGGGAATATCAGCTCTGGTAAGTTCCTTGGAAAAAAAAATAATTAGTGTTTTTTTTTGGCACTGTTTATTTTACCAAAAAGGACTTTTATTAAAATGGGAATGTATTTTCTGTGATGTGTGGTTTTTAAAATTTTAAAAAATTGAATATTATATAAATTTAAAGTCAATTCAAAAACTTGGATACAATGTATCTTTTGTTTATAATTTGTTCTTTGTTAAATGACAGTTAGTCATTATATTTACTGAATCTGTTAGTCAATTCTGATGGATATATATTCTAAAATTTGACCATAAAAATTGTAAATTCTTCAGAGTCTGGTTAAATGATACTTATCCTTTATATCAATTACAAAATGTCAAAGAAAATAGTAACCCTTGTAAGCTGACATATTGTAAAGGTTGTTTGGCCTTTTACTAACATTAGAGTTCAAACACATAGTAAATGTATGAATTTGTTCAGCCATTGTTATGAGCTTTTCCACTTTCAGCAAAACAAAACATGCCCCTTTTCGGACTGCATATAGTAATTGGGAGGATATATATATATATATATATATGCATACAGACACGTGTGTGTTATTTCATTACCATTGTCGTGTTTCTTTGATTTAGGGGCTGCAATATTTGACATGGAATATTCGAGATGGTTAGAAGATGATCAGAGGCACATGTCGGAGCTCAGAACTGGATTAAATGCACACCTTTCGGACAGCGACCTTCGGATAATCGTAGACAGCTACATTTCACATTACGATGAAATTTTCCGGTTGAAGGTAGCCGCCGCAAAAGCCGATGTTTTTCACCTTATAACCGGTATGTGGACCACTCCGGCGGAGCGCTGCTTCCTTTGGATGGGAGGTTTCAGACCCTCCGACCTCATCAAGGTTTGAACTCAGCCAGTACTACATTAACAATGTATGCTAAATATGCATGCCCTAAGGAGGGGAAAAAGACCATGTTTATATTCCCATGGATGACTAGTTCTGATATATATATGTGTGTGTATTTTTAATGAATGAGCAGATGTTAATATCACAATTAGACCCATTAACAGAACAGCAAGTGATGGGGATTTACAGCCTGCAGCATTCTTCACAGCAGGCAGAAGAGGCACTCACCCAAGGCCTGGAACAACTCCAGCAGTCTCTCATCGACACCATTGCTGGCGGCCCGGTCATCGATGGAATGCAACAAATGGCTGTCGCCTTAGGCAAGCTTGCCAATCTTGAAGGCTTCGTTCGCCAGGTATTTAAATTTTATCATCACTTCACAAGCTGATTAGCTAGTTTGACAGTTAGGTTACATTGTCAGATAAAATTACGGTGCTTGAAAATGATTTGTTGAACTTGTTGATCAATAGAAATCATTTTTAATGTGGGAGATATATATATATATATATATTGCTTTATCTGTAAGAAGTCCATGGCAATGTTGAAAGCTATGGGTTTGATTGGGTATTTTTATCTATAAAAGTTTCTATCAAAAGGTGGCTCGATAATGACATCTTTTGAAATAAAAAACCCTAGCTTTAACAATCAATGGAAAGTCTTGATTGATTTATTTTATATTGAAAGAAAAATAAAAGCCGACTCTTTACTTTTGTTTAATGAATGATTGGAAATTTTGAAAATAGACCCAATCCTAAGACAAATTCCCATGACTTTCAACTTTCAAATCTTCTGAAATTTCCAAGTCATGCATATCAAACTTTTTCATGTGATTTAAACATCCTCAAACTCCAAGCTCATATCCCTATATTCACGTGTAGAATTAACCTTGTATTTTGTGATGTAGGCTGACAATTTAAGACAGCAAACCCTTCATCAATTGTCTCGGATATTAACGGTGAGACAAGCAGCACGGTGTTTTCTGATGATCGGAGAGTATTATGGACGTTTACGAGCACTCAGTTCTCTTTGGGCCTCTCGTCCTCGAGAGTAAGATCTCTTAATATCTTTATATACTACATATTGAAACCCTAATGAAAATATAAGCATATATTAACCATAATTTTCAAATTAGTCATAGTCTTCCTTTTAAATTTGGGAACTTGTACTTGTCCTTTTTCAATTTTTTTTTCCTAAAAATAAAATGTTTGTAGATGATAAAATTTAAATATAAATATACATATCGTGCAAGGTTTACCTACTTTTTAAACAAATATTACAATTTTAATATATATACAAATTCTAAACTTTCTATACAATTATTTATAGTTATCAGCTCAGCTAGAAATTAACTTTTAAAAGAAATTATAAAATTCAATTTTTGTTAGTTTATATACATATTTGTTTATATTAATTTATATGTAATTATTAATTAGTTTGTATGATGTAGGAGCATGATGAGTGAAGATCACTCATGCCAAACAACAACAGAGCTGCAAATGGTCCAACCCTCACAGAATCATTTCTCAAACTTTTGATTTAAGAAGAAAAGAAAAAAGGGTTGGGGAGGGGGGGGGGGATTCCCAGCAGGCAGCTACTCATATGATGTTAAAGCAATCAAAACCCTGTAATTTCCACGATGAAAGCTTTCCATGCAAAAAATATATTATTATATATATTGGGTTTCATCAACCTACTTAAGTTAGAGGATATCTTAGGGCTTTCTTTTGCTTTTTCTTTTTTAATCTTTTAGTTTGTTTTTATTATTAAGTTTATCCATGTAAATGAAAAAAAAAAATCAATTTTAATGTGCACAAGGGAGCTAGCTATCTCTCTCTCCTTTCTTTGAAAGAAATTAAATTATTAGCAATGAACAATCAAAGTTAGAAAAATGCACTGCATAGATATATTAAATTGAATTTACAAGGACTATAAAAAACGAGTACTCCAAATTCAAATTTGACTCAAATCTAAAAATACTTGAATTTAAATAATTTGAAAATAAGAAGATGAAAAAAATTTTCATTTAAAGATTAAGAAGGGTCGTGGAGTCTAAATTTATTGTATATCAAAACCTTTCACCCGAAATCGCTCGTATCTGTCCGTTAGTCATCTATACATGTGTACACATATATAAGATGAATATATTAAGTCACTTTGTCTCCTTGACTTTAGTAGGTGCCTCTTCAATGATGTAGAAAGCTAAAATGAAGAAAGAAAACACACAAGGGTTGACAGAAATAGAGGCAAAGACTGAAGCCCTTGTCTTCTTGCAAGAACATTAAGAATATGTCATCATCAAAAGTATATAATTTTATACAATTTATTAATGAATCATAAAAAAAAAGAAAAGAAAAAGAAAAGGTGTCATTATTGATGTAAAAATAGAGAAGAAATTGTGGGAAAGGAAGAGTGAAATGTGGGGATTCTTTTGTTTCTCTTCATTTAAACAAAGTGGTTGTGAAGGAAAGAACGGTTGCACTTTATTTTTTATTTTCAAAATTATCAGTAAACTAAAAGGTGGAAAGGACCAAATAGACATATATAATAGATAATTAAAGACATGCATGGGTGTTATTGTTGAATAAACTTGGCAGTGGGAAAAAGAGAAAGAGGTTTGTAATGTAAATAAAATAGACATTTAATAGAAGTGGTTGGCAGATGTTTTATTTTTAATGGAGAAAAAAATGAGACAGACAGGGAGACATTTGTTTCCTTTACCCTAAAATAATGTAGCAACTTCTGGGTTAAGTTAATTGAATGGTGGCCAATAACATTGGGCATTTTTAAGTAATTTTATAATAATAATAATAATATTAATTATATTACGTATCATATCTATCTCGATTTAATCAAACAAAACAAAATATATTGTTTTTGTTGGAAATATTTAAAATTAAAAATAAAACTACCTTACAAAAAAAAAAATCAAAAAGGAAATTATTAAAAAAAAGTTTCCTACCCATTTTGAGGAATGGAATTTGGCCATATACTCTAATATAAGAAGAGAAAAGAAAAACACCACCCTGTCAATGGATTCTGCCATTGATAGAAAAATGGCATAATGCCATCTACAAAGGAAACTAATTAATAAATGGCAATGGCTTTTAAATGGCGGTAGCCATTTTAATGGTATTGGCATAAAGCCATTGAAAAAAATTTAAATAATGGCAGTTGGACATTTTACATGAAATTCACGTATAGGTGCTGTGAAACATACATGCCTTTCTCCACTCTTTATGCTGTAACTTTATTAATTTAATTCCACATGATAATCTTCATTTTTTATATAACAATTAAATATTACTATTATTATTAGTATATAATTTTGTGTTTTTGGCCTATTCGTGAAGAATACGAATGGTGCATATTTATTTTTTCTTGGATAATAGGAAATGGATATAATAAAGAAATTGAAACAGCATGCATGGTGCATGCAATATTGTATCAAATGTTTGCCATTGTCAATCACACGTATTGACTAGAATATTATGATTATTTTGGTCCATTCAAATATTTTAAATACATAACCAGTCATGCTAAAATAACATATTGACGATCAAAATTTAATAAAAAATTAAATTAAATCAAATAAAAATTTAAACATAAAAATACAAAAAAAATTGAAATATTTGAAGAGATTAGGTATTAGGGTCTCGACCTTCTCCTGATATCTCCTAAATGGATTTATAAACAATAACATGACCATAAACTACGATCCATTTAAATTACCTAAACCAATTTATATTAATATTAATCAAATTTTAAATAATTATTGAACCAATATTTACTTAAACATATGCTTTACATGCTTTATTACAACATTATCACAACATTCTAGTCATAGAATGAAAAATATTACTAACAAAATAAGTAATGTAAATATATCTATTTGATTAATTAAAAATATAAAGACAATATTTAACTAAAAGTAGCGATGAATGTATAATTAAAGGTGTCACCAAATTCATTACATTGCAAATTTTAGTAAGACTAAATTAAAAATTTTGGAGGAGTTAAATATGATTTTACATTATTTGTAAGTAATGATATGAAGATAATTTAAAAATGTTGGGGGGGGGGCAAATGAAATTTTTTCCATTTTGTTAAACAAACATTCCATTGCTTTAGAGAGACTTGAGAAAGCTACTCCAATGAAGATGCTTTTATTCATGTGAAATTGAATTTTTAGGAATTGAATGAGGTTTATTTATTATAATATTTTACTTAGACAAAAACATTACTTTATAAAAGATAACATGGTTTGAAAGTAAATGCACACCAGCACACCCGGCTCGAGATTTAAATCCGATTCGATTTGTGTATATCTTTATTTAAAAGTAAGATAAGAAGATATAGATAAATTTTATAAATTGGAAAAGAAAAATTTTATCAATAGAGTTTGAACTTTAGTCGTTGAGGTGTTAATACGAGACTTGAATCATCATTTTCTTATGTTATTGACAAGAAGATTTACATATTAGATTAATTTTAATTTTAAACCATGCAAATCTTATAATTTTTAAGTGGATTAATTTTGATTTATTTTACATTGCATAATGACCTATTTATAGTTTTCCATTTTTTTTTGAAGTTTATAGTTTTAGTTAACATCAATAATCTTTTTAGTGTTGTTGAGTAATTTTCCATTGTGTCTCATTAGAGGGGACAATAGAATATTTATACACATAGCTATTGTTCATAGAATTGACATTCCTAGCAGACTCTATGCATGCTGAATACGTGTATTATTCTAGGCTGCCTGTTGGACACTCCTTGGGCATCTGCGAGTTGAGATCGCAAGCTTCCCCTGTCATGAGCAAGCAGGATCCGCGAGCTCCTCTTACGAACATCCCTTGCGAGCTTCATACTATAAGACTCGCCCGTATCCATCTGGTGGGCTCTATTTGGGTAGCAGATAGGTGACCCAAACCTTATCTGATTTCTTAGTTGATGATCATAAGAACGTAACAAGAGTCAGCCTTAACTTTTAGATCTTTAAAATAACATTAAAAGTAACGAGTGAAAATGTGGGTAAATGCATATATATATATATATATATATATATATAATCTTACGTATATGTGTGTCATTATTGGCATGCTTTTTAATTATTTTAATATTTTAGATTATTATATAATTAAGTGCATAAGCTGTTGAACTTATCTACCTATTTACTTTAATGCATAGCGTACGTCCTTTTAAAATGATGTCTTGAATCTAAGCCCAAATGCTGCTTTCCACATTACTTTTCTATATAAACAGTAATGATGGGGTTGAAATAAAAAAAAAAAAGGTTTATTCTACCTTCAGTCCCTGTACTCTTTAAACTTTTAAAATTTCTTTTTTATTTTTCATTCTCTTGATAGAGGTGAAAATTAAAGTCTAATTGATAATAATACTATTAATGAATTTACATTACATTGGAATATGTGTTGTTTATCTCCACCACATAGAGATCTCGCTATGTTAACCTCGCATAGGATCTCGCCAAGCATTGTATAACTACAAACATGTGAACTGTACACAATCTACATGTAACCTTATGTGCCCCACACTTATCCCACAAAACTCGGGGCTATATAAGCTACCCTTTTGATCCAAATGAGAGAGGGCTGTTCTCTCAACACTAGCATAATAAGAAAGAAGAGAGCTCCTTTCCTCTTGGAAGACCATCACAAGCTTCCATACCCGTCAACATCTTCAACCATCATCCACCTATACGGCTCTCAACCTCTAGATGAACCGTCAACAATATTGTGATATTTTAATATTCAAATGTTAGAGTTAAGAAAATAAAGTTTAATGGATAACCCATTTAAATTTAGCAAAAGTTAATAACAATGTTGTTAAATGAATTTTAATTTTCAAACAAGTAAAAGGACTAATTTTCAAAATTTTGAAAGAGTAGATGACCGAAGGCATAATTAGACCTAGAATCAATTAATTCTGTTGTTGATTAATAATATATACAGAATTAGAGTATATGAATATGAATAAATCTGTTCTTTTTTTAAGAATATATGAATTATTTATACATATAATAATATTATATTTAGGATAGAATTGTTTTTTGTCAATTAATAAAGTATTGAGTGGAGTAGTAAAGTAAATTATATTTGTAATGAGAAATACAAAGTTTGAATTTTAAAGACTACATTATTAAGAGGATCAATTAAGGATCTTAAAATAAACCATAAAATAGAGAATATTAAAATAATATATTTTTTATAATTAAATTTGAATAAAAATTTATTCCAAGTTTTGTTGAATATGGATGGGACTACCAAATAAATACTAAAATATGGTAAGAAATTGATTTAAATTAGATAAAAAATGTAACAAAATTATAGTCATAATATTTTAATTAAAATTTAATAATAGTGATAAGTTTTGTAGCTTTTCAAAAGAGGTTGAAGTATTTCATAGATAAATTCCATTGATTTAATTGGGCTGATTTGGCATTCACCAAAATTATCTTGCATTAAAAAAGAAAAACAAAAGGAAGAGGAATATATTTTAGATAATCACATTTATATTATCTTTCATAACTATTGATTAAATTGGTAGTAGTCAATGTTTGGTTTTGTTAATGTGTCTTAATTATTTTCTATAAATTTTATTCATTCAATGTATTACAAACAATATATTAAAGAATTAAGTCATTTTGAATAATTAAAAAAAGAAGGAATTTTATGAGTTAATAAAAGAAGAAGAATAATATGATATTAAAAGTAAATAACATAAAAGTGTGAAAAATGGTTATTATTTTATTTTTAAGAATATTAAATATAAAATTTGGAATTAAATAAAATGATATTTTGAAATTTAAATTTGTTTATTTTATAGTGAAATTACATGTATTAAGTGAAATAAGATAAATAATTTCAAGTCCTAATTTAAATCCACATTTTTTACCTCATTATTGTCTTATTATTATTTTCTTTTATTTCAAATATATTTATTTATTTCCTAAGACATTTTAAAATTATTTACTAAAATATGTTTCTTTTATAGGTGTAAAAGTTAATGTAAAATTTAAATGCAATGATTTCCGAGTCCCTTGGGATTAAGGAGAACTTTTTATTTTCACGAATGTAGAGAGAAAAAAAGGGAAGAAAAGTTCGACTAACAAAATTGACCTCGACACCATAGTTGTCAATGGTCACATTAGGTTTTGTAATATCTAGGGGTTCTACATCCTTTCTTTTTCTTTTCTTTTTTTTTTTCTAATTTAAATGGATTGAGATTTGTGTATATTCTTAACTTGTTAAGGCGATCAACAGGGGTGAAGGAAGGTGGTAGGGGCCCTAGCCCCTCAAAATAAAAAATTGCTGGCTTAATTTTGTAAAATTCATAAAAAATTAAATTAATATTTGGTAAAATTATAGTTTGCTCTCAAAAAATACTAAAATTTTGATTTAGTCCCTTTTGAAAACCATAAAGTCATAAGCCAATACAATAACAAAATTACATTTTAGCTCTCACAAAAATATATAACTTAATCTCAAACCTTTAAAAAAAGTTCTAACTTTACCCTTGGTGATCAATGGGTCATATTCCTTGGGTTCTAGATTTTTGGGATTAGGACAATTGAAGTTCAATTAATCCTCTCAATAGAATCTTCTCTATTCAGAATAGATGGGCGATACCTCCTCACCTCGTAACTCGCCACATGCGAAATCTTATAATAAAACAATGTCAAAAAGCCATCATACTTGAAAGCTTTAGTAGGGTCAATATCTTTAAAGGCCTGAGTTATCTCGTCTTGCTTAAAAGTCTCCTTTGACATTTGATTCATCTCACTTGTTATACTTTGCTCCACTCCCGCTAATATATGAGATGAATCACCCTTCCAAGGCGATGTAAACAAGTCTTGAAGATAAGTAACAACAATTTCTCCCAAGTGGTCCTCATTCTCCACCCATTGGCCATTATCATCCTCCAACCCCCATATCCTATTGTTTTGCATTCTTTTAGAGACAAACTGATGAATAAACCTTATATTCCTATCACCATACTTGAGCCAATTCGTTTGTGCTCTCTGCTCCTAATACATCTCTTTATCCGCCTTCAGACTCAAATCAAATTTTACCTCCATTATCTCTTCCAAAGCAGCGTCATCCGGTTCCAATGCATTCAACCTGTCCAACTATCTCTCAACATTTTCCCTCACCACATGAATTCTCCAAAATCCAAGTTGACTCAAACAGAAATTGTCTCCTTCGTGGGATTTGATCACCACAATCTCCTGTGTTTATCATAACCGAGAAATGATCTGAGAAACAATGAGGGAGATGACTCACTGGATATTGCGGAAACAAGTCCCACCACTCTATAGTAGCAATGCCATGATCCAAATGCTCCCTAATGTTATTATGGCCAACCTACCTCGTTACCATGTAAATCACGGCTCATGAAAACTCAAAATCAAAATATAATTTAAATATGACATAAGAGTATAAATTTTAAAAAATAAATATAAAAATAAGATTATTCAAATATATAATTATTTAAATATATATTAATATCTATACCTATACATGGATTTTAGAAATCAAAGTTGATTCTATATAATTTGAATGGTTATTTAATAAAAAGAAATTGAAAATTTTAATTCAAATCTTTTTAATAGTTTAATATTTCAAATAATAAAAAGAATTATTGAATTAAGTAAAGTTAAATCTAAATTAGTTATTGAATGAAGAAGTTGAGAATCTACACAAACCTTGACGAGTGTCCATATGCATTTAAATTAAAATTAATTTCATTAAAATTTTTGTTAACATTTAATAATAATATTTTTAAAAAATAATGACACGAAAGTCCTTAAAGCTCGTCCAAAGTTTAATGTAGTTACTGTGTAATTAAATAATGAAAGTTATTCTATACATTCCTTGTTGAACTCCTAGCCCTAGGTAGGGATAATTGCAAGAGAGGGAAGGATGTTCAACTTTGGGGTGGAAGAAACAGTTGGATCTGCACTAACTCTACACTGTTGAACCATATTGCTTCAAATCTACCTTCATCCTCATCTCAACAGCTGGGATCAAAATAAGTCCCTTAGATCTCTTGATACCAACAGAACCTCAGATTTCCTTAGTACAACACTTTCCATACAGGGAGGAGATGACAAAATAGTGTGGAAAGCCGACCACAATGGGGTCTTTACGCTTAAAAATGCTTATTCCTGTCTTTTCCAGGGGAGCTCCTCCATTACTCTCCCTCAATCTCAGCAAATTGCCTAGTTAATCTTTGGCAACTTAAAATTCCTTTCAAAATCATCGTTTTCCTGTGGAAGATTTGTAATAATTGCCTCCCCACTAAAGACCTCCTCTCGAGATGCCTTTCTACTAATGATAATCTCTGTCCTCTATGCAAAGAAGATAAGGAAACCCCTGAGCATCTCTTCTTAAATTGTAGCTTTGCTTGGGCAGTTTGGTTTGGTTCCCCTCTCACACTCCGATCCAACTCTCTTACCAACACATCCATCTCCAGCTGGATTCTACAATGGCTTCAAGGAAATTGTATCAACTCCCAAGATTCAAGAAACTTCTACACTACTTCAGCTTGTACCCTTTGGATTATTTGGAAATCGAGAAATGAAGGCATAGTCGAGGATCTAATCCATGTCCTATAGGTGCTCTTATAAGAATTTCTGATCTCTGCCATTCTATTCTTAGCATATTTTTCAGACTATTCAACAAGGACTCAACCTTCTCTCAGCTTTGGTGATCACTTCTCCCAATGATATCTATCGTTAAGCATTATTAAAAATTGACAAAATGATATGATTGTAGGAGCAGCCATTGTTCAGAACTCAAATGGATTCCAATTGATGTCCATTCGAAGCTTCAAGTTTGCTACCAAACTTCAGGCTAGAATTCTTATCTTATGCACTATTCTTTTGTCCCTTAGGTATCACAATATTTCTTCTTGTAGATTGCTGGATAGAGACAAAAATTAGATCAACATCATTCTCGAACGCATCAAAGCAGGGTGAAAACTTCAACCAGCTCAGAACCTCCTGCAATTTGTAACCATTGGTCAGAAACAAGAGGACAACCACAAAGAAGAGAAACAGTGAAATGAGCAACATGTGCTTCAAAAGCTTTCATTAGTTTCTCTTAGCCATTAATGCTTTTCCTTAATGATGTACCAAAAAAATAAAACAATAAACTTTTGTTTTGTTTTTGCACGAAATGATGCCACATGTTTACAATTAAAAAAGTTCGAATAAACTTTGAAAAATTATTTGTTTGTTTTATCCCTTTTAAAACCATTAAATATTTTATATTAAAATACTATTATTATTTCCTTTATTTTAGACCAATAAGGAAAATTTATAACTACAATAAGGAAAACTTATATTACCGCTAATGTTGATTTAATTATTTTTATTTAGGAAAAGTGGTTCTTTTATTTTTGGTGCTTACAACATTTCTTCATGCTTTGTTAATGAGTTTTTTTATCACTACAATGTATCGGGTTGGTTTTAGTGGCCGAGGCTACCACTTTCTATGATTGAAATGTTCTTTTGATGTTTTTTTTCATGGTTTTATGATGGCATTGGATACATGATAATGGAAAAACTTGTTAAATCAGAATTGTATATTCCTTCTAATGAACTTAAGTGACAAGCTCATTTATTTCTGGGCAGAGATTAAAGGTGGAAAAGATGGACCGACCAGGAAAGTGGAATAATAGCTAATATATATTGAAAAATGAATCATAATTACATTATCTCAGATCAAATTGCATCAGATAATTAGAAAACCTAAAGGGTCAAGAATATCAGAATGCAAATTTCAAATCTGAAAGATCATCCATTGGTATTTCTAAACCTATGGAATCATGGTCTTGCAAGCCATCCTCATCAAAGTTTAGCCAGGAACTCAGATCTTGAGGACCAAGCTCATTTGGAACACCCAATTCTTCCATTGTATCCAACTCGTTTAGTTGCAAGTTCCCAAAATCCATGGGTTCCTCTACTTCTTTAGTTGAACTCCCGCGATTCTTACCTGGAGATGATGCCCTACCATTTCTGGAACTTGATAAATTATTATTCTTTTGCTTGGCTTTTGCTTTCATCTTCCGCTCATCTCTGCTTTCACTTCTCTTTCCGTTTGCTCCTCCAACTTTGCCATCAAGTGTTGTTGATGTTACCCTAGAAGATGCACTACCAACAACCTCATCAATAAGTACTTCCCTCTTCCTCCCTTTGTTGTGAATGCCTGGATGAGCATCCGAAGTATCAAACCTCTCAAAAGTACTCGAAACAGCACCTGAGGCAGAGGTGAAATCAACATGAATAAGCTGCTCAACAGTTATTCGGGACATGTATCATATTCCCCCGCTCAAAGAGCTTCTCTATATCATTAAATAAGTAAACGAGACATGATACATTTCTTTTTCCTTCTCATAGAGAGAAATTGCAATATCAGAAAAGAAAGAATTTTCGATTGCATAATACCCGATCCCCTGGCTTCTGCTTGATGGTTGGAAGTTTCATTACAAATATTACTAGCAGTTCCAGAGCCAATACAATCAACAGACTTCGCTTCATTGCTGCATGGCGGTACAGAAAACATGACATCTTGCAATGCAGATTCGCTAAAGCAACTAGTACCCGTCTGTTCAAATTTTTGACATTTATCTAGAGTTCGCTTGACAAAAGCCAATGCAACTTGTTTTGAAACCTTGCGAACTGCACTTTTTGATGAATTACTCCTACGACAAGCCTGCATAAATTGTTTGTAGGAAGTCAAATCAATTATAATAAACAGCTTGCTCCAAAATGCTTCAGATATAAACAATACACCATTCAACACCATACTACAAGATATTATAACCATTCCTCATGTAAATCAACAATAAAGCATGTCAAAAGGCCTGAATCTGTAAAATTCACCAATAAATTGCCATTACCAGACTAACAATGCATTGGCTACATAGCAAGGAAATGTTCAAGATTATCAACCAAAAAGATGTTTGACAGTTTTCTCTCCATATTGTCAGTTGATAAAAAATGACAAAACTGTTACCAACTTGTTAACAATTCTCACATGCAACCATTCTCACACCTGTAATTATCACAGAGAAACTTGTAAAATCTAGAATTCAGGACATAAAAAAGTAATCATATGGAAGGATGAATGGCAAACAATTAAGCCTCAAAAGTTCCAAGTTAATAATCAGAAACAACAATTGCACAATGGATCACAGAAGTACCAAACGTCTTCTGTAAGCAATCTCAATTAATTGGTCCATTGCGATGTGCTCAATGTTCCTGCAAAGCAGACCACATTACATTAGATGGAGCACAATTTATAAAGTTCATTAATAACAAGATCATCTGTTTATCCCACCTTCTTTCTACATCTCTCCCATTGTCAATAGCTTTATCAATATTCCCCAACTTTTTCTTCTTCTTCTGAATCTGTGAATTAATAGCCAAAAGAAAAAAGAGATTCAGATATGCAGTAAAAATTCAATTTAAAAGCAAAAGGTAAATATGTTATTTAACGAGTTTCATTTTAGCACATAAAGAATAGTTTTCGGTAAATAAATAGCAACAGGATGATGTCCTTAAATGATCAAATTTTGAGATATTTGTGAAAACCAATAACAGTAAAAAACAGCAACCTGCTGATACAGACAATCATTAAGCTCAAAAACATTTTGATTTATAGCTTCCTCTCCCTCTGCCAAATCAGGCTGCAAAAAAGACCAAAAAAAAGGCACTAATCATGTAAGATAGTGGCACAAAACATTTGACATCCAAGATACACATACCTGGAACTGAAGAAAATTTTTTAAAATTAATCAATTCAATGTTAGCATGAAAGAAAACTCACCAAATAATCTGGATAAAGACCGATACTATTCAACTCCAGCAAAAGCTTGTCATCCACACCCATCAACTGATACTGAGAGTCAAGAGGACTGTCAGAAACATTTATTTCTTTATGTTGGAGCTGACCCAGGTCAGTCGAACAGATTTCGCTCACTGGCCCCGTATCCAAGTGTGAAAAGTCATCATCTCCCCACCACCTTTCACTGCTATGTAATGAATTAGACATGCTGCCATTCCTAAATGTATTTGATGCAACACTTACGTCACCAGACAGCCTATCTAACAGAGAGTTCCTCTGACACTGAAAATCTGCATTTGACTCAACTTCAGATTCCATTTTGTCTCTATCTCTGAATTCAACATCCATCAGGTTGCATGAACCACAATGGGAATCATCACTTGCATAGTGAAGGGACATGTTCTTTGCTTCAATGCGGTGGTAAAGCTCGTCGCTATCATCTTCTTCAATCAAAGCAGAAAGTACTCTTTGATATAAAGGAGTAACCTTGTCAAACTTTTTTATATCCAATCTTTCACAGGCAGCATTAGTTTTGGCCATTTCTTCAACAGAATTAGGTGCATCTTTCTGCACAATACCCTGAGGAATGAAAGGAGTTCTTATCAATATTAGCCAACAAAGTTTGATTTAATTTCCAGTTACACTTTCCTTGTATATAGCTGATTAAATAGATCTGGTTTTATGGAGAGAAACATAAGATGATGAAGTTTACCAAAACATTAATTCCATCTCCAAAAATTTGAGACAAACTTTCGTCAAGTTCTTCTGCCAAACTTAGCTGATGCAACATCAAAATAGCAGATAAGGAAACTGTGATGAACTAAACCCCAAAGTGTCAATGAATCATAAATACGTTAGTCACCATGTAGTACCTGTTGCCTGAGGTAAGATGTGTCCTCTGGGCTCACTGAACTAAAAATAGATCCCATTTTCTTCCAAAAAGGACCAGAACAAGCCAGACCTACAGAAACGAGAAACAGATAGCAACTTATACCCCTATAAAAGCTCAATTCACAAAAGGTATTTGATTTTCTTTAGGGGGTTTGGGGGACAGGGGTGGGTAAGGTGGGGTTATCATTGGAAGAGACGCATACTGCTAGAATTCCGTGCAGAAGTGGCAGCTGCAAATAGTTCATCACGATCATCCTCATCAGATTCACCTGAAAATGGAATCCCAAATACAGCAGACACTTTCAGGGATTTTCAACCACATTTCAGCAAGCCTGGCTGTTACAAAGGATGGAGGGACATGCACGCAGATGTGTGATAGAACAATTCCTTCCACTATTAAAAAACTAAACAACAAAACATCTCCACTAAAAGAAAAATTAAACCCATGGAAGAACACATATAACTTGTTGATAGCTAAACTAAGAGCAAAATATTTGTCAAAATGATTACGTCATGTTGCACAGATGAGGTATTACAGTCATGATTGATGTGTTAAGATTGGTAAGAGCTATGCAAAATGAATATATTTCCATCAAAGAGCTATTATAGTGGTGCAATAGACTCAATACTCTTTTATTTTTGAAATATTTGCAGCAAAGTCTCATTGGCCAAAAAGTAGTTAAAATACCTGTGAAATCTGAAGAAACATTGTTTAGCATCGACCCAACACGTGAGGCCTTGCGATCTTTGAGCTTCTTGGAAGGTGGACGACCTGTTTTACTGAACCAAAGAATTTATGACTCATTCATCAGACTTCCAACAACTTAATACTAAAGAGCAAGATAGGAACCTTCTATTTTTATCAGAAGCAGATCTTGTGTTTTGAATTAGCTTGGCGGTTGTCAGATTGTTCAATTTCTCCCTCATAGGATGTACACCTGGCTTTGTCAAGGGTGGTGCACTGCTTCCATTCCTTCCTTGTCTTCGGACTCCATCTCCAATTTCATTTGTATTTTTATTCTTCCTTGTGGGCAATAAGAAAGGCCCAGCTTTTTGAGATGCAGGCAAAGAAACCTCACAACTATCAAATCTTTTCTCTTTTGATTTGCTATCTCCAGCCTCTGATTCTTCACTCTCAGATAACCCAAAAGGAGAAGAAACATTCTCAGGCTCCCGCTTAACTTTTGGAGTAACATTATCTACACTGCTTCCAAGCAGTGATCCACCGGTTCCAATAGATACCCTAGCACTAAAATCAGGTGTTGAAATGCCTTGAGATGAAATCTGAGGTTCAGCATTAGAGACAGGGGACACTAGATTTGCTCTTCTTGTTCGTGAGATTTTATGTGGTCTCTGACCACCCCACTGGGATATGGCATGTGATGAACCTGTAGACATTGGACGTTTTTTATTGCTTGCAACACCCAAAGCTTGGACCTTATTTAAATTTGGCTGTTCCCCCCAACCCTGCAAAGCTCCTGATGACAGGTTAACTTTAGAAGATGAGTCTAACACCATGATAGACCCAGTTCTTGGTGCCCTTGAAACCTTTGCTTTTAGCATTGTACTCGAGCCAGTTGATTGATTTTCCTCCTGGAGACTTACCCTGATGAACAGAGCAATTAAACAAATCAACAATCAAAGAGAAGAACGTCATACATGGTCGATATTAAATGCAAATTTTGATGGATATTAACGACATGAGATTCCTCCCCACACTACAGATTCCTAGAACTAAAACAGTGAACGAACATACTTATTATTTGTTTTTATTACAACCCTCTGCTCTAACATAGCTGCACGATCACGTGGAATTAATGTACTCTCCAATTCATTCCTGAGCACTGTATTGGCATTTGAACCAGAAGCTTCAAATGAACCATCTGACCTGTTAATTCCGCTAACTCCAGGGGAAGATTTTGATCTGCACACATAAAAGAATGAACAAGCTAAGAGTGGTTTTAAGACCCATACATAACATATTTGAAAAACAGAAAAAAGATGGATGAGCATAATTTGTATCTTATAAAGATAGAGTCTAAATTTGAAAATCACTTCCTTAAGCATTCAAAAACGTGACAACAGCAAACAAGCGGTCACAATCTGTATTCTATATTAGAAATTTAGAAATAAAAACAGGTAAAATAGAAACACCAAATTATTTATGATTGACAATCCCAAAAAAAGGGCATGAAGATTTGTCAATCCAAAATATGATGAATTCTTAAGCCAGGAAATTTGTATGGTTGGCCATCACAACACTACATGCTAAGCAATTTTATTTGAAAACCTCAATAGATCTTTTATATGCTAAACAAAATTATGAAGCTCCACACTATGAATAATGACAGCAACAATAAAATCTATACGCAATAAAAATAGTAAAACAGAATGTTTCTTCTGCAATTACTATGACACTGACAGTTTGATCAATAACCATGAAAGCACATCCATAGACAGTCACAAAAGCCAGTTTTTTGTCATCAGCAATATATACATGATTAGATAAGAGATCTAGCTCAAGCCTAAGCCAAACTATATCAACAACTAGGAAGCAAATTCAGTCAACAATCACCTGAAACCCAGTGTATCACATGACCGCAACTTTGATTCAGAACTCAGCTTCAGTTGCATAGCGCGTTTTATGTCTCGACCAGCATTGGCAACTCTATTTCCTACAGCTGCAACAGACCGTTTCCTTTTCATCTTTGTCTCCCATCCATCACCTGGCAGTCTGCGGATCTTTTCTTCATTTTTTGCAGAACCCCCATTAACAGCTGGAAGCAAATCACCATCCTGTTCTATCGTCCCCTGCTGCCTTGGATTCACAGCAGTCCTGTTATCAGCCTGCTCTCATGAAAAAGAAAATGAAGAGAAAACAAGGGAAATACAATTAATGAAGCAAAAGCCAAAAATTAAGAGAAATAAAAAGGATCAAGTCAAACTATGTGTTATGTTTCTGGCCTATTCCCTTCTTTTGAAAAATAAAATAGCACATTCAATCATGGTTACAACCAAAAGAAGGTGACTGAAAGGCAACAAAAAACTTTGCTGAATGTTGAAGAAAAATCAGCTGGTTTTTCTTTGTTCAAGAATGTATGCAAAGAAAGGTTAAAGCAAAATATATTTCAGCAATCACAGTGAAATACAAACCCGTAAATCGGAAAATGATGTGCGAACACGCTTGTTGAGCCCCACAACCTTTGGCCTATCTTCCAATCTTTGAGTCACTATTTCATGAGTGTTTCTATGGATCTGGCTTCCCATCTTTGCAACGCTTGCTCCACTAGTTCTCTCACTCGAAATATCACTTCGTTGCAGCTTCTTTGAGCCTAAAGCTTCTTTATACCTTTCCAATTTAGAAATTGACTCACGTAATTTTTTCACTCTTTCCCTGATAGAAAGACAAAGCAGATTCAATAACCAAACGATGTCAGGTGTCCACAACTCATAAATATCAGGAATCATAACAGTGATAAAGTATGCACAATGTAGAAGAGCAGAAAAGAAAACTATGAGAAGAAGCACTACAATTGATGGCAGGTTCCTTTTGTACACCTGAGAGAAATACTCAAGTGCCAAAGACCTGTGAAGATGTGATGTCTACATTGGACAGAAAACATAGTGTGCACATGCACCATGTCACAGAAAAGAAAGGGACCATACCTGGCCTTTCTTGAGGCATCTTGAACACTTTCCTTAAAATTCTTAAGCTCCTCTGTTGCCACGGGAGGGGAAAGTTTGGAGTGTGAAACTCCAAAAGAGTGATCCTCCGAAGTACTACTGCGAAGTGGAATACCCAGAACCCGGCTCAATTCTCCAGACCGTGTATATTTCTGACTCCCCAATGTAATTGGCTCCAAAGGCAAACACTGAGGCAATGGTGGAATATCCGAGGGTAATCCAGCACTCCCTCGGCCTAAATTATTCCCAGAACTAGACATTTTTTCCCTCTATGTGAATCTCCTGACTTTGAACTTCCAGGTCTGCCCGAATGAACTGAAGATTATTATCCACAAAAGCCAAGTAACTCATTCTTTTATCCCCTTACATACTGTTTAGTTCTTGCCTTTTGCTTTAGAATTTGAAGGCTTGAAAATTAGAAGTTATGACTACTTTTATACAGAACAATTAAGTTAAATGTAGTGTTGCACTTTATTTCTTCGATCATTCTTAATCTTGGTTCTTGGCAACATTTTAAGAAGCAAAGCAACAAGCAAACAGAACCTAAGCAAAATGAATCAACAATTCTTTTGAGCATAAAATTAAACTTAACTTCATATGGAAAAACATATATAAAACATGATCTTTTTTATATACAACGTAAAACCCTAACTATTTCACCCCCCCATATGCTAATTTTTTCAACGAATAAAGCAGTAAACTTTATTTAATTTACGCCATATATAAAAATCCCCATTTAAGTTCAAGTAAATCAGCAAAAAGAAAAACGACCATCTAAAACCCCAAAAAAAAAAAAATTCAAAGAACTTCAAGAAAATGAAATCCGTTTATGATCATAACGTAAGACAAATGAGAAAACTCATTACTTACCTTTGAAACAAAATTACAAATAAAAGAGCGAATTTTTTTTACATTAAGGAAAAAGAAAAGGAAATTAGAGTGTTGAAAGATTCAATTACCTGAGAATCCACGAAGCAAATCGCAGATCAAAATCAGGAAAAGAATTAGGGAAAAAAGATTAAAAAAAATAAAGAAAGAAAAGCGCGAGAGATTATTATTATTATGTTAACGATAATGTGTAAAATATAAAAGTATAAAATTTCCTTTAGCGTAGACTAATAGATTATTGTTATTGAGTAAATTGCACTTCGACCTTTCTAATTTTATAAAATTTACAATTCGCACCTTGATTCTATTTTTCTTGTTTAAAAATATAATTTTGTTTTTGTAATCAAAATTAAAATAAATGATTGTTATTTAGTTCACTTGAGGAGTATTTTTCAAGAAAGTTTCATTTCAAAGTAATTGATATTTCTGTTATTTTCTTTTACTTTTTTTATACATTTTCATGTATATTTTAAACAAATATAGAATATTGTTATTTTTATTCATATAAAATATAATTCTTATTGATGGAAAAATGGAGATGAGAGGAGGAGATGATAGTTCATACGATTTTGAGCATGTTAAAAGGCATGAGAGATGGAATTACCAACTTAATGTGTTGTATTTTCCAGAATAAAAGAGAATAGTAGAAAATACATAAGATTTTTCCAAGGTTAAGGATGAGTATTTATAGGTGAGGGTGACCCTCTCTTAGCTTTAGGTCTTGACACATATATGAAGCAGGTCTTGTCAAAGTTGATCACTGTGGGAGCACGGTAGCCATCTTAAAAGGATTAGGCGAGGTCTCATGTGTGAACCATGCAAGGATGGACATATCACCTATCCTCGATAAGATAGATCAAAAGAACTCCGCATGTTATGCTTTGACGAAGTACAGCTCTTGGCAAGGTAATGTTTGGCAAAGTTATGCCATAATGAGTGATCTATCGTAATTTGATACGTCAAATTAAGCTCTTTAGAACACTTGATGAGTTCGTTCTCAAGCAATTTACAAGTCTTCTCTATGCTTTTTGTTGATTTTTAGTTTTTAGTATTAATGATCTTTTTTTCTTTAGTTTTAATCTTTTTGATACCCAAATTGGCAAAATGGTGTTATTGGATGTCTAATAGTGTATTTGAGTTTGTATAGGGAGGCAACTATGGCCAAACCGTGATGGTGTGGATGTTGTGACACTGAGCTTCCATCACCTTAGAGGAGTAAAACTTCAACGAGAAAACCAACTTGGAGCAGTTTACCGAGCCTATAACAGGCTCGATTTTCAATGGTACCGGAAAAGACAATTTTAGAACCCTATTTTTGTAAACCAGGTTCGTTAATATTGATGTGAAATTTTAGTAATAATAGATAGTGAAGGGTCCCTAAGGGATGTAATTTAAATCAGTTTTACAACTGAAGCTCAAAATTAAAAGTTATGGTTATTTTAGTTTTAGAGACTAAATTGAATAAAATATAAAACTTTATGGGTATCTAAAAAACAAAATTATATAGGTTCATACATATCATGGCATAATATAAAAATGTTTGGTATTGATGAATTATTTAAAATAATTGTTTAGATCAAGAATTGAATCGAATCGGAGATAATCAAGGAAAAGTCAAAATTATTGATTAGCCTTGAAGGTTCATGTAACACCCTATATCTGGCCTATAAGTAACGACCAAGTCTGGGGCTACATCAATTGATATTAAAACAAACCAATCTTTAACCACTTAGAAATTTAATTAAAACAAACAAATCTTTAACCACTTAGAAATTTAACTTTTAAAAATCACATAATTGATCAAACCAAACATAATAGTTCCAACTTTCTAAATGTAATCCAAAATAAACACATAGTAGCATAAATCATTAAAAACACTAAAATAGTTAAGGAGTATTGATGGAGCTCCTGTTACGCTACCCCGCATAAGTTTGTGGGTCACTTGTAATCTAAACAAATATATTAAATGAGTTTTAATTCGATGTGTAACTTACATTCGATAATAAACGGTAGTAACACAGATATATTTTCAATTTCTCATAAATCAATCATTTCTCAGACTTAGATACAGAATTAGAAACAGAGAATATCAGATACTATTGCAGAATAATTCAAATACAGATGAAAATTTCTACCCAACCGTTATACACCATCTCCGACCATCCCTACACATCATATATGGTATCAAATACCTATCCATCCCTACACACAATATAGTGACTGTATGTCACATTTTAGAACAATCATAGCCTAGCTGCCAGACTAGAATACGATCACTCGCCAGAATAAAAAATATATGCTGCTTACCCACTAGATTTGGCAGATCATTAACTGCCCACACTTCCTTCTTTATACAATCCCAATCTCGATGCAGATGTAGATTTAACAAATATCATAAATAAGTATGCAGTTATACAATTTCAGATTGTACTCATGTAATGCTATCATGCTTACTTATCAGATCTCATAACAAATGCATATATATATCAGAACAACAAATTATTTACTAACAAGTTGTCAGATTACAATTTCAATGTTTGCCAAGCATACGCCTGTGTGATTCACAACCCCCTCACATAGCCTAGACATACACTCATGTCCCTGACTCGTGTGACCCTAAATCTAAAACAGTGACTTACAAGGCCTGGACACACACCAGTGTCCCTAGCCCATGTGCCTCCAATTCGAAAACACTGAGTTACAAGGTTGTATGGCATTAACAACCCTATTTTTCGACATTCGAAACTTGCAAAAAACTGAGTTTCCATTACACACCTGACATGGTCTCGAAGTAGAAGCAACCGAGATTAATCCAAAGCCTAAAAGCAACAAACCATGGGCCAATTACGCAATTAATCACAACAAAATGCCAGAATTAAAGTAAAAACTTGAGTTGCGTCGAAAAGTTAAACGAAAGCCCAAACTAAAAAATTCAACCCCTTACATTCGCACAAAACTAAAATCCACAGAACTACAACGTTTAGGAAACATTGTTCTCACGATCTTCGCCTAAGAGAAGATCAAACAAAAACTTAAACAAGAAATTCAAGCAACTAAGCAAAACCTATCTTGACAAAATGAACAAACAAATACTAATAGAAATTCATATCAAACTTATGCAATTATCTCGACAATCGAAGACAACAAAGTACGAAGTGTTTCCGTCATAATAGTAGTAAAAAAATTACACAAATTTAAAAATAAATAAAGCAATAAAAGAACACAATGGAAGGAGAAGGAAAGAAAGAAAGAAGAAAAAAAAGAAGAAGAGAAGACGGAGGAAACATAATAGGAAGAGGGAAATTTCAATTAGTTTGTTTAAAACTAACAACCACAATTTACAGAGAAGTAACAAAAATTATTTCCTTATTCTATACACAGAGACTCAAACATTAGACCAAAGGGAAAACAAAAGCTTAACCATCGAACCAACAAGCTCATTCTTGACACAAATTAATGCAAAAATAAATTTAAGTCGAGAGTTCAAGGATAATGGTTAAACTAAAATAAACAGTAAAAATTCAAGGAGGCAAACTCGAATCCTCGATCTCAAACATAAACTAAACACTTAACTATATATACAAAAATTTAATTATTAACAGGATTTAACAAACAATTGCTCAAAATTTTGGGTGTTACAATTCAACTTGTTTGTTGTTTTTACCAAGTAAGTTCATCTGGTATTTGTTTATACAGGTTTTTGTGTATTTGATTTGTAATTATATAAGTGCTTAATTGTGAATTAAAAAAAAAATGTGAGACTTGGACTAAATTGTAAAATGTTGATTATAATTGAAAAAGAGACCCGTGTGAACTTTTTGTAAATATTAGGATACAACTGGCATGCCAATAGGGTCTTGCACATTTATACAAGATTGATTATAGATATTACTATGATCCTGCATTTTTTGCGGACTCGAAGATACATATGACACAGGTTTAGTCTGAACTTGTAACTTGATGTTGTTTTGAAGGTTTAACCTGTAGAGGTAACCTAACATGTATATATATTCAGCTTGGACAAGCAATTGGATGTGTCATTATGAAGGTTTAACCTGAACTAGTAATCTAACACGAATATTCTTAGCTCGAACGAGCAATTGATGTGATGTAGATACCTGTGTATCTGAGTTCGTTTACTGAGGTTCATTGGGAGAAACAATTTATGTAAAATGAGAAATTGAAATGAGGTATAATAATCTTGATGTTTACTTGAAAAAAATGTTAAATTGAGCTTTAACAATGTATTGGTACCATGAGTTGATATGTATGTGGTTGATTCATTTCTTAATTGCATATTTTTTAAATTTGTTGTAAAATGATATGAATTGACATGATATATGATTGAGATCTCATATGGTTTAATTATATGTTAAACTTACCTTATTAGTGTTGTGCTTGTCTAGCCAACTATGCCAAATTATCATATTGTAAGATAAGATAAATTTTGTTTAACGTCTATGATCTTACTAATCATTTTATATGTTTACCTACTTTGTTTTCTCTTTTCCTTGTAGATCATTACCTTGCAGAACATGTCAAGCCGGATCACCCCAAAGCTCACACTATCCTATCATTGAATCGATAAATATTTGATCATCTTGAGTCTAGGGTTGTGGCATGTATATAAGTGTTTTGGTATATATCTAAATGTATAAAAGTCTTGATGAGTTTGATAACTTTTGATAGATTTGGTATATGATGCTTCTCATATTGTTCATGGTATATGAATTGGTTAATACATGAATTAGCAATGCTTAATGAATATGGAAGTTGAAACACATATTTGCTTAAGTTTGTCATGTAAGTTAATAGGATGAGGTAAGTAGAATGGCCAATATGATGCTAGGTTGAAATGATAAGTTTGATTTATATGTTTGAGATATGTATTGGTTTATTTGGTTCAAGTTTAATGTCTTTAAATCATTAAGGTATATAACATTCATATGTGTATAAAATGAAGTTTTAATGTATTATAGCATAGGTAAGATTGGTATTTGAAAAACTAAATTGATTTGTTTGAATGGCATTTGATTGATTGTATAGAAATGGTTAGCTTGGTAATAAGTTGAACTTATATTGAATTGGTTTAATTTGAAATGATTAAATGGCTTGTTTTGATATGTTTTTGGTATGTTTTGGTTTAAATGAAATTAATATTTGATGCACAAATTGATAGGTTTTATTAGAAAGTATAAAATAGGTACAAAATGGGTCATTTTTACTAAAAATAGAGGTCACGTTGCGACCTCAGATTTTAGACATCGCAACGTCCCATTAGAGTGAGTAACGTCGTGATGAGCTAAGGCTTGACATCTTAACATAACATACTGAGATGGCGACGTTGTGACGAGCACTAGATGAAGACACGACGTCGATCTATACATTTTAAAAAACTTTACAATTTGGTCATGTTTCGTGCTCGGGCTAACAATTCAGACTCAAAATTGATTGAATTATCATGATTTGAATATGATTGGTATTAAATTATATATATAAATGATTGTATGATGTCTAATTGGTTGTAGTTGTTCTGACAACGAATGTAGCATTCCATAGCTCAGACCTGATGACGGGGTTGGATAAGGGATGTTATAGAAGTTTTAAAGCTTGGTCCAATGATACTCAATTCTGCTAAAGCAAAAAGGGATCACAAGCAGAAATGGTTGATGTTCATAGACATTAACATCACAGGTCAAAGAATAAGTGCTTTTGTTGATACATGGGCATTTGTATAAATGATTATATGATGTCTAATTGGCTGTAGTTGCTCCGGCAATGAATATAGCATTCTGTAGCTCAGACTTGACGAACGGGTCAAGCAAGGGGTGTTACAGAGGCTTTAAAGATTGGTCCAATGATATTCAATTCTACTAGAGTGAAGAGGGATTACAAGCAAAAATGATTGATATTCGTAGACATCAACTTAGCAGGCTAAAGAATAAGTGCTTTTGTTGATACAAGGGCATTTGATTTGTTCATATTGGATGAAGCTGCAGGTAAATTTGGTCTTTCAGATAGCATTTTGACTAAAAAAGATCAATATTTTTAGTTCCAAAGAAGTCTTAACTGTGGGAGTAGCACAATGAGTTGAGTTACAGATCGGTTAATGGAAAGGTAAAGAAGACTTTGAAGTAATTCATTTAGATGATTATGATTTTATTCTTGACTTGAATTTCCTTGACAAGATTAATGCTTTGTTGGTTCCTTTTGTTGATTACATATGTAGATACTCGTCAATGACAATGCGTTGTGTTACTGAGTAGTGATAAGAAAGGTGGAACCAAGGTATTGCCAACCATTCAACTAGTCAAGTATGTTCATTGTGGTAAGAACATTGATTTGATAGATCGGAGTGCTGCGAAGACCCATTTGAAAATGTTAGAGGTGTAATAAACTTATGTGAAGCTTGTTGAGTTATCAATGGGGCTACAACCTATGATAGAGGTGGGCTGTGCATCAAACTTTAAGGGAAAAGTAGTGATGTAAATTGAATAGTTGAACGAAGTAAATGCTATGAACGAGGTACATCTCAAACACTTATCTAGTGTTTTACAAAACCAAAGTTGACGACAATACTCAAAGTTATCCCGATATTCAATGTGGGAGTGCCAAAACCTAAGACCACATGGTTTACTAGACTTAAGTTCTAATCTCGTGACACACGCACCCACTTAAACTACTACACATATACAATCTACGAATTGATCTCATGACCGTGAGAATATAATGAACGCCTTTGACGAATAAATCAATTTTTAAGTTTATAGGTAGTTATAAAAAGAAAAACAAGTTAGAAAGATGAAAAGATACCCATAACAAAATATTTACAACATTTTACTCATTTATAAACCTTTGAATTTGATACAAGTAACTGCTAATTTGACGTTGAGGCATTACTATCAATTTACTCTTTGCCTTATTCGATCGAGCCGAATCAAGTTAGTCGAGTTCATGAATCCTGTTTTAACAACCGAACTCATTTAAAATTTTTCGAATCAAATCAAAAAATTTCAAATCAAATAAAATTAACAAATACTATCATTTATACTCAATATTGCATTTACATGAACTGATTATTTAACTAGTAGATGAATTACAAAACTATTTAACTATATAAATAAAGCTAATGAGTAAACATTTATCGAAATGACGTGTCGATTCTCAAATTATGTAATTTATATTCAATTTAAACCGAAAATCTTAATTTTTATCCAAATTTAATCTAAATAACTCAACCTATTTAATTCAAATTTTAAATTTTTATGAACTCACTAACCACAATTGCTCCTTAAACACAATTGCTCCTTAAAGAAACAAATAATCTACTTTTTTTTTTTTGTAAGTTTCATCACCAACAAACAATTTAAGAACTATTTTATATATTTTTAATACGTAAACATATGACGAAATATTTATTGAGTAAAGCCAAAAGAAACAATACACTGGATATATATGTATATTTAAAATAAATTGGGTTTCTAAGATGTTAATAAAATGCAAAGATAAAAGGGAAAAGCTAATCTAAAATCAGTATGTGACCTGGGGTTGTTCCCAGTGATGGTGATCAATGCAGTATCAAAGTTTAAGATACAATTAATTTAATTCAAGTACTTATTATTACACACTCATATATATGCACATGATCCTTTCAATAAAAAAGAAAAAGTGACTAATATAATAATTTGGACATATCCTTAATTATTATTTAGATATGGCTAAACTGATGAAGCTAAGCTATTGTGATTTTCTGTATTCTCTATTTCTCACTTTCACCATCCCAAGCTCACTGTCCTCCTCAATGTCCTCATCTTATCAACAACCTTTCTTTGTGCTGGTAATTTGGATTGTTTTCTTTTCAGAACCTGTTCATGTTTTCACCATATATACAAACAAATAAGCATCTTAATGGATTATGGATAGAACCAATTATGTTATAAATTTATTAAAAATTAAATATAATTTTAATTGAAATGGTAACATTTAAAAGATAAACAATAAGATGTTGACTTCAAATCTGTATATATTTTCCTAGATTTATCATATAAACATCCTTAAAATAAAGAGACAACCACCCTTAAATGAGATCAGTTGTCAAAACGCATTGTATATTGTATATATATATATATATATATATTTGCAAGAGACTTAACCTTTTAATACTTGCCAAACTGTGACACCGATTAAAAGGCTAAAAGTTCCAATTAAAAAGCTGAAAGTAGTACTTACCAGTGTACTTACTAAAGTGCCAAAGGTGACTACCAACTAGAGGACTAAAAGTAATACTTACAATCAAGCCAAGCCTAAACTCAATTAAACTTATTTACCAGGTTTTGAATTCGAACTCATTTCAAAGTTGAGCTCTACTCCATAATTATCCTTAAAAGGCAATAAATAACCTAATGTAATAATATCAAAATATAAAAAACTCAATAAGACTCCTTGAGCTCGGCTCATTCAAAAAACACCAGCGTCACAACTCAAGTGGTTATTTATCAAAGTTAGAGAGTTACCTCTTGCTTTCGCTTTTGCTCGTTTTCCTCCTGCTCAAAGTTAAAACCCAGAAACAATGGTAGTTATTGACCATTTGTATATACAAAAACAAAAGTAATTTCAACTTTTCCAGAAGAAAGTATTTGTTTACCACAAGCTGCTTAAGCTTTGCATTCTCCTGTTTCAGCTGGTTCAACTCTAATTCCAGTTCCACTGTGTACGCCTGCAATTCAACAAACATGAGACTCCAAATTTAATAGTTACTGGTATTGCATTCATTTCAACAGGCAAAACACACTCTTACAAGCATGCAAAAAAAGAAGAAAGCACAACAACATATATAGGCACCTGTTTCCTTGCTCGAGATCTTGCTGCTGACTCTCGATTCTTGATCATGCGGCGTTGTCTCCTTTCGACTACCACCTCCGGCGGACCATCTATGATCCTCTTCTTGTTCTGTATCACGACGGGCTCTAACAGGCGGTTGGTGCCATTCCCATTTTCAGCAACATTAGAAGATTCCCCCATCATAGTTTTACTCTGCGTGAAAATGGGGTATGCTGCGGCGTAACCATTGCCTGGTGCTGCCAAGTTGCTGGGAACAATTTGGTGGCCTGGGAATCCTAGCCCCATCACATGTCCCATCCCGAAGTTTGCATCCAAGCTTGCACTGCTATTTTGAATAGATGTCAACATTTTCTGTTGAGAAGATCCGGCCCCATGCCCCATTCCGTAGGTTGCTTCTAGACTTGTGCCATTGGTCCGGGTAGATGCCACCTTCTTTTGTTGGGAAGATGCTGATGATGGTTCTTGAACAACTCCGGCTTTGATGAGAAAATCCTCCAAAGTCATCTCTCCGAAAGTTTGTTGGCGCTGAGGAGGTTCGTGATCAGCGATGTTGTTAGCCTTCCGCTGCTGCGGTAGCTCTTTCTGAATCTCAAACCATACCTCATCCACAGTTTTCTTGCAAAGTGGGGTGGGGATGGAGAAAGAGCCTTGTCGGGCCAGGGTTGGTTGACCTCCTTTGCCCTTGTCTTTGTCATCGCGAGCCTCGTTCTGGTCGAGCTGTGGTGGAGCTTGGTTTTCCTCAACATTCCACAAGTTGGCAAGGAATTCATCCATGTTCATGGACCCAAAAGCCTTCCCGCTCTTCAGTTGAATCTCGTCGAGGGTGAGGGAGAAAATCGAACCCTGTTTGTTCAAGGAAGAAACAGATTGATCCTGTGTTAATTCCTGGCGTTGTTGCTGCTGCGGCGATCGCGGTGCTTGCGATGGTGACGCTGCCTTGATGCCACCATAGGCAACACTTTCTGATGCAAAAAGTGCCATTATATTTACCACAATTCCGAGACTACTTCAATAAGATGGTACAGGCACTACCTTAACGATTAAGCTAACACAAAACAAAGATAAACCTCAAACAAGTTCCTGCAAAATAACAAAAACATAAAAATCATACATAGTTTATACCCGCACTTAAGTTTCTCATATGGTTAACACATTTTAATATAAAATTGCAGATAAATAATAATAAGACTTGAAAAGACCAGAAAAGTGACACGAAATTTATAATCTCAGTAACTATAATCTTCTTCTCTGCAGTACTTTTTTTTTTCTTTACTTCAGTACAATTTATTTTTTGAATGATCTTTGACCCTTTGCATGTGCTTGAGTAGCAAAATTTTTACTTTCCCAAAACAGAAAATACATATAATTACAAAAACATTTATATTCCAGCTAAAGAACACTCTAAAATAGATCAAATCTAATGCACCTCTGGTTTTATAAAATTAATAAAAATTAGTAAAAATTAGGAAAAATTATTTATTTATAAACAAAAATAACCAAAAAATTAAAAAAATTCGTTAAAAAATTTATTAAAAAAAACCCGGTTAGAACCCGATTTGTTTCAAACAATTCTAGTTTTTTGGTTATATCTAACAAATTGAACTGAACCTTTATTCTCGGTTCAGTTGGTCGATCCGGTCTAGTTTTCACAATTTATGAACACATTACTAAAACAAATTGTTCATAAAACATATATTTTGGGGGCAAAAAACGCATCAAATCACTCTTACAAGGAGGAGCAAGTGCAGCAAGTCAATAAATATCATGCATTTGGATATGGGGAATGAAGAGAAAGACAGAATGAGATTAAGCTTTTGAAAACCAAAGATCGACATGCAAGACCATAGATCAACTATCCATGAAGAAAGAATGAAAATCCACCAAGAAAACCATATATATCAAAGATACGAGAATTAATATGAATTGGAATTACAAGAAACCGTGGAAATAAAGGGGGAAAAAAAGAAATTACCTGAATGTGATCTGCAAGCATTGGAGAAGCTTTGGAAAAGGGAAATCAGAATTTTTTTAATATATATATATATATATTTTACTTTTTTGATTGTTGGGAAAGAAGAGGAAGAGGAAGAGGAAGAGGAAGAGGAAGAGGAAGAAGAAGAGTACTGTTGGTAGTACTGTAACTGCAATGCAATGGCCACCTTAATACATGCAAAGGAAGGGAGGGTGTGGTCCCCACTTTTGGGCACAGTTTTTGACACGTTTGTGCCACATGCCACTTAGTTTATGCCAAAATTCCCCTCTTTTCAATTTTTCATTATTCTCCTTTACAATTTACATTCAAATACACCCTGCTTAGCATTTCTTATTCAAACTCTATTCTTTTCCCTTTTAATTTATATACAAAATTTTAATTATTTATGCAATAACTGACTTTATATTTCATATATAAAATTTTATAAATAATATATTATAATTATATTATTTATGAATTATTCTGGTCAATTTATTCACTATTAACAAATGAAAAAATTGAATAGTCAACAATTTAATTTACTAGTTTGTACAAATGCTTTAATAATCATTAGGATTTCTTTTATTAGTATTATATTTAAATGATGGAAATAATTGATCTATATTAATTATGTTTAGTAATTATTTTTGAATAATATTATTTTATATTAGAAGTGTTTATGGATTGATTTGGACTAGGCATAAGTGTAATATTAATATACTTTATCCTTGTGCAAGCCTGACTTGACTAAAGGTATGAACCTAAAATTTCGTTCAAGCTCGCTATATTTATAAATGACAAATCTAAGTGCATTTTACGATCACTTATATTACTTTTTAATAATATTTATATTATTTTTAGTTAATAATTATATATTCTCAATTATTAAAATTATATATACAAGCTACTTAATATTTTTTAATTATGTTCACATTATAATATATATTACTATATATTTAATTTTTACGTGTTATAAACTATATAATATACAAAAATAACATAATATAATATACTACAATTATAAAAATGGATCGAGCTTAGGCCTTTAATGTTTGAGCCCGAATCTAATTCATTTTTTAAACAAGTCTTAACTTTTTTTCATACCCATTTTTCGGACAAAATATTTTTACCTATATCCTTTTAAATTTTTTATGAACCTTTGGGTTTAAGTAACCCATTGCATGAATAAGTCTAATTTGTATTAATTATGTGAAGTAAAATTATATTATACATTGATGTTAAAAGTAGTTTAATTATTGTTTTAAAAATTATAATATTTGAATTGTTAATTAACTTGATGGCAAGAAAATATTAATTAAGTTAATATATAAAAATAAAATGGAAATTATAAACTCTATATAAAACTATTAATAAAAATAAAATTCAAATAAACCTTAAATGACAATTTAATATTATTTTTAGATGTATTTACTACCATATGCATATGTTGTATTATTATTAGTTTTATTTTAATTTTTACACACATGTGTTTACTCAAATATGTGTGATAGATATATTTGAATATATATATTTGTTATTTTTGACATAATGCAACCCATAAATAAGAGAATAATGTGCTTTAGCGCACTCGAACGCATGTCCTCCTCTATTGGTAACAACAATGTTCATGCCAATTTAACTAAAACTCAATGAAAAATATATTAATATATTTTAATTATATTTAACAATTCAAATAACGAATATTACTTTACACTAATTATAATAATTAAAAATATATTATTTAGAAAATTAATAAAAATTAAACGGGTAAGATCATATGTAACATGTCACATTAAAACTGGTTTTAAATAAAAGGATGACTTATCATTTATTAATTTAATATTATTTTATTTATTTTGGTTGTTTTCAATATTTACATTCAATAATTTTAATTAAAATAATAAAAATCTAATTATTTATTATTTAAGTTACATTACAAATTATCTTGATTTAAATAAATCAATCATTAAAACTCTTATCGACACAACCTACATGTAATATTGTGTAAAAAAGTTACATTATAAATTAATTATATTCTAATATAATTATATATTATACACAATGTATTTTCATTTAATATATGTATGGTTTTTTTTGAAATTATATATATATATATATATATATATATATATATAATCACAATTACGATAAAAATACTTATGAAAACTCTGACCATAATTAATTATTATAAAGCGCGATCAAACTTATAACCATAAAAATTATGCAAGCTATTCATTAAAATGCTTAATTGCTGTAAGCTTATTATATTTTAAATAATATGAATAATACTTATATTTTGTTTTTTGTATTTTCTTTCAATTTTTATTTCTTTTTACTAATTTTTTATGTATTTAAGATATTTATATAAATTAAAAAAAACTCACTAACTTTTCTCATCATAAAAAACTCCACTCTTTTAATCATTTCCTAAAACAATTATCCACTTTTAATTTGTTTTTTTCAAAATACAAAGGTTGCATTCTAAAAAAAGTTAAAATTTTTTTAATAAAAGATGAATTAGAATTATTTTTAAGTATAATTGTTAAAAATATTTAATGCACTCTTAATAGAGTTTCTACGCTCCACAAAAAAATTAAGATGATGTTAAATGTCCAATAAAATTAGTAAAATATTAAATAACCAATTGAATATTAATTTGATTGGCATGAGTATGTTGTCAAAGTAAGAGGAAGTGAGTTCGAATGCGCTGAAGCGTATTATACTTCTATTTATGGGTTAAGAAAGAATTATAGGTAATTCTAAGCATGACGTCAAAAAGAAATCAGATATGATCAAAAGTTGAAAATGATACAAAATATTTCCGAATCAAAGTTCGTTCCATTATTTCTTATTAATAGGAGAGAAAACAGGATATACCTATGACATTTAAGTACCTTACAAAGGTTCTAATTATGTAAACTTTGACTTTTAAAATTCTATCATTTTTATGAATGTAAAATTCATATTATTTTTCCATGTCAAATATTTGACAATATAAATACTCACTTGTATCTATGCCTAGCTAAATCATGATGATGTTGCACTTGTATCTTGAGTTTTGAGTTTCAGTCTGCCCTGTTTCTTCTGAGTTGTATCTGTACCAGTGTCCCATATATGCATGTGTCCCTGTGAAATTTACTCATAATGTTTTCGCCAGATGCTTTCACTTATGTCACATCACCACATTCATCACATGCTTTCATTATCTTTTCACTGTGTTTGGGTCTCTTTCATGAATGCATTGAATGCTTACATTTATCAACAAAAGTTTTATAGCAAACAAATCCCAATCATTGAATAATGAATAACAAATCTTATGCAAACACAAGTTTATGAATCTAAACCCACATATTTACATTTATCAACAAACAATATCCAAAGAATGAAAGGAAACAATGGATAATTTAGGGGACAGTTTTATCTGCGCTTGGTCTGTACAGGTGATGTTCTTCTCCAAGCAGCATTGCTCGTAATATGGCCTCTCGTAAACCATTGTAATGCACGAGTAAATGTCCACCATCAGCAACTTCATGGTATTGGATCCATGGTAGCTTTTTCGAAATGCATCGTTGAAGTTCGAACGGAACGATCTTGTCTTCGTAACCTTGCCAGATATGAACACAGTTTTGGTTTTGAGGGAATGGACTAGTCAGTTCCATTGGATCAAAGTCCCAATCACCATAACAGACTAGAAAGTCATTGCGGAGTGTATTGAAAACAGATCGTTCTCGTAATCTTTCCTGTTGTCACGGCGCAAAACATGAACTGTCAACATAATGATCATTCGGCAACGGTGGTGATCTAGAATGTTTTTATCTTTACCTTGGTAAGCATGGGGAATCCTTCTGTTTTCTTCAGGGCTTCCATATCTCTTTTATTGAAGAATACGGGCTTTTCTTCCATGACAGAAGGTGAAGGGAACCATTTTCGAGTAACCGACCAGTGTAGTAGGCCAGGGATGTATTTTGCTACCCAATACAACAACTTCGCAAGTGGTCTCCTATAATCTTCTCTGGTCAAGCTGTCGGGAAAGGACGGCCATCGATAATTGATGACTGGAACTACCATCGTAACACCTGCTAGCCTGCGTAGATAATCAACAAGCAAGTAGATTTCTTAGAAGTGAAGCAACAAAGCTTAGTTTGCATCAGAAAGTTCAAAGTAGTTTGCCTTTCTGGTATATATTTGAGGCAACTCCAGATGGGGTATGATCCCATTGAGACTCCAATCACATAAAACTTTGGTCCTAGCTGTAATTGATCAGCAAGCTCCTGAATGTCGAGTGCCTCACTTTTAACCGACCGCTTTGGATTCGGATCACTTTCGCCATAGCCAGCACGATCATATAGCAGAAAATATATTCCCAGTTCCTCTATTAGTTCCTGGAAACTTAACCAATTGTGAAGTTAACTCCACTTAACATTCACATATTCAGGCAAAAGATAAAAACAGCAATGATTGAATGTGATCAAGTCTGTATGGAATGTTAAATACATGCTCCTATCTAACACTTAATCCAAGCCTAGGTTTCATTAAAAATTCAAAGCAGTGTAACATTTGAGAAGAGAGGTAAAAGGCAGTACTTGGGGAACTTGAAAATTCATATCTTTGGAGCTACCAAAGCCATGAACAATGATGATCTTGCAGTTAGATTTGGCCTTGGGCACACCTCTCTCTCTGTAAGCTATATGTCTGCCATCACTGAGTTTGACTGTGGGTGAAACAAGTGGAGGATCCTCAGGAGAACTATCAGTTTCCAGTTGAGCAGGAAGCAACTGTGTGGCCTTACCAAAAAAAAAAAAAAAATCCATTTCAAGAAAATCTCATCAGCAACAAAAGGGTAGATCTAGCAAATGCACTTTTAATTTAATGATTGTAATAAAAGAAAGAAAAAAGAGACAGCTTTACTCACCATTCAAAATCCCAAACTTGTGCTTGATTTCCTTTTGACCTGCAGATGCTAACAGCCGCCTTTTCCAAGAATCAGTTAACAGAGACAGAAGAGCAGTTAAATGAACATGGTTGATTGTTGTTCTTTTGATCACCAAATCTGGAAAAAAACAAAGTTGGAAAATGGAAAAAAACAGAGTAAATTGCTGTAATTATCAGTGATTGATATAGTAGTTACAAGTTCAAACATCCAACCTGGAAGCATCTCTAAAAGAGAATATAATGATTCCTTGAGGATTTATGGGTTTTTCTTTTTAATGGTTTTGTTCCTCTTGTGGGGCTTAGGAGTTTTGGTTGACCTTCTCTCTCAATTCAAAAGTTAGAAAATGGCAGATGATTTACAATGCTGTGAATTAAAGTAAATTACGTTGCTTATGGAAATTTGTGCTAATTTTAATGATTTTTGTTCATAAATTTACAGGTAATTCGTATGGTGAAGAAACTGGCAGGAAAGACCAATTGGCCCAACAGGCCTACCGAATCCAAGTTTTGATGCTTCAGACTTAGTAATCAATTATTTGAAGAAACCCCAAAAATATTAAAAACGATTTGAGAGAAATTTGGACGCAGTTTGATGTTGAATCAATTAGATTATTGCCATTGACATCATTCATCTATGTATGGTTTCACGGTTTATACCCCATAGTGAGCAAGAATATTCTTGCAGTTCCTTGCTGCGCTGCTATTTCAAATATATAACATTTATTTTATTGTTAATACAGAATATTTTTAACTTTTAATTTAGTTTTTATCTTTTAACGTTAATACAGAGCATTATTTTACCCTGGTCAAATTTTTGGCTTAATTATAAATTTGGCCACTAATATTTATATATTTTGCTAAAATAGCTCTAATTGTATTTTGAGTTTTTTATTCATCAACCTTTATTCTTTTTTCAAATTGGTTTTTTAACAGATTTGATGAAAATACCGTTAAAAAGTTAACAGTATGATGTGGAATTTCATATATGGAATATTTTTAATAAGATATAATTTATTACTTAGATAATTCGATTAAATAATTACAAAATAAATGTAATTATCTGAAAAATGGTTTCAAAATGAATACATACATTCAATATTTATTTATAATTATCTTCTTGAAACATGTTAGTGTAAAAAAAACGTATCGTTCATTTTGAAATCTTTTTAGATAATTAAGTTTATTTTCTTTAAATCAAGAGTTATTTTTTAATTTCATGTATGATTTATTTATTTTATTATTTTTCACATGTAATTATCTTATTTGGTTATCTAAGTAATAGATTACATCTCATTAAAATTATTTTACATATAAAATTCCACATCATCCGTTAACTTTTTAACAATATTTTCATCAAATCATAAAAAAAGCAATTTGAAAAAGTAAATAAATAAAAATTGATGGGAAAAAAAGGCTTAAAAATATAATTAGAGCCATTTTGACAAAATATATAAACGTTAGTGACTAATTTTGTCACTAAGCTAAATTTTTTTAACTCCAGGACCTTTCACTAAGCTAAGAATTACACTTCAACAACCAAAAATAGTTTCAATCTGATCATGATATTTCAAAAAACCAACTTTAATTTTTTATGAGGGAGCTAAATTTTAATTTAAGGGATAATATATTTTTGGCCCTTAAACTTAGCAATTAAGTCTATTTTGGTATCCGAACTTGGCAATTAGATTCATTTTTGTCCTTGAACTTATAAAAGTTTGATGATGAGGTACTCTGAGGTTGTGTCATATCACCACTTGAAATTTAAAAAAATTATATAAATTTTCAAGTGATAACATGGTATAATCTTAGAATGTCACATACAATGTTCTAATAAGCAGACCAATGGTTGAACTGTTTAAACCGTAAGTTCCCAATTCAATTTGTAACGGCCTAATTTTCAGTGGTGTCGGAAATGGTGATTTGAGATCACTAAATTCGACAAATAAGATTGAACAAAATAGTAATTTAATATTTATGAGTCAAGTAAGAATTTAGAAGAATTTGTGAAATGGTGAAATTAGTGAATTAAAAGAATTTATTAGGTCAAACGGGTCAAAAATGAGGTATCGAGACCTCAAAGTTGAAAATCGAGCTATAAATATTTTTATAAATATTTATGGAGTGTCATTGAGTTAGTATTAAAGTTTTGTTAGAAAATTTTAACGTTTGGATGGCTAATTAATTAAAAGGACTAAATTGAAAATAGCGCAAAATTTGTTAAATTGTGAGTAAATAGCTTAAGTATTTAAAAGATGGATTTAAAGAGCAATTAGACCCAAAGGTTAATGGCTGGACGGTTTGGGTATGAAATAAGCAAGAAAACAATGTGAACAAGGGGCAAAATTGGAAATAGCATAAAAGTTAATAGTTAAATAATGATGTAATTGAAAAATCTAGACATTTCTTCATATTTTCTCAGCCAAAAACGCCATAGAAGGTCTGTAGAAAGCTGGTTTTTCATATTTTTACATCATGTGAGTTTAATTCTTACTTTTCTTGATAATTTTTATGTTTTTATGACTTTTACAATTAGGTCCACTTGTAGAATTCATTAGTTTTTGATTTTATGGGTGAAATTGGAAGTTACCCTGGATGTATAAGGGAATTTTATGATGAATTATTATGAAATTTAAGTTCTAATTTCATATTAAGGTGGTTTTATTAAGTGATTTTGATAGGAAATGATATTTAGGACCTAATTGTGAAAAAGTTGTGAATTGAAGGTTTCTGTTGAAATTAAGAATATAAAAGGTTTTGAAATAGTTTATAATGATAAAATAAAGTGTTAATTGAGAAAAATTAGTTCAATTGATGGGTGAATTGAGCAGGGACTAAATTGTGAAAACTGTAAATTTTGGGGTAAAAGTGCAATTTCGAAATTTGAACAGCATAAATTGTGAAGTGAAATAGAATTGAAATGGATGCTAATGAAGGAATGATTTTATAATTATAGATCAAGAAAACGAACTGAATCGTGGAAAGGAGAAAATTTAAGAATAGTCCACAATTTCTCGACTTTTGCAAATTAGTCCAGGTAGGTTCATATGGCAAAGTTCAATGTTTTGTTATGAAAATCTTATGATTGTTAAAGTATTTTATTGTTGATGAATACTATCAATTTGCATTAACTAATAAATAATGTGTAACTAAAAGTACAAATTAGTAGGAACAATGGATTTGAGTGCTTCTATTCTGTGACCCTGATGAATTGACGAAAAATATGTGATAAGTGCGCCCGTTTAAGACCATAGTTGGGCTATGGCATCGGTGCAATGTGATAATGTGACTCCGTATAAGACCATAGCTGGGCTATGGCATCGGTATAATGTGATAATGTGATTCCGTATAAGACCATGTCTGGGATATGGCTTCGGTATGATATGTGAACCGTGTAAGACCATGGCAAGGCTATGGCTTCGGTGTGTGATGCGTAACAATGTGAAAGTCCATAGTTTACTATGGCAATGTGATAATGAAGCACTCAATTCCCTTATTGTTCCCTAATTTGACAATGAAGTAAATGAGAAATGGGCCTAAGGGAGTTAAATTGTGAGTAGCCATATGGAAATTATTCCAATGAGTTATTAATGAAATTGTGATTTGGAGGATGAAATAGTTAAACTAATAGATATATGATTGTGTACGATATTTGATATGATTTGTGTTTTTATGCCTATGAGCTTACTAAGCTTCAATAAGCTTACTTGTGTGTGTTTAATATTTTTATGTAGATTGACTTGAAGTGAAGTGGGTAGATCGGATCAACACAACAGGGCACACTATTCAGATCAATTCCGGTAGTTTTTGTTTTATGTTTAAAGATTTATATGGCATGTATAGAGTTTGAATGAATTGAAGTAAAGATGTTATAAACTAGTTAACAATATTTGTACTAAAACAGTTTTTGGTAAGTAGCAGTAGTTTGACTTTGAAAAATCACTAAAAATAGTAGAAATGGAATTAAATAATGAATAAGTTATGGAATCGAATCTTGATGAGTCTATTTTCATATGGAAGAAGCACAACAGGTATATGAGCTATATTTTATGAGATGTTTAAATTTTTGTGAAACAGGGCCAGAGCGATTTCTGGATCCCTTGTTATGATTTTGGAAATTCACCATAAATTTTACAAATATAATTAGAAGTCATACTTTATATTTATAGATTCCTTATTGAGTCTAGTTTTATTAGAGACAAACAGTATAGTCATTGAAGCTCTGTACAGAGAGATATCTGATTCGTAATACACAAAGGTCAGAGTAGTCAAACCCTGAAACAGGGGAGATTTTAACTAATAAACTGTACTAATTGGCTTGACCAAAAATTCTAGAAAAAAATTGGTAAGTAGATATATGAGTATAAATTCGGGGAAAATTTACGGATTTGGATTTCGAGTTTTATAACTCGAGATATGAATTATTTAGCAACTATGACGCAGTTGGACAGCTTGTCTAAAAAGTATGATATAAATTATCTAAATTTGGTTAAGTGCTCAAATAAGTTTAGTAGTGCCTTGTGCTCGACTCCGGCAACGGTCTCGGGTAAGGGGCATTACACAATTGCTTTGATTGGTTCAACTATTAGACTAATAATAGTAATTAAAAATTCGTAAAAAATTTAAAAAAAAAACCTAAGTTTCGATTTTTATAGATTTTGAGCAATTTTTGAATCAATCAGTTAAACCCCTTTATTTGGATCAATATACAATCGATTCTCAGTCCAATCAGTTTGACTGACCAACCCAGTCATGTTCCAGAATACTAGTCACATCATTAAAGTTCAAATACGAAAATGAATCTACTTGCAAAGTTCAAGTACCAAAGTGAATAAAACAAAGAGTATATGTACCAAAATGGACTTAATTGTCGAATTCAGGGGCTAAAAACTATATTATCCCTTAATTTAAAGAATAATAATTTCACAGCAACAACTGCTGGGCTCAATCTGGAGATTTAATATAAAAGGCAAGGCTGAAGCATAGTTTTGTTAATCCAGGCTTGTCCATTTTTGTCCGGACCTTATAAAAGAAGACAATGGCCTTTTTGGATTAAGAGGCTCCTATATTTTTTGACCCAAATATATATAATTATATATAGATTAGTAGTGAAAGCACAATATTACTACGTATTTATTTTTCAATATTTATTTTATTTTTACTCTTTTACTCCACTCTAGAAGATGTAAGTGTTACCGTTTAAATTTCATTTGTGAAATTTAAATTTTCTATTGATAGTATAACAAACAATTTTTCAATATATATATAATTTATTCTTTTGTAATCTATAATCTATAATCTATATATATAGAAAAACTTTTGAACTGATAAAAATATTTTTTATTTTCTATCATATTATTAAATTAATTATAATTTAATTTAGAATTATTAGTTAAAACGTTATTATTTGAATAAAAATATAAGCATAAAATATAGAAAAATATTGTGATAATTATAATTATAGTTTAATATATAATTATTAGTTTAAAAATTTTGATGTAAATAAGTTGTGTTAATTTTATTTTGATATAATGTCAAATTTAGCCTTTAATATGTATTTTTTTGTCAATCTTACCTTTATTTTTTAGCTAACTTTGACATTTAGTCTTTTAAAAGAGTTAAATTTGATTATTAACCTTTTGAAAAGAGTCAAAATGAATTTTTTAACAAGAATACTATCTAAAATGTTAAAATTTTAAACACAACAAACTACATGACAATCCATGTGTACTCCATGCTAATTTTTGAATATGAACTTTGTATTTTTTTTTAAATTTTGATTTTAATTTTTGATTTTTATAATTTTGAATTATTTGTTGACATGACATATAAGACAAATAATGTTATATTAGCATAATGTACACGTGGGCTGCCATGCAACATTAAAAATTGATGTTTTAGTAATCATTTTCATTAAAGACAATAATTTGACATTTTTTTGAATGGTTAAGAGCTAAATTGATAGAAAATATAAACATTAAAGGCTAAAATATGTGCGACACATATTATACATTTTTCATTTCTTTTAAGAAAAAGTTAAACTTGTGAATTAAGATTTACTTAAAAATGAGTTTTTAAAATTCCATCGAAACAAGGTTTTATTTTCAACAAATATATCATTCAATTGACCAAACAAATGCAGAAGGCAGACTTTGAATATGGTCCCAATTTTGTACAAAAAGAATATACGTAACAAGCATGAGAAGAGATCAAATGTTCTTGGACTAGAACTCAGGTCAAGCCAAAGTAATTACTTTTGAAAAAAATCAAGTAATTCACATTTTACCAATTTTAAAAAGTTAAATATTGTATATATTACATAAACCATGAATTAAGACCATAGGTAATGAAGATTTTGAGTAGCCTGCTAGAGTTCTCTATTTATATACGTAATAAAACAACTGTTCAAAGAATTATATACATTATAAAATGATAATATTTTTTAAAAAATTATTTGGGTTAGAGAAATTTTGGTCGAATTGATAAGGTTAAAGGTTTGAAAATTTTAAAATTTTAAGTTCGAATCCTCTAATTTAAATACTATATATGTGGCTCACTACTAGATTTATTTGGACCTGGTAGTGGCCTTAATCCCTCTTGGCTAAACTGGAGAATATAGACCATCATATAAATTAAAACATCGATGTCTCGTTTAATTATTAGTGTAATAATACGAGAAAAATGCATTTATTTTACATGCATTACAATAGTTAAGTATAAAATAAAGAATAGTTAATACAATTCGAACTTAAAAATAGAAAAATAGTAAAAAATTTGTAAAAAAAAAGAAGATCTTTTCAAAATAAACAAAAAATAAATAAGTTACGAGAATGATTAAATATTATCAATCGAATTAATTTTTTGACTCATTTATTAGAACATGAGTAAATAATAATACTCTTACGAGACGGAGCATGAATTTAAAACTTTTATTTATTTTAAACCTTTTGTTAGGTGAGACAATTACATTTTACCTTTCTAAAACTAACTTTTTATAATTTAAAGTTTTATAATTTTATCTTGACTCTGCCTAAATGAATTTTTACTCCATCCTTGTATAAATGAAACTATCCAAGTTTATTTGAATTTAGATTTATATTTGTAATTATATTTTGTATTAATTTGGTTATAGTTATAATTATTGATTGCACTTGTAAGTTTCTTAGAAATAAGATGATTGGGAAATTTGGGTCAAAATTGAGGAAAAAGCAGTGAAGATAATCCCGGGAAGTGAATGGGAGACTTCCCAATCCAGGCGTTGAATGCAACACAAGGTTTGGTATTTTTGCATTCAGGATAGATATAATGTCTCAACCCCTTAAAACTGGCATTTATATTTTTTAGCCTAGACCTCAAGTCAAAGGTCAATTGGGTCTGATTTGATATAGACATTTCTAGTTTCTGACTATTCAACCTTCATCAAAATAGTTTGAGTTATGTAATGTATATATGATGGGAAATTTAAAATATAAAATTATAATGTAAATATTAAATAAATATTATGTTTAAATATTTAATAAAATATAATTATTTAATATTAAATAAAAAATATATTCTTTGAAAAATATGGGTAGATTTGAGGAGGCTTGAATTAATTATTTATAAATATGAAAGAGTTTGAGTAAATTTAGAAATTAGGAATCTAAGGTGATATCTTGTATGTTGAAAAAATAAGTGTTGAAAATAAATAAAATAAAATTGAATTAGTTGAAAATATTCTCCATTAAGTGATAAGTATCTCTTATCTATTTGTTATTTTCCATATTTATAGGTTGTTTTAATTTTGGATTATTACACGGGTAAAAAACTAAATCATTAAAAATATTAATATTAATTTTAATAAATTTAATTTTTTCAATGATTTATCAAACTAGGCTAACTTAAACTCATTTCAAGTGGTCTAATTTAATAACTCTAATATCAATAACTTCGTTGTTTTAGTAACAATTAGAAAGATATAGGGTCGAGTTTTCTTCCAATTTAAAGATGAGAAGAAATTATAAGCAAAAGTAAGTTTTGCATAGAAAAAGCTCTGATAAATATTTGAAATTTTATACAATAATCTATCTCTATTACAACCTTATAGAGAAGTGGTTGTTATATACTTATAACAACATGTTATTATAGAAAATTAATTATTGTAAGCATAAAAATAAAATTCATATCATGTTTCTATAGAATAAAGAAAGTGAGAATTATATAAAAGTGGGGAAAGTGAAAATCAAGCCAACAAAATTAAAATATGTAAAATAGGTGCATGCATTATTACTTTAATACATATTTTATTAAAATATTATTTTAATTAAGATAATTTTACTTAATAAATTATAATTAATAGGTTTGCTTATAAGAAATAATTATGATTTTACTTAAAATTGCACGCAATATATTTTTATAGACAACTAATTAAAGAAATATGTATTTTATAATCATGAATATTACTGTTATATATGAAAATCTGTTATAAAATATTAAAATAAAATATAAAAATTAATTTTACTAAAAATTTAATTGTTATAACGGATGAGTATTAAAAAAGTTGATCGTATAACTGCAATCAGAATAAATTAGAATTAAAAGAAAAAAACTAAAATGTAAATTGAGAGTGAAGTTGCGAGGAAATAGGAACCCTGAACCCCCGTGTGGGGCAAAGAGTAGAATAAATCTTAATTTGATAAAAGAAAAAAAAAAGTCAAAAAAGCTGACTCTGAGGATCTGGTAGGAGGACTGGAATTAATGGAGGTGGGAACTATGGTGGTTGAAACGTGGAATGGTCACTTTTTATTCTATGTTCAACACTTAGCCATCATCATCAGTTCATCACGTTTTTCCCTTTTTCCCTCAAGTTTAATTGTCTCTCATTTTGTATACATGCTTTGCATTTACACTTTACTGTAAGTTAGTCAAGTGTTTTGATTTTATTTTATATTAATATGTATAGATATTCATTTATTTCGGGGTAGTATTTATGTATATCTATTATATACAAATATAATTTTATTTTTTGAAAAAAATAAACAAATTAATTATATAAAATTAAGCCACTCCTCAAGAGGAGTCCTCAAATAACCATAGTCCTCCTCTCCTGTATTGAACTATTTTGGCCAAGTCCTCAAACTAGCATCGACCCTAATGATATCATCAGTATTCAAATGGACCCAATTGCCTGCTAAGGATGAAAATGAATTTGGTCCTCACGACTTGGGTGGTGTTGCCTTATTAAAAGAGGTATACTGTTTTGCCCAATTATAAGACACTTTGATAATTTTACAAGCACTCCATGGAATACCTGAAATGTGAAGAGATTTCGGTTCTTTCAAATACGCCAAGTAATAATCTCAAAAAGGCACTACCAATCCACCTCACCCAAGCACATATTTTGTTGATTTTGCAAGTTCGACACAAGCCACTCCTGCAAGTCTCTGGAGTAAAACCAATTATGCCTTCCTACTAGAATATAATTGATCCCAGATATCTCTTACTGCAAGGCAGTCTCTAATGACATGTAACACATCCTCGGAGTCATGTTTACGGAACTCGTAAGTACTATCATGCCCAATACCTCGATTCGCTCTTTCCACTTTGGTAAGTAAACATTACTTGAATGCAAGCCAAATGAAGAACCTAATCTTTAGAGGTCCAGGAACAAATATAACTTTTTAAATTATTAGTGAAGTTTAATAAATTAATTAAACCATTATATCTTATTTAATGAAATTATAAAAAGTAAAAATAATTAAATTAAAAACTATTTAAAATATTAAGATTTTGTATTAATTAGTATAAGTCATACACAAAGGACAAGCTAGAATGGATAAAATGGATTGAAATAGTTGAAACATATTGAAATTTTAACTAAAATAAAATTTAAATTTTTAGTACCAATTTAAACCTAAAACGAAATGTATGAATAGATATGATTGGTACCAAAATAGTATCGACGAAGAAAAAGAAAACTTGTATAAAGTAAATTTACGTTTTTTTAAAAATAATTTATTATTCAAATAATTTTACTAAGATGTTTACATTTTTTTTTTTGAAAATACATGGTATTTTTTTGAGGAGCAGAAGATATGGTATTTGTTTGTCTAAATTAGGACATTTTTCCTTTTCATAGAATTAGGAAAAATAAATGGTGCAACTTGAATGCACTTTTCATTGATTTAAGCATTTGTCAAAGCCCTTTTTCATGTTTCGGAAAATGTAATAAGATTCAAGATTTTCATAAACTTGAGATATTTTTTTGAGAATAATAGCCAATTTGTCAATGATGTATTCATTTTTGAAGCATTTGGTTTGAGTCCATATTATTAGTCAGGTCTAGTTAATCAAAGCACTAAATCTACTATATTCTGACGTAAGGCTTACAAAATCATGATGACTTAAATGGTTGAAAATTTTTAACTCCATAAATATATCTAGAGGTGTGCATGGGCCGGGACCAACTAAAAATTTAGGCCCATTTGATAGGCCCAAGCCCGGCTTGGCCTCAAAAATGGGCCTAAAATTTTTCCCTGTTAAAACCTGAGCCCGACCCGGCCTGCCCATATTAATTTTTATATAATTTTAAAATATATATAAACCATCAAAATACAAAAACATCAAAATAAATATTTCTCAATAAATTGAAAATAAATTTTAAAAAATATGTATACTTAAATAACACTAAAATAGATGCAATTTAACAAGCAAATGCCTCTAAAATAATAACAAAATTAGCAAGTGTCTTTAAAATAATACAAAAATTAACAATAAAATAAGTTTTATATAATATCCAAACAATAACAACAAAATAGTAGCAAATAGGGAGAAAATAATAAGAAAATAATATTAAAAAATAATTTTTTTTTCATTTAGTGAATTGAATTTGGGTGGGCCGGCCTGGGTAAAAGATGCCTTACTCGAGGCCCGACCCATTTTTTAAATGGACCTTATTTTTTTTGCCTAAGCCCATTTTTCGAGCCTATATTTTTGCCCAAACCCTCCCACATTTCAAGCGGGCCTTCGGGCCGGGTTGAGTGGCTCGACCCATGCACACCTCTAAATATATCAAATAATTATCCATTAATTAAATCATTAAATCTAGTTCATGTTGTTTATTTTTTTGCTACAATATTAGAGGTAAAGAATAAAAGTAACATGATTTGAATCCCATGTTAAACAAATGTTTGACAAAAATTTTAACTACCGCTTCAATTCAAGACTTATTATGTTGTTTATTACGTTTTAATATTTTTATAGACATGATAAATTTTGATTTTATATAGTGGCTCATGTGAGAAGCTATCTCAAAATATATTAATATCATTTTATCACAACCGAATATTAGATAATTTTTATTATAAATCTAATCTAATTTAATATTTTAGAATTATAATTTAATTGAATCATCTCCAAAATTGAATAAAAATGATATAAAACATTTGCTGTTAGCATAACTATTTTGATGATTAAATTTGTAAATTATTATAACTGGAATGTAGGATGTTATCAAATATAAAGGAAATGCAAAAATTAGAAATCGGACGAATGTGCATGAAAACAATGAATTTAAAATATAGAAATATTATTTAAAATAACATATAATAAATAATAAAATGTATGGTTTGGAACTAATTAATCATAATAACACAATAGTTTGGAACTAATTAATCATAATAACACACGAAATTAACAACATAAATACATCATATTAACAATACTAAATACACTACAATTATTTATCATGTGCTGTTGGAGATCGACTTGATTAAGCAACGAACAAGTAAAAATAGCAGAAGAAATTGAACACATAAATTTAACTTGAAAAAACCTCTCCAAAGAGGATAAAAAAACCACGAGTAAATATAATTTTACTATAATGACAAAAAAAAGAAGAGTACAAAAGATGGAGATAAAAATTAAACCCTAAAAACCCGAAAACAAAGAACCGTTAAAACCTAAACACAAAGCTCTCTAAAAGTACTATGAGTTCTAATATCTAATTGATGTATTTTCTAAAATTGAAAAAAAGAGTCTATTTATAGGCTAAATTCATAGGTCAAATAATAATAAAATAATTTAGACTAATCAGAGTTTGATTGAAACAAATAAACGGAGTTTAAATGGAAGATAAATAGGAGTCATACTCAACAAATCTCCACCTTGACTCATATTTCCACAATGCCATCTTTGCCAAAACCAGCCACTGTTATCTTGAACTATGCAGAGAATTAACTAAGTCAAATCTGTGCTTAGAAACTAAAAGACTTCTAGCCTTCGACTTGTACACTGCCAAATCAAAACTAACTCGGGTCTAATTTTCACGAGCATAGTGCCCTAACTTTTCAAAACCTGCATCCAAAAGAGAACCTTTCTTCAACAAAACAATTATACATTTTTCCCTCCTATGACCAAGTTGCCTCCGCTCCAAACGAGTTGAGATGAGGGACATCTAATTTCATCGGTCACTGTAGAACCTTCCAGAATATAAAGACTGCCGGTCCTTTTACCTTTTAACAAAATTAGAGCTTCACGATATACCTTAACGCCACTCGACTCGATGTTGATTCTGCATCCTTTCGAGTCTAAAATACTCAAGGAGATGAGATTCTTTCGTAAACCAGGTACATACATGATATTTGAGAGTGTCCTAATTATCCCATCGTACATCCTAATTTTAAGAGTACCAATACCAATTACCTTACTGGATGAATCGTTTCCCATGCGCACAACTCCACCTTTAACCAAACTGTATGTGGAGAACCATTCTCTATTGGGACACATGTGGAAAGAACATCCCGAATCTAGGATCCACTTGGACTTAAGTTTAGAGCTTTCGCTCGTTGACACTAATAAGAAATCATCACCATTTTCGTCGACCAAATCAGCATTAACTACATCTTCCTTTTTACTCTTAGTAGCTCTTTTATTTTGTAGTTTATAACAATCTGCTTTGACGTGACCTAACTTTTTACAATAGCGACACCTTTTGTCTCACTTCTTTGATGTTACCCAAACGAAAACTTACCTATCTGCCTTGCTATGCGAACCAAAATCATTGTCGAGTTTGTCTCTACTCAACAAATGATCCTTCATATATTCAAACGAAAGTTTGTCTCTGCCATAAATTAGGGTCTCTCTGAAAGACTTGTATGAAGGGGGTAAATAGCACAATAATAGCATAGCCTGATCTTTATCATCAATTTGAACCTTAACGTTCCTTAAATCATTTAAAAGAGTAATGAATTGATAGATGTGATCTCTAAAAAGCTCACATTCATTCATGCGGAACGTAAATATATGTTGTTTCAACACTAAATAGTTAGCCAGTGACTTAGTCATATAAAGAGTTTCTAACATGTTCCACAATGCGGATGAGGTCTTCTTCATTAATACCTCCTGCAATACCGTATTTACGAGACACAACTGGATTGCAAACAATTCCTTTTTATCAAGCTCTTCCCATTTTGTTTGATTTAGATTCTCAGGCATTTTCCCGGTAACAACCTTTTTCAGGCTGGTTTGAACTAGAATTGCTATCATCTGAACTTGCCACAGATTGAAATTTGTGATACAATTGAACTTCTTAATTTTAAACCTTTTTGCTGCCATATCTGGACGGACTGATCTACGGAAATTGAACTAGCTTTGATACCACTTGTTGGGAATCGACCCGATTAAGTAATGAATAAGTAAAACTAGTGGAAGAAACTGAGAAACTGAACACACAAATTCAATGTGGAAAAATCCCTCCAAAGAGAATAAAAAAACCACAGGTAAATATAATTTTACTATAATTGCAAAAGAAAGAATAGTACAAAAGATGGAGATAAAAACTAAACCCCGAAAATTCAAAAACAAAAAACCCTTAAAACGTAAACACAAAACTCTAGAAGTGTTATGAGTTCTAATCTCTAATTGGTGTATTTTCTAAGGTTGTAAAAGAGCCTATTTATAGGCTAAATTCATAGGTCAAATAATAAAATAATCTAGACTAATCAGAGTTTGATTGAAACAAATAAACAGAGTTTAACTAGAAGATTATTTCTCAAATTTGACTGAAATAGGAGTCGTACTCAACATGTGCTGTCATCAATTGCGAGTTAGTATTGAGTTGATTGTATACAACTGATGGAGATAATAAATTATGCATATTAAATATATAGAAATTGTCACGCCCCAAAATATAGGGGGTTAATTGAAATGGGTAGACAAGAAAATATATAGGGCTGAGTGGTTAAGTGTTTAATGTTCTCAGAGACCCAAGTTTGAACTACCTTCTTCCCATTTCTTTTCCTATAATTGTCAACAACTTAAGATAAAAGTCACACCAAAATATATACGGTTGGGAATAGAGATTAAGTAAGAAATAGACTTAATGGTTAAGAGTTCATCCTCTTTTTTATTTCGTAATTTCGTCAAATATACCCTAAAACACATATACGATTAAGTGTAAAAAACAAAGAAGAAATAAACAATAGACTTAATGATTAAGGCGTCATCCTCTTTAGAAGTCAAGGTTCGAGCCTTCTCTTTTCCATTGTTCATTTTAATTTCAACAATTCTGGGAAATCTTGGGTTTAGAGTTTTAGGAAAATTGCATGTGCTGCCCCTGGAATTTAACCAATTCTTTCCTAATTAGAATTTACAACTTTCCCCTTCCCAGAATTTCAATAGAATTAGAATTCTACCTTACTTTTCTTTTCAAATCCTAATAGAAATTGTTTTTCATCTTTCTATTTATTCTCTTTTTATTTCTTTCCCTTTTCTTTACATTATATTTTCATACCAATTACTATGAAGTATTTTCACTTTCTCGAATTAGATCATTCCCCGTTTACTCGCTTCTCTATCGGTTGTCAAAATTACCAATAGATGTTGGCATGAAATAAGAAGATATAATAAACAATAAATTTTAAAAAATATGAATAAAAACTCCATCAGCAATATTACCTTAATTTTATTAGTTGCAAATCTCGATGATTGCTACTAACTTTTTTTTAATATGTAGAAAGGAAACTGAACATTAAGAAAAAAAATGATAATATACAAAAAATAGAATTCTAATTGTGAGTGGTTCTTCCTTGTGTGCAGACTCTACTTATAGACTGAAAATACTGAAAATTTTAAATTAAAATTGGTTACTCTCTCCTTTTTATGTATTGTTTTTTATTATTTAAAATTGAATTTACTTTGATTTAGCTTATAGATTAATACCATGTTATAGATTAATACCATGTAATATGGTAAGTTGGGTTTTGGAGGTTATTATTACCTTTATTATGTTTTTTTATTGTTTTATTACCAAGGATATAATATTTAAGAGTTCTACTATTAACATTGAATTTCTTGAGCATCTATTTCATTCACTCAAGTTCTTTCTGAGTTTTTTTTTTCAATAACAATTTAAGACTCTTTTGCCTCCACTTCCATGATTAGCTTTAGATTCCTTCTTTCAATCTACCATTTTCAACTACTACTCTAGAGTTTACATTGCGAATTAGTTCCCACTTGTCAAGCATAGTCATACAAATCTCTAAACAGCTAGTGCAGTCCTTATCACTCCAAGTGACACATAAAGACTTCTTTTTCTTTTTGAAGGTGTTTGCACACTCTATCTGAATGTGCCTAAAACTATGACATTTATGGCACTGAATCCTTTTCTTCTTATCTTTAGTAGTTTTCTCATTGATGACAACTCCTTTGAAGCTTCCTTGTTGAGCATTCTTGAACTTTTCAAACCTTTGACTTCTTTTAGATCGATTTTTGAAAGCCTTGTTGAAGTTCTGACTTAATAAAGCTATTTGTTCATGCAACTTTTCCATAGTAATGCTATGATTAGTGGGCACTACTTTAGTCACTTATAACACAATGCTCTTTTCTTCTTTGCTCTTGTTTCTCTTTGTTTCATCTAGATTGATCTCAAAGATTTGAAGAGATCCAATCAACTCAACAATACTCATAGTATCAATGTTTTTGGCTTTCTCGATGGCTGTAACTTTGTTACTAAATGTTTCAAGCCATGATTGAAGACTTTCATAACCAAATTCAAATTTGAATACTCATCTCTAAGGGTGAAGGCTTGATTGGATAAATCACGAAGTTTGGCATATGACTCCCTTTTTCTACATCTTTAAGGTTTCAAATTTGGTTGTGAGAATTTGCAGCTTAGATTGCTTCACCGTATTCATGCATTCATAAGTTATTTCAAGAATATCTCAGGATTTCTTAGCAACTGTGCATTTGGAGATTCTCATGAACTATTGAGGATCCACTCCATAGAAAATTGCATAGAGGGTTTTAGAATTAGCGTTGGCAAATTTCTCTTCTTTAGCTGTCCAAGTCAATTTAGACTTTGATGTCTTGACTTTATCAACTTTAGTGAATGGACGCTCGCAACCAGTAAGAATCGATCTCCAAGCTTTTTCATCAAATTACTTGATGAAAGCCATCATTATCACTTTCTAGTAGGCATAATTAGCACCATCAAGCACAGAGGGTTGTGTCAATGATGAACCTTCCATTGCAAGCAAATATCAACATAAAAAAATCCATTAGATTATTTAGTAGGAGACTTGGATACCAATTAAAAATTCTCAAAGATTACTTGCAAGCAAATTCGAGTAGTGCTAGAAGCAGTGATAAAGACTAGTGCCAACTACTTCAAGCACTGAGTATGAACAAGGTAGAAAAACAAAGAACACATGATATATTTGTAGTTCGATTTCCCTACATATGTGGGGTCTTGCCTAGAAAGATGATCTACTATCTTTGCAATTCGTGCAACAAGTGATTTTAACCTCTAACACTTACAAAATTAGACTCCTCACTTTTGTACCTAAGATCTAGACAACTTTCCTCTAAGTTTCCCCCTTGAAAACTTAGGATATTAACCAAGTAACACACTTGATTTTCATTCAATCCACTCATAAGAAATGTTCTTCAATGAACAAGAATAAGTGCTCTCAGATCAGTACATCACCTATACAAGTCTCCTCAATTGATAAGGAACAATGCCTTGCTAACATACTATCTCAATTATAATAAATCTTCTCATGAAACTAGCAAGATAATAAGCATGAGTAATATCTCCAATGAGCTCAAGATAAGTCTTGAATCTCCAGGATATACTTTCAAGTTTTACTTGATTCGATGCGATCCACCAAACTTGGGAAGTCGATTGTCTTTGCTTTCATCCAAACCAATCTCAAGGATATGTTGCTATAAACACTTTGGCTATCAAAGATGGGCTTGTTGTCATCCAAAGTATCAGCTATAAGCAAAGCTCAAAAATTTTGTTACCAAAATTTGCCAACACTAAACATGGCAAGTTTTTGAGCTAAGTTGTGACGGACACCAGTGAGCACTCCTTAACACTATCTCAACACATATTTTTTTTTATATTTATACTCTAGTTTTATATATTTAAATTGTTAATAATTTGCAATACTAGTAATCCCACATTTCTAACATATATAAAATATAAAGAATTTATATAGACAATTCTTTATAACATGAGAAATTGAGTTGGGTGTCTAAGCTACTAAATAGGTGGACTTACCTATTGCAAAGATGGTCACTTGGGCTTGAATTTTGTGCAAATAATTTTTTAAATACAATAATTATTTTTATTTTTCAAAACAATAATAAATTTTTATTTCCATTTGAGTAGATTTATTCAAATAAGCATAACTTTAAAAAAAGATTCGTAATGAATAAACATAGTTGAAAGCTATAATGTTATGGAAAAGCGTAACTTATGCCACAAGTTACGTACTAAGTGACATATTTTTTTAAACATAATTTTTATTTTTTATTTTTCAAAATAGCTGTAGAAGCCCAAATTGCCCGGGCCCGATTTCATCAAAACCCAACCAAACCTCTAAACCCACTAAAACCCTTAACTCATGACCCATTTACATCTACCCAAACCCATTATAAAACCTAAATATTAAACCCAATTCAAAAGCCCATTAAGCCCCCCCCAAAAAAACCTAACCCAAAAAAAAAGAAGAAAAAAGAAAAACCTAACAAAAGAAAAAAAAACTAAAAAAACCCTAGCCACCTAACCACTTTCCCACTTGCCCCATTTTTCCTCCCATTTTTGATATCCATTGTCTACCACCACCACCTACAAAATAGAAAAAGAAATAATAGAAAATCATGTAAAAATGGATATAAAAGCCATTCAAAAATCATGTAAAAAAAAAGAGGAGGGGATTTTACAAAGATTGAAAAAAAACATAAAAATCCTTCAAATTTTGAACACAAAAGAAACATTAATAAAAGGTTGCATCTTTTCTTTTTCCTCTTCTTCAATTTTTTTTCTTTTTTTTGTATTGTTTTTTTCTTTCTTTATATATACATATATTGTTAAAAAATTTAACTTTTCCGCCACTGTATGTGGTGGCTTGGTGGTCGACGACGAGGCGACCAACGATCAACCGTGACCGGCCCCCTTGGCGGATTTCCTTTCCCCTCCTTCTCTCTTCTTTCCCCTTCTTTTTTAGGTATTTTATATATATTATGTATATATTTTTAATGCCATTAGTTATATATTTCTTATGTATATATTCTTAAATACTATTATATACATATATATATATATTTTAAATACCATATTGTGTATATATTATTATTACAAATTATTACTATTGCTAGTATTATTATAACTATTATTATATTAGTGTATATTTTATGTACATATGTATATATATATATATATTTTGCACATATCATTATTTTATATTATTGTTGTAAATTTTTATGTATATATTTTTTAGGTACGCTTCCTAATATTTTCTTTTATTGTAGATATTATTATTATTATTATTACATACTTTTATTATATGCATATATATATATATATATATATATATGTATTTTTATGTACATATTATTATTTTATATTATTATTACCAAATATATCATTTTTCCTATTTTATTATTAGTACATGATTTGTTTTTATTTTGTAAATATCATTATTATTGTTATTCTAATATTCTAGTATTCCATGTTAATATTTTTCATTAATGATATCATTTTTTTATCCTTTATCTATTTTTAATTTCTCACTTTAGGAATATTTTTCTCATGTTTTAATTAATTTCAAAAATAAGGCAATGTACCGATTTAATATTAAGCCATCGATTTCATCGCTATGTTGGGTGAAATTCATCGGCTTGTGTTAAAAAACAGGACACCCTTTCTAAAAAGAAATCGAAAACTAAAATTCTCATTTTCAATCGGATCACGATTAAATATTATATTGAACTCGTATTTTGAAAATCAAGTCAACAAATGTTTATGAGATACCAATTTTGGGCGTCGCGAGGGTGCTAATACCTTCCTCACAGTATCGACTCGAACCCCAATTTTTCTCGGACTTTCACGTAGACCTAAATTTGGGCTTCTTTTATTTTAAAATAATTTTATTAGGTGTCCGATCACACCTATAAAAAAGGATCGGTGGCGACTCCCTTTGTTAATAAAATCGAAAGTTGGTTTTCAAATGTTTAATAAATCGCCACAATTAGCGACCAAGCGAAACTAATTTTTTTTTTTACGTCGCTACAGCTGGCGACTCCACTGGGACCCTTTTTGAGAGTCGAGTCGAATTAAACTCGCGTTGTCAAAATTTTCAAAGTTCCTTGTTCAAATTAACATTTAGTCGTGATCTTCAAATTTTTTGTTTTCAAAAAAATCATGCATTTGCATCGTGTTGTATATATTCTAACTTGTTTTATCTGGTTGTTTTTCACTTTAAATTTTTGTGATTTTAGTTTGGTTTAGTTTTTAAATAAAACGTAAAGGTTTGCAAGTTTCTCCCCACACACCGTGCACGTGCATTTTGTTGCATAACATGAGCTCTCTACCCGGCTCCGTCCCTTTAAGTGAAAGTAAACGCTACGCTTCGTGAGTTAACTCGTCCCTCCGCACAAGCTAGTGAATACTTTGGGTTACATATGACTTATGCTTTCGTGAGTTAACTTGTCCCTCCGCATAGGCATAAGTAAATGTAATCCTCGAATTGAACTCGTGAGCTGTGATAGACTATGACCGAGGCTCGTGCTAATCTTAGCAGATGATAGTACGGCAATTCAAGTACCTATCTAGAACCAAAACCGCATATAATGAACCATACGAGCCACCTAACTAGAGCCATGCCGAACCTCTGTCCGTTTAGTAGTCCCCAAAATAAGTGCACGGGAGGAATGCCTCTTGCCTTTTGCATTTTCACTTTCTATATAAGAGGATCGGGTCTGTTTAATAAACTAGGTCGGGTAGTTCGATTTGTTGAAGTTCTCTATGTTTTTCTACCTGTATTAAATTACTAATCAAGTTTGTTTGTCTTTGCTTTATTGTTTTTCATCATGCATTATAGGCATCATATTAGGAAGGTGTTGATTAAAGATTGGTTGCCAAAATGGGTTTCTAATGGAGGAGTCAATTATACGAGTGACCAAACGTTGTGTAATACTCTTTTGATTAAGGAAATGCCTAAACAGGGGCTATCTTGAAATTAACACCAAATTTTTGCATATTCATTCATGACTGACATTCATTTGACATTCATGCATTCATTCATGCATTCATTCATACATTGCATATCCCATACTCGGTCGCTGAAGATAAAATATATAATTCGCAGTTGTAATACCACAAGATGGAACCACGTCATTCGTATAAAACTCGCCGACAAGCTAGAGTAATGGAGGTGAATTCAATGAGAAAACGAAAGATTGAAAAAGGCCGAAAACCGAATGGGAGCCTATGGAATTCCTCCTTTGTCAAGAACATTTACGTCTGCGGAATGATATACCCGAGGCAAGACAATGCACAAGGCACAATGTTAATGATCGAAAAGGGTTTTCGAACATCGAGATAAATTTCATTGACAAAGGAGTGACACAAGTAAAGATGTCTCAAGGATACGCCTTTGTCCCCCTGGTTTCATGTTGAATAATTGGACTGCCGAGAACCTTCTTGTAGTTTATAAGTCTTCAGAGTAATGCTCAAACATTAACATTCTATTGTGTCCTTAGATATAATAGAATTCCTTTGTAAGAGCTTGCATTCGCTCTTTATCATTCAAATGAATATCAATGAAGATGCATTTTGTCATGATCTTTCGCATTATCACTAATTTCATAATCATTTTCTCATTTCATTGCCTGTCCTTACATTTGCCTCATGCCATGCCATAACATTTCGTTTGTTGGTTCCAATACTTGGATGCCCCTCTATAGTCTCTTTTTTTCATTCAACTTTCAGGTGCTCAGATGTCAACAGCATGAACAAACCCGTTACGAGTCCTGAAATCGATTTTGAGAAGGCTGGTTGTTTAGGAGAATTTGAAGCCGAAGAAAATGCTGAAGACTATGTCTTGTCTCCTGACTTGCTAAGAATGGTGGAACAAGAGGATAAACAGATTTTGCCTCATCAAGAATCCGTTGAAACAATAAATCTGGGAACTGAAGAAAGGAAACAAGAAGTGAAGATTGGCACTTCTATTTCAGGGGGCACCAGGCATAATTTGATTGCTTTGCTCCTCGAGTACAAAGATGTATTCGCATAGTCATATCAGGACATGCCAGGATTGGATGAAGATGTAGCGGTCTATAAGCTCCCATTAAAGCCAGAATGCAAGCCCATTCAACAAAAGCTAAGACGGATGAGGCCTGAGATGTTGTTGAAGATAAAAGAGGAAGTCAAGAAGCAATTTGATGCTGGTTTCCTACAAGCCTCCGAATATCCAGAATGGGTGGCTAACATAGTCCCGGTGCCAAAGAAAGACGGCAAAGTACGAATGTGCGTGGATTATCGTGACCTGAATCGAGCAAGTCCTAAAGATAATTTTCCCTTACCACACATTGATACGTTGGTGGATAACACAACAAAACATTCATTGTTTTCTTTCATGGACGGATTCTCGGGGTATAATCAGATCAAGATGGCCCCTGAGGATATGGAGAAAACTACCTTCGTAGCAATGTGGGGAACATTCTGCTACAAGGTGATGCCATTTGGGTTAAAGAATGCTGGGGCAACATATCAGAAGGCTATGGTGACGTTATTCCATGACATGATGCATAAAAAAATAGAGGTCTACGTCGACGATATGATTGCTGAATCTCGAGGAGAAGAAGAGCATGTAGTGAATCTCAAGAAGTTGTTCGACAGTGAGAAAGTTCGATTAAAGCTCAATCCACCAAATGTACGTTTGGGGCTACCTCGGGAAGTTGCTAAGCTTCATTGTCGATGAAAGAGGTATCGAAGTTGATCCGGATAAAATAAAAGCCATTCAAGAGTTACCATCTCCGCAAGACGCAAAAGGAAGTTAGAGGATTTTTAGGGAGATTAAATTACATCTCCGATTCATTGCTCAACTTACCAACCAATGCGACCCAATCTTTCGGCTTCTTCAAAAACATAACCCGGAGATTGGAATGAGGAATGTCGTGGCCTTTGATAAGATAAAGCAATATTTGTCTAGTCCTCCAAAGGTTAGTACCCAGGTAACTCGGGAGACCATTGATATTGTATTTGACCGTGTTCGAAAATTCAATGGGTTGCGTCTTTGGGTAACACGACGAGTCGGAAAGAAAGAAAATGCGATCTACTACCTCGAGAAAAGTTCACTGAATATGAGGTAAAGTATTCATCCATTGAAAAATACCGTTACGCTCGGTTTGGGTAGCTCGGAGACACGACAATATATGTTGTATCATACGACATGGCTAATTTCAAAGCTAGACCCAATAAAATACATGATGGAATCACCGCACTCTCGGGAAGAATGGCACGATGGCGATCCTCCTATCGAATATGACATTGCCTATGTAAGTCGAAGTCAATAAAAGGGAGCGCAATAGCGATTTCTTAGCGACTCGAACGACGGAGGATATGAGCCCTTGAAATTTGATTTCCCAGACGAAGACTTAATGTGCATCACGAAATGGAATCGAGTCATCAAAAGAGAAGTCATGGAATATGTGCTTTGATGGTGCGTCAAATACTTTAGGGCATGGAATTGGAGCAATCTTGGTATCACCAAACGGAATCATTATCTGCTCAACGCAAGACTGAATTTCTTCGTACCAATAACATAGCAGAATATGAGGCTCAGATCATGGGACTTCGTGCAACCATTGAACGAAACATCGAAATCTTAGAGGTGTCGGGGACTCACCCTAGTGGTTTACCAAATCCGTGGAGAGTGGGAAGTGAAGGACCCAAAATTGATTAAGTACAGGTGATTTAGTAGTGAATTGATCAAAGAATTCAAAGAAATAACTTTTCATTACTTCCCGAGAAGAAAACTAATTGGCTGATGCCCTGGCCACTTTGGCTTCAATGTTCAAAGCAAGTAAAGAAGCAGAAATAATGCCCCTCAAAATGAGCATATACGAGGTCCCTGCACACGTTGTAGCATTGAGAAAGAGGCAGACGGACGGCCATGGTTCCATGATATCTTAGAATATATCAAGAATCAAAGCTATCCCGAACAAGCGAATGAGAACGACAAAAGAACAATCAGAAGAATGGCAGCGAGATTTGTTCTTGATGGGGATATCCTGCATAAAAGAGGAAAGGATCAAGTACTTTTGAGATGCGTGGATGATATTGAAGCCAGAAAGATACTTGAAGATGTCCATGAAAGAATCTGTGGGACACATGCCAATGGTTTCAGTATGGCCAGAAAGATTATGAGACTCGGTTACTACTGGTTGACGATGGAAAGCGACTGCATTAGTTTTGCCAGAAAATGCCACAAATGTCAAATCTACGGCGATAAAATTCATGTAGCCCCTTCGCCCCTTCACGTCATGACTTCTCCGTGGCCTTTTTCTATGTGGGGCATGGATGTCATAGGGCCTATTTTCCAAAGCTTCTAATGGACATCGGTTCATTTTGTGGTCATTGATTACTTCACAAAATGGATAGAAGCCGCTTCATTTGCCAATGTGACCAAGACTGCAGCTTTGCGTGTTTTTGAAGAAGGAAATCATTTGTCGATATGGTTTGCTGAAAGAATCATTTCGAGATAACGCCATGAATCAATAACAATATGATGAAGGAAGTATGCGAGCAATTCCAAATAAAGCATCATAACTCCTCGCCTATCGCCTAAAGATGAACGGGTCATTGAAGCGACCAATAAAAATATTAAGAGGATCATTGGGAAAATGATTGAGACGTTTAAAGATTGGCACGAAAGCTTCCATTTGCTTTGTTTGCATATCGCACATCTGTCTGAACATCTACGGAGCAACTCCTTTCTCTCGGTTTATGGAATGGAAGTCGTGCTACCTATCGAGGTTGAGATCCCTTCTCTACGAGTCTTAATGGAATCAAAGTTAGAAGAAGCGAATGGGTACAAGCTCGATATGATCAGTGAACCTCATTGAAGAAAAGCGTCTCAGGGCAATTTGTCACGGGCAGATGTACCAAAAAAGAATGATAGCAGCCCATGACAAGAAGGTACGACCAAGAGAATTCCATGAAAGAGAACTCGTGCTAAGAAAAATTCTCCCAATACAAAAAGATCTGCGAGGAAATGGGCACCAAACGGGAAGGACCGTGCGTCAGAAAGAAGGCATTCTCGGGAGGAGCTTTGATCCTTACCGAGATGGATGGGAAAGAGTTGTCGAATCCAGTGAACTCAGATGTTGTGAAGAAATATTATGCTTAAGATGAAAACCCGAAAAGGGCATCTTAAAAAAAAAATGGATCAAGGCGAAAACCCGAAAAGGGCGTCTTGATTATTACAAAAAGATTAGGATGAAAACCCGAGAGGGCGTCCTAATGAAACAAACCTGGCGGTCGAACGATAGGTCAAGCAGTGAGGCTACAGTATTTGAAGCATTTCTGAAAGCTTGAAATCTTCTACGCAAGAAGCCGCGCTCAAAAAGATTTTTGATTGAGGAACGAGGAAGAGTTCATGTGTTGAATATTTAGAGCATTTGTATCCGTTGAATACGATCCTTTCTTTCTTTTTGACATTTTTTACTCTCATTGTTTAACTTGCTTTGTTTGCCACATTTGAAATAGATGAATATGAAATATCATTTTGTCCCTATCGACCTTTTCATGCATCTCATTATTTACATGATAAATGGTGAAATGACATACTCTAAACAAAAGAAATGTTAAGCATTACCTGGATGAAAATTTGATAAGCACAAGAGTCTTAAAGTAAGAACAAAGTTCAATCGGGAGCAGAAGAGTGATATCTGAGAAACGTCGATTACTCGTGAAGCTTGAAGACAGGTATAAGGCCTGAAGAGAAAGTTGAGAATCAAAGCAATGAACACAGATCCTCAACAATTGTTGGCTAAATAGACAAACGACAAACATGCTTAAGGAGCACTGCATAATCATGTAGGCATAAAAGCATTTAAGACAAACATGTGCATATCATGATAACATCATGCATGACATATACAGGTACTCCAGTAGAGCAAGAAGATGTGATGATAGCTGAAAAGACACATGAGTTCCACCAGATGACATGTTCTAGTATTCTGATGTTTTATTTTAAAATTCAACTCATATTGCGAGAGGTGAGTTGAACCTCAGGACACGCTGAGGTAATTTCAATTTCTGTTGTCAAAAAAAAATCAACTCAGATTGCGAAGCGGTGAGTTGAGCCTCAAGACATGTTGAATTATTTTCAATTTCGCTTTTTCAAAAAATCAGCTCATATTAGAGATGAGTTGAACCTCAAGACGCCGAGGTGTTTTCCATTTTGTTCTTTAATTTCGTGTTTCAAAAAATCAACTCATATTGCGAATGGTGAGTTGAACCTCGGGACACGCTGAGGTAATTTCAATTTCTGTTTTCAAAATTCAACTCATATTGCGAGAAATGAGTTGAGCCTCAAGACACGTTGAGGTATTTTCAATTTCTATTTTCAAAAAAAACCAACTTATATTATGAGAGGTAAGTTGAGCCTCGATTCACATGCCGAGGTATTTTCAATTCGTCTTTCAAAAAAATCAACTCATATTGCGAGAGGTGAGTTGAGCTTCAGATCACACACTGAGGTTTTTTTTTTCAATTTATATTTTTCAAAAATCAACTCATATTGCGAGAGGTGAGTTGAGCCTTGAGTCACATATCGAGGCATTTTCAAAATCTGCTTTTCAAGTTAAGTTTCAAAAATCAACTCATATTGCGAGAGGTGAGTTGAGCCTCAAGACACGTTGAGGTATTTTCAATTTCTTTTTTTTAAAAAAATCAGCTCATATTATGAGAGGTGAGTTGAACCTCAAGATGCTGAGGTGTTTTCCATTTCATTCTTTAATTTCTGTGTTTCAAAAAGATCAGCTCATATTGCGAATGGTGAATTGAGCCTTAACTCACACGCCGAGGTATTTTCAATTTCCGTTTTTCAATTTCTGCCTTTCAAAAAAAATCAACTCATATTGCGAGAGGTGAGTTGAGCTTCAGATCACACACTGAGGTATTTTTTTTCAATTTATATTTTTCAAAAATCAACTCATATTGCAAGAGGTGAGTTGAGCCTCGGGACTGAGGTAATTTCAATTTCTGTTTTCAAAAATCAACTCATATTGCGAGAGGTGAGTTGAGCCTCAGGACACGCTGAGGTAATTTCAATCTGTTTTTAAAATTCAACTCATATTGCGAGAAATGAGTTGAGCCTCAAGACACGCTGAGGTAATTTCAATTTCATTTTCAAAATTCAACTCATATTAGAGAATGAGTTGAACCTCAAGACACGTTGAGGTAATTTCAATTTCTTTTCAAAATTCAACTCATATTGCGAGAAATGAGTTGAGCCTCAAGACACGTTGAGGTATTTTCAATTTCTGTTTTCAAAAAAATCAACTTATATTGCGAGAGGTGAGTTGAGCCTCGGTTCACATGCTGAGGTATTTTCAATTTCTGTCTTTCAAAAAAATCAACTCATATTGCGAGAGGTGAGTTGAGCTTCAGATCACACACTGTGGTATTTTTTCAATTTATATTGCGAAAGGTGAGTTGAGCTTTTTAATTTCTGCTAGAGGTGAGTTGAGCCTCGAGTCACATGTCGAGGTATTTTTAAAATCTGCTTTTCAAGATAAGTTTCAAAAATCAACTCATATTGCGAGAGGTGAGTTGAGCCTTGGCTCACACGCTGAGCTATTTTCAATTTCTGTTTTTAATGTCTGTTTTAGAGAGTCAATTCATATTGTGAAAAATGAGTTGAGCTCAGGATCATATGCCGAGTAGAGAATAAAGATTGAAGCTGATTGAAGACGTCAGATTCTGTCTCCTTAAAGTTGCAGTGGAGTTGATCGAGGGCATCAGATCTTGCCTTTCTGAAGTCGCAGAAGAAAAGACCACAAACCTTATCTCACCGGCGATAGAAGAGAAGATTGAAGTTGTAGATCCCACCTTTCTGAAGTTACAGTGAAGTAGATCGAAGCCATAAATTTCATATCCTTGAAGTTACATTGGAATAGATTGAAGCTACAAGGCGTATATCATAAGATGCAGTGGTGTGAACCAAAGATACAAGATGCGGTGGACTGAAAAGGGACTAACTAAATAAGAAGAGTTCTAAAGCAAGTCAAGACCTAGCAAGACCGGAAAAATTTGGTCTTCCTTGAAAGTCTTTGCTCTATTCCTGTTACACGACAATGAGCAAAGAGGGGCAACAGAGAAACCCAAATTGCCCGGGCCCGATTTCATCAAAACCCAACCAAACCTCTAAACCCACTAAAACCCTTAACTCATGACCCATTTACATCTACCCAAACCCATTATAAAACCTAAATATTAAACCCAATTCAAAAGCCCATTAAGCCCCCCCAAAAAAAACCTAACCCAAAAAAAAAAAGAAAAAAAGAAAAACCTAACAAAAAAAAAACTAAAAAACCCTAGCCACCTAACCACTTTCCCACTTGCCCCATTTTTCCTCCCATTTTGATATCCATTGTCTACCACCACCACCTACAAAATAGAAAAAGAAATAACAGAAAATCATGTAAAAATGGCTATAAAAGCCATTCAAAATCATGTAAAAAAAAAAGAGGAGGGGATTTTACAAAGATTGAAAAAAAACATAAAAATCCTTCAAATTTTGAACACAAAAGAAACATTAATAAAAGGTTGCATCTTTTCTTTTTCCTCTTCTTTCAATTTTTTTCTTTTTTTTGTATTGTTTTTTCTTTCTTTATATATACATATATTGTTAAAAAATTTAACTTTTTCGCCACCATTGGTAGGTGGTGGCGGTGGTGACGACGAGGCATGACGACCGACGATCAATCGTGACCGCCCCTTGGCCGGATTTCCTTTTCCTCCCTTCTCTCTTCTTTCCCCTTCTTTTTTAGGTATTTTATATATATTATGTATATATTTTTAATGCCATTAGTTATATATTTCTTATGTATATATTCTTAAATACTATTATATACATATATATATATATTTTAAATACCATATTGTGTATATATTATTATTACAAATTATTACTATTGCTAGTATTATTATAACTATTATTATATTAGTGTATATTTTATGTACATATGTATATATATATATATTTTGCACATATCATTATTTTATATTATTGTTGTAAATTTTTATGTATATATTTTTTAGGTACGTTTCCTAATATTTTCTTTTATTGTAGATATTATTATTATTATTATTACATACTTTTATTATATGCATATATATATATATATATGTATTTTATGTACATATTATTATTTTATATTATTATTACCAAATATATCATTTTTCCTATTTTATTATTAGTACATGATTTGTTTTATTTTGTAAATATCATTATTATTGTTATTCTAATATTCTAGTATTCCATGTTAATATTTTTCATTAATGATATCATTTTTTTTGCGTCCTTTATCTATTTTTAATTTCTCACTTTAGGAATATTTTTTCTCATGTTTTAATTAATTTCAAAAATAAGGCAATGTACCGATTTAATATTAAGCCATCGATTTCATCGCTATGTTGGGTGAAATTCATCGGCTTGTGTTAAAAAACGGGACACCCTTTCTAAAAAGAAATCGAAAACTAAAAATTCTCATTTTTCAATCGGATCACGATTAAATATTATATTGAACTCGTATTTTTGAAAATCAAGTCAACAAATGTTTATGAGATACCAATTTTGGGCGTCGCGAGGGTGCTAATACCTTCCTCACAGAATCGACTCGAACCCCAATTTTTCTCGAACTTTCACGTAGACCTAAATTTGGCCTTCTTTTATTTTAAAATAATTTTATTAGGTGTCCGATCACACCTATAAAAAAGGATCGGTGGTGACTCCCTTTGTTAATAAAATCGAAAGTTGGTTTTCAAATGTTTAATAAATCGCCACAATTAGCGACCAAGCGAAACTAATTTTTTTTTTTACGTCGCTACAACAATAATAAATTTTTATTTGCATCTGAATAGATTTAATCAAATAAGCATAGCTTTTAGAAAAGATTCGTAATGAATAAATATAGCTGAAAGTTATAATGTTATGGAAAACGTAATTTATGCCACAAATTATGTATTAAGTGACATGTTTTTTAAATATAATTATAATTTTTATTTTTCAAAATAATAATAAAATTTTATTTAATATTATAAAAATAAAAAATAAAATATTATTAAAAACTAACCAAGATGGGATTAAGCCGGCATAAGTTTTTTTGCGAATTAATTTTTTATTTTCTCAAATATCGGAAGAGATTTTGAGTTTGAGCATATTTATTTATATTTTCTCGAAACATAAAACACATTACATTGTAGTGGGATTTTGATTTTAGTAACTTTACAAAGAAAGTTCAGAAGCTGTGAAAGCAATTTACTACGCAAAAGCTGTATTTTTATTTTATTTTTTATTTTGCCAATATAAAGACTTTGGGTTGATTTCCTTTTTCCTTCTACAATGAAAACCTAAAGGCCAAAAGGACATAAAAAGAGATGTGACTCAATTTTGTAATTTGGCAATCTTTAATTACAGGGCATATTTTAGTCAGTATATAAAGTTGTTAAAATGTCAATCAATGTTCTAAAAGGTGGACATCTATCTCTTTTGTGGTTTTAATTATTACAATCAAATTTAGCTATTTTCTAGGTTTATAATTGATTAAATAGTCAGTTAAAGATAGAGTCTAATTATTTGTAATAATCAACTTAATTGTTAGAAAGAGCCACAACAAATTTTGAAGTTTCAAATTTATGTTTTAATTTTATCTAAATTTATTTTAATAAATTAATTGATAGATTTTAGTTATAGCTGTAATTGTATGTTTAAATTGTGATATTTTTAAATATAAAAAGAGAATATTATTTTGCTTAATACAAATTATAAAATTAAAAGAATTATACTATGAACAAGAGAGAAGAGTAGACATAAAAGTGAAAGGACATTTTACTTTTACTTGGAATATAAAAAAAACTTATACATGTCTTCTATTTATAGGGCCTCAATCACTATAAGTTAAAAATATATAATAAAGATAATAAATTATCCTAGAAATTTTAAGGGGTTACAAGAGTTACAAGAAAATAAATTTTGGGGGGTTATGAGAGTTAAATAGACATCCATTTTACAATTCTCCCCATTGCTTGTCCATTCGTTAAAACCTTATTAGGAAAAACCGTATAGGATAAAAACCTAATGAAGGAAAAAGAGTACACAATCTCCTATTACAAGCTGCCTTGTTAAAAAACTTTACCAAGAAAATTCAATGGGACGAAACCTTGATTAAAGGAAAATAACACAATATGTTTTAGACTCCATAATGGCAACACCACAACATATCTTTGAGTCGACGCATTCCAATGCTGTATACTATTTTTTCAAACGTTGTGGTTGGCGATTTCTCGGTAAGTATATCGAATCAAGGAGTACTGGTAAAAATATATATATGCGTAAGGCGCATAGTATAAAGAAGTACCATTGGCGAAGTAATGTTCGCCCAAAAGCTCTTTTTAGAGTGTAGAATGGGCTGACTTCGACATGAAAATAAATAAACAAGGACTCTCTATTAGACTTCGATGATAAGTGAAATAGAAGTGGTAATACGAAAGGAATGTGATATAGTATATCTAGTGACCAATGTTGTCTCATGACAGTTAAATTGTGAGGAAAACTAGTTAGAAATTAACCGAATGTGGACTAAAAGGGTTAAAGGCCAAATGAGGAATTGAGTAAGTTCTTATAGGTGGCAGATTCTGATAAGGCCACTCAGTTTTGATGTAACGTTTACCAAGTTCCCATGGAGACTTGGGTTAAGTTAAAGGGACGCTTTGGTTGAGTTAAGATGAAGGATATATTTTTCACTCCTTTTCAATTGAAAACATTAAGATCTAGTGTAACACCCCTTACCCGTATCCGTCGCCGGAATAGGGTACGAGGTATTAACAAATTATAGTCTATACTATTAAATAAAACCCAACAAAAATATGGCGTGCAATTTGATCATGGATCATTATAACATATGCCACTAACAATACAAACCAACTTCAAAGGCTTCGTACAAAATGATTAGTTTGATACTATAAGTAGTAATTTAAACCTAGACAATTATGACACGTAACAAAATAACTAAGTCTGCTATACATGCCATATTTCAAAATGTTGAGTTCAGATACCAAGAGTATTGATAGTGCGGGCGGATCTTTTACGATCTCTAACTCCTGTGCTAGCTGGATGACACTATAAGACAAAGGAGAGAAAAGAAAGTAAGCTTATAGCTTAGTAAGTAAGTATATAAATAACAAATAAGGAATCTAATATGTTTACAACATAACTCAATTATATCATATTTTTAATTTTACTGTTTACTCCAATTTGATCAAGCTGTCCCTCCTGCGTCATGATCACTAAATAAATCATAACTCGAGTTACAAAACTCAAAATTAAAATCCGTAAAATTTCCCTGAATCTAGACTCATAAAAATTCTTACAAATTTTTTTCTAGAATTTTTGGTTTAGCCAATTAGTACAGTTTATTAGTTAAAGTTTCCCCTGTTACACAGCTCAACTGATCTGACCTCTGTTCATTACGAATTGAATTTCTCTCAGTACACAATTCAAATAACCATGAAACCTATTTTATTTAAAACTAGACTCAATAAGGAATTTAGGAATATAAACTATATTTCTTAATTTGTTTTTTACAATTTTTAATGATTTTTCAAAGTTGAAATAGGGGATCACATAGTCATCCTGAGCAAGTCTCACACAATTGTAAATATCTCAAAATATAGAATTCCTTTGCTTCTCTGTTTCTTTTATATGAAAATAAACTCATTAAGCTTTAATTTCACATCTCATTCAACCTCTAATTAAATTCCTTCTATTTTTGGTGAATTTTTAAAATCACATCACTGCTACTGTCTAAAACAATTTTAATGCTAATTTCACTCTTTCACACATTCTTTATACTAACCTCATTTTAACTTACATATATATATACCACAAATCATTTTCACCACATTTCATACATCACAAGTGTAGGTCCATGACTACAATGTCACCACAAAACCATCCCGTTGAACAATTCGGATTAATCATTGATACTTGATGGTTTTAGCACACAGCCCCACCATCATATTTCATTTAATTCGGCTCTCTTGTACACATGGTGAACACTTAGTACCACTCATGCGACCTAGCCGATTTGTCTCGTAGCTCTCTTGTCTACATAGTGTCCTTCACTTGGAATCACGCATGCGACCTAGCTACGTTTATCTCTCTCGTAGCTCTCTTGTCTACATGGGATACATCCTGTATCACACATGTGACCTAGCTACTATATAGTATCTCGTAGCCTTCTTGTACACATGATGTGCACTCGGCACCATACATGTGACCTAGCTACGCTCCCTCTATTTTATTCGATTTTTCCGAATGTTCAACCGGGATCTCTCTCTCTATTACTTATTTCCATTCTTCCAATAGTCGATTTATACTTCAACATCAGCTAATATATATATAATAGGCTGAACTATAAGAATGTAAATGAAATTAATGTATTATTTACATACAAACTTACCTCGGTGCAAAATATGGGAATTTTGCAATTTAGTCCAAAACTTTCTCCTTCCCCCGTTCGAGGTCGATTCCACGCCTTTCTTGATCTATAACAACATATTTAGCTCATTTAACACTCGAAATATTTATTTTAATCCAAAAATCACATTATACAAAAATTACATTTTTGCCCCCTAACTTTTACAAAATTATGATTTTGCGCCAAGGCTCGGAAATTTAATTTCAGCCCTTATTCTTATGTTTAATGACCTACTGATCATTTTTCTCTTCTATGGAAACATCAAATTCTCACTCTAACACATAGTTATGAACAATAGGTATTTTTATCGATTATGCCGTTTTGCTCGTTTTCGTTAAAAATCGCTTAGAAAAGATCGTTCTCCTAACTTCAAACATTCATATTCTACCATCAAACAACAAAATACATGCCTATCATTCATGGGTAAATTTTTAAACATAAACTCTAACTCGAACTAATGGTAGAAATAAGTAAACCGAGCTACGAGGATTTTAAAAATGTGAAGAACATTAAAAACGGGGCTTGAAATCACTTACTATGAAGCTTGAAAGTTGAAGAAACCCTAGCTATGGAGGAGAGAAATTTTCGGCAGCAACTAATGAAGATGATAACCAATTTTGTGTTATTTTTCCCATTTTATTTCATTTAATATACAAATGACCAAAATGCCCTTACTATTAAACTTTTAAAAAAATTCCCTCCATGTCCAACTTTTGTCCATAACTTAATAATGGGTCAAATTGCTATTTAAGACCTCCTAGTTAATATCCCAAAGCAATTTCATACTAAAAACTTCTAAAACACGAGTTTTACAATTTATTCGATTTAGTCCCTAATCTCAACTTAAGCGCGAAATGCACAGAATTTCATCACGAAATTTTCACGAAATCATGAAATCATATCATAAACCCCAAAATAATTATAAAAAAATTATTTCTATCTCGGATTTGTGGTCACGAAACCACTATTCCGATTAGGCCCTAATTCGGGTTGTCACATCTAGGGCTAAAGAAAGAAACATTTCTCTAAGCTGAGGTTGAAATCCTGGACATTTATAGTGATTTTCTTCGCATTAAGGTATGTTTCATGACTCTACTTGAAAAGGGAGCACAGATCTGTAAGTATGCTTCGAGAAATAGGGTTTAGTGATACATCTAGGTTTAAAAAATGATAAAGGCTACCCGAATGAGTTCTCACAAAGTGTCTCTATTTACCAAGATAGAGGAACCTGTAACATCTGGCTGAATGATGCATATGGAGCCGCAGCTGTCGATTTCACAAGGAAAGGCTAGAACTGAAGTTTAAACTACCTTGAGGTTATCAGGTGAATCCCTAAGCTTACTCTCGCATCTGCTATGAGTATTAAGAACTTCTATGCTAAGTGAAAAAGTAATAAAAATGAAACTAGCAAAGTATGATGTAATAACTCTAATAGGAAATGAAAGGTTCATGATTATGCATGTATGAATTGTATGAAGTTTGATAGTCTAAGTACGAGACATGAGTCTAAATGATTTTGGTGTGCAAATGAGTCTGAAAGTATGAATATGTCTGTCAAGAGCAAGTCGATGCATGATGAGTCTGTGTCTATCTTCAGAGTCGTCAAAGGGGTTCGTCGATACTAAAAATATGAATATCTGAAATGACAAGTCAATGGCCATTGAATTGAAGAAGACCATATCGTGTAAGATTGTAATTGGTAGATTATGGCTTCATATGAAAAATTCAATAAAGGTTATTACCTAATATGGTTATCTGTGTGTCCAAAACGATAAGGGGCAAACCTCACTAGGTATGAGTTTAGGCGAATCCCTATCATTCGAAACACCATAAAAGGATAGCCTTTGTGGCTCAAATTTGGATAGAAAAGCCTTTGTGGCACAATTCTGGACACGAAAGCCTTTGTGGCGAGTATTGAATGTAAAGGATAGCCTTTCTAGCAAAACTCTAGACAGTAATTAAATGTAAAGGAAAGCCTTTGTGGCAACCTCTGTTTAAGAATGCCTTTGTGGCAAATCTCTGAAATGAAATACCTTTGTGGCAATCTCTGTCAAAGGAAAGCCTCTATGGCTACCTTTATAAAAAGAAGCTTTTGTGGTGCAACCTAGGGGAGGATGCCTTGGTGGCAACTTTGTAAAGGAAATTCATTGTGGAAAATACAAGAGAATGCTTCTACAACAAAATTTTGAACGAATGTCATAAAAAGGAATTAGGGAAGAATGATATGAATGGTTTTATGAAGGCAAGGAAAGGATAGGACTCTGAGGTATAGTAAGTGTAAGAGATAACATATGGGAGAAGTAGAAAGAACTAAGTATTCAGTGAACTCTGAGAAGTGGAAAGAACTAAGTATTCAATGAACTCTGAAAGAAAGGTACTGTATGTAAATGAATTGACGAACTCCATATAGTGACAAGATGTAACAGCCTGGTTTTAGCTAAATGAAATAGTGGTTTGGGATCACAAATCCGAGGTCGTAAAATTATTTTAATATTATTTTTAGTGTTTATAGCATGTGAATATATATGTGTGAAAATTTTGTAAGCTAATTTTATCGTTTAATAGCTCAATTTGAGAAAAAAGACTTAATCACGTAAAATATAAAAGTTGCATTCTGCTTGTTAAAAGTGCTTAATTGTCATGACGTATTAAATGGGAGGTCGTTATGATGAAATTAGACCATAGATAGTGTTAATGGACATTAATGGGCATCCATTAATTAATTTTATATGTTTATAACTAAGGGTAATTTTGTAAAATGGTAAATAATGTTATATTAATTAAAACAAAACAAAATGGTGGTCATTTTGTTCATCTTTTTGCTTCAAAAATAAAATAAATAAGAATTCATTTTAGGGCTCAAACATTCGGCACTTCTCTAGCTTGATTGAGGTATGTTTTGAGCTTAATTTTTTTTTTTTATGATTTTTATGTTTTTGTGATCGTTGCTTTGTGTACTACCTAGCTTGTACCCTCATTTCTGAAATTTTTGATGATTTTGTGAAGTGCCATTGATGAGTGCTTGAGCTCTTGAATGTTTGATGATGGAAAATTAATATTTGTTGATAGATTATCATGTTTTGTGTAGTGATTTTTAGTGAAATTTCATAAAAGGGATTAAATTGAGAAAATGTGAAATGTTGTGATTAAAAGTGTGAAATAAATGAAATATGGGCTTTTATGAAGCTATAGAGAATTCGGCTAGCATGAAATTAGAAAGAAATTGTGTAATTTGGTGTATTTGTAAAATAAAGACTAAATTGCAAAAATGTAGAACTTTAGGGGCTAAAGTTCAAAAATGCCCAAATGTGTGTTTCTGGACTAAATTTCATGTGTTGATGAATAAAAGATTTAATTTTGAATGTATATATATCAAGAACGAAAGAAATCAGATTTAGATCGGGGAAAATCGAAAGTTGACGAATAGTTGTTCCAATTCGTTTATCCCGAATACAAGGTAAGTTCATATGCAAATAAACATCTTTACATTGAATTATATATTTTTTATTATGATTGAATTGCTATGAATGTTGAACGAGTAATTACGAGCAAGAATCGACAAAGCTGCTATATCTGAAAGTCCCGTGAACCTCAGGAATAGTGTAGGATGCAGATGTCATGACATTAGGTTATTGGTGATTACATGTAAGACCATGTCTGGGACATTGCCATTGTATTGAGATTACGTGTAAGACCATGTCTGGTACATTGGCATCGTTAATCGATCTCGTGTAAGACCTTGTCTGGGACAGTAAGACCATGTCTAGTACATTGGCATCGTTAATCGATCTCGTGTAAGACCTTGTCTGGTACAGTGGCTTCGATAAGTGATAACATGTAAGACCATATCTGGGATATGGCATTGTACGAGTTATATGTGATTGCCGAGTATTTTTAACGATTCTGAACAGTTCAACAGGAAAAGTTAAGTCGACAAAGGTGTGAATGAGTTAAACAACTCAGGTACGTACGAGATTCATATGAGTATTGAAAAGGAAATCATTTGATGAATTCAATTATGGTATTGAATATGTGTACAATGAGAAAGGTTTGTGAACTTGAATGTGTATTTAAATGTGCTTATTCATATCTTGCTTAATTGATGGAAATGATATTGATTCATAAGATGATTTATTTTTTTATGGCTTACTAAGATTTTAAAGCTTACTTTGTATGTTCTTTCCATGTTTTATAGATTATCGAAGCTAGCTCGGACTTGGGGATCGTTGGGAAACATCATCACACTATTAATCATCTTGTTGGTACTTTTGAAGCTTTGTATATATGGTATATGACATGCATAGGTTATTGTCATCTTTGTATATTTTAAATTGTGATTATAGCCATGAGATTTGGCTTGTAAATGTTGGAATATGGCCATTTAAGTTGGCTTGAATTATATGTTTGATGAATGATATATGTGATGTATATAATGTCCTAAGTGTTGGCTTGCTTGAAATGGTTGTATGAATGCTCTTTTGGTTAGTTATTAGTTGATGTTTTAGTGCTTGAGGAATGATAAATTTTGGTATGATTTGTGGATGACGAATTGGTATGTTTGAGAAGTATAATTTGGTTGATAGAAAGGTGAGAAAATGCATTTAGAAGTTAAGTTGTGATGATTTGGTATGTTTTTTAATACGGAATTGAGTAGTTGAAATGGTTGTGGATAGATGGCATGATATGTGTATAAATTGGCATGTTTTGGTTGCTAAAATATGTGTTGAAACGGTACCAATTTGGTTGCTATGTGTGCATGAATGAAGGGTGGCAAATTGGCTTTGCAAATAGCCTATTTTTGTTCACACGGGCAGAGACACGGGCGTGTGTCTCAACCATATACGACACACGGTCATGTTACACGGTCGTATGTCCCCTACGGTACCCTTCGAATTAAAGTCACTATACCCTACAGGTATAGCACGACCTAGACACACGGGCTGGCACATGGGCGTGTGGTCGGTTGTGTGACCCAAGTCAGTAACCTTACCAGTTTTCCCACGGCCATGGCACACGGGTGTGTCATCGGTCGTGTGGTACAAGTCAGTATGTATGCCCTGTTTTCACACGGCCTATGACACGGACGTGTCTGGTGGCCATGTGAGGAACACGGCCTGTTCACACGGGCGTGTGTCCCTTAAATCAAAGAAAATTTTCTAAGTTTCCTAAAGTTTGCAAATGTTATCGGTTTAGTCTCGAACCACTTCTAAGCATGTTTTAAGGTCTCTTAGGACCTTATATGGGACAAAGTGATTGAGATGAATGGATTTGAATTATGATTGCACAAATGTATAATTTATGTTGTGGTTGATTGGTAACGCCTCGTAACCCTATTCCGACGATGGATATGGATTAGGGGTGTTACACAAGAAATGAGCAGTGAAGCTAAAACACACAGAGTAGGTGGAAAATTCGAGATATATGTTATATGCATGTATAGATAAGTATCCTGAAGTATGAAGGATCTGGACGAACTCTGGGTTAATTAAAAGGTGTAACTTACCTTGCCTGAAGGAAATGGTGGAATCAGTATACAGGAAATAAGATTTTAAGTAAACAAAATGGTTAAGTACATGTCAAGATAAGGCTTAAGAAGGACATAGAAATTGAAAAGATATAAATATAGTACGTTCAAAGGAAATAAATGGCCATTTGAGTTGGACCTTGAATCTAAAGCCTAGTAGAATGAAGGCTTAGTGAATATGAAAGGAAAATAAGTCCTTAAAGACCCTAAGAGGAAGACAAAGGTCTAAAATAGAAAGAGTAATTATAGTTTGTTAAAGGAAATCTTAGTGAAGTAACCGCCAGAAGGAATAAGAAAAGGTCAAAGGACACATGAAGGACATGCGAAACATCTATCACGCTTTGATACAATGAAACATGTAATTAAGGATTATCTCACTAAGTTCTTATAAACTTATTAAAGTTATTTCCTGTTTCATGTCATAAAGAAGTACGCGCCAAGAGGGATGATGTAACAACTCGTTTCTTAGTAATGTCGAAAATAGTAGTTTTAGGGCCACAAAATCGACGAATGAATTCGTCAATATTATTATTTAATATTTACAAGTCAAATATAGTATTAATATAAATTTTGATTTGATAATTTATGTTATTTGAACGAATAATTAAGTTTAAGTAGTAAATCAATAAAGTCAAATGGTTTAGGAAAATGAGGTTTCGAAACCTCATTTCTATAACCTGAGCCCGTACATATTTTATTAAATATTTACGAAGTGTTTTTAGGGTTATACTAAAATTTAGTTAAGAAATTTTAACGTTTAAATAGTTAATTAAGCGAAGAGGACTAAATTGTAAAAGATGCAAAAGTTGAATTATTTATGTTAAAGGGTTTAAATGGCTATGAAACCTTAAATTAAAGGGCTTAATCGGTAATTATACCTTTTTAGATAAAAGTGTACGGTCATGGACAATAAAATTCCATAGTTTCATTTAAATTATTTAAGGGCATTTTGGTAATTGGGTTCTTAAATGGTTAAAGAGAAAAGAAAATGAAAGTAAAGCTATTCACTTTCTTCTCCAGTCGTGTAATAGCTTATAAACAACCATTAGAATACATTTTTGAGCTTTAACTTCAAGCCCTTGCATGTAAGTCCTTCTAAGCTTGATTTCTCGTAATTTTAATGATTTTGTAATCATTGTCTTGAAATCTATCTATGGTTTACCTCTGTTTTTGAAACGATTATTATTCATAAAAGTTTCCATTGATTTTTTGGAGTATTTTTTATGTTGAATGAAGGCTCGGTAGCCATGGTGTTTAGATAGGACTAGTTTATAAAATGATTTTTAATAATTTTGTGTTTAAGGACCAAATTGAAAATGTGTAAAATTTGACATGAAATTTATAAATTTATGCATTATATTGAATTAATAAAGTGTATTATTAAGATCAGAATAAAAAACGGAGTCTGTATTTGAAAGTTTTGTTAGTTTCAGTTTTAGGGATTAAATTATAAAGATTTCAAATTTGAGGGTATTTAAGAAATGTGTACCAAAAAGATTTATATGCATAATTTTGAATATTAAATTAATTTAGAGTTAATGATTGACATTAAATTATAATTTAGATCCAGAGCATGAACAAAATCGAGGAAAAGAGAAAACTACGATTTAGTCCCTGACTTTTGGTTTACTATTGTTTCGGTGCCAAGTAAGTTCGTAGTCCTTAAACTCAAAATTTATTCATTTATTTATTTTAGTTAACTTAATATTTACTTGATATCTAATTATATGTATTCAAGTGATCGATAACTTAAATGAAATATTAAGGAATAATATATGTAAATGTTTATGAAATAGATCATAAAATTTAACATAAATGATTAATGCAAAAGATTGAATTATGAATGGATGAATTGTGGAATTATGCAATTGCATATGTAATGTTAGTATAACCAACTAGTGTTGGGCACACATTTGACATTGTTAGTTTATTCGACTAGCGCTGGATGTAAAACATTGTCGGTTTATCTCTTACTAGCGCTGGGTGCAAAATATTGTCGGGTTATCCAAGTAGTGTTGGGCACATATTTAACATTGTTGGTCTATTCAACTAACACTAGGCACAAGACGTTGTTGGTTTATCCGACTAGTGCTGGGCACACATTTGACATCGTCGGTTTATTTGACTAGCACTGGGCGCAAAACATTATCGGGTTATCTGACTAGTGCTGGGCACATATTTGACATCGTCGGTTTATACCGACTAGCTTTGGGCGCAAGACGTTGTCGATTTATGCGACTATCGCTGGGCGCAAAACATTGTTGGGTTATCCAACTAGCGTTGGGTGTAAGACGTCAGTTTATCTGACTAGTGTCGAGCACACCTATCATCGTTTATCCGACTAGCATTGGGTGCAAAACTTTGTTACGATTTATTTGTTAAGCACTGAGTGCCAATAATAGGTTGAAGAGGACGACATACATTGAAGATATCAATGAAAAGGGTCAAAATGGATAGTAAAGAAAAAGTCAGTATTTCATTCTTCAACCAGCCGCTATTTAGGTAACATGTTTCGATGTGAAATTTATTATAAGTTTGAATATGAGATGAACGTTTTGATTAGTATGGTTTGAAAATGAATATCAATAATATGGTGTGATTATATGTATCGTATTTCTATAAATATGTTTTCTAGTTATGATTGTAGTGCGTTTAGAGAATTAAATAGTAATATGAGTATTTTTTGATTAACCGAAGTTACTTCATTTGGTTCAATAGGTAATTAAGGTTGAAATGAAAATATATATTATTTGCAATGCTATTATAGGAATGAAGATGAAGTGTGAAATGTAATGTAAATACAAGTGCATAGTATATGATGACTATAATTGAGGAAGTTGAAACCTTGATATGTGTTATGCTATGTTTTAGTGAAATTTATAAGTGCAATGTTTCACCAACAAACTCTATGAGTTGTTGTGTATAGGAAAGACATTTGGCTCACAAAGAAATGAATCTATCTTTACTTGTTTTATCTAATGTATATAGTAAGTTTATATGGTAAGTTTAAGTTCTATTACACGAGCTTACTAAGCATTAGTTGCTTTTGTAGTTGATTTTCTTTGTTCATGTAGGTTTTCGGAAAGCTTGACCGATTGGAATCTCATTAGAGCATGATCATACTATCCAAACCTTGTTTTGGTAGATTTTTGGTATATAAGTTCCAGGTTGAATGGCATGTATGGGGCTTATTATAAAGGGAGTTTTTGATTATGTTATTTAGTCAACTTGGTATGGTTATGCTCCTTTGTGTATATGTGTTTGATTGGACTCGTAATATTTTGGCATGTTTGTGTCTTTTCGGCACTATAAGTACTGTGTAAATATATGGCTTGAGACAAGTTTATATGGGGTGGAAATGGTTCAATGGTATGTGTGAATATAGAGATATTTATTTAGGTTATAATGTATGTTTGAATGAATTGGATTTGATGTGATTGAGGTGCCATTAGAATAATTTCTTGGTTAGATATAGGATGAGCATGAAATTGGTATGTTTTTAGATGTTTGATGTATGTTTTAAACATGTGAAAGATGGTTGAATTAGTGTATATTGGTGTGCAAGTTTTGTGTTTAAAATGGTTTGTTTTAGGGGCAACACATGTTGCACACAGATCGGGACACGAGCTATCATACGGCCGTTTGCCACACACGGTCACCTCACATGGTCGTGTGTCTTTTAAATTTTAGGTACAGGTTTTACACGGCCCGCGACATGACTGTGTGACCATATTTTGAATACACAGAGTCTGACACATGATTTACGACACGACCGTGTGACACAAGTTAGAGAGTTACATGATTTAAGACACAGGCTAAGACATGGCCGTTTGTCCTTTAGTTCGAATGTCCATACGGTTTGGGTTAAGCCACACGGCCATTTGACCCTTGTTTTTGCAAATATTTAATTCTGCCCTGAAGTTTCTATTTTAATTTGAATAAGTCTTTAATTGTTCCTAAACTATTTTTAGGGCCACTTAAGCCCGGTTTAAGGCCCGTAAAAGTATTTTTATCATATTTAAATTATGTTATCTAATATAAATATGTGAATTACATGTTGGTCCATGTTGCGATGTTTAAGATTTTATTTTGCACTGTAATGCTTCGTAACCCTAATTCAACATCAAAGACAGGTTAGGGGTGTTTCAGATGACGCCAGGCTATGCCAAAAAGGAAGTGGCGCGATGGACTGTTATACATACAGAGAAATTCAAGTGGCGTTTTCAAGTTAGAGCATAAATTGTTTAAATGGCATTCTAATGTGTTTACAGAAGGCTGAGTGATAAAATTTCAATAAATAAAATATGACTATCATGAATTCTATATGTAAATCATACAATGAACACCCATAAGAGACTCTGTCATATTCATAGAAAGAAATTTACATAGGAAATAAATAAAAGGTTAGGTTACATTTGTAATAGCGCATAATGTTCGATATTCGGATTCGGTAAATTGGGTCGGATAGAAGGCGTTACATATTTAGTCTCTTTTCCAAATCATAATAGAACTACAGTTTCTTTTTCCCAATTAAACTAAAAGTTTTTCTCTATTTTCCATCTTTTTCTTTGCAAATATTTTTCTCCCATAACTGAAATCTGATAAGCCATAATATATTTTATCCCATGCTTGCCATATTTTTGGATAATTTATCCGAAGATTTAGTGAATTTGATGCTCCTAATCCTTTAATTTCATTTTTTTATACTCAAGTGAGCATAGGAAGGTGAAAAGAGTAAGAAACGGGCCAAAAACGGACAAAATGGGCTTATCTCAGTATTTCACATGGCCTAGGTATTTTCACACGGGGCCACACACCCGTGTGTCATGACCGTGTTGAATAAAAACCAACTCAGAATTACACACGACCTGAACACCATCACACGGGTGTGCCACACGGCCGTGTCCCTGTCAAGCCCAAGTCTAATTCTACTCGAAAAAGGCTAATTTTGAGGGTTTTGAAGCATTCCAAAGTCTATATAAACACCTTAGAAGAGGATTAAAGAGGGGACGCAGAGTAAAAGGAAGAAAATACTCAATGACAGCCATCGGAATCAGCTCGAAAGCAGGATCTACTTCAAGACTGAAGATCTCCATTCAATTTCCTTAGAAGTTCTTTGGGTTCTTTATGTTTTGTTGTTTTCCCAATCTTGAGATTTTTTCCATTATTATGAACTAAACTCCCTAAATACCTAAAGAAGATGAAACTTGGGACGGATCTTATTACTATTTGAATTATATGATAAATACTTATTCTTATTCTTAATTGTGAGTTCTAATTCATGCTTTAATATTCCAGGATATTGATTCAGGTTTTGATGTGCTTATTTAGTGGAGCAAAAGTCCCTGTTTAAGAGTAGATGCTTTATAATTAAGCGGAATTGCATGCAATCCTAGATATAAGACGACATAAATCTGTCGGATTAGTGTCAAATCTAATGAGGGAATCTATAGGCCGAGTTAATGCGACAATAGGGGCTTTAATTAGAAAGAGATTTCAGTTAATCAACCTAGTGTCAGTTGTTTTTAGTCTCGAGAGAGATAATAACATAAACAGGGATTTTTACGGATTAAGTCAAGTGAATAAATCGTCTAATTTTGAAGTAAATAGTGAAGTCTAGGTGGATTCTTCCTTGGGCATTGCCTTCTCCATCGATTTTCCAAAAAGTATTTTCCAACTTTTACTTTTGTCATGTTCTTAGTTAATTAGATAATTAGTTTTAGTTAAAAACATTCCTTTAATTTTTAGGCTAGATAATAAAAAGATAGTAATTACTAGTACTTTTAGTCCTTGTGGATACGATATTTTCGGTCTCACCATAACTATACTACTATTCGATAGATGCGCTTGCCTTAGTCAAATTGTTAGTTAGTTTAGCGACCATCAAGTTTTTAGCGCCGTTGCCGGGGACTAAGATATTAGGAATGCTTGATTTTTATTACTTTAGCCATTTTTACTTTTACTGCAATTTACTTTTTGTTTTTAGTTTAATTTTTCTTTTCTAAATTTTTCTTTTTAATTGCTTCTGGCAGGTGTCTCTAGTATATGACTAGGAGGAACCTGTCAAGACCTTTGTTTTTTTACAGTGAGATCTAGAGCACAGCTCACAGAAACCAAAGAGAAATAAGGCGAAGTCTACAATACATAGAGGAAGAGCGAGAGGACGATATCCATACTACAACTGAGGAGATGGCTGATAATTAGAATAATCCCCTACCTCCTGTGGTTGCTGCAAATGTAGTAAATCAGGATCTTGCTCCTCGTACTATGCATGATTAAGCTAAACCTACTTTAACAGGAACCGAATCGAGTATAGTTAGACTTGCTGTTGCTGCAAATAATTTTGAACTAAAACCTAACACTATTCAAATGATACAACAGTTTGTTCAGTTTGATGGTTTGCAGGATGAGGATCCAAACACTCATTTAGCAAATTTTCTGGAATTCTGCGACACCTTTAAGATCAATGGCGTTTCTGACGATGCCATTCGCCTTCGGTTGTTTCCCTTTTCATTAAGGAATAAGGGTAAACAGTGGTTGAACTCGTTACCACAGGAATCAATCACTACTTGGGAGCAAATGACCGAAAAATTTTTACTCAAATATTTTTCGCCGGCTAAAATGGCTAAATTGAGGAATGATATCTCTTCTTTTGTGCAGATGGATTTAGAAACACTATATGATGCATGGGAGAGATACAAGGATTTATTGAGAATGTGCCCTCACCATGGATTACCTTTATGGCTACAGGTTCAAACTTTCCACAATGGTTTGAATCCCTCAACGAGAAAGATGGTCGATGCAGTGACCGGTGGAACCTTAAATAATAAAACACTTGAAGAGGCTTATGAGTTCATTGAAGAGATGTCACTGAATAATTATCAGTGGCAAATCATTAGGACAAAACCTAATAAAGCAGCCGGTGTTTTCAACCTCGACGCAGGCACCATGTTATCAAACCAGGTAAAGCTCTTAAATAAAAAGATTGATGGCTTATGTGTCTCTACGCAGGTACATCTGATGATGCAGTGCAGTACAAATGAAGGAGGAATGAATAATACATAATGCCTAGCCTACGACCCTAGTACTACAAACGAACAAGTCAACTATATGGGTAACAATTCTAGACCTCAGAATAACCCCTATAGTAACACTTACAATGCAGGTTGGAGGAGCCATCCCAACTTTTCTTGGGATGACCAAGGAAATCAAAACCACAACCCCCTCTAGGTTTTCAACCACCTTACGAGCAGAAAAAGAAGCCGAACCTCAAGGAGATGTTAACAGAATTCATCTCGGTGTTAGAAACACGTTTCCAAAACACCGAAACAGCACTTAAAAATCAGTAAGCATCGATTCAAGGTCTCGAGACTCAAATAGGCCAGCTTGCTAAGCTGATCTTAGAAAGAAGAAAAGGTAGCTTGCCCAGCAACACCAAGGCTAACCCAAGAGAGCAGCTTCATGCGATTACCATTCAATATGAAGAAGGGTTAGTTGAGTCCACACCAGAACCAAGGCAAGAAACTATGGTAAGCCAAAATAAGATGGACGAAAGCCAGAACAAACAAAAATCAGTAAGCAGAGAATACACACCTCGTGTGCCATACCCTAAAGCAATAAAGAAAGACCTCACAGACGAACAATTCGGTAAATTTCTTAACATCTTAAAAAAGTTACATATTAACTTACCGTTTATTGAAGCTTTTTAACAGATGCCCAATTCAGTGAAATTTTTAAAGGAGCTTCTAGGAAACAAATGGAAATTAGATGATTCGTCGCATGTGGAATTAAATGCAGTCTGCTTAGCAATTTTACAAAATAAACTTCCTAATAAGTTAAAGGATCTAGAGAGTTTTACTATTCCTTGTTTACTCGGTAGTTTAAATGTTGATAATGCTTTAGCCCATTTAGGGGCAAGTATAAATGTCATGCCCTATAAAATGTTTAAAAAACTAGGCATTGGGAAACCTAAACAAACTAGATGAATATACAACTAGCAGATAAAACTATTAGATTTCCTAGGGGTATTGTTGAGGACGTACTTGTTAAGATTTAGAAATTCATGTTCCCAGTAGGCTTTGTTGTTTTAGACAAGGAAGAGGACAGTGATGTTCCTTTAATCTTGGGTCGACCCTTTTTAGCATCTGCTAGGACTATTATTGATGTTGGAACAGGAGAATTAATGCTTCGTGCAGGTGATGACACGATTAAACTTCAAGTTCGTGACTCTGTTAGACTATCTAGTGATCGAGTTGATATTACGAGTTCTTTCGATGAGAACAACATGTTGGCTCAGATTGCTGTACAGGAAATCCCTAGGGATAAAGTGATGGAGCCACGAATAACTCTTGAAGGACAAAGATTACAAATCGAGGAACTAGATGAATGGCGAAAGTTAAGAAGAAATTGGGGATACACGATGAACCAAGGCAATGCCATGACACCTAAAGATGAATCGAATCAACTTAAGCTTGGAGACAAAGTACTGTTAGATGAAACAGACCCTCATGTTGCCACTTCTGAACCCAATAGAGCAACTATTTTTTCAGTACTCAACGTTTTCCCGTACGGTACAGTCAAGGTAACTCATCCCAAATTAGGCATTTTTAAGGTAAATAGTACTCATCTAAAACCCTTTTTTGATAAGATTGATAGCAGGGATGAGGAGTTTCAACTTCTCGAACCACCATGACCGTGCAAATATGAGGTAAGTCAAGCTTAACTATAAATAAGCGCTTCTCGGAAGGCAACCCGAGCACTAACACCACTAACCCGTTTATTTTATCTATTTTCTGTGTTTTTTTATAGGTACAGAAACCCACACGACCTGGATACACGGGCGTGGACTGAAATTTCCCAAAAAAATGACATGTACACGGCCTGCGGTAAATCCAAACGGCCGAGCGACACGACCGTGTGAAGCACACGGTCAGTATATACGGGCGTGTCCATGCCTGTGTGAAATCTAAAGCTTAATTTCTCAAATTTTAACGAGTCAGAGGTTGACACGGGACAATGCCACACAGGGCTGGAACATACAAGCGTGTAGGTGGTTACACGGGCATGGGAGAAACGAAGAATGTCCCACATGGCCGTGTAGCAAACGAAGCATTCAAATTCATGATAAACACGAGCTAGAGGATAAGTCACACAGGCGTGTGACACGACCGTGTGTTCGGACACACGATGTGGAATACCACATGGGTGTGAGAGAAGTGAATGACATAGCACACAGTTGTGTGAACCACACGGCAGGACAACGCGGGCGTGTCATAGGCCGTGTGATGAATGAGCATTTAATTTTCACGATAAACACAGGCTAAACCTGAGCCACAGGTGAGTGTGACAAGGCCGTGTGGCCCAACACGGGCCTCGCAGACCGTGTCCCATTTAACTCCCCCAAAACCTTAAAATTTTATTTTTTGTCTTCTTCTCCAAATTTTCCCAACCAGCCACCGCCGAAAGTCCCTCCCCCTCTATTTTCGACCAACTGCCGGCTACCACACTCCCCTTCCCTTTTCTTTTTCCTCCTTTCCTCCCTACCCCCACCCTTTCTCTCCCTTCTTCTTTCTTTCTTCCCCTTTTCTTTCCCTTTTCCCCCTTCTTCCTCTTCAACCGACCACCCACCACCCCGTCAACCCCCTCTCCTCCTGCACAAAATTCCAACCTCCGTTCGGCCGACACCACCCCAACCAGCCGCTGCCGTCTGCAGCTCCAATCACTGTCCATGGTTTCCTCTTTTACCCTCACATTTATTTTATTCCAATTTTACTTTTTTCTTTCTTTATTTCCTAATTGTTATTCCATTTTAATTTTAGTCAATTTTATTTATTTATTTATTAGTCTTCATTATTACTACTATTATTCTTCATTATATTTATTATTTATTATGATTATTATTTTTATTACTTTGTTTTGTTTTATTTTAGTTTTCGATTATTTTATTTTTTATCTTTGCTTTCTCCTATTTTATTATTTTTCGTATTTATATTTTCCTTTATTTTACTTTATATTGTTTTCTCCATGATCTTTTTCTTAATTTTTATTCCTTAGTGCTATTGTTATGTTCTTATATATTTTTCTATTATTCGGTTTTTGCTATGATTACTGTCAGGTCATATTCTTTTTAGGACTATAGTTTTATTTTTACTATTTTCTATTCTTATTTTTTTTCTTTCGACTTGTGGTTGAATATTTGGTACTATTTTTGACTTATGTCATTTTTAGAAATACTATGACAAACACACGAGGCAAGAAAACTGCCGTCCCCACTTCGAAAAAGTAGAAGGGTCCTGGCGCAACCTCCTCGAGCTCCTCAATCGAAGCTCATCATCCTCTGCTTCGATTATCATCAGGTCTACAGGACAACTTGTTTCAGCTTCTTCGAGTACGACCATTAGGAGTGGGTCGCTGCATAGATTGGACTGCCTTGGAGCAGGTCCAACTTGTCTATCTTGTTCGATTCCATCTTGCCACTGCCCTGTGGGATCAATTTTTTACGATTATCGAGCCCACCTAGTCAGAGCTTACCTTGGAATTTTGCACTACTTTCCATCTTCAGCACGTGATGAATACCCAAGACGAGGCTGGTATTATCATTTTCAGACTTGGTGGACTCGTAAAACACATAAGTGTACCAAAGTTTGGAGCTGCTTTGGGCCTCTACACAGAGGAGTTTATAGCTTCTGAGGCTTTTCTACATATTCACCGACACATACACCACTTGCCTTCCTGTTGTTGGACCAACCTTACAGCGAGTATTATTCCCTATGACACAAGTTGTTCAAAGGCGACTTCTTTTCCTCCAGTACTACCCTACATCCATGCCATCTTGACTCACACCTTGACTGGGAGGAGATAGAGCACCGGTGTTGTTAGCACCACCGATGCTCACTTTTTATGGAGCATGGCTACTGTCATGTATTCAATTTGGCATACTTTATTGCCCTTGCTTTTCGCTACCAGGCATACTACCATAGGAGGGGCCCCATCTGCCTTGGTCCCTACGTGACTCGCTTAGCTGACACTCCAGAGATGTCTTCAACACTCACACTAGTAGGTCTGATGTCTCATCAAGGAATTTCCAGTATTATCCACATGAGGATGATAGAGCGACACCGTGGATTCGACCCTCATCAGTATTGACTCATTCACTCTGATGACCAGGATGAGCCATATGAGATTACTGATGATGTCCCTCCCCCTCACGAGGACCCACACCCACTGCCACCACCGAGTCGCCGACCTCCTGTAACCACTTTGATCGATATATCCAAGCGACTCACTCGCTTCGAGCAATAGTGTTTTGCGAGTTCGACAACATTGAGGCAACTCTGCAGCAGATCTGCCAGCACTTCCACATCTCGCCTCCACCACCACCATCACCTCGTGACGCTGACGCATTTGATGATGAGGACCTCTGAGTCCATTTATTTTATTTTTGTTTTTATTTTTATTTTATTTAGTTTTTGAAGACTTCTGTTTTATATTTTGAACTATGTTTATATTTATGGTTATTATCAAGTAACCCCTTAATTCTCTTCCATAGTAGTGTTTATTTTCTTATTAGTAACTCAGAATCATGCCTTTATTAGCCTTATCTACAACTCTAGCTGTCACTATTCCAAGGATTTCATCAAAAACATTCAAGGCAGTTTCACTTTTTTCTCTCTCTTCTGATTTTATGCTTATATTATTATTATTATCTATCTTCGTACATTAAGGACAATGTACATCTTAAGTATGGGGATTTATATGTTTATTAAAAAATCCTTGAATTATTATCTTGTTCTCAAATAAGTTTCTCATATTATTATTAGAGTGAATTCTGATTGATTTATAATTTTTGTTGATATGTTTCGAATTAAATTATAGGTAATTGTACATTGATTGTTTAACCTTAAGATATTAGAGAATCAAACATGATAAGTTGACTTTTGAGAATTAAAATTCCCAGGTTGTTTCCCTGAATTGATGTATTATCTTGAAGTTCTGAATTCACAAGATTGACATCAAGAGCCATAAATTTTGTGAGATCTTAAGTCTTTAGAGCATATATCATTTCCTGTTCACTTTTATTGTTGCTTATGAGTATGTCAATACTGATTTGTTATTCTAAAACTTGCTTTGATTATACATGTCGAGACCACACCATTGATTTGATATACCGAGATGATAAAGGCATTTAGGTTTTAACCCACTTACCTCATTAAAAGCCTACCCACATAATTGACTCTTAGTGAACCTCTTTGAGCCTTAACCATTGTTTCTTGATTTTCCCCTTAATGTTAACCCACAACTTAACCCTTTTTGATTCTTTAAGAATTTTTCCCTTTTCATTGACTCCTTTTTATCGAGATTTGATTCGATTAGCTACCTAACTAATGTTCGTTCATTCCAGTTGCTGAATTATTTCTTATTATATACTTTCTCCCTTAAACACTTCGAGTGATTTGAGTGAATCCTTAGTGAGGATGTCAACTCTTGTCAATTTGGAATTAAAGGTGATTACTTAGATAAATGGGGATACCTATGATTTTATGATTAAAATGCTCAACTTGGATTGTTTGAAACTTTGATGTTCTTTTAGTAGAATTATTAATGTGTGATTATCTGTGGATTACTTTAAAACATTATTGATGAGAATTATAAGTTGAGAATGATTTATTTTAATTGTGAGTTGAGGATTTTGCTTGAGGACAAGCAAATGCTTAAGTGTGGGGATATTTGATAAGTCATAATATATACATATTTTTACCCCATGCTTGGCATATTTTTGAATTTGATACTCCTAATCCTTTAATTTCATTATTTTATACTCAGGTAAGCATAGGAAGGTGAAAAGAGCAAGAAACGGGCCAAAAACGGACAAAATGGGCTTATCTCAGTATTTCACATGGCATAGGTATTTTCACACGGGTAAACCACACGCCCGTGTGTCATGGCCGTGTCAACTAAAAACCAATTCAGAATTACACACGGCCTGAACACCATTACACGGGCATGTCACACGGCCATGTTCCTGTTGAGCCCAAGTCTAATTCTATTCGAAAAAGGCTAATTTTGAGGGTTTTGAAGCATTCCAAAGTCTATATAAACACCCCAGAAGAGGATTAAAGGGGGGACGCAGAGTAGAAGACAGAAAATACTCAAGGACAGCCATCGGAATCAGCTCGAAAGCAGGATCTACTTCAAGACTGAAGATCTTCATTCCTTTTCCTTAGAAGTTCTTTGGGTTCTTTATGTTTTGTTGTTTTCCCAATCTTGAGATTTTTTCCATTATTATGAACTAAACTCCATAAATACCTAAGGGAGATGAAACCTAGGACGGATCTTATTACTATTTGAATTATATGATAAATACTTGTTCTTATTCTTAATTGTGAGTTCTACTTCTTGCTTTAATATTCTAGGATATTAATTCAGGTTTTGATGTGCTTATTCAATGGAGCAAAAGTCCCTGTTTAAGAGTAGATCCTTCATAATTAAGTGAAATTACATGCAATCCTAGAGATAGGACGACATAAATCTACCGAATTAGAGTCAAATCTAATAAGGGAATCCATAGATCGAGTTAATGCGACAATAGGGGTTTTAATTAGAAAGATATTTCAGTTAATCAACCTAGAGTCAGTTGTTTTAATTCTCGAGAGAGATAATAACATAAATCAGGGATTTCTACAGACTAAGTCAAGTGAATAAATCGTCTAATTCAGAAGTAAATAGTGAAGTCTAAGTGGATTCTTCCTTGGGTATTGTCTTCTCCATCGATTTTCCAAAAGGTATTTTCCAACTTTTACTTCTGTCACGTTCTTAGTTAACTAGATAATTAGTTTTAGTTAAAAACATTCCTTTAATTTTTAGGCTAGATAATAAAAAGATAGTATTTACTAGTACTTTTAGTCCTTGTGGATACGATAGTTCCGGTCTCACTATAACTACACTACTGTTCGATAGGTGCGCTTGCCTTAGTCAAATTTTTAGTTAGTTTAGCGACCATCAAAATCATCTTTCTTTTTGCAACCCAAATCAAAGTCCATCCTTGATATTAACTCGTTTTCTTACCGAAATCGAAATCGTCATTAGAAACATTCCCAATTATTGCCAAGAATCGGTAAGTTCAATTTAAACCCATAATTAATCCTAAATTCTTGTAGTATTTACATCCGGTGTTAATTGTTCATCCAAATTAATGAATCCTTTATGAATCTTGTCAAAAATTTTCGAAATCTTGATTTTTCTTGAAATCCTTTATTAATTCTCCCATAATTTTTGGTTGAAGGACTTATTGTAGGTATCCTGGATCAGCTTTGGACGTTAGGATCACCATTCAGTCTCTTGCTAATAGGTGTGCATTTCTTTACAAGTGAATTAGGGCAAATCGTACCTCATTATAGGGTCACGTGGCTAGCCACATGGGCCGTGTAAACACACAACCCTCTCATATGATCATGTCTACCTTAAAACCCTAAGAGTTTGATTTACACATGACCTGAGCCTTTCCACACGGCCTACCACACGACTGTGTCATCCCTGTAGGTTTAATTTACTAATGTTACACAGGTACACTCTGTTACATGGGCCAGCCACATGACTGTGTACCCCCTTCACATGGTCTAGGGCTTCCCACAATGTTGTGTGTCCCCTGATTATCAGATTTTATAATTTTTCCTAGAATTTTTATAAATGGTTTAATTTAGTCCCTACATGATCTGTGAAGTGTTTTTACTGACAATTGGGTCCCTGATATTTTGAATAATGTGGAATCTATGATTTGATAGATTAAATTATTCTATTTATGCATTATATGCGATTGAATCTTGTTTACTGTCATCGAATTATAGATGTACTGTCACTATTACTCGTACTACGGTATTTTTGATTGCATGAAAAAATGCCTACTGTTATTGATAAATTGAAATTATGATATTCATATCCACTGCTATCGTTAAAACTGAGTACATGTTATGCATGTCTACTGTTTCTATATTGTACTATTAATAGTTTGCCATACTGCACTGTATGGGGCGGGACGCTTTAAAAGGAGGAAGTACTGGCAGTTTGAACTGTAAATACTGGTGGTTTATCCACAAATTACTAGCAACTTTAATCTGCAAACCCATTGTGCATTCACAACTACTGGCAGCATATTAACCTGCAAGCACTTGTGGTTTATCCACAACTTATACTGGCAGCTATTATATACAAAACAGTTGTGTATTCACAACTACTGACAACATATTAACCTGCAACACTGGTGGTTCATCCACAAAATGGTAGGGATGTAAGAATTCTAGGGAACTCTTACTGTGGAGTACAGTGGTAGGGTAGGACCTATTTATTCTATTAAACTAAAATTGCTACCTATTGCATCATCACACATAAGCATGCTCGAATGAACTGTCAATTACTGCTATGCTATATGATTTCTAATGTATTGTAAACTGTTATTTCAATTGCTTGGATTACTATTTGGCACCGATTTTCTTGTGAAGGAACTTACACTAAGCGTCATAGTTTACTCCCTTTTAATTTTTGTCCTTACAAATAATCCACCAGGTTAGGACACAACATCCAGAGGGTCTCGACTTGGTTTTTCTAAAACAATTTTAGATATATTATTTGATATTTCATCATTTAAAGTTTGTATTATTATTTTATTTCAAACTGTGGCATGAGATTTAATATTTGAATTTTATACTGCATGGCACTTAATTTAATTTTAGGATAACAAGACATGTTTAGTATTGAGTTATGCATGAATCCCCTGTTTTCATTTAAAAACTACCACTTATCACGTTTCTGTTACTATATCTTAATTAAGATTTTGAAGATTAATAAATGGGTATTTAACTAAGTTTTCTACTAAATTAAACACTTATTTTAAAATGACTATTTTCAAAACCACGTTAGCTCATTAAGTCACTTCGGTGGCTAATGTAATCTTCTGAATTCAAATGTAATATTTAGGTTGGATTGAGGAAGTTACAGTTGAAAAATTATAAAAGCTCATTATTTTAAAAAACAACAAATATTATTAAGAGGATTTTTTATATAAAATCTTATTAAATATATGCCTTTGATAAAATTGAACTTAAAATATTATAATGATTATAGTCTCTATTTTACTATTTCAACCAAAATAATGATTGGCTTTCACATTAATGTTTTATTAATAATATATTTAATATGTAAAATTTTTATAATATATTATTATGAAAAAGTTGAATTGAATAATTGTGCATAACTAAAAATAAATAAAATTATATTAAGTTAAATTGCTTGTGTATTCACGAAAAAGTAAATATGATATGTAACAATTAAACAAAATACGATATAGAGATTTATTTATAGATTGACCATCCACCGAACACATTTGACTGTGAATTAGATTAGATTTATTATATGTTTTTGATAATCCATATTAATTTATTCCTTAAACAATAAAAATAATTTTTAAATATAATTATAATAATAAATATTTTAAAATTAAAATTAAAATTAAAATTTTGAGTTAGCCAAATTTAGAAAAGAAAAATCTATTTACATATAGAACAATTATGCTGAGTCATCAAATTAGGTGAGTAGTGTTTACCAATTGTTATATTCAATTAAACGGGGATTATACTAATTTTATTTAGAAAAGAAAAGTTAATTTTTCAAAGTCGAAGGCATTTTTTAATGACTAATAAATAAATCTTCCTTTTATATATTCTGGGAAAGGTTTAGTTAGTTGTGGTATTATTGGAGGTGTTGTAATTGCGTGAATAACACTTGAAAAAAAAGTTTAAACCATAAAACAGACACACATACAAAAAAAAAACATATAAAGATTGTTTGCGTATTTGGATAATCATATTTAGGATGGGTTTGGATGGACAATGTGTTTATATACGGTTAGTGTAAAGACAGCTGTGGCGGTGAGATTAGATACTGTAGCCTGAGACAAAAAAAAAAAAAGATAAATGCACTGCACCGCACTGTCCATCCAAACCCACACTTAATCTGGGGCGCAACACGCAAATGAATCAATCCACTACTCAAGATCAATAGTACTACGATCAATGGAAACTCAATTTAAGACCTCTTAAGAATAATGCAGCTTGGATGTCGTACACCTTTTTATGGGCAGTAGCAAGATCCCCATGCACAAAGACACCTTCCTCTCAAAGGCAATGCGACTCCTTTCTTGAAGAATATTGGAAAGATCCCTTTGCACTAAAAAAACCTTCCTCTCGAAAGCTATAAAAATTCTCTTTTGAAAAGTTAATTAAACTGGCAATTATTCCATTCCACTTTAGTTCCTAATCATCATACCTCAACTACTTCAACAAAAAACCATTCCAAAATCACAAAATCACATATGAGCAAATAATGTCGAGCCATTCTTATGTTCATGGAACTAAGCATATTAAAAACATGTAATCCTCGTGAACCAAATCAAAAACAAGCAAAATGTCCAAAAATCAACATGGCTATAACAAGTCTGCCACATTGCCTTTTCCTTAGAATGTAAATAAATAAAGAACACCTACGGGATAACACTAACCTGGCATGGATCACCTATCAAAAAACCACATGGCTCACAAGTGAAGAAGGGAGTGAGTAAGCTTAACATGCTCAGTGAATGATTAGAATAACCACATCGCAAACATATCATCATACATCTTCAAGACAACTATTTAAGTACAATTACAATAGTGCTATGTCTAGTGTCGTACAGTACCTAACCATGCTTTATCTACTGGTTCTTCTACATAGCATTTACATATTCATGGAAATATATATCATGTAACATACATATTTGAACAAGCATATATCACAGTTCTTTCAAATCGCATATAATGATAAATTGGCAATACAACACATACTCCATTAAAGCATAAAACATGTTCCATACAGTTACATATAATATGATATATTGGCACTTGGGTTATGAAACATATAGTGAGCTTTATGATCACTCATCAGATACATAGATCTCCAACACACCAAACATAGACTCATAGAGTTAAACATGTCGAAAAAGTGTAGCATAAAGCTAACACTCTTCTGATTTCCCCTCACATATCCGGTTGAATGGAGCTTAGCTTACATTCCCTTATCCCTCTAATATATCCCAAGGCCTCAATGCCCTAAAATCACTATACATATAGGTGAGTACTCACAATCCTACGGCATACCAACTATATCCAATGATTTCAGGATCACAAGGTCAAAATACCTGAAAAACAATCACATATCACTTACTGATTATCCTTGCACTATCACTGCATGTTAGTATCTTTTTCTAAACACTATAGATGTCATTTAACATATTTATATATCATGTATACATTTTCACATTTCCAGTAGTCACCATATCCACATATCACATGTTTGAGCTTCCCATTACTATGTACAATTTCGTAACACATAAGCACAAAACCATAAAATAAGTATAGATGCAAGAAATCTTATACTCGAAATTTAGAGTAGGGGTTTAGACTACTACTAAATTCCCAATTAACACATGACTCGTGTCTATCAGTAGCGATTCCAAACACTCACCACTATGCTTTCGTTGAGAAACTAGAAGCTTAAACTAGTTCTTCCTTTAACTTTTAGAAGGCTTTAATGAATTCGAGGCTTTACACATAATAATTGTAACACCCTTCACCCGTATCCAACGTCGGGACAGGGTTCGAGGCGTGACCGGACTTAAACATTCACAACACGCAAAACCGGGCTACAAAATTTTCACAAAAAACTAGAACATCTCAAACACATGCATATCGTCCCTTATATAGGTCTTCGAAACCTATAACATACATTGGGGTGGTTCGGGACTAAACCAAGAACTTTGAAAATCTTTGGGCAATGTAACTAATTTTCTTGCTTCGAAGAGTCACACGCCCGTGTGGATTGGGCCGTGTGGTCAATTTCAAGGCTATTTTCCAAGCCAATTGTCACCCTTAATTACCTACATACACTTATACATTTTCATAGCAATTAACATGGCATATTTGAGTAATTATATATTCACAATCAAGACACAAACATGTCATTCTTACAACAACACATAACATATTACCAACCATGCATGGCAAACAAGCATATGCACATCATCAATATCAGACATAACATAAATAGCTAGATTTATAAGCCAGAATCATTAGCTCACTAAAGACCAATATATTTGGCCAAATTATAATAACACATGTTATAAAACTAGGTCCCTATACATGCCACTCACTTGATAATTCTAGCATATGTGTTTATACTGTTAAAGTGTTGGCTTGATAGTGTGATGCTGCCTTCGACGATCTCCAACCCCAATTTAACCTGACAACACTCGGATCCAGAAATGGAAATTTACCATTCTAGTCCATAACCTTGTATTTCTCCAATTTAAGCCCAAATCTCAATTTCCTTGATTATTAAGCTTGGAAGCTTGGCCAAACCCTAACCATGGCTGCTCTTGGTACATTCTGCTGTAGCAAGAAGAAAGAGACACATTTAGGGTTTAAAATTTATCTTTTAATTCATTTTACCCCTAAATGACCAAAATTCCCTTTTTACTATTCTTTCAAATTTTACTCAACCAAGGCCATTTTTGTCCAACAAGTTATACAATAGTTTAATTATCATTTAAGGACCTCCCATTTAAAATTTCATGACAATTAGACACCTCTAACATGTAAAAATCAACTTTTTCACTTTTTACAATTTAGTCCTTTTTACTAAATTGAGTGCCCAAACGTCAAAATTTTCGAACGAAATTTTCTCGAAATCATTCCATGAAATCGTAGACCATAAAAATATAATAAAAATGAAATTTTCCTTATCGAATTTGTGGTCCCGAAACCACTGTTCCGACTAAGCCCAAAATCGAGATGTTACAATAACCATACAAAAATAACAATCAAATAGTAGTTGAGGACTTACTTAAACCAACTAAAACATCAACCTATTCTAAGTTCTCATGTAACCAAAATTTAACATAACAAACTTAGAATGCTCATAACTCGGTCTATGCTTAACCTTTTCACCTAAAACGAATTTCATTCACCTAATTAGTTATCTACGCCTAATCCTCAACCCTTAAACCACAGAAAACTACCCAATTCATGATATCAAAAATTTTCGACATCTTTTTGACAATTTCACAAAATTCATTAAAACATAAGAAATCATTAACGAAACTTTAAAGTAAGTTTATAAACCTTCTAATCATGGAAAAATGAGTTGAAAAATACTTCAAAACCACATTTTTATTCAAAATCCTAAAATCCACCATTAATGTCCTAATTTTCAACTTTTATTAAAAACATGCAATTCAATGCCTAATACTTCAATTTTAAGGACTAGATATCATGAAAAATTCATGAGAATTCGAAACATTACCTTAGATGGAAGATTAAACGAGTTTTGATGCAAATCTGGAAAACTCACATTTGGAGAAGATGATGAAATCTATACAGTTTTGGGTGTTTTTAAAGTGATTCTATGAATGTTTAAGGGTGTTGAGAGAAATCAAAAGCTTATAGTTTGGAAATCAAAATTGAGTGGTTTAGTGTTACGAGAATGAGGGAGGACAACAAGAGAGGGGAGAGGATGAACTAACATGAATCTGCTATTGGGGGAAAAAATAGGCTAAAAATTTAAAATTTAGGCTAATTGCTTATTAAAAACTCCCAGTTTTGCCCATTTTACAAATCAGTCCCTAGGCCCAAATTGAAATACTTTTAAAACTTATTTCCAAAAATTAGTTCAACAACTAAGATGCCATAGTCGAATATAATTTCGATTTACCATGCTACTAATTTTCGAGCACTCTAAGGCTAAAATTTTTAAAATACCCCTAAAACTCTTAGGCCCTATTTTAGGGTGTTATAAGTTTAAATAAAGCAATATCGTTATGAAATAACATGAATTTTAAAAATAAGCCTAATAATACTTTTATATAAATAAAATGATTCTGAGCCCTTCGCATGCCATGTTTGCGTCTTAACCTAGTGGGTTATCTGTAAAGATAGAAAATAATAGGGAGTGAGCTTGAAAAAGCTTAGTGTAAGTTCAATCACAAGAAAATTAGTGCAAATGATAGACAATACATTCAGAATCATGATTCATATCATAACTCTCAACAACAATTTCAGAATATCAATATTTCAAATCAACTCATCAATATATCATCTCAGAATTCACAGTTTTGGTATGTGCGTGCTTATGAAGGCAGTGCAGTTTCAGATTAATAGAAAAATCCTACCCCACCACTACAAACCATAATAAGAGTTTCCCAACTCTTCCATCCCTAAACACCATGTTATGGATAAACCACTAGAAAATTTGTAGATAAATTGCTAATAGGTTATGAATGCACAACATATTTGCAGGTAAGACCTACCAGAACATTTGTGGATGAACTACCAAAGTTGCAGACTATTAAACTACCAGAATTTCCTCCTTTCAAAGCGTCTCAACCCATGCAATACAGTATGACATGCTAGTAATAATTCAATACAGAAATAGTAGACATTCTTAACATGTATTTAGTTTAACAGAAGTAGTAGGTATGCTTAACATGTAATAAGTAATACAAATGTAGAATTTAGCAGTAGCAATTTTACAAAAATACAAAGACAAAAGGTATGTACCTTCATCTTATGCATATACAATAGTAATTCAATCAATCAAATCATGGGTTCCAAAATATTCATAGTATCAGGGACTCATTTGAATGAAGCAAATCACTAAAAATAGTTCAGGGAATATCCAAGGAATAAATTGCATATAACATAAATTTCTTGTAAAACTATAAAGCAGGGGACACATGATCGTGTAAGAAGCTATAGGCCGTGTGGAAAGGTTACATGATCGTGTGGCCAGGCCATGTAACAGATTGTAGCCATGTTGCAATTGCAAAAATTAACCCACAGGGGAGACACGGTCGTATGGAGAGTTCTTGGTCGTGTGAGATTAGAACTAGCCTAGGATTTGCAGGTACATGGCCGTGTGGCCTTATTCCTAGACACGGTTTGTCCTGATTCGCTTGTAAAAGAACACACACCTTTCACTACAGATTCAATTGATGCTTATCACTATCAATTTTGATCCGATTCACCTAAATCTGATCTTTCAATGACAAATATACACAATTAATAACTGGGTTCAAGATTTGACAAGATTAACAAAAGATTTGGCAAGAACCGTAAAAGATTGATTAATCGAATATGAGATTAACGTCAGACAGTAATATTACGAAAATTCGAGATCTAAACATAAAAAACGAGGGTACTTACCAATTCTTAGCAAAGGTAGGGATGTTATTAATGAAAATTAAAAAACTAATAGAAAGAATGATTGAATGAGGGATGATTTGGTTCGGGAAATCAAACTAATTATCAATAATTAGGATGAAAATATGATGTAAAGAAAAGGGAAAGAAAAAAAAGAATAAATAGAAAGATGAAGGGAAAATTCTATTAGGATTTGAAAAGTGGCAATATGAAAATCTCATTAGGAAAAGAAGAGAAAAAAATGGAATTTTGAAGAATGACAAGATATGAATTCTAATTAGGAAAGAATTGGGCAAATTTCTAGGGTTTGTAAACTCTAGAGGTTGCACATATAAATTTGCCTAACTAGGAACAAGGGGCGGATATTTGCAAATTCCCCTACTCTTGGCTGAATTTAAAATGAAATGGAAGGGAGATGTGTGGCTCAAACTTGAGTTCACAAGGGAGGATATTGTTGCTTTAACCATTAGGCCTGAGGCCTATTTCTTGCTTAATTTTGACACTTAATTGTACATATTGTTTTCTTTTTGGGAGACTTGTTGAATTTTAAAATAAAAGGGGAATGAGAGATTCAAACCTAGGATCACAAGGGAAAGAAGCTAACTCTTAACCATTAGGCCTAAAGCCTATTTCCTACTTAATTTTATTTCTTAACTACATATATTTATTTCGAGGTGTGACTTTTCCCTAATTTGTTGAAAATAATAAAATGGAGGAAGAGAGCTCGAACTTGGGTCTCTACGGAAGACTCTTTAACACTTAACCATTAAGGCTATAAGTCATTTCTTTCTTAATATAAACATTTGAACCATACATTTATTTTGGGTGTGTGACAGTTGGGTTGCCAAAAATAATAACAATAGGATAGAGAGGGGGCTCAACTTACATATTCTTTATTAGCTGACGCATTTACTTAATTTAATTTATTTAACTTATAGTTCTTAGTACATTCCACTTTAGTTTATATATAACAATTAATACTCATAGTCAAGTCTCATTATTAATATTTTAATTCATTTCACCCATAGTAAACTCTAATAAAATGACTTAGATACACGAAAACCATCCAAAACACCAAAAAGCACAAAAGTATGTTTTTAACCAAAGCTAGTCACACGCTTATTCAAGTAGAGGCATATTAGAATTTTAGAGTTTAGAGATTCATAGCATTCAAAGTATTATTTAATATTTATACGGAAACAAATTCAAAGTATTTTATATGAATTATTTTGTCTTTGTCTAATTTTACTCATATGTACAAATAGTGCTTCTGCATGTTTACATTCAAATCCATATTAATATAAGCCTTATAAGCATGTTTATTATGAATTCCATGAACCTAAGTAACAAATTTATTTATTTATCAGTACTTTCCTCGTAGTATCCTTGAAGGGTCATTATGACTTCACGTTTAACCAAACTCCTTGGCCGCTCATATGTTCCTATAGTTTTTTAGTTCACATTTTAATAATTTTTTTATTCTATCTGCAACATGTAAGGTTAACAATTTAACGAATTATCCCTCAAAATTTCTATGGTGACATATTTACACATTAATATCTCATTTCATGACTCTTCACATAGACCATAATCATTCTTATTAGTAATTTTATAGCAACCAAAATGTACATAATACCTTATTAGTTAATAAGACATTTCATAACCAATCATTTCTACCTCAACTTGTCAATGACTTATTTCAACATCATTTAAACTTAGAGTTTACACGTGTTTATTTCACAATAAATCTCATATTTATTCATCATTTTCTTATTTATCTCACAAATTCATTATTTCTACATCTTAATCCTTGGAAATTTCCTGGCATTCCTACACATGCCTATTTTCATATTAGTGTCACAAATTTCTTTATTAATCCTCTAAATATGTTAGAGTAGGAGTAATGATATCCAAGGGTACTTACACTACTTCTTAACCACCTAGGCCAATAGCTTTCTTATTTAACAAAAACGCCATGATCACCTTATAAATCAGGGTGTGACAGCTCTTGATTTCACAAACCCGATTCTTCTAACCCAATTTTTGGGGTGTGACATTATGGTCGGATCATGAAAGTTACATTAGCCATCGAAATGGCCCAGTAAAACATTTAAGTTTAGTAAAAATAGCTAAATAGTAAAAGTCTTAATAATTCTTAGTCGAGATCATCACTTGTTAAAAAAGAATTGTAACTTATTAAAGTACCAATACGATTTGGGGATTCTATCAAACTTTGAAAATTTTGAAAAAACGTTATTGTAAGATTCCAGTATATATATTATTTTAACTCTTTATAGAACCAGTGAGAATCACTTTTAGAAAAACAATTTTTAGTTTCAAAATCACATTTGAAATCTAATTCATGTTAAGAAAACATTAGTTTATTTTAATTATCTTGTTTTTAATTTTAGCTACAAAATCTATAGGGAAATTCAAATTTGTGCCATTTTAAAAATAATTTAAAATAATGTCTTGAAAACCTTAACCGTATTTGTATTTTTGTCAAAAACATATAAAGTCAAATCCCAAGGTTAACACCCATATAATATAATAAAGTCCATGTGTTTGTAATAATGTAAAAAAACAACCAAATTTGTAAAATAGAGTTTAAAATTCCTTTATAAAAGTCCGATGACAGTGCTCCGAATGCTGTATCTCAGCCCTAACCTCATGAGTTACCTGGTAAGATAGGAAACTAAAGAATGAGCTATGAAGATCAATATGGTCCTAACACAAAGACATATAAGTACATAAATAGTAAACTTAGTAGACAAACTAGTAGGAAACAGTGCATAACAGATTATCAGTCTCATAGTAAATTTTCAATAAATATTCAGTATTCATGATTAACGATACAATTTCTTACCATCCATTCGCTACACTCCACAATAAGAGTTCCCCAGAAATCGTTCATCTCTACATACCAAAAAAATATTTTGCGAGTGAACCGCCAGTATAACAATAGATTTGATTGGTGAACCGATATGACATTTAAAGCCTGTACTTCCACCATCAATTTCCCAATCCCAATACAATAGTATGGCATGTTTTCATAAATCAGAGAACAGTAATGTAACATTATTAACATGCAATTGTCACGCAATTGGTAGCAATTTGTAGTTTTAACAGTAACAATAAGTATGCATTAATGGTAATTGTAGAATTAACACAGAGAACATGTCACAAACATAATCACCTAATCAATTCAGAAAATAACAGCATACTACAATTAGATCTACCATACATGGTTTTCTTACCCACTGAATTGAATCGTCGGTTTTTCAGTACCACAACAAAGTGAATTTTCAGATCAAATCTGGGATTACTTAGCAAAACTGAAACCATTAGAACAATTTAACCATTAACAAAATATAAAATCAGCAACCAAAATCGCATGAGAGGCACACATACATTTGACCAAATGCTAATACACATACGACTAGTCAAGACACATACATTCATTACTAGTCCATGCGACACACCTCTTAATCAAATCTGGTCTGACTCTCCCAGATCTGGCCTTTTAAACATTATACACATGAAAAAATACTTTATATTAGAACCAACTACTAAAACTTCAAAAAGATCTAAAAGGAACCACTTAAACCCAAAAGAAGAGGGAAATATAATTCAGTTAAATACCCAAATTCAGTGTTTAACCGGTACAAGGGGATGGCTTATAGAGTTGTTGCAACGAATATGGATCTAACAACTACAATTCTACACCTACGGTGATTGATATGAAAAAAATAAATCAACAATAAAAGAAAAGAAACTCAAAGACAAAGAATGATATAATGCGATGGTGGAAAAAGAAGAAGAAAAAATTGAATATATGAGGGTGGTTTGGCAAAGGAGTGAAACGACAATCTCAATAGGGTGGTAGAAATGGTGGCAACAAGAGAAAAATATGAGGAGATGACGATTAAAAGAGCAATAAGGCAGCAGCTAGGAAATATGAGGAAAGAAAATAAAAGGAGAAGAAGAGAAGGGAAGAGTGGGACGACATAAGAAAAATTAGGGAAAAGAAAAGTGATGAGAAAAAAAAGAGGAGATGTAGTGAGCAGTGCTAGAGAGAGTGGAGGTGAGCAGCTAAAAAATGTTAGGGTTTAGGCGGCACAAAACTAAGGAAAGAAAAGAGAAGAGTGGTTGACCAAAAAATATATGTATTTATATCTTGGGTTGGCGGCACCCTAGGGTTTTAATGTAACACTCCAAACCCGGCCTAGACGTTATGGCTGAATCCAGAGATGTCACAAAGAAGGGTTTGAAAACAGAGTTGTTACGATAAAACTATCAACCAAGTTTTTAAAACCCATATTTTAAAGTTATTACTGTAAAATTTATTCAATTGTTTCATTTGTCAAAACACAATTTTCAGTGGAAGTTTAATAAAACTGATATATTTTGGAAATTCAGTTCGTATTTTTAGAAAAACCTTTGTCTGTGAGAAGTCGTCGTTTTCATAAAATGTTTTGTCAAACCATGAAAATTAACAAGCAAACGAAACCAAAACCAAGTTAAAAACCCTACAGTCTAGAGAGTCCCAAAAATTAAGAACTCTCAATAAAATCTGAAATTTAAAATAAAAACCATAATATACTAAGTATATTAGTACTCAGTCGAGTGGTCACCACTGAGTCTACGTCGTAACAATTTGCCTAAGTCTGTGGATTACCTAAACAAAACAGACAAAAAGATGTGAGTTTTCATAAACTCAGTGTGTAAGCCAACAGAAATAGACATACCACACATAAAGAAATCTCATAAACAGATAGATTTAGATTCAGATTCAAATTCGGACTTAAGTCCTCTACAGATGCAGTTATAGATAGCAGATTCAGATCTGCAGAACAAATAAACAGAATCCTACCCCATCCTCTACACACCAACCCTGACAATCCCATCACACCATGTGGGGTTAAAAACACCCACCCAACCCTACACACCACATTGTGCCATTACGACACATATCAGATAATACGCAGCCAAACTGCCAGAATATAGGCAAAGGTTGCCATATGGAACACTTCTTCCATATATACAAAAACCCACCCCAGTCACAGATACAAAAATATCATGCATAACATACTTATATATAGATGTCATTTATATATATATATATATACTTAACAGAATTATCAGACAAGCATAACAGTGTTTTACTCAAAGTAGAGTATTAGAATATCAGATCTCATAGTCATAGGGTTTGGTTAACCCTTACCGACCCAACAGTAGGCACACAGTTGATCAGAGCACCTCGTGCGATCCTAGAGAAAATTTTAGATTTATGGGCCCACATGTCTGTGTGGGCCCACACGCTCAGATTGGCCTTGCTCGTGTAGCCCATTCGGCCTAGCCCAAAACCCACACGCCCAACTTGTCCTAGCCCGTGTGGCCTACCACACAGCTGTGTTTTACGTACGACCGTGCTCTCTTCAAACACATGACCGTGTCTCACACACGGCCAACCACACGGCTAGGCACACGTCGGTGTGAAGTCGACAATGTGGTTTTTCAGATTTCACCAAAGCTCAATTTTTTGCGTTTTAAGTACACACTTGTTTCGGTTTTGCTGCGAGAACACACCCGAGACCACCAGAACCTAAAATCGACAAACCAACTCCCAAAATCAGTCATAATTCAAGATTAAACTGAGACCACGAAATCGATAATAGTCCAATTTGAGCGTTCAACACTTACCCCAATTACTTGAACGATTCCGACTAAGATTCCACAAGAGTAGAGCCTCCTTCTTCACGATTCTCTACTGCCAAGAACACAAATTCAATACTAACAGAAAAGACAACATCATTCAAAACGACTTTAAAGAAGAACTCCCTACTCAAGCAAAAATACTACCATCACTTACCAACACGTACGAATACCGTGAACCAAAAAAAAACTGCAATTTGGAAGAACAAAAAGAGAATATCGATTGAAGAGAAAATAACAAAAGAGGAGAATAAGGGAGGAAGCAAAATGAACATTAGAATTTGGAAGAGAAACCGAAATTTTGAAAAAGAAAATAATAAAAATATAATAAGAAGAAAAATAAAAGGTATGATAACACATCATTTATTTTTCTCCCACTAACCTACTAACCTACAACAACCTCAGAAACCTAACTCTACCGAAACACTAACAAACAACCGAGCCAAAATTATCATCCACGCTCGTATAAAGATTCAAACATAGAACCTCCAACATTCCAACCCTTTACCACTCAAAACAACATGTTCATTCTGATATAGATTAATAGACAATTTTATATAAGCTCACTCAACAAGGATAAGGCTTGGATCTAAAATAATAAAGTTTTGCCAAAAATGGGACTTGAACTCAAGACCTCACACATACACCCAAAACACTTAACCACCAAAGCAAATACACATTTACGTCAAATATTTACAAAAACTGAAATAAATTATTCAGGGCGTTACATTTAACCCTAGTATATGCAGCACATAGGAGAAAAAAAATACGAGGGAAAATAAGGTTTCACTTAGTAAACTGTTCAAATATAGGTCCAAGTATATGGTTGAACAGAATAGAATAGATTCAACATTTATCATTTTAATCCCAAAAATTTTTACCCACACTTTGGGGCATGACATTACCACACTCACAATGTAGGTGGGCAAAAAATTAATATTTAACATATAAAAATTATATAAAAAATAAATAAAATTAGTTGATTCTCTTGAAATATAAAATATTTTAACATAATGATATATATCAAAATATATATTTTTCATTATATAACTACATATTTATTATTTTGTTTACATAAATAAAGGAGTTATTGATTTAAAAAATATTTTTAACATAATGAAATATATCAAATATATTTTCACTGTATAATTATATATTTCTTATTTTATTTATATAAATAAAAGAGTTATTAATTAAAAACATTAACTAAATATTACAAATTAATTAAAAACTAAAACAACATAAAAAACGAAGGTGCTTGAGATAGGCATCAAACTTGAGAGTTGAGGATGAAAACAATAATACTTTACTATCTAACTCAAAGAGTTGACATATCAAATTATTCTAGGACGAGTTTTTACCACATCTACGAAAAATTAGCTTATTTCCTATATAATTTCTTGAAATCCACATATACTCCTAATTTTGCCCAAAAATATCTTTATCATTATAATATATACATTGTTAACTACTATATTTAATATAATTTATTTTTCCTAAATGAAATATTAACCAATACCTTTAAAAACATGTTAGCAAAATTTATTCAATCATATAAATTATCCTTATCAACATTAAAGTAGGCATGAACAGTAGAAATAAAATAAGAACAAAGATGACTAGTATTAGAATTAAAGGTGTTTATGGGTCGGGTTGGGTTCGGTCCAAACCTAACCAAAAATTTAGGTCTATATGTTAGGTTCGAGCTCGGCCGACCTAAAAAATGGGCTTAAAATTTTGCCCAATCTTGGTCCCGATAAAATGCTAAAACTCGAGTTCATCCACACAGTATTAATTTTTGATAAAATTTTTATATAATATATATAATACATCAAAAATACTAAAAATAAATAAATATTTCGAACAAATTGAAAATAAATTTAAAAATATGTATACTTAAATAACACTAAAATAAATGCAACTTAATAAGTAAATGCCTCTAAAATAATTAAAAATTAACAATAAAATAAGTGTTATATAATATCTAGACAATAACAATAAAATAGTAGTAACATAATAGTAAAATTATAGTAAAATAGGAAGAAAACAACAAGAAAATAGCATTAAAATAACAAAAAATAGTAATTTTTTTGTCCTTTTGTGAATTCGGGCCAGCCCGAGCTTGGGGTAAAAATGCCTTACTTGAGAAACGGGTCTTTTATGATCCAAGTCTATTTTCCGGACTTATATTTTTACTCAAATCCTTTTACTTTCGGCCAGATTTTCGGGCATGAGGAGGTCTAATTTAGAACGTTAACTCGTTTTTTTTTTAGTATTATTTTTTGGTTTAATTTCGTTTTCAACAGAGGTTAAGTAGATTGAGGTTTGGGAATGTGGGGTGGGGTGGGGTCAGAAAACAGTATAAAAAAGGCAAGGTGGAGCAAAAGATAATGAAAAAGCATGCAAGAAAATTACAAAAGGAAAGGGTTAAAACATGTTTTATCCCCCTGAAAATCCGCTCAGAAAATCTTGTCGGCAAAAAAAAGAAAAAAAAGTAAGAAGCCTTAAGTTGGGTCCTAGACAAAACCCAGAGGAGGTTTTATTGCATAATTTGGGGTCAATATTTTCCTTCGTTTTCTTTCCATCATATGCTGAAACACATAGTGATTACTAATGTAGGATCTGGCGGCTATTGAGCTTCAATTTCTTTCACTCTTTTATTTATTTATGGTACTGTGTTCTTGATTTGTACAAAGATTTTGTAGTTAAAATTCTGAATCCTTAAAAGAAATTTGTTTGAATCAAGTGTGATTATTGGGGTTTTAATATTAATAAACTCTATGAATAATTTTGTATAAAAGTAAAAATGTTTGACAAATTACAATTCACAATGTTGAGGTTTGGAATTTCTTGTTATGTGTCTTATTAATGTAAATTATATGTATGCAAATTAGTGTTTATGATGATTTTTATGGTAATTGTTAATATAATTGTAAGTTGTAATAAAAATAAAAAATTTATCTCATACACAAAACGGGTTAAATGTTTGACATGTGTCCATATGTTATAATTAAAAAAATGAAATATTTAATATATAAACAAATGATATATACTTTTCACAATTTCCATCATACTTGTGAAGTCTAATAATTACACAAAAATTAAAATTTAATGTGGAAAGAGAAACCAATTAGATTAATTAAGAATGAAGATATAATTTTTTTAATGTTAATATTATAGGTTCTTATTATATCTGTTTTTTTTATGTAATGCTTAAAATTATGTATAGCTCATTTCTAACCTTTAAATAAAAAGATAATGCACTTAAGTACAATTGAACCAATGTCTTCCTACGTTAATACACAACAAAAATCATGTGTTTTTTTTTAAGATAAAACTCAAATTTGAAATATTAAAAATTTAATATTTTAAAACATTAAGGTTTTATCCTTGATTGAAGATTATTAATTGCAATAATCAAGTTTAATTAGGTGGAATAGCAAATTCATTATGTCAAAATGTTGAAAAAGGGCATGACGCAAATTTCGTAAAATTAAAATGTGGCAACAGGACTGCAGCCTATGTTGAAATTACGACTGCATATGCCATATATACAAGTCTAATTTATTGATTATTGCCAATAAAAGTATTTCTTTCTAAATATGAAATTGAACTTTGTATATTATATTAACATTCTTTCTTTTTTCCTTCCAAGAAAATACAATTAATTTTAGTTTTACCCATTGATTTCAGTTTCCTTTTCTTTTAGGTATTGACTAATGCTATGTGGTCATCCCTTCAAACGTGTTTTGGTTGGTCAATTTTCATCATACGCTTAAGGAAAGAAAATACCCACCAAAAACATTTTAAAATGGAAACAAGAAACCCTCCTATTTATATTCCATGTATTGATGCACAATAAATACTACCATTTATTAAAATTAAAATTACCTTCTTCTTTTCTTTTTTTTTTTTTGTTAAAATTATGTGTTATCATTTAACTCATTGGCGCAATGTTAAATTAAGTCCTCAACATTTATATTCTTTTTATCAAGATTCTTTTTTAGTACTTTACAAAAAAAAGAGTCTAATTTAACCATAACCTTTTAAAAGAGTTAAGTTGTTGTTCTTTTTAACAAAAAAATAATTAAATATTAAATTTTAAATATCACGTCTCGAATAACAATCTAAATGTACTTCATGTTAATTTTTTTGAATTTTATTAACTTTTATATAATTTTTAATTTTTATAATTTTAAAATTATATATTGAGATGATTTACAAGACAAATAATGTCATGTAAAGTATACATGGATTGTTATACAAGTTACCACACTATTATCGTTAAAAAATTAATATTTTAGTTTGTATTTCTATTAAAAATAATTTGACTCTTTTTAAAAGATTAAGAGTAAAAAAAAGGACCAAATTGATAAAAATATATAAATGTATGAAGCTAAATTTGAGATTATGCAAATAATATTAATCCAAAGCTTTTAACAAAGGAAATAACTGAATAACGAGTGTAGCTAAGCAATGTACAAGTAAGTGTGTTTACATTAAGATAGATCATACTGTTCTAGGATTCTCTTGTGATTATTTATGCATGTCATTGTCTTAAACCCCACCACTAATCTCTCTTTCATATTTTCAGTCTCTCGTACTCTCCCCCTAAATCAAAACAAATGACAAAGGTGGAGAAAAGTTAAAGGTCAAGGAAGAAGGTTTTTTTTTTTTTTTAAATAATAAAGAGTACTTCCTAAAAGACAAACCAAACCAAACTTTCCATAAATCAGCTGCCATATTCGCAAGGCTTAAGGCTTTTTCCCACATAAAAATCTGGATTTTAATTAACCCAATTTTTTTTTCCCTGTGATGAAGATGGGTTTTAGGAGCTACCATGTTGATGAATTTCAAGCCCTTAATTTCATTGAATGGCTCAAACCATCTTCCTCACCTACTCCTTATTCATCACTATCACTCTCGCTATCATCTTCATCGTCTTCATCGTCTTCGTCATCTTCGAATGATCAGCAAGTTCAGATTATAAACCCCATGGCTAAATACAAACTGCCTGTTTCATTTCAACAGCAGCAACAACAACAAGATGGTGAGCAGCTTGGGCAGGAACCTATTCAATGCCTACCACTTTTAAGCAGGCTTACAGAGAACAAATCATTGAAAGGGGATGATGTTGGGAATATTGTTAAAGAAGAAAAGATAGAGAAAGTTACAGTTGCTTTGCACATTGGGTTGCCTAACAGCAGTACTGGGGATGATGGAGATAATAATAATAATTATTCAGTTGCTGAAAATAAGGTTTTTAAGGAAGAAGAAGAACCCATGAAGAAAAGTTGTTTCCATGGATGTTCTTTCAACACAGAGAGTAGGTTTTGGATCCCAACACCAGCACAGATCCTCGTTGGTCCCATGCAGTTTGCTTGTTCCATCTGTAGCAAGACATTCAATAGGTACAATAACATGCAGGTCGGTAAAATTTTCTTCTATCTTTCAACTTCTTTAATCTTATGAACCTCATGGCTCCCTGTATGTACATGAACATCATCAAGTTTTCTTCGCATAGATATTAACAAATTCACTGTTTCTTGGTTTTGTTGATGCAATTTAAAGTGTTTAAGTTAGTCCTTATTGCATGCAAAATCTTCTTCTGGAAAACTTCACAAAATTATATTTCAAAGTTGTCTTTGAAAAAATAAAGGTAGAAGATCTTGTTCATGTAGATCAAAAGATATCATACACAGAAAAATGAATACTTTATATAATAGTGATAAAAACAGAAACAGAAGAGATGAAAACGTGGAGACTATAATTAAGAAAGGGAAAATTGCAATTACGGTCCTTCCAAGTTCCAACATGGTCAATAATTTTCTCTCCTCTACATTGGATGCAACAGTCAAAAGTGTGCAACAAGCTAGCATTTTCATAAATCTCTATTTTGCATATAGATTATATATATATATATGTATAATTCTGTATAGGTAATATATGCAGTGCAACTAGATGCTGAATTACACTGCCTTCTCAAATCGTTTTTGTTTTAGTTTTAAATTAATGTTCTTTTTCCATGGAAAACCAAACCTTGTCTAGGTTTTTTGTTAGATCCATTGTTAGGAAGTCCAAATTATTCACTCCAAATGACTCAGTTAGTATAATTTCTTTTCATTTTAGCCCCATTTCAAACTAATTGGTTAATCTGATTGCAGGCAACAGTTTTTACTGAAAATTTTATAAAACTAGGATTGAAGTAATCAATAAATAGGAAGAGAAGATTTGAAATGAAAATGGCCTTAGCTTGTAAAGTAGTAGATGTGGGTCGATGATCCAATTGCCTTTAAATTGTTACGTGAAAGAGCCTCTACATATGATTAAGAAAATTTTAACAAATCCAAATAGAAATCTAGATTTTGTTGACTTTTCTCCTTCAATGCTTCCCTTTTTGGTGGAAAGCTGTAGGGGAAGAAAGGAAGCTGGGGTAGCATAGGATATATAACACAACATTTTAAAGTGTTTTTAAAATAATAAAAAAAAACTTAGAATAAAGGAAGGTGTGAGGGCCATGGGATTGTTTTTATTTGAGCTGTTCATTTTTTACAGCTTTGGATTCTTATCTTTAGTTGAGTAAAATTTCCACTCCTTAATCACTTTAATTATGCAACTTTTAATTAAAAGACATATCCTAATGTTCTTTGGTGTTGCCTTTTTTTGCCAAGTAATCTTATATATTCTTAAACATTAGTTGATGAATTATTCCCTACCCCAATTCATTCTTTTAAAAAAGAAATAGGATCCACTTAACCTGAAACTTAAAAATTAACATTAAAAAGGGACTTCATCTCCTATGTTTCACAATGATATTATAAATGAAGTATTGTTGGTGCAGATGCATATGTGGGGGCATGGATCTGAATACAGGAAAGGGCCAGATTCACTGAAAGGAACACAGCCAACAGCAATGCTGAGGCTGCCATGCTACTGCTGTGCTCATGGCTGCAAAAACAACATCAACCACCCACGAGCCAAGCCATTGAAAGACTTTCGAACACTTCAAACTCACTACAAAAGGAAACATGGTGCCAAGCCATTCATGTGTAGGAAATGTGGGAAGCCATTTGCTGTCAAAGGGGATTGGAGAACCCACGAGAAGAACTGTGGCAAGCTATGGTATTGCACTTGTGGCTCTGATTTTAAACACAAAAGATCCTTGAAAGATCACATTAGGTCCTTCGGCAACGGCCATTCTCCTCATCCTTCTCTTGAAGGATTTGAAGACCTTGACAAGGATTGCATTACTGGCTCCGAAGATGAACTCACTCACTAGCATGTTCAATTCCCAACTACCCTTTCTTCAACCTTTAAACCTTATATAATTTCCGGTCTGTTGAATCACTGGTAGAGTATCAAAGGACTTGCATTTAAGTCTTCAATTAACACCAACACCAGATCACTAGTTAAACCTAAAGCCGATGTCAACCGAAGACTTAAACACAAATCCTTCATCATTTTACCGGTAATTCAATAGACATTTAATTTCCGTGTTTTAAATTAGCTATAGCTTTAAAAGTTTCTTAGGCTTAATCCAAATAAGCTTGTGATCAGGGCTGAGCCTCAGAAACTTTTTTAGATGCTTTGTAATAGGGAATAAAAAAGAAAAGAAAAGGGTTACCTCATGGGGTGAAGTAGATGAATTTTCTTCGACTGGATGATTAAGATTTGAAGAAAATTTGGGTTATTTTCTTAACGGAGAAAATTTATCAGCTTCATTGCTATTTGGTAATCTTTTTAATAGGATCGGGATTTGTACTGTTTTCTGGACAAATGAAAAGTTATCTGTTCGGTCTTTAATTAATGTCTTGGCTACCACCATGATCTTAATCATAATTTTCAATCAATCATATTTTTTATGCTTTTAGCTTTAAAGTTTAGTTCATATGATTTTGCATGTACGCATGCACGAGAAGCATTAATCATCGTGCCTTCGTATATGACAATTAAACTGCCAAACCCAAAAGAGTTTATTTTTAATCCAGTCAAATTGATATAGTGAATTAAAATAACACATCATCCAAAATTGTTAAAATTAAATTTATTTAATTTTGAATGATATATCATCATCTAATTCATTAACAATGAACAGAATTATACATTAAAAGTGCATCAAATAATAACTCATAAATAAAACCCTCATTAATATAAAAATCCAAGATCAACAGATGTAGAATTCCCCGAAATCTAATGATAACTAATTAAGAATAAAAGAGATAAAAAGAATTGAAAAGGGATCAAATCGAAAAGAGGAGAATTTGTGGCCTTGAATTGCAATTTGGCCGAAAAATCTAAACTTGTGCACTAAACCTGAAGAGTCACGAAAAGAGGAAAAAGAAGTTATAATTTTTCTGTTTAAATTTCAAAGGAACAACAAAAGTTAATCGGAAGAACGAAATATAAAGAAATAGATTAAGGTGGATAAATTGTCCCATGGAACCTATAATCCAACTTTGATTAAAAACGTGAATAATTTAACAAACTTTTTACACAACCCTTAAAATTTTAACAATAATCACTCAATTCTTAAAAACAAATATTAAAAAATTTGCTCCACGCAAAATAAAATGCTTGAAAGTTAAACACATCAATTAAAATGCTTTCGAGTATTGAAGGAATCAATTTTTCGAATTGAAGCATATGCCATATATGAAGAATTGTGCATAGCATGGGTGAAAAGATCAAATAGAATTAGAATGTGATAATGTATTCTTAGTGGAGATTCTGCTAACTGGTGGAGCTGATTCTAATAAGTTGATTAAATTACATCTAATTAGTTACTTTCTCAAATAAAATTAAAGAATAAGAATTTACTATATTCAAATGTCGCAAAATACAACTGCTGATTAAATAACTAAGTACGTGAGATAATAGAGTGTCAAAACTTTTACTATTCATGTATCTACCAAGTTTACTACAAAGAGCTCTGCATGCTGATAAAAATGCGACTATAACGGATTGATTTTTATTGTAATTATTTAAGTGATGTTTTTATCTTCCCAAAAACTTATAGTATTTGGTTGAAAGTTAAACACATTAATTAAAATGCTTTTACTATTCTTGGTTAAACTCAAGTACCTCGGCTACCCATATCATGGCACCAACCAACCACATCATAAATTAATAAATTCTAATCTTGGGTGTAATTTTTTTATTACGAGATAGGTACATCTATTAAATTATAATTATAATCAAATGAATTTTACTATATATCAAATTTGAAGAAGAAATTAGTAATTAAGTTAGGAAATTATTTGATATAATAATCGCCGAAAGTTTTACCTCTATAAACAAATTGAGATTTTGTCATTTGTAGTTAAGAGTTATATTTAAAAGATAGGTAATTATTTGATATATAGTTAGTAGAGTGTTTTAGACTCCACAAGTGGGCTATAAGTGAGACAATTGTCACATTTATTTATTTATTTATATTTTTACTACATTTTACAATACACTTATCAAATCCTTAACTCATTTGTGAGTCAAAAACACTTCACTTGTAGTATATCAAATAATATTTCTTAAAATTTAAAAACAAATAAATAAGACATGTGGTAAAATCTTAACTCTGCTTGTGGAATAAAAATTTTCTACTACTTATATAACAAATAATTATCCAATTAGTTACACATTAATCCACCATCAAATTATAAATTATATATCTAATGGAACTTAGGTATTATTCGATAAATTAAAATTTGAAGTATTGGAAATTAAAATTTTAAAAATTAATGTTAAGTATTGAATTTGAATTATTAAATTATTTTCTATTTATTAAAAATTAAGTGTCGAATATAATCATATTGTGTGATAAATGTATATTTTAAGTCCGAAAATAAAATATATAAATATCATAAAAATAAATTTTTAATAACATTAAAAGAAGTTAATTTAAATTATAATGATTTAATTTGTATTTAAAAGATAATAAAATGTTAACATAAAATAAATTAATAATTTATTAAGGGTGTGTTTGGACGAAAGATTTGTAGAAGGGATTCCATTTGTATTAAAGATTTCAAAGTTTTAACAATAAATTACTTGTTTGGGTAAATATATTGAAGAATTTCAAAATTTATGAGTAATTTAAAGAGAAAATTTCAGTATCACTAATTCCTTTTCCAAATTTCTTCTAAAGATGTGGTTTCTTCAAAATTTCTTATAATTTTATTTGATTTAATACACATGGGCCTAGTATAAGATAAAAATTTAAACTTTAAAAATCAATTTTATTTAAGGGACATTGTTTGGTACAATGAGTTTTTTAAACTCCACAATGAGGATTAGGGAACTGACAAGTATCTTACAGGAGTACAGTAAAATATTAAAAAACATTTAAAAACAGAGACACATGGCAAATTTTTAAGGTTGTTTGTCGAATAAAAAATGTACGCTACCAGTATACCAACTACTAACCCTTTATTTACTTATAATATATATATATATATATTTTAATTCTAGTATATTAAAATTATTTATAATTTTTGTATCTATAATAATATTCATATTGAATATTTTTATATTATTTATTTTAATATAACTATTCTTCTTCTATCATTGTTTAATTTGTAAAATTTCAATAACTTAATCTTTCCTAAATAAATCATTTATCTAAACAAAGCAATAATTATAAATGCTAGCATTTTAAAAATCTAAAAAATTAAAAATTCTTCATCTAAACATTCTCTAAATGTATTCTCTAAGCGATAGGTAACCCCCAATATTTTTTCATGCTTTTTATTAAAAATTAATTAATTGTTTTTAAAATTTTATTATCAAACGTATTTAAATTATTAAACTACTAGATATTTTAATTTTCAATAAATTAAATGTTAATTGGTGAGATAAATAGTTTCAAAAAATTTATAAAGCTCCTTTAAATCTTTTACACCCAAATGAACTCTGAACAAACAAAATTAACTAAATAGGTTATTTGATTGGTGTTAATCGTATGCATTTAACGACAACACTAATATAGTCATTAACAGATGTCACATCAACATTATTTGTTAATGTGGCATTATCACATCATCGTTGAGTGCTGACGTGGTAGTGTCACCTCATGACCACTTACGGACATGGCACTGCCACATCAGCATTTATTGATGATGTGGTACTGCCATGTCAAAAAAAATTAAAGTTGTTTTTTAAATAAGTATACAATGAATCTGGATAAATTATTGTCTAGATTTATTTGAATTTGAACACCCATTGTCTATATTCATTTTAGAAATATAAAAAATTATAAAATTATAAAATTAGAAATTTTATTAGAAATTAATTAAAATTCATTTTATAAATTTATGAAAATTTAAAATCAATATATTTATTATTAAAGTATTAATGTAAAACATTTTCAATAAAATATTAAGAATATTGTTTAAAATGTATTATTTATTTTCAAATAAGAATATTATATCATCTATCGTTAAAATATATTTTATGTTTAATAATAGAAAATTGTAATATTTGAGATAAATAATTTAATATTTTAAAATAAAATGTAATAATTTATTTTATTATAATAATATTTGACTTAATTAAAATTTTTAAAAATATACTTGTGATAAAATCTGTAGAATTGTTTTTCGTTTTACAAAGTGAAATTTTTTCTATTAATTTGTTTGATATTTTCAAAGGATGAAACTATATTTTAAAAATAAATTTCAATGAAAAAGCAATTACACCCACCCTAATCATCAAATTGACTCTTTACTCTTTCTGTACATAATCTTTAAAAATTGTAAAGATGACGTCAAAAATCATTTAGCCATAGTCACTGCTTACATAATTCTTTTGTTTTCTTTTGTCAGACTTATGATTAGGAATTAATTAGGGACATGAATTAGAATCATTTAAAATTTTTAAAATCGTATTTTAAATCACATGCTAATCATATAATTTAGAGATAAATTTAAAAATTGTAAATAGATTTTGGTTTAATGTGTAAATTAATACATTAATTTTGATTTGATATAATTATATACACGAAATTTTAATTGTGATTCAATGTACATTTGAAATTTTGATTTTAATTTAATTATACACACTGAAAGAAATAAACACATCGATATATTTTTACATGAGATAAATATAATTATTTATATATGCAACATATACACATATATCAATTATGATATTAATAAATTATGAAAATAGAATCAAATCAAAAATCAAAATTTATAAATATCGTTAGACATTAAAACAAATTTCATATGCAATTCTAATATTTATCCCTTTAATTTACTTATATTATATATAAATTATACATAATCATGAAATCGAACATCAACTTGAATTATTTATATCTAGAACTAAAAAATCCGGAAAAGGGTTTTGCTTTTGGATATACATGTGAAAAGAGGATTTTTAGTAATTATTTTCTCCGAACAAGACAATAAACAATAGGAAAAGAAGAAAAGATCACAGATGGGTTCAAACTTAGAAATTTTGTTTTGTAAAAATGTAGGCTTCACCTGTTGAAAAAGGTTTTTTACTTAAGAAAACGTTAGGTTAGAATTATTTATGTATAAGGTTATTTGTTTAAATTTGAAGTCTAATTATGTTGGAAAGAGTTTGAATGAAAATATTAAATTCAAAATATGAGTTTTGGAAAAAATAAATAAATCTATTTAAATTATGAGCTTAGAAAAGTTTGACTGTCAATATTTAAAGTCCAAGTCTAGTTCGTTTTAATATTGTAATATATTATTTATATCACACAAAAATAAAATCTAAAATAATCTATAATTTTATAATATAAACATTTAAAATATGTTATTTATGTTTAAAATTTTAATAAAAGGAATATATATATAAATTATTAAATTAAAAATTGAAAATGGCATATATTAATTTTTAGTCTTTATTAACAATTTGATTTTTGAACTATACAAATTTTCCTACATTGGAATATGTTTTTTTTTGCCCATTTTGATACTTAAAGTTTAATTCTAAGTCGTGTTTGAAAAAAAAAAACACAAGAGGACAACTCTTGGATATACTGATTTGGAATTCTAAACTTGTAGAGATTCGAGTAAATGGATGTTGGGCTATGTATTTATCCTAGGCTGCAAGGTTATAGTTTAGGGAAGTATGAAGAAGGCTAGTACGACTAACTCCAATAAAGGGGTTGAATATGGGACTGCTTTCAAAGCTATTTGGCTTTAGAAGTCCTTAATTGATTTGAAGTAGTTCCTAATACAAAAAAAAAAAAAAAGGCTAGCACATTGTATTTTGATAATAATGCAATCCTAGCTAATATCACAGAGACCAAACATTATAAAAGGAAAAAATATATTGATCATAAATATCATATCATTAGAGAGGTGGCAGTTGGTGGTGTTGGGATTAAGTGCCCTTAGTATAGTTGTTTCATCATTAATGCTTTTAATTTTTCAAATAGATTTGTTAATAAAATTCCATTGTTAAAATTATTATCTTTATATGTTTGTCTTAAATAGTTTTTGCATGAAAAACAAAATGTATAAGTAAATATTGACTCAATGATTACTTAACGTTTAACTAATATCAAATTGTATCATGTGATCGGATAATGTGTGAGAAAATAATTTTTTATTAGTAGATAATCTAAATGGTTCATTATTTGAAGAATCAAAATTCAGCAAACTGTCTCTCAAGTCCAATTGGGGAGATACTTCGATTTGGGTATCAGAGCAGATGACTTCCAAAAAGATAGAAAAATAGGTGTGATTGTCTATACTAACAATACATCGAACAAAACCAAAGTTGAATTCATTCTAAATTTATTTATGGATTCATTCACTTGTGAGGTTTATGGTGTGACTTGCCTCAATTCTAAGTTAGTAACTCATATACTTTGATATATTAAAAACCTTAGTAACTCATATAAAAACCTAAGTACAATTGGTAATAAAGTCGAAAGCTGATATGTTGGGTACACGACTTATGTATGACATAAATTTGCTTACAATAGTGGAACTCATAGCTCATTGAAGTGTAAATGACATTCTCTTACTAACATTGCATGGTTGATGGAAAAGAAACGCAATCGCAAGTAATTTGTCTAGGAAGAATGATTTTATTACTATATGTTGGTAATAGAGTTTTTCATGGAGGAAGATGAAATGATTACTATGAGATAAAATAAATCATACTAGGTGAATGGATTTAACCCAAAGAAATTAAGAGTATCCTATGAGGGTAACACACTAATGAATGGATTTAACCCAAAGAAATTAAGAGTATCCTATGAGGGTAACACATTAATGACAAGAACATTGGATGAGTAAAATTATAAGTTGCTTTCGTAATAGTATATAATAAAGGAGAGTTCAATCGTTGCATTTCTAATGAATTGACTCCATGACTAAATAATATTGTGATTAATAGATGAAGATTTAAAACTTCATAATAAATTATTTGAGCCTTAATTATATATGTCTAATCAATCCCTCTACTAGCTCAATAAAACTCTTAATGAATTGCCTTCAGAACTGATACATTAAATGAATTAAAACAACAAAATAGAAATAGATTGCATGTTTACTATCAATAGTAAATAAGAGATGACTTAGTGATTAATTTAATTTATTTAAAATTTGTTTAATTTATTGTAATTAAATAATTGAGTTTAAAGTGAAAACTAAATTAATTAGTAATCATAGTTTTATAGACCATGACAATTAAATTTATTTACAAATGCAACTTCCCCCAAGCACTCCGAACCGTCGCTATTTTTCTCGAATGGGCCTGACCGATTCGGCGCCTCCTCGCGGGGCTGCCAATGTCATGGCTAGGGCGAGGCTGGCCTATAGCACCCCAAACCCAGCCCAGACGTTATGGCCGGATCCGACATGCCACATCGAAGCGTTCAAAACATTTTATATTGTTGATCTAGAAAAACCTACTTAGTGTTTTAAAAGATAATTTCATTATAGGTTAAAGTGAATGGGAGCTGGACACCAAGTAGGTATCCATAACAGAGGAGGTGAGCCATGAAGGCTGCTTAAGTACCAAGCTCTCCGATTGGATCCAATCCTAGACATGTCCACATCCATTGCCACACTTGGTTATAACAAGTTGAAATTTCTTTGGTAAATCAAATATTCGTGAAGTCGTGTTATTTTTTAAAAAAAAAACAAGTATCGTTTTGAAATCACACCTTAAGTCTAGCCCATTTGAATTAGTATCCATCAATTTAAAGTTGTTTTTAATAATATAATCCCAGAAAAATCAAATAAGAAAATAAAGTTAAAATGGCCTTATTACAACCCAAAAATTAAATAGTAATTAAAAATAACTTAAGAAAACCAGTCTCTTTTTTTCAAACCCAAAAGTATTCACCATGGCCACTCTGAATCCCCTCCGGCTCCAAGTCACCCACATCAAGGCTCACCTGTAAGGTTAAAGAAGGGGTGAGTTTGGGGAAACTCAGTGTGTAAAGAAAACCCATTCAAAGCCCAAGTCAGCTCAAGCCCATTGGGCCTAAGCCCATTCAGGTAATAGTGGTCTGGGCCGAGCCCTTTTCAGATTACAATAAACTAGGCCTTAGCCCTTATTTAGATAACAAGATGGCCCATAGGCCCATTTCAAAATACATGCAACATCAAGAAACATATGCAAACCCATTTGGGAGACTACTCAACCCACCAACCACTACACTCCACCCGCACCAGCCACACACTCCATGTGGGAATAGCTCAACCCACCCATTGAAAGACTCCACAATTGCAACCTTCTTTGCTCAGCTTAACATAGAATTGGGGCAAAGCCTCCAAGACGTGGACAAGCCACTTTCAGACTTCCTCCGTCAATATCCCAGTCCATGCATCGATAATAACAACATGGCGTGCGATAAATAACAACATCAAACATGCATTTAGGTCAATTTAACCCTAGGGGTATTTCGGTAATTTATCTCTTAGGGGTAAAATTGTAAATTTTCCACTTTTAAAGGTATTTCAGTAATTTATCTATTTTAGGGTTTTTCATGCATATTCCTACCTTTCACGTACTAACAGAATCACTACCGAGGGTTCTTATTGAATTGGGCCCGTTGGCCCATCATTCCAATTTTGGCCCATTAAGCCCAAAAATATCGAGGGTACAGAAATCATGCACTTTGCAGTCCAAACATTGCAGCTTACCAAAAACATTAATCGATTTACCTCACGAGCATTCGCACACTCGCAAATCTACAAAATACCGGTTTTTGGCATTTCGGCTTTTCGACTTTTGCCGATCTAGACTAAGAAAGAGGATGTTAGTTACACACCTATTTGCGACGATATGCTGACGAGATCCACACACGAACCGCCTACAATTAGATTACTAACACGTTAATCTAACTATTCAAATACAAACTACGTATTAACCCCTTACGATATTCGGCCAACCACACCTACAGATCATAGTAAGCTTATAAGAAATCAATAAGCAACTCATTAACAAATTTTTGTCAATGTTTACCACATAATCATAATTTCACTGTAAGCTGTCTTCCTAAGCAACAGTCACTAAATCATTTATAACTGGAGCTACGAAACTCCAAATCAAGTGCCATTAATTTTCCCTGAAAATAGACTCATATATCTTCTATCCATAAAATTTTCAGAATTTTTGGTAGGGCCAATCAATACCAGATTTTTCTTAAAGTTTCCCATGTTTCACTGTTTGACTAATCTGACCACTCTTCATTACAAATCAAATTTCTCATTGTACAGAATTCAAAATATGTTCTCGTTTATTTCATTTGAAACTAGACTCATTAAGATTTAATTACATAATTTATTCAGCTTCTAACTCATCTCCCACAATTTATGGTGATTTTCCGAAGTCACATTACTGCTGCTGTCCCAAGCAGATTTATTATCAAATCACTCTTTCATACACCTATCTTGCATGCATGTTATTTAAACATGTATATCACCAATCAATCATCACATATCTATGATTTTTACTTATGCATAATCTCCATTTCATCATTTTAAAGCACAATATGTTAGCCGATTTTTCCCTTTAGCATCTAAGGCACATGCACGATCATTTGTTTGGCTCAACTTCACCTATCTTCCATTTTTCATCAAAAGAACATGAAACAACAACCAAAAACCAAAATATGCTTCATGAGTTAGGGTAGAATCAAGAAGAACTCATGAACATCAAGATAGAAGCAAAGTACCAAGAACTTACCTTCAATTTTTCCCCCTCCTAGTGACCGAATATTTAAGGGTTTCCTCCCCTATTTGCTCTCTCTCAAATTCGGCTATGAAGAACAAAGAATGAACAAAAACCTTCATTTACTTCCTTTTGTTATTCTTATCACTCAACATTTTATGACATATAAATGATATACTAATATTTGTGCCATACTCATGCCATAATTCCAATAAAAATATGCCCATAATGCTTACCATGCCCATCATCCATTAACTATTAAAATGCTAATGCCCATCATCCATTAACTATTAAAATGCTAAAATGCATACATTATCAACTATTCATCACCTTGGCCAGCCACTACATTAAAAGTGGGGAATTTGACATGCAAATCCTCCTATTTTGCACTACTATTTATTTGGCCACTACAAATTAGCCTATAGCATTTTCAAACATTTTCACATAGGTCCTATTTCATAATTTCACTCCCTTTTTCTTATGGAACAAAAATTAACTAAAATTATCGGGTTCTATCTTAAGCTTGGGCCTTCTAGAGGCCCACTAACATAATTAAACCTATGCCAACATTCACAGAATTCGCGAAAATTGGGGCGTTACATGGCCATTCGAATGGTTGGCCCTATGCCCAGCCTCCCCTATTTCTCAATTGACAAGTGCCTGCCCAGGTCAGTCATTCGCACGACTAACCGCACGGGGTGCAACACCCTCAGCTAGGTGTTCGCACGTCTGGCCCGATGTTGTTGATGGGGTTGGCCGAGACCCTTAACAGGTTGTTTGAACAGCTTGCTGCTGTGGCCGAGGCACCATCAGCTAGGCATTCGCATGCCTAGCTGGCGCGACAGTAGGTTCGATTGATGTCGCTTCAATTCGAGCCATTAACGGCTTGATCAGTTTGGTCTAGCCACCGGTTGGACCTTCGGTCCAGTTTCATACATCGAGCCCAATTCAACTCGTTTTGGGTCTCAATCTCAATTTTTGGTTTAGTCCAATTTTCGATTTCGGGTCCAATCTTCAAGTTCAATTACCCATTGGACTAGTTGTATGACTTGAAAATTAATTTCCAAAAATATCATATTTATTTTAATGATTTTGATTAATTTATTTTTACTTGATAAAAACTAGTTTTCCTAAAAATCACTGATATTTTTCAAATTAATTTTTCAAGAAAATTATTTAATCAAATTTTCATGATTGCCTAATTTAATTCCCCATCAAATAAATCAACTCAATTTAATTATTTCCAAGGTCGTAGAATTTTCTTCTGATTCAAATACAGTTCGATCGAGCTTTTGTTGAGCTAGTGAAGGGACCAATCGAACATATGCAATTAGACTCGAGTAATTGCAATTATGTCCATAAGCATTATTCTGATAATTTGTAATTTACGAACTCCTTATTGAAAGCTCCTATAATCATGGAGTTAGTCCACAATAAGTACCATAATTGAAAACTACTTATTGTATACTCTTTACGAAAGTAATTCGTCCAACTGTTTTGTCTAATGACCTCGTCATGTGTGTGTTACCTTCATATGATATCATTTATTCCTTTGAGCTAAATTCGTTCACTCAACAAAATCATATTTCATCTCATTGTCACCATTGTGTCATCTTAATGATTAATATGATCACTGTCAACTAATAACTGTGATAAATTGTTTGTTCAAAAACAAGCAACTTGTGGCCACATTACATATTTATCAATTCACACAATGCTAATGAGAGGACATTAACTCTTTAATTGAGCTATGAATTCCATTGTTGCTAGTAAAGTCATCCATACACAAGTCATATACCCAACATACCGGCTATCGGATCAATCATCATTATAACATAAGCCCCCGCTTATTTCAAAGAACATGAGTTACATACGCATGGTTAATAACTAACTCAAGATTTAGGTAAGTCACACCATGAACGTCACAAGCAAATCAATTCACAAATAGATTCAGAATTCATTCAACTTGGATCCAGTCCAATGTATCATTCTTTCAATGAGTACATCTATGTCTCTACCTGTGGAGTTAACTGATCCGATAGTCAAGACTAGTTATCTCTCTACTTGGTATTGTAGACAATATAATAATCCTTCTAAGTATTTGAATCAAATGCTCACTTTGATTCTTTTACGGGATTACGGACTTGTTTAGATTATCTACTGAAGTAGTCTTTCTCGCAATATAAATATTCTTATAGTGTCACTTATTATCAGTTTGAACTTAAACAATCAGTAAACTAATATTTGTTTGTCACAATTTCGCTATCTATGCAAAACATGAAAAACAGAAACACAAAAGATATAATAGTAAAATGTGAAATTAACTTTATCTATTTATTCATTGTTTAAATATATAGAAAATAGTTACATGTTTACTATAATATAGACACATTTCCCAACATACCTTGGCCCATCAACCACTCGTAAACATTTTCGTAATCCATCCTCACCACTACCTAATCCACCTCAACCAAACCTCCATTCCCATCCACCTTCTTTTGATGATTTCTTTCGCAATCAAGAAACCCAAAACCGTTACAACCCCATTCCCAAGCTTAGACCATGAACACCTCTAAACTAATTACCATTTAAGTGGTAAATAATTTAATAGTAAAAAAGTAAATAACATATTTTTGGATTTTTATAATTATATTTTTTATAATTATCATTCTTTTTATTTTTTAATTTTGAAGAGTTTTTTTCATAATTTTTGAAATTCTTTTACGATCTTTTAGATAAAAAAACTTTTAATTTTTTATAATTTTATGTACTTTTAAAGAGTAAGGAGCAAATTAGCAAAAATTTTAAATGTTAAGAGCTAAAAATTATTTTCAATTTTTTATAATTATCATATCAACAACTCTAGTGATAAATTTGATGGAAAAACAAAAAATTTAAATAAAAAGGTACATGAACTTAATGTCTCAAAATTAAAGTAGAGAGACTAAATTTGAAATTCTAAAAGATTCTTGAGACCTTTTCATATTTAAACAAAAGAATCTACCCAAATTATGGAATTGGTTTTCTTTTATTTTTATTTTTATTTTTAAAATATACCTATTTTGTTTGGGTTAAATATAAAATTAGTACCTAAACTTGTCCATTTCTCTCAAATTGGTATTTATAATTTTTTTTTGTCTTAGATTATGACGTTATCATGACTTTATTTATGCAATGTTTCACAATCTTTTTCTGCCATATGTCCTAAACTTAATGGCATTAGACTCAGGTACCGATTTAGTTGACGGAAAAAAAGTTCAGGTACCAATCTTGAACAAAAAAAATCATAAGTACCAATCTGGGAAAAGTGAACAAGTTTAGATACCAATTTTATATTTAACCCTATTTTGTTTTTTAAAAATTTAAATATAAGTTATTTTATGTTATGAAAACAAAAATTAGTTGTAAATTGAATAAAATATAGAATTAATTAGAATAGAATAATTTGAACTTGCGAATATGGGATGACGAGAGCTGCTGAAACCGATTCTTTGTCTTCGGTCTCCATGATTCATTCGGGTGTTGGCATTAAGCATCCATTGCATTGCTTGGTGTCGTCCATTGGTGAGTTACTACAGCGGGACTGGAGATGTGAGCTTAGGTATGTCCCTCGGCAATGTAATTTTGTCGCGGATCATTTGGCTAAGGGGAGCTTGACGTTGGAGTGTTAATTTCGTTTCCTTGAACGTCCCCCTCCTTCCGCTGTTCACCTATTGAGGGTGGATACGGAGGGCGTTGCATTTATGAGAATAGTTAATCGTGTTTGATTAGTGCTTTGACTCTTGTTTGTAATAAAAAAAATTAATCAGAATCAATCAATTGAACTTTAGATTAATTAGTAACAAACTTACTTCATATTATTGTTTGACCTGATTAAGCAACGAACAAATAAAAATAACAGAAAAAATAAAAAAATTAAACACATAACTTTAACGTGAAAAAACTCTCTAACAAGAATAAAAAATCATGAGTAATAAAAATTAAACCTCGAAAACACGAAAACAAAGAACGCTCAAACATAAATATAAAATTCTCTAATTGATATATTTTCTAAAGTTGTAGAAGAGTATATTTATAGGCTAAATTCATAGGTCAAATAATAATAAAATAATCAAGACTAATCAGAGTTTAATTGAAACAAATAAATAGTGTTTAACTGGAAAATTATGTCTCACAATGTTTAACTAGAAGATTATTTTTCAAATTTGACTGAAATAGAAGTCATACTCAATAGTTTTTATGACAATCAAGAGAACATAAATTCAAGTACATATTTTCTTTTAATTTAAGAATTCAAAAATATATAAATAGTATTAGAAATTGTAGAAAGAAAAAAGAAAAAACTCATTAAAAATTATTTTGGTTTAGTAAACGAAAATTCGAATTGAGTTATGATTTTTCCCCTTTTCGATCCTATTTTCTTATCCTCCCTCTTTCAGTAGCCTGTAAAGCAGCTCCGAGGAGGCACAAATGAAATGAGTCGGTTAAAAGGGCTCTTAAAAACCTTATTCAATGCACCAAAAAGAAAATTTAAATTCAGTAGCAAATAGAGGGGAAAGGATACTGAGTGCAATTATTACATTAAATGTTTCAGAAAAAAAAAATCTAAAAATTTTGAATATCTTGTTGTAAAATATTATTTTCTGTGAGCTCGAATAACATGAAAAAAGAAAAAGGAAGTTTTGGGATCACTTGATCAATATATAAGTTGAAGAAAAGGTGGAGTGGTGAAGAGGAGAGGAGTGTTAAGCATAAGTTTTAACCACCGAATCTTAACCAAAATTGGGGTGGCCACCTCAACCAGATCCAGATAAGTTTAGGGTTTTAAATTATCAAGGCTACACCAATTCCTTCCCACCCTTTTTTAGACTTTAAGTTTCAACTACTTATTTCTATACTTTCAATTTTCTTTCCACGTGAGAAACAATACTTTCTAGCTTTGAAAGGAATTTTAGCAGTTAAGTCCATGCAATGGATTCGCTCGAGTGTAGGTATAAACATCACATTTAGATGGCAAAGAAATGCTCTAAAAACAGGACAAAGGCCTTCCATCTTCATTTAAATTGGGGGCTGTTTCCTCTGCAAGTTGAATCACAATATGTAATCCAGGAAGAAGACATGAGACCCTTGTAAAAGGGCATTTCTTATGGTTGAGTTACGGGTTGTAAAAGGAACATTAATAAACCTCTAGGACTAGCTTCTCTGTAAATGAGGCAAATGCAACTCAAACAGTCCATGCACTGATCTTGATTGGATTCAATGTCCTGAAAAAGATTTAAAAAACAATCAATAATTTCACGTCACCCCATCAACTTGGTTATTGTTACAACTCACTAATTTCACTAAAAATAGAATAATATAATAAATATATATTAATAAAATACCGATACAAATAATAGTATAAATCTTAAAACCATAGAGGTTTAGGGTTAATTCTTGTTATCTGTGTATAACTTTCTATATAAAAGATATAAGATAACTAAAAATACCCTCCAAATAATATAGTATATTTTGAAAAGTGAAAATATTTTTGTCATTAGTTAATTAAGTCGATTTATAACATCAATTCAATCAAAATTTTAATATATAATATAGATATTGATATTTTTGCCTTAATATTATAATAATTTCTTTAAATTTTGATTGCTTATTTTAATATTATAATAATATGGATTCCAACGAAAGATTTGTCCATTAAATTGATAAAAATAAATTAATAAAATTAATAAAAGGCATCATGATATATTTAACCTTCAACTGACGTAATGATATATTTAGCTTTTCTAATGTTTACATTTTTTGTTGATTTAATCTTTTTAATTAAATTTGGTCATTAAGCATTAACCTTTTAAAATGAGTTAAATTATTTTTTAACAAAATGTTGACTAAATTTTTTTAATAATATTGGCATGACAACTCACGTTTGCAGTTCATAGGTACTTCACGTTGATATTGTACTCTTTTTCTTATATGCTACATCAACAATTAATTTAAATATTATAAAATAAAAGTTGAAATTTTTAAAATAATTTATAAAAAGTTCATAAAATTAGAAAAAAATTAAATACACGTGAATTGCAATGTGGGCTATCATGTTTAAAATTTTAATATCAATTCAACTCTTTTAGAAAGGTTGATATTCAAATTCAACTCTTTTAAAAGGTTGAATGTCATATTTAACTAAAAATAAGAGATAAATGGACAAAAATATAAATGTTAAAAGCTAAATCTATCATTATCTCTTAATAAAAGTAAAATTTTAAGCAATAAGATTTGAATTAATTAAATGAATATATTAACAATCTTATCAATAGATTAAATTTATATTTTTATTAATATTAGTTTTAACTTTTATAATTAATTTAATGGGTAAATTGTAACTAACTATTAGCGTATTTTTGTTTCGGTTCATCACTAATGTTTTCAATCAATTTTATTTTGGCCATCCCTCATTAAATAATTAACAAAGATAATGATGTGACTTTTTAATTAGTATAATAACACAATTAGTCCTTAACACTTATACATTCTATCACTTTTGACCCTAATTTTAAAAAATTAATAAATTTAATCTCATCATTTATAAATTTTAACAATTTAGTCCTTAAACACATCTTCATCATAAATAACGTATTTAACCTCATCTCATTTATTGGTCAGACCATAATAAGATCAAAGAAATGTTTGAGTTGCAAGAGAAAAATTCTCTCATGCTTCAATCAAGCATAAATAATACACCACATGGAACACCCCACAACTGACTTGATCATCAATTTTGGATATGTGATGTCACATTATGCTGCCGAAGCAACTCAAACTATCTCATTACACAATCATAAAATTTATATCATAATTATCATTTAGACTAATTTAACCATCAATCAAATTGTAACGCGCCAAAATTCCTGTTTTTGAATTGTTAAATTATATTAAGTGAGTTAATTTGGTTCTGTGGCTAAGTGTTAATTATGTCGAAACCATTTTTTTGAAAACGAGAATCGACTTTGTTTGAAAATGAAAATTAAAACGGGAGTCGCCACCGATCTTTATTAGGTGTGATCGGACCACCTTTGTTTTAATAAAACGTTTTAGTTTATGAAAATGGTGTTTTTGGTCTACGAAACTCAAGAGAATGGGTTCGGGAGTCGGTTACGTGCGAGGAAGGATTAGCACCCTCGTCACGCCCATAATTGGTACCAAATCGATTAGTTATTGTCCTAGAGTCGAAAGTTGAAAATCGAGAATGGATTTAAAATACGATACTTTTTTATTGACGTCGATTAAAAAACACTTGAATTAGCTCAAAACGATCGTTAAAGACTTCCTCGTCTCGAGATATAGGAGTATCACATCTCGTCAGTTAGGACACGATATCATGAATTCTCGAGCGCAAGCTTGTCTTTAATTTAAATTGGAATTCCGTGTGTTTTAAAACTCAAAAGGATATTTAGCTATTTAGAATCAAGGAGAAAATCGAAACCCCGTAAGTTAAGGCACAATTTCTCAATGTTCTAAAACGCGAAACATTGCATTATTTTGGAATTTTTTCTTTTTGAAGAATATCGAATTCGATATTTAAACAACATGTTATTTGTTTGGATTAAAACGAAACGTTTCACACATGATATGATTTAAACTAATTAAAATGAAAGGGAATATAGAGCATGGAACGGTGATACATGAATTAGATGCTATGTTATTGAAGGTCAATGAAGATACTAACAAATAATTTCTAAGGCATGCAAAGGTGACATGCAATGAATATTATTCAAATACCAATATCAACAACTAAAGAGAAGTGAAATAAATAATATGAACAATTTCAAATAAATGTCAAGACAATTTTAAATAAAAACATTCACCAAATAGTTTAATAATATACGACATATACAAGTTTAAACTAAATAATATGTATATATAAATGTAGAAACCCAAATTTCCCGGGCCCGATTATATCAAAACCCAACCAAACCTCTAAACCCACTAAAACCCTTAACCCATGACCCATTTATATCTACTCAAACCCATTACAAAACCCAAATATTAAACCCAATTCAAAAGCCCATTAAGCCCCCTCCAAAAAAAACCTAACCCCAAAAAAAAAAAAAAAACCTAACCCACCCAAAAAAAACCAAGAAACCCTAGCCACCTAGCCACTTTCCCACTTGCCCTATTTTTCCTCCCATTTTTGATATTCATTGTCTACCACCACCACCTACAAAATAGAAAAAGAAATAATAAAAAATCATGTAAAAGATGGCTATAAAAAGCCATTCAAAATCATGTAAGAGGGGATTTTACAAAGATTGAAAAAAAAAATACAAAAATCCCTTCAAATTTTGAACACAAAAGAAACATCAATAAAAATGTTGCATTTTTTTCTTTTTTCCTCTTCGTTCGAATCTTTTTTTTCTTTTTTTTG